>NC_081281.1:2187914-2790012 GCF_030490865.1 Poecile atricapillus | reverse complement strand
TGAGGGAACAGACCAGGGAAAACCTTTCCCCAGGGGAGGGATGGACGGTGGCCCTGGATGAGCTTCAGATGAAGGTGGGGAGGGCCGCAGGAAGAGCAAAGCTGCTTGGGGACATTTCTGTCCCTGGCACAACAGAGACCCAGGGGAGCAGCACTCAGACACCGGGTCCTGCCCCAGCACCCTGCCCGGGCCCGTGGCTCCATGTCCTGCTGGGCTCCAGAGTCAGGATCCCGGGATAAAGACAGCCCCCGATGGGGGGTGCAGGCACCGGCGGGGCTGTGGGCAGGAAAAACTCGACCGACTGTGCTGCAGCTGCGATTCAACAGCTGCAAAAGTGATTCAGCAGAGGGAGGTGGAGGCGTGCTGGGCTGGAAATCCCGGGAACGGTGTGAACACTGCCCGGGGAAGGGTCCCCCTTTGTTCCAGATCCTGGGACCAGCCACCGGTGTCCTGGGGCAGAGGGTGCCGCAGCCGCAGCTGCTCGCCTGGAAGTTATTTCTTTCCCACGCTGGCGTCCCACAGCCCTGAATCATCCCAGCTCTTCCTCCCTCATCCGGCAGCCGTTTCCCCATCACCTTTCAGCCCTGCTCATCTCCTCGCCCCATCCTCAGCCCCCCGTGCTAAGATGAGCGCCCAGGCTCCGGTCCCTCAGCATCCTGAGGGGATGAGCCGAGCCGGTCCCGGGCAATGCCCCTGACCCCCCTGTGCTGCCCGCAGCTGGCGATGGAGGCCCTGGAGCAGGAGCAGCAGAGCCTGCGGGTGCAGATCGCCCGGGTGCTGGAGGACAGGCAGCAGCTCATGCACCTCAAGATGTCCCTCAGCCTGGAAGTGGCGACCTACAGGTGAGGTTCCCGATGGGAACGGGGCTGGGAAGTGGCCGCTGCCCTGGGGCCGAGCCTGGCAGGCACAGGTGGGTCTTGGCACAAGGGGGTCTCGGGCACAAGGGGGTCTCGGTAGCCCCGCGCCCCTTCCAGATGGCCCCACACAAAGGCCGCTGCCAGGGACCGGGGGGACAATTAGCATGAGAATAGGGGCTGGCCCAGCCCAGGCGAGGGGCCTCCCTGGCAGAGCATGATGTCACCCTGCGCGGACACTAATCCCGGCCACGGGGGGATGGGACAGGAGACAGGAGCAAGGGGGGCTTCTTCGGTCCAGCCCGCTCCCTCACAGAGCGGCACAACCAGCTCCGTGCCTCAGTTTACCTGCCCTGACGCTGCCGCAGCCAGCAAGGTGAGCTGGGGTGCTCAGGAGCACCCCGCAGCCTGCAGCACCCATCCTGGGGGTGCTCCTGACCTCTCCTCTTTCCCCCAGGACGCTGCTGGAAGCGGAGAGCAGCCGCCTGCAGATGCCGGCTGGGGAATTCAGGTTGGCCAATGGTGTGCGAGGTAAGGGACCCCCGGCACCGGCACCGCCTCGCCTGGGGGGGCTCGGGGCATCGGGCTGGATTTAGACACATTTTCCTGCGCTCTCCTGGCAGCCCGGCCGCGATAGGAAGGTGCGAACAGCAGCCGGGGGCTCTTGGCACGAGCCTCAGAGCCCAGATAAGGCTTATCTACTCCTTGGCCTCGATTTTTAATTCCCTGCCTTTCATGGGAAGGGCAGGAAGGGCTCTGCCCAGCAGGACGGTGGGCTGTGGTAACAAGCTGAGCATTTCCTTTTTCCGCAAAACAAAAAAACAAGGAAAGCTTGTCACCTGCTGGCTTTCCCCGGCAGCAGGACCCGAGTGTGGCTGCGGCTGGGCAGAGCATTGTCCCGGCCAGATGCTGAATCCCCTGGGACCACCGGCATCCGCTGCACTCCCGAGGGAGGAATTTCCCACTTTCCAAGAAGGAGCTGTTTAAAAATAGGAGAGGGGGCAGCGAGAGGCGGCCGGGGAGGGCTGGGAGAGCCGAGGAGCAGCTTCTCGCTCGCTCACGGCTCCACCTCACTCTTTGCAGATCTCAAATTGGAGGTGAGCAGCAGCAAACTGGTACCAGCGAGCCCTGAGAGCAGGCGGCTGCTGCCCCGAGACCACTGCAGCAGCCCCTCGATCTTCCCCAGGGCAGAGGGGAGGGGGCAGCTAGCAAAACCCCAAAGTGACACCCCCACACCCAGGAGCCGCAGCCTCAGCTCCAGGGAGCTTCAGAAAATCAGCTCAGCCCTCCAGGGCACGGCACTGCCGGCTGCCCCCGGCTGCCCCACACCCAGCCCCTCCCTCACAGGCAGAGCTGCCCCTCGTCTCTCCCCAGAGCCCCTCAGCCCCCCAGAGCAGGAGAGCTCTCGGGGAGAGGGTCTCACCTGGCCAGAGGGGGACAGGGGAGCGCTGAGCCAGGGGACAGAGCCTCCCAATGGCAGCGTGGGGCTGCGGTACCCGGCCCAGCTGGTCAGCGAGGCGCTGGAGGATGCTCTCAAGGCCATGGAAGGTGATGCTCAGCCCAAAGAAGAGCCCGTGCTCAGCAGCACGTGGGCCCCCCGGGAAGCCTGTGTCCCCAGCCCCGTTTTCCCCACTGAGGCTGCTGGAGAGGCCGTGTCAGAGGGGCCTGGGGAAGAGCAAGAGCCCTCTGAGGGCTCTGAGGACGGTGACAGCCCTGAGGTAGAGGAGAGGGTTGGGGAGGTCGTGCTCCAGGGACTGGGTGTGGAGAGCAGCGTCCTGCAGGACAGAGCCGTGTCCCCACCGGGTACGGCCTCAGGGAGCCGGGAGGATTTGGGAGCATGGGAGGAGGAGGAAGAGGAAGAGGAGGATGTACCTGCTGTGCTGAGCCCGAAGGATACAGAACTGGAGGCCCAGGAAGGGGACAGGGATCTCCCTGGACAAGCAGTGACCAGCTGGGAAAAGCCAGAGCAAGAGGAGGATAGGGCAGAGACCCCAAGCACAGAGCCATCACACCCCTCAGAGGATGAGGAGGAGAGAGGAGCCTGCAGTCCCTGCAAAGAGAACCGAGATTTCCAGGAAGAAGGAACAGATGCGGAAGAAGAGGAGCACAGAGAGCTGGAAGCTGCTCATGCTGTCCTTGTGGAAAACCACCTGGTTTTGCCCACAAAAGGTCACCTGGAAGAGGACATTGTTGATGCAGAGCAGGAATGGTCTGAGCAGCAGAAAATGCCCACGTGTGAGACAGATCTGGCTGCAGAGGAGGAAAGGGGACAGGAGCTGTGCCCAGAGCAGGAGCCCTCGAGTGTCCATGAGGCCATCCCAGCAGAGGAGGCTTCGTTAGGAGCTGAGGAAGATGCTGTGGGAGGAGGAGAGGACACAGGCAGAGTGAAAGACAGTGAGGGAGGAAAGGGAGAGGCCAGCAGGGAGGTGCTGGGAGGAGAGGATCATGGTGTAGGACAGGACCCTGAGGCAGGAGAGGAACCCACAGCAGGAGAGGACCCCGAGTCAGGAGAAGACCATGGGGCAGGAGAAGACTCTGAGGTGGGAGAGGATCCTGGGGCAGGAGAGGCTGTGGGAGGTGACACCCTGGAGTGGGAGAGCAGAGCCCCAGAGGAGCCTGAGGACCTGCAGGAAAGCGGCTCTGTGGAAGAGGAGGAGGAACAGGAGGAGCTGGAGCCAGGAGAGGAGCCCTGGGAGGGGGGGAATGGTGGCAATGGCCAAGAGCCCTGTCCAGAGGACTGGGAGCTGACAGCAGAGGATACTGAGGGAGTTCTGGGGCCAGAAGAGCCAGCCTGGGCAGATGACACCCCGAGCAGTGCAGGAAGGCTGAAAAGTGAGGGGACAGATGGCACATCACCAGCAGAGCTGGAGGAAGCCCAAGAGGACGATGAAGAAGAGGCTGAGAGCCAGGAGAGGAGCCAGCAGCAGCCACTGCCAGAGGCTGAGCCGGCAGAGGAGCTGGCAGGGCAGGAGCAGCAGGGCACCATGGCAGAGCCTGCCCCAGCCCCTCCAGGAGCCCCGGAGCAAGGGCACAGCCAGGAGCTGGCTGAGGCCCCAGAGGAGCCGTGGGAGGTGCAGGATGAGGAGGCTGATGAAGGGCTCAGCTCAGAGCTCGTGGCACTGAGGGAGGTGCCAGGTGCCAGCACAGGGAGCGGTGACTGGGCTCTGGAGGAGGTCCGCGGAGAGCCAGAGGCCACAGCAGGCACTGGCAGGAGGCTGGAGCTGGAGGACACCCTGCCAGACAGCACAGCCCTGAACCTCTATGAAGGGGAGGTGCTGGCTGTGGGTGCACCCAGCACAAACCCTCCCGAGACCCAGGAGAGCACAGAGACAACAGGTGAAGGGTGCCTGGAAGGGAGGGACGAGCCACCCACTCCCACCGTGCCAGAGAGCCCTGAAGAGGAGGCAGGGGCAGAGGTGGCTGCTGTGGCAGAGAGTGCTGAGGAGGAGGAAGGTTATTTCATGGTCTCTGCTCCCAGCCAAGAGGTGTCCAGCTTGGAGGAAGCCGAGATCTCTGAGGACTTTGAAGAAATTAAAGTTGAAGCGACTGAAGGCAGCCAAGATGATCTAGAGGCTCCTGGAGAAGTATCTCCAGTGCCAGAGGGCAAAGCACAGCTCGAGGTGCTTGTTGCAGAAGCAGATGAAGATATGGAGGTGCCCACTGAAGAACCTGAGATGCCAAAGCATGAGGAGAACACTGCTGAGCTGGAGGAAGGCCCAGCTGTGCCTGAAGCAGATCCCAGCTGTCCTGGGGCCATGGAATCATTAGCAGGAGGTACCAATGAACCAGCCCAGGGTGCCACTGGAGCATGGGAGGGACCAGAGAATTCCGAAGATTTGGCTGCTGAATCGGACGAGGAGCTCCACAACACAACTGAGCTGGAGAGGGATGCCAGTGGAGCAGGGCAGGAGGAGGAAGGGGCAGATGAGGATGAGTCCAGCGTGGCTCTCCACGACACGGTCGAGGCCACCCCTCCAGCAGGGCTGCAGGCCCAGGCAGCGCCTGATGGAGCAGAGCAGCCACTGGAAGAGCAGCCATCCATGGAGGAGGAAGCACTGGACAGTGGCAGCCCTTCTTCACCCAGGAACGAGCAGCCCCTCGAGGCCAACCCACCTCAGCTGGGCTCCGCACTGGAGCAGAGAGGTTTTCCAGAGGTGATTCCTGATATCCCTGACACGGCTGTTCTCTCTCCAGAGGTGCCAGCGGATATCATGAAAGACTCAGATATTTTGGAAATAGTTGAGCAGGCCCTGGAATTCAACCAGGAGCTGATGGGGGTGAGGGTGGCAGAGGGTGAGCAGCAGGGTCCTGGGAGGACCGAGCTCCCTCGGGATGAAGGGGAGGATTCTTCGCCTGCCTCATCCAGCGAGGAGGAGCTGACGGTGCAGGAGGCACCAGATGAGGTCCCGCAGACGGAGCCTCGGCTCCGGGCTGAGAACGGGCTGCACCGGGAGGCCAGTCTGGAAGAGCTGGTGGAATTCAGCGAGGAGGGGCTGAACGGCATCGCCAGCACGGCACCGGCCCAGGAGCTCCCCACAGACACCGCAGAGCCCTCGGCAGTGATGCCACCGCAGGTCCCCGCCCCTGGAGATGGCACTCTGAGGGGGAAGCAGGGTGGAGCCTACCCCAGCCCTGTGCCCCCTGCCCTGGGGGAGGATGTCCTGTGCCTCACACCCCACCAGCCACCAGCTGAGAGCTGAGCAGGAGCCCTGCTCCTCAGGGGACGAGTGAAAACAGTCGGGGGAATGTTCTGGTAGCTCCCTTCCTGCCAAAACCCCGTACCCCCACTCGTCCCAGCCCCCTCCTAATGTTTCCCCATCTCCTTATGGTTTTTAAAGTGTTTGTGTGGATTTTTTGCACCCCTTTTCAGAGTGAAGAACCACCAAGTTCCTTTCCACCCCACAGCCCACCCAAATTCGCGTGCTTGCTCTGGGACCCCTGCTTCAGTTTGAGCTTCCTCTGTGCGGGTTGCCATGGCTGTATTTAATTTAAACTCTGTTTCCTCATTCCCTGCAATCCTCCCCCTCCAACTCCACCAGTTTTTGCCCCAGGACACACAGCTGGAGGCAAGGGACCCCCAGAGCTGCACCCTGGGGCTCAGTTTTGGGGCTACATCACCCCAGGGTCCCCAGTCCCCCCTGACACTGGGGGCTGAGCCATGCTGGATGTATCCACAGCCCCGACATTAATTTAATAAAGCCTCATCCTCCCACTCAGGGCCCTGGCTCTCCTCACTCTGGGGGCAGGGGAGGGCACTGTTTGGGGGGGCTGCAAGGAGCTGGAGGGGTCAATCGCCCCGCTGTGCAGCCGGGCGTGGGGAGAGCTGCATAAATCAGCTTCCAGCTGAAGAATGGGCTCCTTTATGCTGGGCAAAGCTGAGTCAACCTGACTCGGGTGGCCACGGCATCCCCGGGCCCTGCCAGCCTGGCACCCACGGGTGTGTTCAGCATCGCTGCTCGGGCGCCCAGGCCCCGCCTGGCTGGCCCCGGTCCTTGTCCCGATTTAGCTGGGTGGTGGCAGCGCCCAGGGATGCTCAGGGACCGATAAGCACCCAACTTTCAGCTGCCTTCCTCCCTGTGAAGCCCCCGGCCCCCTCCCCTGCCCGAGGGCGACAGATTCCTTTTAAGGTGAAACTGCAACGGATCCAAACGCCGGAACAAAAAATCCCCCTCTGATGAGTTTAATCAGGCACCGAGTCTGCGTTCAATCAGCCGCGGGGTGCCTGGGCAGCATCAGCCCGGCAGCAGCTCCAGCAGCGCCCCCTGAGCCTCCCAGAGCCCCCCGAGGGGTCCCCAGAGCTGGGGGTCCCCGGGCCAGGAGAGGGATGGAGATGTTGAGGAGGAGATGGAGATGGCTCGGGTGAGGCTTCGCGGTGCGGGGGGTGACATTCCTCCCGAAATGAATCCACATTCCAGCCGGTGCTGACAGAGTGATGAGGGGGGACAGATGGCGGGGGGAGGGGGAGCCCCTTCCTCCCCGCGAGGAGGAGGAGGTGGAGGAGGATGGGATGAAGTGCCGAAATCTGGGAGTCAGCCAGAGGTTGGGGGAGATTGCCAGGGCTTTTGGAATCCACGGGGGCTGCAGGCAGGAGAGTCAGCCCTGGTGAGGCTCGTCTGGGTCTGCTGAGTGCCTGAATGACTGCGCAGTGATGGACAAGAGCGTTCCTGCCAGCACCGAGAGTGTCCCTGACAGGACCGGGTCCCAACAGGAGCAGGGGTGTCACTGATGGGACCACACGTGTCCCCAGCAGGACAGAGATGTGTCAGTGATGGGATACAGCGTGTCCCCAATAGGATCAGGTGTGTCACTGCTGAGCGTGTTCCCCATGACACCAAGGATGTCCCTCATGGGACAAAGTGTGTCCTCACTGTCCCTCAGCACTGTGTGACCACACCAGGACCAACCACGACCCTGGGGGGACCAAACACGACCTCGGAGGACACAAAGGCACCTGGGTGACCCCATGCTCACCCTGGCTGGGGCTGCAGCTCGGACACCACCAGGTACATCTCCCTGACCCCAAATTCCATCAGACCCAACCAGAGCCCCAAGGGCAGCACCCAATGTCCCACCCGCAGGCTGATTTGGGGGACCACGCTGCTTTGGGGGGGGGGGGGGGGCGGGGGGGCTGGAAAGAGTCTTGGAGGTTCCCTGCACTCAAACCCTGCTGACACCCAGGCCAGGGCTCACAGGAGCGTGCAAGGGGGGCTGGGGATCCTGGGGGCTGCAGCTTTGGGGGAGCTGCCGGTTGTTGCCCAGGCTGGAGCTTTTAGAGCCCCTGGAGTCCTCGCAGCCCCCACAGCCTGGCCCCCCGCCAGCCAGGGAAGGGTTTTGTTTCCTTCCAGGCCGGGCGAGTGCAGTTTCAATGGAGCCCACACAAAAACTCCCTGTGGGGTGAGCCCGCGGCGGGCCGGGGGGGGGGATGAGGCGGGATGACCTCAGCGATGACTTCATTCCGCTCTCAGCTCCCAAAATTCATGGGAACCTTATAAGGAAAGGACTAAAAATACAGCGGGAGGGGCACGGGCAGGCCCCGCTCCCCCTCCCCAAAACGAGCCCTTGGGGATGCTGTGTGCAGGCGAGCAGGAGCCACGCTGGGGCCACCAGAGCGCCGGGGCTGTTCCCAGGGTGGGGACAATTGACAGGGACCCCAAAATCGGAAGAGCAGAGCAGGGCTGTGAGCCGTGGATGTCCCCCCGGGGAGGCATCACCACCCCCGGCCAGCACGGTCCCTTCCAGTGACACCTCCAGGGACAAGCCGGGATGGGGGGAGGTGGCTCGGTCACCCTCTCGCCCGCCCTTCACCCGGGTCAGACCCCGGAATAGCTCCCGCAGGCTAAAATCAGCTCTGGCCCGGCCTGGGGGGCTCTCCCAGCTGCCGGGTCGTGACCCCGCAGCAGCGGCCGTGCCCCGGCTCGGTGACAGCTGCGGCCGGCCCGGGGCGCTGCGGATGCCTGGGGCCGAGCCCGGGGCAGCCCCGCCGGGAATGCGCGCCTGGGGCCGTCCGTCAGCAGCGGGGAGGATGGCGGGGTCCCGGCGGTGATGAATCCCCCTGGGACGATGCTCCCCCGTTCCTGGACTGATGATTCTCCTTGGAACAATACTCCCCGACCCCCGGGTGATGCTTTCCCATGCCTGGGGTGATCCTCCCTCGTCCCTGGAGCGATGTCCTGCCGGTCCCAGTGTCCCTGACCCCCATCCCTGCACCATTTCCTCCCCCAGATCGCTGGGGGTGGCAGGGAACACTTCTTCCCCCAGACACCTGGCAGCCTGAGGACCCCGGCCCTTCCCTGGCCCCAGCGATCCCAGCCCAGGATGTGGCATGTGGACCAGGAATGTGGGACAGGAGCGGATGAGAAAGGCTGGGAAAACCCCTGGCTGGCTCCCACACACAGCATCGTGCCTCAGTTTCCCTTCTCATCCAGCCTGCCAAGGGCCAGCCACAGGCAGGAAGGGGATGAGCAGAAGAGAGAGGCAGAGGAGAAGCCCCCACCCCTCCAGAGCACTCTCTGATTTTGGGACACCCTTGTGCACCCCCCTCACGCTGTGGGACATCAGGGATGGGCACTGGGACAGTCACGCTGTGTCCCCCGGCCCGAGGCTGGACCTGTGGCCAAAGCTGCCATGGGGCTGAGCCCCCAGGAGCCAGTGTCGGTGCCCATGGGAGGTTTGGGGCACAGGGCCAGGCCAGGGACACGTGGTGGGGACAGGATGTGACCGCAGCCAGTCCTGAGTCACCGCCAGGCACCGGATCCAGCCTGGAAGGGACAGGAAGAGCCCTTGGCTCCGGCACTCCTTGTCCCAAACAACTTCCCCAGTGGGACTGGGGACTCCGTCCTGAGCCTGGGGATTGTGTGACCACTGTGGGGACTCCATTCCCAGTCTGGGGACTCCATTCCCCCTTTGGGGGTTCCATTCACACTGTGGGGACTCCATTCCCACTGTGGGGACTCCATTCCCAGTCTGGGGACTCCATTCCCCCTTTGGGGACTCCATTCCCACTGTGGGGACTCCATTCCCAGTCTGGGGACTCCATTCCCACTGTGGGGACTCCGTTCCCAGTTTGGGGACTCCATTCCCAGTCTGGGGACTCCATTCCCAGTCTGGGGACTCCATTCCCAGTTTGGGGACTCCATTCCCCCTTTGGGGGTTCCATTCACACTGTGGGGACTCCATTCCCACTGTGGGGACTCCATTCCCAGTCTGGGGACTCCATTCCCCCTTTGGGGACTCCATTCCCAGTCTGGGGACTCCATTCTTACTGTGGGGACTCCATTCCCAGTCTGGGGACTCCATTCCCAGTCTGGGGACTCCATTCCCAGTTTGGGGACTCCATTCCCACTGTGGGGACTCCATTCCCCCTTTGGGGACTCCATTCCCAGTTTAACGACTCCGTTCCCACTGTGGGGACTCCATTCCCAGTCTGGGGACTCCATTCTTACTGTGGGGACTCCATTCCCAGTCTGGGGACTCCATTCCCACTGTGGGGACTCCATTCCCAGTTTGGGGACTCCATTCCCAGTTTAAAGACCTCATTCCCAGTTTAAGGACCCTATTCCCGGTTTGGGGATTCCATTCCCAGCTTAAGGACCCCATTCCCAGTTTGGGAACCATGTAGCCATTTTGGGGATTCCATTCCCAGTTTCAGTACCATTTTCCCAGTTTGGGGACCTCTTTCCCAGTTTGGAGATCCCATTTCCACTTCGGGTACCCATTTCCCAGTTTCAGTTTGGGGACTGTGTGTCCAGTTTGGGACCCCATTCCAAGTTTTGGAACCATATGGGACTCCTTTCCTGGTCTGGAGACTCTGCTCCCAGTTTGTGAACCCTGTGCCCAGTTTGGGGACCCCGTTCTCAGTTGGGAACCATGTGCCCAATTTAGAAACCCCATTCCCAGCTTAGGAACCCTGTTCCCAGTTTGGGAACTATGTGCCCAGTTTAGAATCCCCATTCCCAGTTTAGAGACCCCACTCCCAGCTTGGGAACTATGTGCCCAGTTTAGAATCCCCATTCCCAGTTTGGGGACCTTGTGTCAGACCCTGCTCCGCGCCCGTTGCCATCAGTCACCCAACAGCAGCAGCTTCTCTCCGGAATTCTGGCCAGATTCCCTGGGCAGGTGGGCTGGGGGTCTCTGGCCCTGGGGGGCAGCAGCTGCCAGCTGGGGTTGGGTTTCGGGTGGGGAGGATTTATCACCTCCAGGCCCGCAGGACCCCTCGACCCTGCCCTGCAGCCCCCCGGGAGCTGCAGAGGGGCCCGGCCTGGCCAAACATGGCCCGGGGGACAGCAGGGCTGGGCTGGAGTGCAGGGAGGGAGGATCATGGCAGGGGGTCCAAGCACCCCCAAACCCCACCACAATCTCTGGCGTCTCTCCCTTTCCCTTTCTTCCTCCTTCTCCTCCGTGATTCCCCTGGCTACCCATCCCTTCACCGGGACCCCCAGGATCCTCCTCAGGACCTCTCCATGACCACCATGAGAGACCCCCCTGGGTACCCACCTCCTCCCTGGGACTCCCCAAGCCCACCCAGGACCCCCCATGACCATCTGGGACCCCCAGGAACACCTCCTGTGACTCCCACAGGGCTCCGTGAAACCTCCTGGAGCCTCTGCCATGACCCCTCAGACCCACCCAAATCTCGCTGTGCCCCCAACACAGGACCACTGGAGTCTCCCGGTGACACTCCTGGCCAGGACCCCCAAAGTCAGCCCCGACCACCCCCCTGACCCCGTGACCCCTTCCCGACCCCAACCCCTCCCGACCACGCCCCTCTCCGACCACGCCCCTTCCCGACCACGCCCCTTTCCGACCACGCCCCTCCAGGCCCCGCCCCTGCCCTGCCCGCCCCGCCCCGCGCGCCCTGGGCGCCCCCTGCCGGCCACCCGCAGCCTCCGCATTTCCCACTCTTCCCTCTGATTGGCCACCCGCTCCCAGCCAATGAGCGAGAAGGAGCCTGCCCTGGGGGCGGGCCCAGCAGCTATCTCAGCCAATCGCAACGCGACACGGCGCCCCGCCTCCCGAGCCGGCAAGGACCACCCCCCCAGCCAGTCAGCGCCGCGCTGCGGGGTGATGGGCGGGCGGAGGGGGGCGTTTCCACCAATGGGCGCGGCGTGCGGCGCGGAGGGGGCGGGGCCAGCGCGGGGGGCGTGCCCGCGGCTTCCAGAGAGTTCGGAGACGGCGGCGGAGCGGCGGCGGCGGTGAGTGGGGGGGGGCGGCCCCTGGGACCCCGCTGCGAACCCCGGACCCCCTCGGCACCTCCCAAACCTCCCCGGAACCCCCGGCAGGAGCCGACCCGTCCTGCCCCGGCGGTGTCAGCGGCGGTGCCGGCCCGGACACCCCTGAGGTGCCGCTCGGGATGACCTGCGGGCCCGGAGGGCTCCGGGGGGGCTCTGGGGTGACCCCCTCTCCCTGAGCACCGGGCTCGGGGTCCGCTCCTCCACAGCCGGTGTGGGGTCTGGGGACCTCCGCGGCTGTGAACGGGATGTCATCGTGTCATCTCCGCCCCGGCACCCTCCGACCCCGCTCCGTACCCCCGACACCCGCGGCCCGCGACCCTCGGCGGGCAGAGCCGCCCCGCCCGGGGGTCCTGCCTTGGTTGGGCCGGGCGGGACGGACCCAACCCGGCCTAGGGGGACAGACCCAGCCACGAGGGTCCCGGCCCTGAGGGGGCCCGGGGGACAGACCCAGCCCCGAGGGGATCTCTCGTTAGACCTGACGGGACGGACCCTCCCCGGGGGTCCCCGGGGGACGGAGCCGGCTCCAGTCCTGGGGAAGTCGGTCCGGTGTCGGAACCGGTTATTTACTCGTGCGTGGGTCACCGGCGCTTCCCCGCGTCCCCCCGTCTCGCAAGATAAACGTGTCCCCACCCCACGCGGGGCTTATCGGCTGCGGCACACGGCCCGGGGGGGCACAGGGGCACCCCCCGACACCGCCGCTTCCTCCCGGACCCCCGTGCGATGCCCGGCTGTCCCCGCACCCACCGAGCAGGATGTCACCCGTTCAGACATCCCTGACACTTGGGGCAGGGCTGTGCATCAAGGAGAACAGGGATCAAAGCGTTTTGAGGGGTCCCGCGGTGGGACGGGAATTTGGGGCGCTCCCCTCCCCACCACACCCTGCACACACTTGCAGGACCCCTGTGTGGGGTCTGGCTGTCACAATGATGGCACCTCCCGACTGTCCCACTGCGATGCTGCTGGGAGGAAACTGAGGTAGGGCTGTGCAGGGAGAGAACAGGGATCAATGGGGATCTTGCAGTGGCTGTCCCGGGCCAGGTCAGGGGGTCATGGGCCACACAGAGGTCTCAGGCTGGGTCACAGTCCCAGGCTCACTCGCAGCTCTGTCCTGTCCCAGCACGTCACAGCGAAGAAGATGGTGAAGGAGACAGGCTACTACGACTTGCTGGGCGTGCGGCCGGGCGCCAGCCTGGACGAGATCAAGCGGGCGTACCGGCGCCTGGCGCTGCGCTACCACCCAGACAAGAACCCCAGTGAGGGCGAGCGGGTACGTGCAGCCCCCCGGCCCCCCCCAGCTCGCCCTCTCCCACCTCACCCGCCTCTCCCCTCCCCAGTTCAAGCAGATCTCCCAGGCCTACGAGGTGCTGTCGGACGCCCACAAACGGGCGCTGTACGACCGCGGTGGCGAGCGGGCCATGAAGGAAGGCGGCCTGGGTGGCCGCGGGGGAGGCAGCGGCTTCGGCTCCCCCATGGACATCTTCGACCTCTTCTTTGGAGGGGGAGTGCGGATGCGCGGCCGGGCAGACAGGAGAGGTACGAGGATAAGGGACTCACCAGGACCCCGGGGTGGGAGAGGGCTGGTGCCCAGGACAGTGCTCACACAGGAGGTGACAAACCTGCTGGAACCTCTCGGTGGGAGGGCGCTGCACTGCACTGGCTTGGGGGACAAGAGACCACTGGGAACCGTGATGTGGGAGAGGGCTGGCAGTGTGACCCAGTGTGACATTGGCCTGGGGAGTCACAGATTTGCTGGGACCCCTGTGTGTCAGTGGGCTGGTGCCCAGCACAGCTCTGTCTCAGGGGGTGACAGACCTGCTGGGACTTTGGGGTGCTGGTTCCCAGCACTGCACTGGCTCTGGGGACACTGGGATCCAGCCGGGTTCCCCAGGCTGTCTCTGCCCCTGCGGCACACCCCGGTGCAGCTCCTCACCACCCTCATTACTTTCTCCACCTGCCGCTCTTCAAAGGGCCCTTCCCTGTCCCTGTCCCGGCTTTCCCCCGCCGTCCCCAGGGCTGGAGCTGATTCAGCGGTGCGGCCCCGGGGGTGGCAGCAGGACGCGGGGCGTGCGGGGCCGGCCCGGTGACTGTTTGGATGCCTTCGGCCTGGGTCACAGGGACAGGGTGACTCGCCTCTGCGCTTCTTGCTGAGGTGGCACGAGTTAATAGCAGGGCAATTAGGAGGCCAAGGGAATCATCCCAGCGACTCCAGCTGGAGCAGCTGGAGGGTGGCTGAGAGCCCTGGGGTGGGAGCCGTGCCCTGCCCACGCTGGGGACCCGGCGCTGTCCCAGGGCAGCTGTCAGGATCTGGGCTTGGAGCGAAACTGTCACTGTTCGTGTCCCTGCCTCCGTCCTTGAGGAAGGGGTGGGACTGGCTCTGGGGGGACCTGGTGACCCTGAGTGGTGTCCAGTGCCTGTCCAGCCGTGTCATGGGAGGTGGCACGTGGCTAGTGCTGAGCCAGGCGCTGAGCCGAGCTCTCCCCCGTGCCCAGGGAAGACAGTGGTGCATCAACTCTCGGTGTCACTGGAGGACCTGTACAATGGCTCCACACGGAAGCTGTCCCTGCAGAAGAACATCATCTGCCGCAAGTGTGGAGGTGAGTTAGGGGCTGCAGGGGCCGGGGGGCCGCCCCAGCACCCCCTACCCCACTGTCTGACCCCCTGTCCCCCTCGACACAGGCTGCGGGGTGCGGGAGGGTGCCCAGAGAAGGTGCCCCAAGTGCCACGGCTCGGGCATGGAGGTTCGTATCCACCAGCTGGGGCCCAGCATGATCCAGCAGATCCAGACGGTGTGTTCCCAGTGCCAGGGCCAGGGCGAGTGGATCCGGCCCCGGGACTGCTGCCTCACCTGCAATGGCCGCAAGGTTGTGCGTGAGAAGAAGATCCTCAGCGTGCACCTGGATAAAGGTGAGCCGGGGCTGAACGCGGAGCGGGGTCACCCCAAAGTGGCGCACGCGCCCTGAGCTTCCCCCACACTCCTCGCAGGCATGAAGGATGGGCAGAAAATCACTTTCCATGAGGAAGGGGACCAGGTGCCTGGCCTGGAGCCTGGGGACATCATCATTGTTCTGGATCAGAAGGAGCATCCTGTTTTCCGGCGCAGCGGTGACGACCTCATTGTCAGGAGGGAGATCAGCCTGGCAGACGCCCTGTGCGGGTGCCGGCAGGTGATCCGCACCCTGGACAACCGCACCCTGCTCGTGTCCTCCTCACCAGGTGAGGAGGGGCTCAGGAGAGAGCTGGGGGCCCGGGAGCTGCCAGCACAGCAGGGTGACCCTTGTCTCTCTCAGGTGACGTGATCCGGCCCGGGGACCTGAAGTGTATCCCCAACGAGGGGATGCCTGTCTACAGGAGCCCCTTTCAGAAAGGAAAGCTCATCCTGCAGTTTGAGGTGAGCTAGAGCAGGGCAGGAGTTGGTATCTCCCACCTCTGGGCTTCCTGAGTCGTCACCCCAGGCCTCACATCCGCTCTCTGGTCACAGGTGAAGTTCCCTGAGCCGGGCTGGCTCCCCACTGACCGCCTGCGCCAGCTCCAGGCCTTCTTCCCCCCTCAGGAGGAGGTGATGGCCACGGAGGACACGGAGGAGGTGGAGCTCAGCGATTACACGGCGCACGGCGGGCCGGGCCGGCGGCCCTATGCTGGAGAAGCCTATCACGAGGATGACTTCGAGGACGGGATGCGCCAGCACGTCCAGTGCCAGACCTCATAGCGGGGGGGCCGGAGCCCCCCGGGCACAGGCGGGGCAAGGCCAGGGCCGCGCGGTGGGGAGGGGGCTGGCGGAGCCGCCACGTTCAGGGATGTACATAGGTCGCCTTTCCGACAGCACTTCACCTCCCTCGCCCCCCCTGGAGCCGGCAGAGCCCCCCAGCCCTGCGGGGTGAGGCCCCCTGCCCTGCCCTGCCTCCAGCCCCGGGCGGTGGAGCCGCCGCTGCCGTGGGTGGGGGGCTCGGGTGGGGGGCGTGGTGCCGGGTCCAGCTGCCGGCGGGCACATCCCAAACTGGGAAGGTTCAGCCCTGGCTGGAGAGCGGGAGATGCCCGGTGGCCCTGCTTCAGTTTCCCCATCTGCTGTGGTGGGGCCAAGCTTGTGCTGGAGCCAGTGTGGGGAGGAGGGGAACTGCCCACCCCCGTCGGGGATGCCCCACTCCCAGCCCCACACTGCGGGGGCTGCAGCTTGGGCCCCCAACCCCTTGCTTTGCCCATTTCTTTCCTTACTGGAGCCTGGCTCAGGCCTGGGATGCAGAGGGGGTGGCTCTTTTCTCTTTGCACAGGACAGGAGGGGTTGGGGGGGACCCGTCCCTTCCCTTTAATTTATTTTTGGAAGAATTTTAGAAGTTTTTCTTTTTTTTTTTTTTTTTGGGGGGGGGGGTGGGGCGGTGACTTTGTACTTGGCATTAAACGCAAATCCCAACTCGGTGTGTGGGGTTGAGCGTGGGATGCTGTGTGGGGCAGGGTGTGGGGTTGAGCGTGGGGCAGCGGGAGCCCGGGGGCGGTGACTCTGCCCTGCTTTGATCTTGGGTGTGCCTCAGTTTCCCCATCCTTACACAACCGGGAGGTGCTGGATCCTGCCTTCCCTTGCCGCTGGCTGCTCCCAGCTCCTCCTGCTCCTGCAGGGGAGGACAGAGACCCCAAGCCTAGGTAGGGGCCTGTCCCACTTCCTTTCCCCCCTTTGCTAACCCTGCAATCCCCCCTTGTCTGTCTGCCCTTCTCCCCTGTCCTGAAACAGTCCTGACCCTGTGTGTACCCCCAGTCCCGTGCTCTGGCCGTGTCACCCCCAGAGCCCCCTCTCCCACTTCCACAACTCACCCCTGGACCCTCTGCATCATCTCAGACCCCAAAGTGGAAGCAGATTCCCCCCAAATAGCTTCAGCCCCCCCCCTTTTTCCAGTCCTGTGCTCACCCCATGGGAGGTTCGAGCCATGAGGCAGAGTTGGGGTACTCAGCAGTTCAGGGGGACTCCCCCAAAGCCATTCTGGGGGGCAAGCTGCATCTGACAACCTCCCCACGCCTCCCCCACTGGAGGCAGCTGCTGGACGAGACTCCCCTCTACAACGGAATGGGGGTGAAGCCCCCCAGCCCCCTGCCCAGGGCAGCCCAGGCTGGGGGGACTCTGTGGGGCTGGGGCCAGAGGCTCCCCCTCCACTGGAGCCCAGGAAAGCTCCGGCGCCAGATGCAGCTGGAGGGGGAGAGGAGGAGGAGGAGGAAGAGGAGAAGGAGGAGGAGGCGGTGGCGGGGAGAACAATGCTGGCCGGCTGCCAGCCGAGGGGAGTGGGGGGGAAGGGGGGAACAGCCCCCAGCCCACCGGGCACAGGGAGGGGCTGAGCCCGGCAGGAGGTGACAGTCACCCTCCCCCGGGGCTGAGCCTGAGCCATGCAGGCGTCAGCGTCCCTGGCTGCCCTGAGCCGTGGGGACACCCCCGGGGACGAGCTGTCACCCCAGTTCGGTGGGGGCACCCCTGAGACCGCACTGGGCGCAAGGAGCTGCCTCGGGGCAGGGACTCCTGTGCCGTGTGCCGGAGCCCACCTGCACAGGTGCGCGATGCCCTGGCCGGCACTGGGGCCACCCAACGCCCCTGGGCCACCAAGCTTGTGACACGGTCCAGTCTGCTCTCCGGGGAGCTGAGGGGCCCAGACCCCGCCCTGGGCACCTCCCTGTGCCCAGCTCCTCACCGAGTACCTCTGCTGGGGGGAGGATGTCCAGCTGCCGGCCGGGACCCTCCGGACCGTCCAGGGTGGGCTCCGAGCTGGGCAGTGGCCCTGGGAGGGTGTGGGGGTGACTGGGGGGTGACACCAGCCCTAGGGGCACACTTTGCCTGGGGTCATGCACGGGAATGGGGATGTGTGTGGCGGGGGGTGTTATTGTTCCTCCGGCTCAGCCTCCCTCCTCTATCGGCGTCCCCAGCGTCCTGGCCCACCGGAGAGGCTGCCCCCCAAACCTGCCCCACGAGTCCTGTCCCCCTGCCCGCGCAGGGACATCCCCGGCAGGGCAGGAGCCAGCGCAGCTCCCGCCTCAGGCACATCGAAGCCCCCGCTCCCTCCCGATAGATCCAGGAGGGGCGGGGAGGATGAGATGCAGCCACGTCCCCCCGCAGTTCCCCCACACCCAGCCCAGCCTCTGCTTCCAGAAAATGCATGGAAAAATTCCGGGGTGAGGGGCCAGGGTCCCCCAGGGTCGGGCATTCATTCCCTGCGCACAGAACGGGGAGGGGGCCGGCCCCGCTTTGTCTCCGGAGATGAAAGGCGAGGGGCCAGCCCGGCCCCCTCCCCAGCCCGGGGGGGCAGCGGGGCCGCCCGGGGGCCACCGGGGTCACCGGGGAGGATTAGTGCCGGATTAGAGGCGCCGGGGACCTCGACACCACCCACGCGGAGCCGTGGGACGGGGCCGCAGCCTCCAGAGAAATTTTGGGGTTACTCACGGCCCCTCCATCCCAGCCCCCCTACCCATCCCGGCACAGAGGAACTTGTTTTTGTTTCGAGAGCAGCCGCCATCTAACGGCCCGAGCAGCGGCCGTGCTCCGGGGAGGGAAGGGGGCACCTCCCGCCGCTGCCCCTCCCGGAGCCCCCCAGAACCCCAGAGCAGAAGAACGGGACCCCCGGGCCGGTGCGGGGGAGCGCAGGCAGCCACAGACCACCCCCCATGCAGATGTGCCCCCAAGCTCTCGGGGTCCCAGAGCCTCCCCAAAGATCCCCCCAACCCGAGGCAAACCGGAGCCGTCCCCAGGGCTTGCGGGGGGAAAGCGGATATTCCTCCAACGAGGGGAGGCCGTCGGAGCCGGGGGGGGACGGCTGGATTCCATTACCGGCTGCTCCGCCCGGCCGTGCCGTTCCCGGGGTCTCCGGGGGCCGGTTGGGTGAAGTGGGGAGGGGTCCTGCGCCCACCCTCGGGGACTCCGGGAGAGCCGGCACACGGCCCTGGCAGCGCTTTGGGAATGGCGACAGAGGTGATGGGCGCCTGCCAAGTGGCCACCTGGAGATACCGGAGCCTTCCTCCCCCTTCTCCTCCTCCTCCTCCCCAGGGAAGGTGTAATTCCACCCTTCCTGCTGCTGGACGCACTCCCGGGGTGCAGAATCACACCCCGGGTGTGGGGATGAAGCCAGCCCTGAGCCCTGGTTCCCTTCTCCATCCCCCTGCTCAGACCCCCCCTATCACCAGCTCGGTGGGGCAGTGCCCCCCACCCGCCCCACAGCGGCTCGGGCTGCCCTGGCTGAGGGGTCCCGGCCCATTCCGGGAGAGCCGAGTTGGGCAGGGTATGGGGGGCAGCCTCGAGGCAGGGCAGTCCTGCACCCCGACCCTTCCTACACCTCCCCAGCTTAGCCCCAGCTGGCTGAGCCCCCCACCCAGGGGTAATTAATGCCATCCCGTGCAGGGCAATTATCGGGCAGCGCCCAAAGAGCATCCCTGGGAAATGCCCAGAGCCGCGTCCCAGCCGGCAGCAGCCAGAGGCGCCCCCAGCTCCCCAAAGCCGGCTGGGCTGGGGTCTCATGCCCCCCGCGCTGGAGCTGAGGCAGAGCCCAACGCCCCAGCCCCACAGCGCCCTCCCTGCCCCACAGTCACCCCAGGGTCACCGCAGAGCCACCACCCGCTTCCCACGCCGGGATGTGCCAACCCAGCTGCCGCCTTCGCCCCCGGCCCCTTGCGCAACGGGCAGGGAGCGGATGTGGGGCGCAGGATCCAGGGCGAAGGATCCGGGGTGTGGAATGCAGGGTGTGGGATCTGGAGTGCGGGATTTGGGGTGCAGAATCCAGGCTGTGGGATTCAGACTGTAGGATCCGGGGTGTGGAATGCAGGGTGTGGGATCTGGAGTGCGGGATCTGGGGTGCAGAATCCAGGCTGTGGGATTCAGGGATGTGGGGTGTGGGATCTAGAGCGCAGAATTTGGGATGTGGGATCCAGATCATGAGACCCAGGGGGTGGGATCTGTGTGCCAGTGGGGCCAGCAGGAGAGACAGGGATAGCACGGGGGGTTTATAAGACATTTATTGAAAAAGGAGGGAGGTGACAGAGGGAAGCTGGACCCTGGAGGGGCTGGGACCTGGCACTGCCCCAGGCTGGGGGGGTTTGGTGTTCCCGTCTGGTACAATATTCACAAATAAATACTGGGGAGGGGTCGCGGGGCAGGGCTGGGGGCTGCGGGAACCAACAGCAGCCGAAACCCAAACCAGCTCAAACCAGCCCAAAGGGCAGGGAGGGGCCGCGTTACCCCCCACCGCATCCCGGCACCTCGCCAGGCCCTGAGCGCTTCGTCCGCAGCAGAGCGGGGCCAGAACGGGAGATTCTGCTGCCCCTGGGGAGAGCCCGCCCTGCAGAGGGAGGGGAAGCCGTGTGTGTGTCCCCAAAGAAAAGGGGTTCACTGCTGTACCCCCGCGGGGAGGTGCAACACCGTCCTGCACCGTGGCCGGGGGATGAGTGCAGGGGACTGAGGGGACACGGGGTGGGGGAGGGGGGACACGGGGGGTGGGGGGTGTCAGCTGAGCGGGGGGGGTCACTCCCGGATGTAGACCCTGGTGCAGACAACATCGTCGGCCGTCATGGTCTGCAAGGAGAAGCAGGGTCACGGGCACGGCCGTGGCCCCCTCCCCTCCCCATTGCACCCCACTCCGTGGGGGTGTCCCAGCACACGCTGCAGGCAGCGCTGCCCCCCGAATTCCCCCTCACCAGGATGAGCTCCCCGTCGTTGGTCATCTCCCGGGACCAGCCCGTCTTGGGCCCGTCGCCCTTGAGCAGCCGCTGCTCGCACACCATCTTGTTCTCGCTCTCCCACCTGGCCAAGCTCTGCAGGGGGAGAGAGGGCAGCGCTGGATGGGGATGTGGAACCCGCAGGACACCTTCCACCCATCCCAGAGTATCTGTCACCACCCCCAGCAGCGGAACGGGGCCATTTGTCCCGGTGCCACACCCGTGTCCGGGCTCATCTGGCACCTGGGGGGCACAGGGAGGGGATGAGGGGCACAACGAGGGATTGATGCACAGGGAAGGGGCTAGGGGTGCAGGAAAGGGGTTGGGGGGGCACAGGGAGACTTTGGGGGTGCAGGAAAGGGGTTGGGGGGCACAGGGAGACTTTGGGGGTGCAGGAAGGGGCTGGGGGGGCACAGGGAGACTTTGGGGGTGCAGGAAAGGGGTTGGGGGGCACAGGGAGACTTTGGGGGTGCAGGAAAGGGGTTGGGGGGCACAGGGAGACTTTGGGGGTGCAGGAAAGGGGTTGGGGGTGCAGGAAGGGGGTTGGGGGTGCAGGAAAGGGGTTGGGGCTGCACAGGGAGACTTTGGGGGTGCAGGAAAGGGGTTGGGGGTGCAGGAAGGGGGTTGGGGGTGCAGGAAAGGGGTTGGGGGCGCACAGGGAGACTTTGGGGGTGCAGGAAAGGGGTTGAGTTGCACAAGGAGGGGCTGAGGTTTTGTGGTGCACAGAGTTGTGGGGGGTGCAAGGGAGGGATTAGGGGCACAGGGCTGGGGGTATGGGAAGGGATTGGGGGGCACAGGGAGAGGTTGGGGTCTGGGAAGAGGGGAAGCAGCCCTCACGCTGTGGGGAGAATGTGGCTGAGTGCAGACAGACACAGCTGAGAGCTCCTGCCCTAAAGCCAAACGTGTCGGTGCAAACTCGAGTGTGCGCACGGGCACGCGTGCACGAACACACACCAACATCTTCCTGTGCACAACTGGGGGCACAAGAGCCGCTGGTGCAAAGTGTACACACTCACTCACACTCACACTAATACACACACACACACTCGGGTGCCCGTGTGCCCATGTGCACACCTTGCAGGGCCGCCCATCCACCGTCTGCTCCTCGAACTCCTCGCCCACCCTGAAGCGGATCTCGGTGGTGCGCACGGGGGTCGAGGTGCGGATGTAGAAGCTCTCCCCGTCCTGCCGGATCTCCACCGCCGGCTTCGCTGCCGCCGCCACCGCGATCTTCCGCAGCATCATGTTCACACCTGGGGAAGGGGACGGTGGCACCGAGCTCCCCCTCCAGCCCCGCAGCGTCTCCCGGTGAACCGGGCTGGTTCGGTTTCCTCGGGGGCCGTGCGGAGCCCACCGCCCCCCCGAGCCGGGGGGAGCACGGGGGGGCCGCGGCCGCAGCTCCCACCCTTGGCAGTGACGCGTCCCAGGGTGCGCCGAGAGCTGCAGGTGGCTCAAAGCAACTCGGGAGAGGACGGACGAGCCCCCCCGGCCACATCTGGGCCACATCTGGCTCTCGTTACCTGCTGGAGGGGGCGGGAGCGGGGGTGCCGGGCTTGGCGCCGGATACGCCCGGGGGAAGGGACAGGGGTGACGGGGGCAAGGGCTCACCCAGGGCGGGGTGACAGCAGGGACAAGGGCCCCAGTCCGAGCTCTGTGTTAGGTGACCTGCGTGACCCCCCCCGAGGGGTCCCACGTCTCCCCCCGCAGCCCCCTCGCCAATGCGGGGCAGCTGGGGCTTTGTCCCCGCTCCAGAGGCGGCTCATCCATCACGTCCTGGAGCCCCCGGCTGTGACAGGGGGGAGCTGCTCTTTGGGGACATTGTTCCCATGTCACCCTGCGGGTCCGTACCGGCCACCCCCCGAGAAGGTCCCTGCACAAAGGAGGTTCCCCCCGGCACAGGGACGGGGGAGACACGGAGGGGCCGCGGGTGGTCGGGGGGCTCCAGGAGCCGAACTCCCCTGCAGTGAGAAGGGACACATCCCTGAGGAGCCCCCTCGGTGGCCACGCCAAGTCCCCACGAACACCCCCAAGTCCCTTCCCTCCCCCCGAGGCCTGATTCACACCGGGGGGAGATGCCCAAAACCTCGTGGGGGCAGACACGGCCCCCACGCCCCCCACATGATGCTGTCGGGGGTGGGGGAGAAGGAAGAGCCCCCAAAGGGAGCAAGAACAAGGCTAGGGCGGTATGGTGCAGTCAGACCGGGGGCCTGAGGCTGATAAAGCCCCCAGCCCCTCCACCCGGCACAGCCGGGGGCACCGGCCTGCAGGAGCCCCCACTTTGTGCCGTGGGAAAGGAACAGGGCTCCGGGGGGGGCGGCAGATTTATTTTCCTGCTGAGGTTTCCCCGAGCCGGTTCCAGCAGCGGGGCCAGGGCGGGGAGAAGGGGCGACGGGGGATCGGGAGTGAAACCCAAGAAAGTGATAATTATCCTGAAATATTCGTTACGTATCCCCTAACCTGGAAAATATTCTGCTCCGGCAGCTCCCCGGCTGGCGAGGAGCGGGTCAGGCGGAGGGGAGCAGTGGGGGAGCTGGATTTGATCCTGCCCAAAGCCCCGGGGACCCCCCGGCCTGTGCCCCCCCAGTTCCAGCCCCTGCCGTGACTCCTGGCCCTCCCCACCCCCGCTCACCGGGGACACGGCTCTGCCGTGGGGGGCAAAGGGGCCCGAGATGAGGCGTGTGAGGGTGGGACCCCAAAACTGCGGGGACCTGCTTGGGCTGGTTTTGGGGACAGCGGCTGTACCCAGGGTCCGTGGGGCAGGCGAACCCACGGGCGCTTTCGGGATGGGGGGCAGAGGGACCGAAGGGGAGCGGGGTGGTGGCAGAGCCCGTGTTTGGGGGTGCCCATGCTTGGGGCACCACCAGAGCGGGGAAACTGAGGCAGGAAAGAGGAGGACCCGCCGGGGATCCGTCTGGAGCGGGACACGCTGCCCGGCCCCCTCGTGCCTCTGACTCCTCAGTGGGGCACCAGCCACGAGAGCTTTGTTTGAAAGGGGGAGCAGAGGGATCCCCCCGGCACACGGCGCTTCTGGGCACCGCGACTCCCGGGCTGCAGGGGGATTTGGGGGGGAGATGGGGGGGAGATGGGGGGGAGCCCCCCCGCCCCCCTGCGCCGCCCCCAGCCCGAGGGAGTCCCCGAGGGACGCGGAGGGAGAGCGGGGCTCCACTCACCCAGCGCCTTCAGCAGCTCCTCGAAGTTTTCCGAGCTCTTCATCTTCCAGTTCCCGGAGAAGTTGGGCATCGCGGCTGCCGGCGTGGGGGGCGCAGGGAGGGGAGCGAGGGGGGAAGAAGCGGTTCGAGGGATCCGCTGCACCCTCCGCACCGGCACCGGCCCCGCCGCTGGCTCCCTCCGTCCGTCCGTCCCGTCCCGCCCGCGCCGCCGTTTTATCGCCGAGCTGGTCCCACCCCCCGGCCCCGGCCCCGGCACGGGGGCTCCGCGCTCACCTGCGGAGTGAGAGCCCAGAGGGAGCCCCCCGCCCCCATTTGCCGCGGGGATGCAGCCTGGAGGCACCACCTGCTCTGCCTGTACCCCCCAAACTCCTCCCATTCCCGCTGAGATCTGAACGCTCCTCATCTCCCCGCACCCCCCAGGCTGGCTGCATCTCCCCGAGCTGCCTGTACCCCCCTAATCTCCAGCATCCCCCCGAATCTGCCTGTACCCCACGTGTGCTGCACCCCCGGGAGCTGCTGCACCCCCCGAATCCGGCTGTACCCCCCAGGAGCTGCTGCACCCCCCGAATCCGGCTGTACCCCCCAGGAGCTGCTGCACCCCCCGAATCCGGCTGTGCCCCTCCAAGCTGCTTGCACCCCCCGATCTCCACGCGTCCCCCCAGACCCACCCGCACCCCCCGTGTGCGCAGGACACGCGTGTTCGCAGGGCTGGGATGTTGGCACGGGCGGCTGCAGGTGCGTCCGTGTGGGCACGAGTACGCGGGCAGGGCAGAGACTTTCCCAGCCTCACGGTCACGCACAAACTCGCAGCCGTGTCCGGGCACACTCGTGTGCGTGCAGGGCAGGGAGGCTGCTCCTGAGCTTGGGGTGAGCTGCCAGGGGCAGGTGAAAGCCTGGTCTCACGCAGGTAAGGAGCGCCGAGTGATTTCCCGAGGTTTTTCAGCCCTGGGAACCGCCGCGGGAAGGGCAGGTTGCGCTGCGGGGCCGGTTCTGGGCAAGAAAAGCAAGAAATGGCGTTTCTGGTTCAGCAGGAGCTCTGGAATGGAAGGAGAGAGGTTTCTTCTCCGATTTGGGGTGAAAAGGCCCCACAGAGCCCCCGCCGCCCCCCTCCTCCTGTCCACGTCCCCCCTGTGCCCCCAGAACCTCCGGCTCGGGCCGGTGAGCCAAGTCCCGGCTTGCCGCATCCCTAATCCCCCGAAGAACAGGATTTCTCACCAAGCGCTGACATAACCTCACCTACAGCAGCGCCGAGGCCGTGCCAGAGGGGACAGGGACAGGCAGAGCTGCAGGGGCTCGGGAAGGGGGTGCTGGTGAAGGGTCACCCCAACCCCTTCACCCCGGGGGACGCAGGAACTGCGTCCTCCCATCCCGGAGTCACAGGAGGGGCGGTGCTGTGGGTTTGCTCCAAATCTGGGGAAAATTGGGGAAAAAACAAAAAAAAAACCCAAACAATAAAAAGCATCCACATTCCAGGGTAATTGGGTGGAGGGGTCTGGGGTGGGATCTGCGGGCAAACCCCTCGGGGCAGCCCTGCTTCCGTGCTGGGTACCGTGACACACTGGGGTTATGAGCGCCAGCACCGGCAGCCCCACATCTGGAAGGGATTCTGCCGGGAAAGGCGGATAAAGCCTTCGCACCCCACCCTCCTCTCCCGACATCCCGGTGAAGCCTTGGGGTGGGCAGGCAAACTACGGGCACCAAATAACGCCCCCGGAACGCCTGTCACCCCTGGGAAGGGCTCAGATTCCCTGGGAGGCGGGTGGGGAGCCGGCTCCCAGTGCCAGGGCAGCAGCAGCTGGCTCAGCCCCTGGAAACATCCGGCACCATCCACCGCCCGCACCTCCCTTCCCGGCAAAAATCCTCACAAACCGCAGAAATCCTGAGCGCAAACCGTGGGGGGGGGGGGGCTCCCCCAGCCCAGGCAGGGCTCCACCGCTGCCCCGGTACCCCCGGGGGATCCCCCCAAATGCTGTCGGTGCCCCAGAGCCCCTCCAGGGAGGATGTGGTTGCTTGGGGATGTTCCCCCCGCCCCTCCCCGGTGCCCGGGATCCGCCCCGGGAGGGGGTGTCGGGTACCCCCACCCCATCCCAATTTCCCCAGCCTCTCGGTGAGCTGGGAGAGAGGATGGGGGGCTGCACTGTGGGGGGCTGGGGGGGTGAAGCCTGAGCAAGGGCAGGTCACCCGTCGTCTCCGCCCCATGTCCCCACAAATCCTTCCCAGCTGGCGGGACGCAGCCCCCACCCCCCGCCTCTGGCCACGGCCACGGCCGCTGCGGAAATGAAACCCAGCTGGACGGCGCGACCGAGTCCGGCCCCGGCCCCGTGGCCGATGGGACCCCCGGCTGTGGGGCGGGAGGGAGCCCACGTGCCCCGAGAGCCCTGCGGTGCCGCCACAGCGGGAGCCTGCCCCGACCCGGGACCCCGATCCAGCCCTGCCCCTCCAGCCCTGCCCCTGCCCAGGACCCCGACACAGCCCTGCCCCTGCCCGGGACCCCGACACAGTCCTGCCCCTCCAGCCCTGCCCCTGCCCGGGACCCCGATCCAGCCCTGCCCCTGCCCGGGACCCCGACACAGCCCTGCCCCTCCAGCCCTGCCCCTGCCCGGGACCCCGATCCAACCCTGCCCCTGCCCGGGACCCCGATCCAGCCCTGCCCCTCCAGCCCTGTCCCTGCCCCTGTCCGGGACCCCGATCCAACCCTGCCCCTGCCCGGGACCCTCACTCAGCTCCAGGACCCCGATCCAGCCCTGCCCAGGACCCCGATCCAGCCCTGCCCGGGACCCCGATCCAGCCCTGCCCGGGACCCCGATCCAGCCCTGCCCCTACCCGGGACCCCGATCCAGCCCTGCCCCTCCAGCCCTGCCCCGACCCGGGACCCCGATCCAGCCCTGCCCCTGCCCGGGACCCTCACTCAGCTCCAGGACCCCGATCCAGCCCTGCCCCTGCCCAGGACCCTCACTCAGCTCCAGGACCCCGATCCAGCCCTGCCCCTGCCCAGGACCCTCACTCAGCTCCAGGACCCCGATCCAGCCCTATCCCGGCTCTGGGACCTTCCCTCAGCTCCGGGGCTCTGTCCCAGCCCCGGGACCCCCCGTTCCAGCCCGCGCCCGGCCCCCAGCCCCATCCGGGGGGACCCCCGGGTGAGATTCAAGCCAAGCCCCCGGGACCCTGACCCACATCCCGCAGCCGCCGAGGGCTGGGGCCCGGCCGGCTGCTTCTCATTTCCAGGGCCATAAACCCCTTTAACGACCGGCCATTTATAACCGCAGTAAAGCCCCTAATCACCGCCAAACCCTGCCCAGACACAAAGGCTCCCGCCTGCTCCTCCGCCCTCCCACCTTCCTCTGGATTTTGGGGCTCTGACAGCTTTCCCACCCCCCGGGTGTGCAAGGCAGGAGTGGGAGGGATGCTCCCCCCAAACTCCGCAAGCCCGTGGGATGCTCGCTCTCCAGATCTGCGCGTTTAACCCCAAATAAAGGGGGACGGGCCCCTCCCACTGCCGGGTTGTTCACCCCAAAACCCTCCCTCGGGTTCCCCCGAGCCAAGCGCAGCCACGTAAACACGAGGAAACTCTGGAAAAAGTGACGCACGTCGGGGGCTCGGGGCCGCGTCCAGCCCGGCGGGGGCGGGGGATCCCCCACGGAGGAGCCGGGTTCGCACCGGCACTGCTCCCGGAGCTGCCGCAGCCCCTCGGATCCAGCACTAAAGGGGTGCCGGGGGGTGCCCAGAGCCGGGGAAGGGGCCAGCTCGTCCCTGGCATGAAGAGGAGGAGGAGGAAGAGCCCCCGGGACGCGGATGTCGGAGGGTTCCGGGTGACCTCGGCCCGGTAAGGGACCCCCCTCCCGCCCACCGGGGCCGGGGGCTCCTCCACACCCCCGCCGAAGGTTACAGCTCTTTAATATATATTTTTTTAATTAGGATTTTGCACATAAACGTTTCAGTTCAAAGCGGTTCCCGTCGGGCTCGGGTGCCTGCGGGGTAAGGCCGCCCTCCGGTGCCGGGGGTGTCCCCGGGCCGGATCCGGGGGGACTCCCCGGGGCAGCACGGGGGGCTCGGGCAGGCACACGGGGCTGCTCCCCACGCCCGGGTTTGTCCTGCCCTCTGCACAACGAGGTAGGTGGAACTCAACCACCGACCCAAGCAGCTCCCGGAGCGGAGTGGGGACTTTCCAGAGGGATCCGATCCCACCCACTCCTACACTGCGGCCCGGGGCGCACGGGCAGCTGCCAGAGGTAGTTTTGGGAAGAGGAAGGAGCCCGCTCCATCCATTCCCAAAGCCCCAGCGATGGGGGCTGTGCTCAGGATGCCCCAGTGTCGCCCCCAGATCAGGACCAGCAGCAGCCCCGAAGTGTCTGGGGGGTGCAGGATCCCAGAGACCCCTCCTGGGGAAGGCACCGTCCCAGGCCCTCCCAAATCCTGGCGAGAACAGGGCGGGACAAGGCACATCAGCCTGGGGGATGTCACACCCTGCTCCTCATCATCCACCGACGGGAGCAGCCCCTCAACAGCCACAGGAGTCCCGAGGGGCAGGACCAGGCTGGGGGCATCACTCTGGGTTCCCCCAGAGGCAGGACCAGGCCGGGGGTGTCACTCTGGGTTCCCCCAGAGGCAGGACCAGGCTGGGGGTGTCACTTTGAGCCCCCAGAGCATCACTTCTGCTTTGGGTTCTGCTGCAGCAGGTGCTGCTCCCACTCCTCCTCCACCACCTTGTAGAGCTCCATGGTGGCTCGGGCATCCTCCACCGAGGAATGGCCGCTTTTCCCTACCTGTGGGGACAGACACAAGTCACCACAGCTCCCATTTCGGGGGCAGCCAGAATTGTGGAGAGATTAGGGGGTGCAGGCAGCTGTGGGGCAATGCATGCAAGGGTGGGGGGGATGCAAGGAGATGCAGGAAAATTTGGGGGGACAGGTGGATCAGGTGGCGGAACATGTGATGATCAGGGCACGTAGGCAGCTCCAGGGAGATGAGGGGGTGCAAGTAGCTGTGGGGAATTGGGTGTGCAGGCAGATTTGGGGAAGGCACAGGCAGATTTGAGGAGGGTGCAGGCAGATTTGGGGAAGGGCAGAGGCAGATTTGGGGAGGGTGCAGGCAGATTTGAGGAGGCTGCAGGCAGATTTGGGGAAGGGCAGAGGCAGATTTGGGGAGATGCAGGCAGATTTGGGGAGGGCACAGGCAGATTTGGGGAGGGCACAGGCAGATTTGGGGAGGGCACAGGCAGATTTGGGGAAGGGCACAGGCAGATTTGGGGAGGGCACAGGCAGATTTGGGGAGATGCAGGCAGATTTGGGGAGGGCACAGGCAGATTTGGGGAGGGTGCAGGCAGATTTGGGGAGGGCACAGGCAGATTTGGGGAGGGCGCAGGCAGATTTGGGGAGGGCACAGGCAGATTTGGGGAGGGCGCAGGCAGCTTTGGGGAGGGTGCAGGCAGATTTGGGGAGGGCACAGGCAGATTTGGGGAAGGGCACAGGCAGATTTGAGGAGGGCACAGGCAGATTTGGGGAGGGCACAGGCAGATTTGGGGAGGGCACAGGCAGATTTGGGGAGGGCACAGGCAGATTTGGGGAGGGCACAGGCAGATTTGGGGAGGGTACAGGCAGATTTGGGGGTAAGGGAAGCTCTAGGGGGATGTGGGGAGCTCAGGGGAGTACAGGCAGATTTAGGGATAAGGAGAAAACTGGGGAGCTGCAGGCAGAGCTGTGGGGTGTGCACAGATAGCGAGGGGGAAAGAGCAGGAAAAAGCCCCCCAGGCTGCAGGGTTTGAGCTGAAGGACGCCCCCTCCCACAGGCTGCTTCCCAGGGAAACTGAGGCATGGGGCTGCCTTCCTGCAGGGCTGGCAGCATTCAGGGTGCTTTGGATCCTCCCCCAGGGATGGCAGTTCCCTCCCCAGCGTCTCCCTGCCGCGGTACCTGGATGTCCTGGTTCAGCAGAGCCTTGGTGAGGCGCTTGAGGGAGATGGCCGTGTTCTCCGGGAATCCAGCCCGGCGGTTCAGCAGCGGCATCTGCGCCGTGTCCCGGGTCAGAGCTTTGGGATGGGAGTACTGCAGGGCCTTGAAGTCGTTGTGGATGGCGTGGCCGACCACCACCTTCCCGGCGAGGATCCGCAGCACCTGCACGAGAGGAGGGGGTTGAGAGCCCCAGCAGGGCCTTCTGTGCCCCATGGAAAGTTTGTGCCCCGCAGGAACGGGGGCAGCCCCAGGGGGCAGAGCTGATGGGACAATCCTTCCTCTCGGAACTGCAGATCCCGGCCCCGCTCCCTCCCCCTGGGGCTGCAGATCCCGGCCCCGCTCCCTCCCCCCGGGGCTGCAGAGCCGATCCCGGCCCCGCTCCCTCCCCCCGGGGCTGCAGAGCCGATCCCGGCCCCGCTCCCTCCCCCCGGGGCTGCAGAGCCGATCCCAGCCCCGCTCCCTCCCCGAGCTCTCCCCGCACCTGCTGCTGTGCCCTGCGGAAGGGCACGGCTCCATCCATGTGCTGCCGGCGGATCCCGCTCCAGCGGGTCCGGTAATCCACGATGGGAGCCTCGGGCCGCACGTACCGATCGTACACCACGTCCCCCTCGTAGGTGACGATGCTGCAGCGGGCCAGGGAGCTCGTGCGCCCGCCGGGGCCCGTGCCCACCATCTCACAGTCTATGGCCACCAGCTTGGAGGGCGCCGGGGGGGCACCTCCGGCTGTGGGGGTGCCCCGAGCCGCCCCCCGAGCCTTCCCCTTGCTGCTGGCGGGAGCGCCGGTTCCAGCGGAGCCCTTCTGGGATACCGGGGGGGCTCCGACAGCTTTGGCGGAGTCCCGAGCCGCCCCCCGACCCTTCCCCTCGGTCCTAGCGGTGCCGGTGTGGCCGTTCTGGGAGTCCGGGGTGCCTCGGGGGGCGGCGGCGGGGCCGTTCTCTTTGGGGCACGACCTGGGCCGGCCCGAGCGAGGCTTCCCCGGGCCGCCCCCGGTTCTCCCCCGTCCCGGAGCCCGCCGGGGCCCGCCCGGTGCCGCTGGGAGCTGCTTCTGCCGCAGGACCCCGCGGCGCTCCAGCTCCCGCCGCCGCCGCACGAAGCTCTGGTGCTTTGGGTTCCCCGGCTTCTTCTTCGGGCGGCTTTCGGGGGCGGAGAAGTCCAAGTTGAGGATCAAATCGCCCATGGCGGCACCGGGCCGGGGCCGCTGCGGGGCGGAGAGGCGGCTGGGCCCCGGGGATCCCCGACAGCCGGGAGCGCCGGCACCGGCCCCCGGAGAGCTCCGGAGAGCCCCAGAGACCCCCGGACACCCCCGGAGAGCCCCGGAGACTCCCAGAGACCCCCGGAGACCCCCGGACACCCCCGGAGAGACCCGGAGACTCCCAGAGACCCCCGGAGAGCCCCGGAGACCCCCGGAGAGCCTCAGAGACCCCCGGAGAGCCCCGGAGAGCCCCGCTCCCACTCCCACCCCCTTCACCTGCGCGTCCCGGAACCGGAAGTCCCCGTGAGACACGCGGTGCGCACTGTACCGGAAGTGACGCTATCCGCGCGCGCCGCGGCGGGAACTCGGCGGTGAGGCGCGCTGAGTAGCGCGCGCGGCGGCTCCGTGACGTAACTGGTGACGTCAAAGCGACGTCGCGGGGCATCGGCGACATGCCCGGTGTCCCGGCCGGCCCGGTGACGTCACGGGTGCTCGGGGGTGAGTGATGCCCCGGTGTGAAGTGGTGGCTCGGGGGGGTGTCACAGCCGCGTGACGTCATTGCGGGAGGGATGATGCGACATATGACGTCATATGGCTGAACGGGACGGGCAGAGGCGGGGAGGGGGTGAGCCCTGGGGGATGTGCGGGTGCCAGGGCTGATCCCCGCTGTCCCCAGGAGCTGCCATGGCGCCCCAGAGCCCCCCTCACGAGCAGCACTCCCGGGAGCAGCGGCGGGCCGCTGACATCATCCGCCTCCTGGTGCTCTACCGGCCCCTGCTCGACGCCTTCGTCATTGTGAGTGTCCCCAAGCTGTCCCCGGGCCGTGCCCCCCCGGGCCGTGTTCTCCACGCTGACCCCTCTCCCCTCAGGATTTCTTCACGGAGGGTCTGTGGGCCCAGCTGCCCCCGGCCTGGCAGCCCGCTCTGGCCAGCGCCAGCCCTGCGCAGCTGGCCGGGCTCCTGGGGGCCCGCGGGGGCCCGGGGGCTGCCTGGCCCTTGTCCCTCCTGGCCTTTGCCGCCGCTGCCCGGGCCCTTGCCTTCCCTCGGGGGTGCCCGGCGGGGTCCCCGCGCCCCCCGTGCCAGAGCTCCCGCCTGCACCCGCTGCTCCGCCGCCACGTCAAGCCCAAAAAGCAGCACGAGATCCAGCGCCTGGGCAAGGTGGGTGCCCCTCGCCATCCCCTGAGACCCCCCCGAGTCCCCCCAGCCCCCCTAACAGCCCCCATTCCCCACAGCTGCTGCGGCGGCTGAGCCGGGCCACCGGCTGCGAGCGTGTGGTGGATATTGGAGCAGGGCAGGTAAGAGCAGGGGACACCCAGGGGGGGTCCCAGGGGATCCCCCCACCCCAGCTGAGCTCGCATCCCTCCACAGGGCCACCTTTCCCGGTTCCTGGCCTTTGGCCTGGGCCTGTCGGTTACTGCAGTGGAGAGCGATGGCCGCCTGGTGGGCCTGGCTGAGCGCTTTGACCAGGAGCTGCTGCGGGAGCTGGGGAAAACCAGGGGGCACGAGAGGCTCCCCCCGCGCCCCCTCACCCCCCGGGCCCCGCAGCACGTGGCCGGGCGCCTGGACCCCGCAGCTCCCTGGGGAGAGCTCCTGCCCCCCGACCCCCCAGGACCCGGCCCCGCTGCCAGGAACCCGCTGGGGGGCCCGGGGGGCTCTGAGGACGGGGGGCAGGTGCTGGTGACGGGGCTCCACGCCTGCGGGGACCTCAGCCCGGCCCTGCTGAGCCACTTCGCCCGCAGCCCCGCCGTAGCTGCCGTGGCCTTGGTGGGCTGCTGCTACATGAAGCTGTCAGCCGGCCCGCAGCCCCCTGGCTGCCCCACGGGCTACCCCCTGAGCACCTCGGTGGCCGCGCTGCCGGGCCACCAGCTGTCCTACCGTGCACGGGAGGCCGCGTGCCACGCGCTGGAGGAGTTCCAGGGGCGGCTGCGCGGGGGCAGCCCCCAGCTGCGAGCCCACTGCTACCGCGCCGTGCTCGAGAGCCTCATCTGCGCCGCTGACCCCGCCAAGAGGCACCTGGGCCTGCAGCCAGGCAGGAAGGCGCATACCCTCAGCTTCTCCCAGTGAGTTTGGGCGGGGGGACCCTCTTCTGCATCCCCTGGTGGTCCCCAGTGAGTTTGGGGCTGTGGGACCCCTTCCTGGGACATCTGCTGGCCCTCCCTGGGTTTGGAGATGGAGGATCCTTTTCTGGAACTCTCCTTGTGAGTTTGGGGAGTAGGGACACTCTTCTGTGTCCCCTCCTGGCCCCACAGTGAGTTTGGGGAGGGGGGAAGTCCTGCCTGGGACTCCCCTGCCCCCTTTCATGACAGATACGCCCAGCTGGGGCTGCCCCTTGCGGGACTGGACCCAGCGGGGGTTCCGCTGGACTCGGGGGCCGTGGGGGCCATGCTGGAGCAGCAGCACAAGGTGGTGGCATTCTGCACCCTGGGGCAGCTGCTGGCACCTGCCGTGGAGACCCTCATCCTGCTGGACCGTCTGCTCTACCTGCGGGAGCAAGGTGGGTGTGGGCAGGGCTGCCAGGGTGATCCAACCCTTCCTCTGTTTCCTCTCTCTCTGGACCCCTCACTCTGCTCTCAGGACTCTCCTTTGCCTTTTTCCCAGGTTTCCACTGTGCTCTTGTGCCCCTCTTCAACCCCCGGTTCTCTCCACGGAACCTGGTGCTGGTGGCCGCACGGACCCCGCTGGACACAGTGCTGGCCGGGCTGGACAAGGACAGTGAGGACAGCAGTGAGGACACAGACAGCAGCGAGGATGAGGACCTGGAGGAAGCAGAGTCCCCCAGAGTGAGGCAGAGCCCCCACAGCCCTGGGCACAGAGCACAATAAAGCCAGGATTCGTATGGTTTGGGTGTGAATGAGTCAGTGCTGCTCCACAAACACTGCATGCTACTAACACAGAAAATCAAGGGAGGTGTTTATTGCAGAGCCCGGCTTGTGGGGGCTTCCAGCTCCCCCAGTTAATACCAGTAGGATTTCTTGGCCCGGCGTGTCTCCACGATCCCCATGGCATCCATGATCTCCTCTTCAAAGGTCTTCAGGGATGGCCGGTACGTCTTGGCCAGCGCATCCTCCTGCGACGTGTCCTTGGGGCCATCTGTGTGGGTGAGGGGACAGCGCTGACTCCCTGTGTCCCCCCAGGACATCCCCCCAGCCTCTGCTGCCGTGGCACTCACCCACCCACTGCTCGGGGATGACGCCGTCCTGGCGAGGCTGGGGGGGCACGGGCAGGATGCGGCCGCTGCGCAGAGACACACGGACGCGCTCGCCCTCCTCCGTGTAGCGCCACTCCACCTCTGTCGGCTTCCTGTGGGCACACGGCATTGGCAGGGGGCAGGACTGAGGTGGGAGCAGCACTGGGGTTCCCTCAGCTCCCCCCCAGGCCGTTACCGGTCCTCGGGGTCCACCAGGCAGATCTGGCTGAGCAGCAGCGGTGCCTCACTGCTGATGTAGGTCCCGGAGTACTTGGCTGTGCGGTTGATGTAGCGATAGTGCTGCGAGGGCACGGGGGGGGGGGGGTCACTGACAGCCCGTGGCCTCCCCAGGCTCCTCACAGCCCCCTCCAGCCCTCTCTGCTCCAGCCTCACCGTGTTCAGTCCTTCCACCACCACCCAGTTGCGGGCTTGCACCACCTGGGTGACCATCCCCTGCTTCCCCGCATCCTTCCCGGCCAGCACCTGCACCTGCGGTGGAGAGAGGGGCACAGCTGGGACCCCCAGCCCCGCTGCCAGCCAGGGGGGAACCCGGGGAGAGGGAGCCTCACCGTGTCACCCTTAAACACCTTCCAGTCGTCCTTGGCGATGGGTTCCACAAAGACCTTGCGGCGGCGCTGCCCCGGGGGATTGCGGAGCCGGGCTGCCGTGGAGTCGGGGGGCCACAGCCCGTGCCGGTACCCCGGGGGCAGCCGCGGCCGTGCCGCGCTCAGCAGCGCCGACAGCCGCATGGTGCTGCGGACTTGGAGGTCAGGGGGGCCACTGAACCCCCTGAGGATGCTCCCCAGGGTTATGTGGGGCTGGGCGAGATGCGGGGGTCCGGCACAGCCCACCCACCACCCAGGAGGAGCCACCCCCACCCACCCGGGCCCTGAGAGCCCCCCCTGAAGGGGATCAAAGCGTCTGGCAGATCAGCCCCCCAGAAAAGGGAGCCAGGGATCCCACAGGGCACCCCCCCACCCAAAGGGGACCCAGGTGTCCTGCAAAGCACCCAAAGGGGACCTGTAGAGCCCCCCGCTCCCCGAAGAAAACCAAGGAGTCAAACACACTTTTCCCTTTCCCCAAGGGGGAACACGGGCGTCCCACAGACGGGGAGACCCAGGGGTCCCACAAATGCCATTTCCCCAAAGGGCACACGGACACCGGCAGAGCCGCCTCCATCCCCCAAGTCCCCCCGCATTCCCAAAGAGAACCCGCAGAGCCCCAGCACCAGCCTAAGGGAACCCAGGGTCCCGCACAGCACAGCCCCGCTGGAAACGACCCCCAGCCGTCCGGCAGAGCCCCGGACACCTCCAAAGGGCCCCAAGCCCCGGCAAACCCCTCCGGTACCCCAGAAAGGGCCCCGCAGAGCCCCCACAGAGAGGTCCCGGACCCCGACCCCGCTCACCTGCGGGACCCGCGCCGCTCCCGCGCTCCGGGGGGGGCGTGGCCAAGCGCTGAGTGGGCGTGGCCACGCGCTGGTGGGCGGGGCCCGGCTCAGCGCATGCCCAGACGCGGCGCTGCCGTGGCGCGCGGCCCCGCCTGGGAGCGCTGCGGAGGCCGCGGAGGTGGAGCCCGCCGCAAGGCACGCCGGGAGCCGTGGTCCTGGCGCGGGGCACGCCGGGAGCTGTAGTCCCGCCGCCCCCGGTGTCCCCCGCCCCTCCGGTCCTCCAGCCCCGCCGCAGCTCCGCCGTGCTCCGGCACACGGTGGAGCGGCTGTCGGGAGCTGTAGTCCCGCCGAGGCTGGCGCCCGGCCACGGCTCCATTTTCTGCCGCTGCCCTCCCTGTAGCTGGGGCTGGCCTTGGGGCAGGGGAGGGTCGCTGCTGTCCCCTCTGCAGAGCCGGGCACGGGCGGATTGCCCCGGGCCGGGCTCTCCTCAGGGCTGTGTGTGGAACAGGGGGCACAGAGAATGGTCACCAAGCCTGCCACAGCTCAAGGAGCATTTGGACAAGGGCCTCGGGCACAGGATGGGATTTTGGGGTGTCCTGTGCAGGGCACAGAGCTGAACTGGATGATCCTGGCGGGTCCCTCCCTGCTCAGGATATTCCACTATTCCAGGATAGAAGTTGAGTGCTTGGACAACACTCTAAGACAATGGGATCTGGGGGCATCTGGGGGTGTCCTGTGCAAGGCCAGGGCTCGATGATCCCTGTGCATCCCTTCCAGCTCAGGATATTCTGTGATTTCATGATCCTAAAAGCCAAGGAGTGTTTACACAATGCTCTTGGATGCTGGGATGGTGAGGTCTTGCGTGCAGTGCCAGGAGTAAGATTTGATCCTTCTGTGTCCCTTCCAGCTCAGGGCATTGTATGATTCTGTAGCTCCTATTTTAGCTCCCCTCCAAAACTCTCCCCTGGCTCTTTCCCTGCCCCAGCTCCATCTCTCCCCCTGGTCCTTGTGCTCCAGAGCTGCCAGATGGGCTCTGGCAGCCCCACCGCTCTGGGCAGCCCAAAGGGCCCCAAAACCACCCATGCAGGGGGGTCCTGGGGCTAGGTTAGTGCCCAGGGGCTCACCCAGGGCCTACAAGCGCTTTAAAAAGGCAAGATTCGCTTTTATTTCAAATCAACTGCTCAGCCCCGAGGAATCACTAATACAAAGCGTGCGCCCACGGCAGGGCAGGCACGGAGCACTCGGGGTCAGTACCGGGCTGCTCTGCCATTCCTCTCTCTTTTTGTAGTTTTTTTTTCTTTTTTTTTTCCTTTTGAAATTTCATTTTGGGGTGGTTTCTCTCGTCCAGAGCTCCAGACGCGACGAGCCGGCGCGGGCGACACGGGGCAGCAGCCAGGAGCCGGCAGGGAACGATCAGCTCGCCGGGGAAGCCGCTACAGGCTGTGGAGGCCAAGAAGAGACCAAGGTTCTCAGTCAGACCCTGTGGTGCCAGGGATGCCCCCAAGGCCTGGGGGCTGTGGGGACAGGGCTCACTGCACCACCCTCACCTCTCCTTGTGGTCTCTGACCTCCTCCTTGCCCTCCTGCTTGGCTTCGTTGGTGTCTGGTGCGTCGGCAGTGTCACTGTTCTTCTCCCCTTCGCTCGGGTTGGCTTTGGGCTCCTCCTTGGGGGCCTCTTCGTTGTCCACCTTCTTGTCCCCTTCCTGCCCCTCTGCATCCTTGGGGCGTTTGGGGGAGTCCTGGGCAGGGGGAGCTCAGGTCAGCCCCAATCACCCACATCCCCATCCCCAGGGGCCCACCCAGTACCTCCAAAGCATCTTCTGCTTTCCTCTTGATCCCGGCTTTCTCGTTCTTCTCCTTGGACTGCTCGTCGATCACCAGCTTCCCCTCCTCATCGCTGCTCCCCTCCGCGTTGCCTTTCTTCTCCCCGTCTCCCTGCGGCTCCCGCTCGGCCGCCTCGGGGCAGCTCTTCTTCTGGGTGGGCTTTGGCAATGGGGAGGGGGTCACAGAGGGCACCCAGGAAGGAGGAATGGGGGGAGAGGTGGGATGGAGGCCCCACAGCTCATGACTCACCTGGTAACCGGAGGCTTTGACCGTGGGGTTGTTCTCAATCTCCCACAAACCTTCGCTGAACCCTTTCCGCTTGTTGGGTTTTCCAAACTTCTCCTTGCACTCCTCGTAGGGGAAGAGGTCTTTGGGCCCCAGGAATGCCCTGTGCCAGGGGAAAACAGTGATGGGTGGCAGTGAGGGGAATCTCACTTTTCCCACCCACCCTGTAAGCTCAAGCTCCCACTCACGTTTCATGGGTCCCGAAGAAGAAGACTTGGTACTTATTGGAGGAGGATTTGACTGCAGCTTCTGGCATCTCATCAATCTGTGTGACACGAAGGACAGGGTGAGAGGAGAGGGCAGAGACCCCAAGGGCTTCTCAGACCCCAGGATATCATCCCCTTCCAGTGTCCTATTGATGGGCACAGCTCAGAAAAGGAAAATGTGACTCCTTGGGAATTCACCCACCATCCAGAGACAGTGCTGGCAAGAAGTGATCAGCAGAACCAGTTTTTGTGCCCACTGGTGTGGGGGCCAGCGGGGCTCCCCTTCTCCCAGCCCCTCCTCCCTTAAGCTCTTGTCTAGACCAGCTCAGACACACTCAGCAAATTCAGGCGCTACCAGCGGTGCCAGTCGGGCCACAGGTCCCAGCCTGGGGATCGGGGTGCCTTGGGGGACACCACCCTGCTGCTGGGACACCCTGGCCAGAATGGGGTCACCAGACAAGGGGACAGCCTGGTGAGGGCTGTGGGGTCAAGCAGCAGCCGGTGTCAAGCCCACGGGCAGGTGCTGCTCCACCGAGCGTGAATAATCCCGAGGCGCCAAGCGGGAACGGAGCGAAAGCAACTCCGGCTGCTTTTTATAGCATCTAAAAATAACCCCCCCTGCAGCCAGCAGCCATAAATTCCCTGAGAAAACCTCAAAGGGAGGTGGAAGGAGCTGAAGGAGGATGCGGGTGGGGGTCTTGGGGCAGGTGCCAGCACGTCACTGGGCTGGAAGGTGCCAGCGCAGATGGCCGGGATGCTGGGTCCCATTGCCAGCACTCTGCTGACTCATGGCACAACCTTCCCTAAGTCACCATGACCCCCACAGCTTGCCGAGCCTCAGTTTCCCCAGCCAGCAGGGCTGGGGTGTTGTGACAGGGTGGACCTGGCCAAGAGTTTCTCCTGATTTCCCTCCCAGAGCTGGGAATGGAACTAACGCTTGCCCCTGTGCCGAGGGGCAGTGCTGGCACAGCCCCAGGGGCAGATGGAAGGGATGGGACACTGGGAAGGCTCTGCACAGGCACCAGGTGGTGGATGGTCGGTGTGATGCCCCACTTCTGGGTGGGATGTGCCTTTGTGCCATCCCCACTGCCCAGATGTGGTTTGGGGCATGCAGGCCGCCCTGCATCAGGATCCAGGGACTGGTGAAGTGCTCCCACCCAGCGCCCTGGGGCTACTGGCATTGTCATGCCCCAATGCTGCCTGTTCCTCACAGGCTTGGGGACATTCCAGGAGCAGGGACGGTCCCCAGCAGAGCAAAGGTCAGTCCAGCCCTTGCAGCAGGACCCTGGCCCATGGTGGCAGCTGGGAGCAGCAGCTCCATCCCTGCGTGGCACCGAAGGCGGAGGAGGGGATGGTGTGACTCAGAGGGGAGGCCACCAGCCCAGCCCAGCCCAGCCCAGCCCAGCCCAGCCCCACCGGGGATGGTGCTTCCCGCAGGCCACGTTCCTGCAGGTCACTCCTGGGACAATGTGGCCAAGGCCCCAGCATCCCTAGAGGCCCTGAGCAAGGACATGGAACCCAGACACCCCCTGGGCTTGGACAGGGACCCCATAGCCCCTGGCAGTGCCAGGACCCTGATGGAGGTTCCCCAGCTGCACCATTCCCAGAGCAAGTTCCCAAATGTCCTTCCCCAAGGAAAGGCATGCAGAGGCACGGCCAGCAGGTCCAGGGGTGGCTGCCCTGTGGAATTGTGTCCCCAGCCCATGAACTGAGGGGCCCAGGGGACAGCTGAGATCCCCCTGACAATAGGATTCCCTGCACAGCCCATTCCTGCCAGCACCCGCCCTTTATCAGCCCCTCCTGCTCCCCAAGAGGACGTGGTGGCTCTATCTGCATGGGCAGGTGGGGACTGGGGTGTGGGGACACGGGACAGACGGGTGACACCCCACTGGGGACACTGATAGCACTGGTGGGTGTAAACCCACCCAAAACCCCTGGGCTGCCCAAAGTGCCCCGTGAAGGGGGCGCAGGGCTCGTGGCACTGTCACACCCCGTGTCTGTTTGTCTGTCCCTGCTGGACAGTGGCAGTGGGGGGAGACAGGGCTGCAGTGCCCGGGTAAAGTCCACGGTGCCCATTTCTGTGCCCTGCCAGCTCCTGGGAATGGCACCGGTGTCACAGCCCGGCCCTGCCCAGGCACCTGCACCCAGGGCCTGGGGGGGATCCGAAAATGGGCTGGGACAGCTCCCCTGGGAGGGGGAGCTCTGGAGCGTGGCAGGGGAGGGACAGGCACGTACCCCTGCACTGGACTCTGCCCCCAACCTCTGCTCTTCACCTTTGCAACTGGTCCATGGAGCACGGCTGTGCAGCCTGCCCTGCACTGGCCATGGGGGCTGGGAGCAGCCCCCTCCCTGCCTCAGTTTCCCCACTTCAGGACATGGCTGGCAGCGAGGAGCTGACTGTCAGGAAGGGGAATTAATGGAATTAACTCATGTGGGTCACATGCACCGGGTGGGGGGCTTGCAGCATCCCTGAGTCCCATGGGTGAACCACCCACGCACTCCCCAGGGCTCTCCTCAGCCCTGGGACCGTCCCTGGGCCCCATCCCAGCAGCAGCCTGGCAATGGGCAGCAAATTACCCTGCTCCAGAGGGTATGGCCAGCAGGATCCTGGCCCCACCGCACAGCCAGCCATGGGAGCAGGAGGTGCTCAGGAAGGGGATGTCAGTGGTGCCAGGATCCCCAGCGTGGTGCTGCTGCTTCGTCCCCTGACGTCCTCCCATGCTGTCCCAGAGCTCTGTATGAAAGATCTGCGGATCTGGCCACAGCAGCAGGGAAGCACAAACGGGCAGGTGACAACGAGGGTCCGGCATAAGGGACCCTGCAGAGAAAGGGGTGAGGGGAAGAGGGAGGCAAGCATCATCTTCCAGGTGCCAGCAACTCGTCTCCCCACTCACATGCCTCAGTTTCCCCTCTGTTTAATGCTGCTTCTCTCAGGGAGAGGCTTCCACTGGAGGCAAGGGCTGAGCTGTTGGTGTTGGGGGACGGTGCCAGGTACCATCCCCAGGGAATGGGTCAGGGAAACAACCCCTGCCCCGCAGTGCTGCCACCTCCCCCCTCCATTTCTTCCGGTATCTCTCTGCTCCAGCCACACCTGGTTGGAAACAAATATCCCAGCAAACGCCACGCGTGGCCGGGTAACGTTTCATCACAGCACCTGATTAGTCACGGGCAAGCCCTGCCTGCTTCACCCTGACCGATTAGTCACGGTGGGGAGGGCTGCACTCCAAACCCCCCCCGCGATCAACCAGCATCCCTGGCCTTGGGGAGCCCAACCTCCCGCTGCTTCCAGAGGGGGAAAACCTGCTCCCCGCCTGCCCCAGCAGCCCCGAAACGCTCCTGCCATGATGGTGGCGGCGAAAGCAGGAGATGAGCGGGGTGTGAAACCCGAGCGGGCCCGGGCGCGCTCAGGCGCTAATTCGGTCCCCGGGAGCTGAGCCCGGCTTTGCGAGCCCCGACCCGGCGTCACCCCCGGCGGGGCACCCGGGCCAGCGGCTGCTCGGGAAGCGAGCTGCGATGGGATGGGATGGGAGGAGGAGGATGGGGCGGCGGGCCGGGGGAGCATCGCTGTCCCCCGGAGAGAGGCTGCGGGGGAAAGGCGGGCGGCGGTGGAAGCAGGCGCCGGGCTCCCAGGGATCCCTCTGGCTCCTCCTCGCAAAGCCGCTTTCAAATGCGCGTTGGGAGGCCAGTGCCAAATCCGAACGGCTCCCAACCCCCTCCCGGCCTCCCCGCCAGAACCCGACAAACCAAACAAAAGTTATTCAAATCCGGGAGGGGAAGGAGGAGGGGATGGGGGGGGGGATCCTCGGCCTTTAAAGCCCACCGCCCCATTCCTCCCCTTTTCCGCTCAATTTGGGGTTTCCAGGCAGCCCCGGTGCCCTTTGCAGCAAGGCCGGGGAGTGTGTGTGTGTGTGTGCGTGTGGGGGGAACACTCCAAGGAAATTTTAAACTGCATCATCAACCGCTTAAAAATAACCAGCGCCGTGTTGTGTAGCCAGAGCTGCCCACGGCCCCCGGCCGGGGATCCGGCCCTGAAGGCTTTGGGTTTCATCCCAGGGGTCCCGGGCTCACGGCACGGCCCCCCCAGGGCCCTGGAGGGCTGGAGGAAGCCGGGGGGCAGCGGCGGAGCCCCGACCCCCCCGCGCCCTCCCCGTATGCACGGCCCCCCCTTCTCCTCGTCCTAAGTCCTCAATAATTCTATCGATTTTTCTAAAGCCAAACTCCCGGCGAGCGCTGGCACCTCTCCGGCATCCGTGGCAAGAGGTAAGGCCACGAAGAGCCGGGGACACGCTCGTGGACCTGCCGGCGAGGTCAGGGCGGGGGGGTTCGGCTGGACCCCCCACCCCGGGCTCCCCCAGATCATCGGTGAAGAGCAGGGGGAGCAGCCCGGCCCCTCCCCGGGGTCCCGCAATGGAGCGGGAAGGGCGTCGTGCTGCGGCCCCACGTGGAAAAGGGACCCCCCGGGCTGGCCCAGCCTCGTGCTCCGCTGCTGGATGCGGCCCCGGTCACCGGGGCCGGCCCGAGCGGGGTCCCCACTCCCACGCGGTGGCAGAAGCCACGCGGTCTCCACCCGTGACCCCCCGGGAGAGAAATGAATAAACAGCACAAAAAGGGCCCCGGGAGGAGCCCGGGACGTTGTTTCCAACACATGAAATCCCCCCCAAGCCCAACGAAATGTCCCGAAAGCGCCTCCCCGAGCCTCGGTACCGAGTAACCCCCGAGTCCGCCGGGCCCGGCCTTACATAAGGTGCCGGCAAAGTTGGACCCCGGCCCCGGTGGAAAGGGACCGGGGGGGCTCGGAGCCTGACCCCAGTGTGGTCACACCCCCCCGCCGTTCCACGGGGGCAGCCTGACCCCGGTGCGCCCCCTCCCCCCATCCCCCGGGGCACCTCGGCCGCCCGCGTTATGCAACGGGAGCACCGGAGAGAGCACCGGGGGGCACCGGGGGTCCCATCGCCCCCCACAGCCCTTCCCCAGCTCCTTACCCGGGCAGGCCAGTGCGGGTAACCCTTCATCTTGGCGAAGACCAGGTCCCCGCATTTGTATTCCTTCTGCCGGTTGGACCGGGACATCTTGGCTTGCGGCTCCTCCCGGGACCGGGGGAGCGGGCGGGGGATGGGGGAGGGGAGGAGGGGGTTAGGGATGAAGTTGCGGAGGCAAAACCCGGCGAGGCAGGGATTAGCCAAAAAAAAAAAAGGAAAGAAAAAAAGAAAAAAAAAGAAAAAAAACCCCAACAAAAAAAAACCACCACCTCCCTAATCCGAGGGGGGAGGCAGCGGCTGCTCTGCCCCCCCGGCGCGGAGCCCGGGCGGGGGGCGGCGGCGGCGGCCGCGGGGTCAGCGGCGGCGCGGCGCAGCGGCGGAGGGCCCAAGCCCCATGCGGTTGTTTGTGTTTGAAATTCAATTGCTCCCTCCCTCCGCCACCCCCCCCCCACCCTTCCCCTTCCTCCTCCTCCTCCTCCTCCTCTTCTCCTCCTCCTCCTCCCGGTGGATGCGCTCGGAGCTCGCGGGCTCGGCAGCGCTGCCTGGGCGCTCACACCCACAGCCCGCCCACGGCGCCGAGCCGGCCCCCAAAAAACGCGAACCGAGCCCAAAATGTGCAAAAAACCGGCTGCAGGTTGGCCCTGGAGGGGGTGCGGATGCTTCCAGCCGCCATGGGAACGGCAGCTCGGGGTGACACCAGAGGGACGCCCCGCCTGGAAATGGAGGGGTCCGGTGTAGAAGTGGTGCAAATCCGGTGTTACAGCAAAATCCGTGTAAAACAGCGGAAAACGGGAGTAAACCTGTGCGAAACCAGTGTAAGACGGTGAAAAATCGGTGTAAAACAGCAGTAAAATGGTGTAGAAACATGTAAAACGGTGCAAAACTATAATGTGAAACCATGAAAACCAGGTGTAAAACAGCACCAAAATGGTGTAAACCCCTGTGAAACAGCGCAAAACTGGCATAAAATCGTGTAAAACAGTGCAAAATTGGCTTAAAGCTATGTAAAACAGTGCAAAACTGGTTTTAAAACAATGCAAAACAGTGCAAAAGCAGTGTGAGACAGTATGAAACCAGTGTAAACCTATGTTAAAGCACTGCAAAATTGCTGTAACATACAGTGAAACCACTGTAAAACAGTGCAAAATGTGCAAACCAAGGCAAAACCAGCCTAAACCCAGTGTAAAATGATGTTAACCCAGTGTAGGAGCATCCCTAAAATCCCACATCGTGGCTGTAGCTGAATACGTGATAGAAGAGGGAGGTCAGCCTTTGAAAAGAGAGAAAATCAAGGATTGGGAGCATTTGGTACCCACTCAGGGTCCCCTTGGCCAAACTGCCCCATTCACCCCAACAGAAATAGGAGTTTTTCCTTAGAACCCCCCTGTCCTGCAGAGCCTGGGCTGGAGCTGGGATGGCTCAGGACACACAGGAAATCTCTGGATGCCTGGGGAGGAGGTTTGGGCCCTAGGCAGCCTCAGTGTGGAGTTACAGGGTGACAAAGTCACCAGGGCAGTAAATAAATTGTCACCTTGGTCCCCACTTCAGACTGAAGCTGGGTGCTGCTGTCCCTGTTGGGCCCAACCAAACACCTGGGATTAAATTAAATACAGATTAAATCGTTTACAAGACTAGAACCTCCACCCTGACCTGGCAGTCGGGGTTCCTGGGCTGGGCTCTTTTTTTTTCCATCCCCGTGTGCTTTCCTTGGCTTAATTTCTCCTAACAAGCTTCAAAGTAACACAAATAAATAATCCACAGGGTCACAGCTGACAGCAGGATCCTACTGCCTGGGGGTGAGAGCAGTCTCAAGGAATCTCCACCTGCAATGGAAAAATGGACAAATGCTGAGGGAAACAAGGATTCCTCCCTCTTTCTCCACAGCAGGAGCCAGACCTTGTTTAAACTGGGTCTCTCCTCTCCCTGCCAGAGTCCTTGTTGATTTTCCTCGGCAGAGGATGAGGGCTGCCTCCTATTACAGCTTGGGGTGGTTGAACCACTCTGTGCTTCTAAGGGAATCACCCATTTCCCTGTCCTAAATCAAAAAAATTTACAAGCCTGGACATTTAGGAAGGAGTGGAAAAAATCTGCCAGGAAGATTCCCAACCAATCCCCAGGATGATTTTCATGGTGACTTCCAGCCCAAGCTATGAGCACAAAGGGTGTTTCAATGGGAAGTGACAGCCACAATGGCACAAAAAAAAACCATCTCCATTATGGTTTCCTTTGGATTTGTAGAGTGGATTGGTGGAGATGTGAAAGGAAAGGGCTTTGACACCCTTTGAGGTTCAGCTCCTGTGATGGGAGTTCACTCTTCCAGTGTGATTTGTGTGTCACAACAAAGACAAAGTCTTGATGTTACTGCTGGATATGGAGCCAAAATTCTCAGGGAAAGGGGTTCCTGAAGAGAGGCTGCTCCAGATGGGAGTTTCTGTGAGCCGTGCTGGTCCCGTGGCCACAGGGACACCTTCCTCCTCCTCACCGTCCTCCTCAGTGTCCTTGTGGGATTGCTTGGCTTTGCCCTCACAGGTCACAGCCGTGTAAGGAGTGGGGGAAAACGGAACTTGTGTGTCCCAGCTCCTGGAATCCTCCCGTGCCTGTCCCTCCCGCTCCCCAAGGCCTCAATGCCTATTTTTAATACTGTATTTTTAACACTCCTCAGCTCTCCAGAGCAGGCCAGGAGGGGTGGGACAGGGCATGTTGGCTGGATTTCACACCGTTCCAGATGACAGAGGGTTCAGGATACGCTGCTCATTTATCTCCATTTTGCTTTAATTACTTGTGCTGGTACTTCAGAGCAGCTCTGCAAATCACTTCCCTTGGTGTTGGGGACCCAAATTCGAGCCCAGCTCGCTGCTTATTAAGGCCAGAACAAGCCAGAAGGAGGTCAAAGGCGTCAAACCGAAAATCAGCAAAGCCCGGGAGGGATAAACCAGCTCCTGGCCAGGCCTCCTGCATCCCACTCCAGCAGCTCCTGCTGGGGCTGGCAGCACGGATCGTGCCCCGGAATGAAAGGATGGAAGGCAGGGAGGGCTCCCCTGATCCCCGGCCCGTGTCCCGCAGTGCCGCCGCACCGGGGACCGGGGACACACCGGGAGCTGCAGCCCCGGCTCAGGGCTCGGTTTGGCAATGAATCCACTGGCCTGGCGGGGGTGGGTCGGACCCTCCCGCCTCCTCGTCCTCGTCCTCGTCTTCACCCTTGTCCTTGTCCCAGTCCCCGTCCTCAGAGGCCTTCCCGCATCCCGCCGGTGCCCGGGCCTTGTCCCGGTCCCGCCCGTGGCTGACGCCGCGTGGCACCACAGACTACATTTCCCGTGGTGCTTCGCGGCGCGGCACAGAGGGAGGCGGGCACAGCGCTGCTCGCGGGGTACACCGGGAATTGTAGTCCGGCGTCGCTACAGCGCGGGCAGCAGGGCGCTGCCGGCAGCCATTACCGGGAGCGCGGAGCCGCCGCCGTCGCTTTGCCTCGCTCCGCGGCCCCGCCGCCGCACGGGGAGGGGCCGCCATGGCGGCGTAGCCTCGCCCCGCCCGCCCCTTCCTCCCCGCTGCGGGCGCTGAAGGTGCGGCGGCGGTGCGGCCTAGCGCGGAGGGTGGATCCCCGGCCTCGCGTAGCGACTGCTGCCCGCGAAGGGCCGCCCTCCCCGGGGCCATGTCCCTCGTGGCCTACGCCAGCAGCGAGGAGGACAGCGATGCGGAGGAGCCTGCGGGCGAGGAGGAGGAAGCCGCCGATTCTCCCCCGGCCGCAGCCGAGCAGCCCTCGTCCCGGGGGCTTTTCGCCGCGCTGCCCCCGCCCAGAGCCCCCGCGGTGCCCCCGTCGTTCCTCATGGGCCCCCCGCCCACTGTGAGCGGCTTGGGCAGCGCCCCGCCGGGCCAGGCCGGGCCCGAGAGCCCCCCCGAGCCGGCCGCCAGCGGGGACGGGGCCGCGGAGTCCCCCCGGCCGAGGGGGCTCCTCCTGCCGCCCCCCAGGAACGCCGCCACCGCCTCCCCCCTCAGCCCGCCCCCCGCTGCCTCCCCCGGGGCGGGCTTGGGCCTCCCCAAGCCAAAGAAGAGGACGGAGCCGGTGCGGATCGCGGCGCCCGAGCTGCACAAGGGGGATGTGAGTATGGAACAAACCCCCGGCTCGAGCCCTTTCCAGTGAAAACTCCCCCCGCGGGTCTCTTCCCTCGCTCTCTCACACCGAGGTACCGGGATCTATTGTTGTGTCATCCACGGGGAGATTTGTCCTGGCTGCCTGCCCTAATCCTAAAGCGCTTTGCAGAATTAAACTGATATAGAAACCTTATTTATAATCATAATGCAGCCAAACCCAGATTATCTGCACCCTTCTTTATTCCTGGAGTTAATGAGTTGATGATGTGGAGCTGCAAGGCATTGTAGCCCAAAAAAGTTTTTTGTTTGTTGTGCAGGTGATTTTTCAGTCAGTTTATTGCTTATTTGGCAGTAAACTGGCACAAGCCCTCCATCCCTGTTGCCTCTTCCAAGTTCTCTGAGGAGCCGTGAAATGATAAAGATACTTAGGGCCTTCTCTGATGCCAACCAGGCTTTCCAGTCAAATTTTAACTGGATATTTAGAAATTTCAGCATTATTGGGAACAATTCTTTGTAGCCCTGCAGTGAGCTTTACACCCTCTGTGTGGTTTGTGCTTCCCCTTCAGTAGCTGTTGTTGTCTGTCCCTCTGAAGGAAAGCCCTGATCTGCTGCTGTGTACCTGCAGTTCTTCCCTCTCTTTGGGTTTATTTTCCTGGGATTTATTAACATAACTTTTTTGGTTTAGCATCTCAGGTTGTGCTGAGCTCTGCTTTTCTCTCTCAGTCAGATTCAGAGGAAGACGAACCAGCAAAGAAAAAAAATACTCTTCAGGTAAATAACAAGGGCACTTGGTTAAACAATTGTCATGGAAAAAAGTGTTTAATTGTGACCAGTCTTGTGCTTCCACTCATGTAAATAATCCACTCTGATCACCTCGTGGCTTTAGGGAAATTCCTGAAATCCTTTGGGTTTTCAAGTCCTTTTCTTTTGGGCAATTTCACCAATTTAAATCTTGGCAAAAGAGGCATTCATTTGGGAATTGGGCAGATATTTGCAAGTACCACATTTCCCTTCAAAATCCCCCTTGTGCAGCATATTCAGAGTGGCCAAGCAGCAGGAAGCCCCACAAGAAGCGTTAGAATTGGGGGGGATAATTGGCAGGAAGTCAGGAAAAGCGAATAACCTCAGTCTTTTCTTCCTGTGGTACATTTGTCCTGCGTGGATGTCACCAGGGACGCAGCGAGGGCTCCGGCTTGTCCGCTTTGCTTCCTCAGCCCAAAAACATGACAGTGAAAGAGACCAATCGGTTACTCCTGCCCTACGCATTCTCCAGGAAAGCAGGAGAAAACGCCTCCGACTCCAAGCCTGCCAAGACCCCGAGCTCTTCCTCCAAAGCCAAACCCGTGCCCAAGCCGGCCGTGCCCACAACTCCGTCCCCGTCGGCGATCAAAGCCGCGGCCAAGAGCGCAGCGCTGCAGGTAACCAAACAGATCACCCAGGAGGAGGAGGACAGCGACGAGGAGGTGCAGCCAGAGAACTACTTCTCCTTGTCCGACAGGAGCGAGCCCAGTGCCGCGGGCACCGAGCCCTACCTGTACCCCGGCACGGGGGGGTCGGAGGACCCTCCGCCCGGGACAGAGCCGGAGCCCCAGTTCCAGGACGCGGCCGCTAACGCCCCTCTGGAGTTCAAGACGGCTGCGGGCTCCAGCGGAGTTCAGCACAGCTGGGCACCCAAACCTGGCGAGGACTATGGCAGCCACTCCTATGGCCAGTTCCCCCCTGCCTACGGCGAGCCCGGGGGCTACTACCAGGTGGGTTCACTGGCCAGAGGTGAAGTGAGGGGCTCTGGATAGGGACTTGAGTGAGTGACTCAATGTCCTAGTTTAGGGCAAATTAGGGAGGAAAACTCCAAATGGGGATTTCCCCAGGGAAATGCCCCTCTTCACTTTCTGGTCCGGGAAAAGGCTGCTCCTGGGAATCCAGCCCATGTGAGCTGCCTGGGACACGGGGCAGGGAATCCAGCCTGTGTGAGATAGCTGGGACATGGAGCAGGGAATCCAGTCCTTGGGAGCTGCTTAGGGCACGGGGCAGGGAATCCAGCCTGTGTGAGATCCCTGGGACACAGGGCAGGGAATCCAGCCTGTGTGAGATCCCTGGGACACAGGGCAGGGAATCCAGCCTGTGTGAGATACCTGGGACACGGGGCAGGGAATCCAGTCCTTGGGAGCTGCTTAGGGCACGGGGCAGGGAATCCAGCCTGTGTGAGATACCTGGGACATGGAGCAGGGAATCCAGCCTGTGTGAGATCCCTGGGACACGGAATCCAGCCTGTGTGAGATCCCTGGGACACGGGGCAGGGAATCCAGCCTGTGTGAGATCCCTGGGACACAGGGCAGGGAATCCAGCCTGTGTGAGATACCTGGGACACAGGGCAGGGAATCCAGCCTGAGCTGGATCCAGCACTGGGCACAAGGAGATTCCTACGGTGTGAGAGCTCCAGATGTTCTTCACTGATGTGAAAATGCCCTAGGTGTGAGGGTGCAGGGTAAGGGCTCACTGGAGCTGGTGTCTGAGCCCAGGTTGTTTCTAATAATTCATAGAATCCCAGACTGGTTTGGGTTGGAAGGGACCTTAAAGCCCATCCAGTCCCAGCCACTGCCATGGACAGGGACACCTTCCACTATCCATGGTTGCTCCAAGCCCTGTCCAGCCTGGTATTGAGCACTTCAAGGGATAGGGTGGCCACAGCTTCTCTGGGCACCCTGTGCCGGGGCCTCATTGCCCTCACAGGGAAGAACTCCTTCCCAATATCCTATTTAACCCTGCCCTCCAGCAGTGGGATCCATTCCCCCTTGTCCTGTCACTCCAGCGCTTGTGAAAAGTCCCTCAGATCGTTTGCTGGTCATTCCTCTGACAGAATCAGCCCACAGGGCAGTCCATGGCTTGGTGCCACTCCAGGATTGCTCTCATGACAATCTGCTTTCCCTTTCCTGCCAGGATTACTACAGCAGTGGGTACTACCCAGAGGTGGAACCAGCCCAGGCCCCGCCGCAGGAGACGAGCACCGACTCCTCGTTCATCGATGACGAAGCGGTTGGCACTTCATTGTCTGTCCCCCTGTGGAATTTGGCTTTGAGCTCTGCCAGAACACATGACCTGCAGCCACGGTCCTGCCCCCCAGCACAGCCTGTGTTTCCAGTGGCTTGGGCTGGGTGGTTTTCCTGGGGGGCCTCGAGCTGTGTTGTGGACACGTGTGGAGCCCTTCCCACAGTCTGCTGGGCTCCTGCTCCAGCTGGGTCTGCAGGCCTGATAAATACAGGATAGAATCAATTGTTGAGGTTGGAAAAGGCCTCCAAGACCATCAGGTTCAACCATTCTCCAGCACTGCCAAGGCCACCACTAAACCATGTCCCCAAGTGCCACATCCACATGACTTCTAAATCCTTCTGGGGGTGGGGACTTCACCACTGCCTTGGGCAGCTTGTGGGCACCCTCTGGGTGTAGGATTTTTCCCTATATCCAACCTAATCCTCCCCTGGCACAATTTGAGGCTGTCCCTGGGAGCAGAGCCTGAACTCCCCCAGGTGCCCCCTTCAGTCAGGGAGTTGTGCTGAGCCACAAGGTTCCCCCTGAGCCTCCTTTTCTCCAGGCTGAGCCCCCTTAGCCTCCCCTGGTGCTCCAGCCCCTTCCCCACCTTCCTTTGCTTCTCTGGACACGCTCCAGCTCCTCAATCTCTTTGTTGGCATGAGGGGCCCAAACTGACCCCAGGGTTGGAGGTGCCTGAGCAGTGCCAGCACAGGGGATGGGCACTGCCCTTATCCTGTGGCCACACTGTATCTGGTGCAGAATGTGTTGGCAGCAAAACTTAAGGCTCTTCTGTGGTTCTTAAAATAAGAAACTCAGGACTCCAAGGGTCTCCTGAGCAAGCCTAGAAGCAGGAGTAAATGCTGTTTTCTGCATAGGAAAGTGAGATGATAACCTTCATGCCAAGTAGTTTTAGATACTCTGATATACAGCAAGCCAAAATTCTCCAAAATATCAAAACCTGGGCTGAAAAACTGTTGCTGTGCCTTGTGTCAGGTCAGTGTTGGGTGTAATTCCAGCTCTTGTGTTCATCTTTCAGTTCAAGCGTCTGCAAGGCAAGCGGAATCGTGGGAGGGAAGAGATCAACTTTGTGGACATCAAAGGTGACGACCAGCTGAGCGGGGCCCAGCAGTGGCTGACCAAATCCTTGACAGAGGAGAAGACCATGAAGTCATTCAGCAAGGTGGGGTGGAGGGCGAGGGCTGTGGTTGGTGCCTCTGCTCAGTGCCCAAATCAGTGCCCAAATCAGCTGGAGCTGTGTCCAGGGAGGGGAACAGAGACCTGCTAAATAATGACATGTGGGAGGCCAGTAGAGTTGCTCAGAACATGGCATGTGGGTGGGGAGGGCCAGCCAGGAAGTGCTTCAGCCAAAGGAATCTGCACTTTAATGGGGAACAAATGCTGCTTGGGATGGCTGTGTGCAGGCCCTTGTCTTGGTTTGCTGTCCAGGGAAGCACCTCTCCAGGCTGAACACTTCACCTCTTTCTGCTTTCCAGAAAAAAGGAGATCAGCCCACAGGGCAGCAAAGGAGAAAACACCAGATCACGTACCTGATCCATCAGGTGAGTGGCCTCCCTGTGGTGTATGAGCTGATCCAGACAGAATTCCTGGGTTTGGTCTTGGCAGCGCAAGGCTGGGGTGGTGGAGCTGCTCCTCCAGCAGCGGGGGACCAGGGGCTGTCCCCGAGAACCCCCTGAGTCCTGGTGAGACCCTGTGGGCCAGAGGTGAGTCCTGGCCCTGAGGGGGTCCCAGTCCCAAGCTTTCAGCTTTGCTTTGCCCTTCCTGCATGTTCTGAGGCCCTGGGATCCTGTCCTGGATTCTGCCCCGGGGTTGGCAGGCGGTTGCTGAGCCCGTCCCCACGAGAAGCTGCTTTTCAGCATGAATGAAATGTCTGTGCATCCCAATTAATCCAGGCCTCTGTCAGGATGATTGTGCTAACTCCTGTAACGAGGCTTCTGGCTGAAGGGCTCCATAATCCACATGAGCGGGGCCGGAGGAGGCCGGAATGCTGCTGAGTCACTGAAACAGAGGGTAACAGCATCCTCTCCATCTCTGCAGGCCAAGGAGAGAGAACTGGAACTGAAAAACACATGGTCTGAGAACAAGCTCAGCAGACGGCAGACCCAAGCCAAATACGGATTCTGACACATCTGTCCCGCTTTTTGGCTGGCATCCCGGGTGACCTGCTGTGTCCGGTGTGTCCCGGCCTCTGGGAGATCAGCCAGGCCCCAGGACGGGGCTGCTCGTGGGAGGAAGGACTCTGCACTCCCTGGCCTGACAGGAAGAGGGGTCATTGCAAGCTGGTCCCGAAACTCCACCTGTAATCCTTCCCCTCCCTCCTTGTAAACCATAGCGTGGAAGGTTCCGATCGGCTGAGGACGGTCCCAAGGCACGGCAGGGAACGTGCTGGGTGTGAGGCTCCTGTCCTGAGGGAACAGGCTGTGCCTCCTGACGCCAGACCCTTCAGCAGAGGCTCAATAAACTCCCAATTCCCACTTTGCTCCTCTCTTGGACTTGCTGTGCATTGAGAATGTCATTTTCCTTTCTAAAACACGGTGAGTTCCAAGAGCAAGCCTGGCTTTGGAATTTTTATTTTGTCCTCACGGCCGTTTCCTCGTGTCCAGGCTGCTCCAGCACTCCTCTCATGCTGATGATTTTGATATCCTGGTCTTTAAGTTGGTGTTTTTGCTCTGGGCTCCACAGCCTGAGCTGCTCTGGGGGGACACCCCTGTGCAGGTCAGAGCCTGTGCCAGGGGAAGCGCCACACCTGGAGCAGAGGCTCTCCTGCCTGGCACACTCAGGCCTTTGGGATACCCTGAGCCACGTGTGCATGTATATTGTCCTTCCTTTTTCCCTCTTTCCTTCTCCCCCAACCCAAGGCCTGCTGTCCTGCCCCAGGCTGCTCTCAGACTCATCAAACTGAGTATCCCAGTGTCCCTCATGTGGCTGGCTGGGAGTGAGCTCTGCAGTTTCCTCTGGGCAGACACAGAGGAGAGCTGCCAACTGTATGTTTTTTTTTTCCCAGCTTGTTTATATCAATTCTATTTCAATTAAGTGTTGACCTTGCCCTCCTGGCTGGGAAGAGGAGACTGCCCAGTCCTAACTTCTTCAAATTAAACCTTTTTTTTTTTTATTTAAGGAATTCTGTCAAGGTGATGTGACTGCAAATCCTGTGCAGCTCTGCTGGCCCAATCCATGGATCCAAATCTCTGTGGCATCACTTTGTTGTTCACCAAAGCGTGTGATGCCGAAGGGAGCAGAGCACTGGCCTGGTTATTTAACTTATATTCCCACCACTCTGGGTTTTATTTGTTGTAACCACAGCTCAAATGGCCAATATTTGTTAATTCCAGTAAGAAGAACTCCCAAGAGGTGTTTTTTCTCCCATGGTACCTCTTAAAAACAGGCAAACCCCCATGACTGAAGTCTTTTCTTAGAACATTTTAAACTAATCTCATTTTTAGTTTAGCTCCCTGTATGTTTAGTACTTTGCAGAGCCTGTTTTGAGTATTTGAATGATCAGAATAAAGTTACTGTTGAGTAATTTATTCATATCTTGTATGTACAGTGAAATCCTCCCAGAAGATATTTGGTAAAGGAATATACTTCTAAATGAACCCACCCAGCCCTGTTACCATCACAAGGGGCTCAGATCCTCATCCAGGTACCCTCTTGGCCTGGGGAGTTTGCAGTGTGGGGGCTGGAAGTTTGAGGTTTCCCTTTCCATTTCTCATTTGCTTTAGATCAGGTTTAGCATCAAGGGGGAATTCCAAGAGCTCATGTTCCACTTTCAGCCTTCTAAGAGAAACAAAATTCAGGTTTGTGAAAAGTCAGAAGTGAATTTTCCCAGAGATAAAACAGCTACAATGCCCCAGCTCTCCTTTTCCCTCCAAGCTGGGGCTTTGGCCATCCTGGCTGCCCGCTCCTGTTGAGCTGGGAGCACCAGTGACACTGCCCAGCAGGGCTTGGAGTGTTGGCTCCAGGCTGGGGAGCTTCAGCTTGGCCCTGGCTGCAGCATCACCCCAGTTCCTGGCCAATTTCATTTCCAACTGGATGCACCAACTGTGCCAAACTCATGCCTGTGTTTCCTGTAACAGCCTTTTCCCCCTCATTTTAATAACAGAAGTCTCTTGGAATGTGTTCATGGGTAAGGTAACCCTGCTCCCCTCCCTGCATTGTCCAACAGGGTTGGGAAGCTGGAAGAGAAGAGGCTCCCCATGGAGCAGATTGGCATCGCTGGCTGGGGCCAACAGCAGCTCTGGACCTCTCCTCCCAGGACCAGGGGCTTCGAGTGGTGAGATGGAGGCTGAGGTTGCTCCTGCCTGGGAGCCAGGTGCTGTCCTGAGCCCACCTGTGCAGGTGGCTTAGGGGCAGTCCCCAGGCAGCTGCTCGTACACGTTCTCAGCCGTGGCCATGGTTTGCTGCTCCCTGTGGCTGCTCTGGCTGTACACGGCGTCATCCAGCTCCAGCTCAGGGTTCAGAATGACCTAGGGAATTCTCAGGGAGAGGGTGGATTTGAGAGCCAGGAAATAGAACAAAGTTGGTCTGGAGTGATGGGACAAGGGGCAATGGCTTCCCACTGCCAGAGGGCAGGGTTAGATGGGATATGGGGCAGGAATTCTTGTCTGTGAGGGTGGGGAGGCCCTGGCTCAGAGAAGCTGTGGCTGCCACATCCCTCAAAGTGTTCCAGGCCAGGTTGGACAGGGCTTGGAGCAACCTGGGATCATGGAAGGTGTCCCTGCCCATGGCAGGGTGTGGAACAGGATGGGTCTCTTTCCAACCTGAACCATTCCAGGTTTCCAAGCTTCTCCTTGTGCTCCTGGTGTGGAGCAAACTCTGACTCCTCAGGCTCCAGGAGTCCTCCCTCATGTTGGGGCTGAGCTCTAGAGCAATGGCTTGTCTTGGAGACCCACCTGTGTGCCTGTGCTGGGAGCCACCGACAGCTGCCTCCTCTTGCTGTCCTGGCTGGAAACGCTGCGGAAGAGCCGGCGGTGGGGCCGGGGTTTGGGGGGCAGAGTGGAGAAGGTGTTTTGGAGTGCCATGGGGAGCCGAGCAGGCACATCCTGCCGGGCCAGCGCCACCTCGGAGTAGATGTTCTCCCTGGGGCCGGCACGGGGGCTCCAGCCCCGGGCCATGGCATAGAAGGGGATGGGTTCCTCGGGGATGGGCTCCTCGGGGATGGGCCCCTCGGGGATGGGTCCCTCGGGGATGGGTCCCTCGGGGATGGGTTCCTCGGGGATGGGTTCCTCGGGGATGGGCCCCTCGGGCTCGCAGCGGGTGGGGGTGCTGGGGGCGATGTCCTCGCGGGGCTCGGCGTAGACGTGGAAACGCATGAGCTGCTGGTACTTGGCCTCGGGGGGCTCGGGGCTCGGGGCTTCTTTACGCACCTGGGCATAGGGAGCCTCGGGCGCTGCTGCGCTGCTGGAGGAGCTGCGCGGCCCCGGAGCAGCGCCCCGGGAGCTGCTCTTGGGAGGGAGCGGCGGGGGCGCTCTGGGAGCCTGCGGGAGAGATGGGACAGGACGGAGGTGAGGACTGGGACTGGGTCCGTGGTGGCTGTGACTGCGTCCCCCCGCCTTGGGCGACCTGCGGCTCCTTCCTCGGGAGCGCCTCGGGAATTCTCTCTGCCCCTTTACCTCCCTGGCGGAGCCGCCCTCGGCTCTGAGGGACTCCAGGGACGCAGGGCTGTACTCGGGGAGCTTTGCTGGTGCTTGGCTCAGTGGGGAATGTGCAGCACCGCTGCCAGCTGGGCGCTCTGTCCGTCCTCGGGGCTCGTCTTTCTGAAGGGAGAGAGCAGGGAGATGTCGGGACGGCTGCGGCTCCTCGCTCCTGGTAGCCAGAGTGGCTGCGGCTCCCAGCCCGGCTTTCGCGGTGCCTGTGCTTCCCTTGGCTGTATTCCCCGGTTTGGGGCGATCCCCCGGTCCCGAGTGGCTGCAGGGGCTCTCAGGGGCCGGACTCACCCGTCCGCACGGCAGGGGCACGGTGAGGAACTCGGGGTACGGCGGGACGGGGACCGTGGTGTGGTGCCGCAGCAGCTCGGCCAGCTCGGGGTGGGCGCTGCGCTCCCCCAGGATCGCGTATCGCCCGTCCGGCAGCTGCTCCAGGACAAAGTGCCGGCAGCGATCCCTGCCCCTGGCGGCAGAGGGGATGGCATGGGCAGAGTGACCGGGAGGGCACCGAGCTCTTCGGCCCCTCCCTCGGACAGGGCTGGGTCCCTCACCTGTAGGAGAGGACGAAGCCGATGGTGCTCTCGCTGAAGCGGACCAGGAAGCAGCCCAGGGGCTGATCCTGCAGCAGCTCCTCGGCCTCCCTGTGGGAAGGGACGCTGAGCCTTTCTACCTCATCCTCTTCGTGTGATCCAGGGATGCAGCTCCCTGTTTAGGAGCCCAAGGGCGGGGATATTGACCCCGCTCCCCACCTTGGCCTCCCCGTCGCTTACTTGCGGCTGATGAAGCCGTGGAACCAGGTGGGGAGCTCCCCCTCGGGCCCCAGCCTCTGGGCTTGTGTCTGCTCAAACCACAGCCTCGTCCGGGCACGCAGGGCCACCCGCTCTGGCCACGGGTCCCCCTCAGGCAGGGACTGAGCTGCTGGAGGTGCCCAGAAGCCTGGAGGGACCTGGAGGGAAGGGGACAGCACTGGGAGCTCAGGTGAGGATGTGCACCAAGGATGTTCTGCTCCCTGCACGTGAGGACACGGCTCCTGAGAGCGTTGTGTGTGCTGGGATGGTGAGCTGGGCTCAATTCCACCCTCGTGTCCCCAGGTCCTACCCTGCCATGTCTGTTGTGGTGTCTCGGTGACTGCTCTGCCCCCTGGAGCTGCACGGGGGGTGTGTTGGGTGCTGGCTCAGCTCTGGCCCTCTTGTCCTCACCAAGGGGCTTGAAGGTGGTAAAGAGGGGACGGTCGTCATCCATGGGGTGCCCTGTCCCAGGGAGAAAAAGCTCAGGGCAGGGAGGCCTCCTTTGGGGCCCCTCACTGCCTGCAGAGCACTGGGGAGTCTGGGGGCTCCAAGACACCCCCGCAGGCCCTGCTCTCATCAGCAACCTGGGTAAGCATCACCTTCACCTTGTGCTTCCCAAGCTCAGGCTCGTCACCCTGATCCTCCCCAGGGAGACCACCCTGCACCTGCTGGATGGGAAGGGACAGTGACCTTGGCACCCCAGAGGAGGAAAGCCCTGGGGACAGTGATGTAGGTGGGGAGGAGCTGAGGAGAAAGCATGTGAATCCTCCAGCCCCTCTCAAGTCCCCGGTGTGTCAGGTCAGCCCCCGGTAGGGAGAGGCTGAGCAGGCTCCTGAGGGACCTTGAGCTTGACCCTGAGCTGCCAACACTCGGCAAAACAACATTAATCCCCAGCAGATGCTTGAGGAGGTGGAAGATGCTGGGACTGGTTGGATCTGGGAGGCAAAGCTGAGTCAGAGGAGTCAGTTGAGGCTTGTCTGAGAGCAAGGGGATCCAGCCACCAGGAAAAGCACCCCAGCTCTACCTTTAACCCATGCCAGTGCCCAGCCTGGCCCTGTGCCCCAGTAGGCAGGGGAAGGTGAGGAGGAGAAACAAAACACCCCAAACTGCAGTGACCCAACTCAGGGAGTGCTGGGGAGGAGAGTTTGTGTCAGGTCCTGCCCAGGCATAGCCCACAGTGCCACTGTCCTGAGCTTGCCATGCACCCCCAGCTGGGTGGGGGCTGTGGTGGGCTCATCCCCACTCTCCCATCCCAGCACCTTGACCTCACTGGGGCAGCTCAGGGGGGGATTTGTTGCGTGGGGCAGGATGTGCCTCTGAAACCCTGCACTCCTGAGGTGGGAACAAGTCACATCAGTCTTGAAACGGGCTGAAAGCTTTGCTCTGTGCGACATTTCTGGGCTGCACTTCCCCCTTTGGAGAGGGTAAGGTCTGTCTGGAAGGGCTGGTGTGGGCAGGGGACTGCAATTCCTCTCTCTCCACCCCATCCTCGTGCCCTTTGTCCTGCCTTTGGGCAGTGGGAGCATCCCTGCAGTGCCTGGTGCTGCCCTGTCCAGCGGCCCCTGCTCAGGGCTCACTCCTTGGCCTTGCTGAGAACCCAACCCCAGTCCCAGCCCCAGTCCCAGTCCCAGCCCCAGCCCCAGCCCCAGTCCCAGTCCCAGTCCCAGCCCCAGTCCCAGCCCCAGTCCCAGCTCCAGCTCCAGCCCCAGTCCCAGTCCCAGCCCCAGCCCCAGCTCCAGCCCCAGCCCCGGCCCCAGTCCCAGTCCCAGCCCCAGTCCCAGTCCCAGCCCCAGCTCCAGTCCCAGCCCCAGTCCCAGTCCCAGTCCCAGTCCCAGTCCCAGTCCCATCCCCAGCCCCAGTCCCAGCCCCAGCTCCAGCTCCAGCCCCAGTCCCAGCCCCAGCCCCAGTCCCAGTCCCAGCCCCAGCCCCAGCCCCAGCCCCAGCCCCAGTCCCAGTCCCAGCCCCAGCTCCAGTCCCAGCCCCAGTCCCAGTCCCAGTCCCAGTCCCATCCCCATCCCCAGCCCCAGTCCCAGCCCCAGCTCCAGTCCCAGCCCCAGTCCCAGCCCCAGTCCCAGCCCCAGCCCCAGTCCCAGCCCCAGTCCCAGCCCCAGCCCCAGTCCCAGCCCCAGCTCCAGTCCCAGCCCCAGTCCCAGCCCCAGCCCCAGTCCCAGCCCCAGTCCCAGTCCCAGCCCCAGCCCCAGCCCCAGCCCCAGCCCCAGCCCACGCTCCTACCTCGGGGTGTCTGTGGCCAGGAGGTGCAGGGGGCAGGGGTCGGGCAGGGGGGGCAGCAGCACTGCCCTGCCTGTGCTCTGCCTCTGCTGCCTGCGACGGGCAGGAAGCAGCAACCAAAGCTGCAAGAACCTTCATGTGATGGGGAAACGTCACAGGAAGGTGGCATGGTGGCCGCGGGGTGACATCCAGGTGACAGCGGCAGCCTCGGGACAGGCTGGGCTGTGGAGAGGAGAGGACTCTGGCCACCTGCCCACCAGCACCTGCAAAGGTGTCTTTGTCCCTCCTGTCTGTCCCCCAGGACCTGGCACCACTGGGCATGGGGACATCAGAGCTCAGTGGGGACAGGAGAGCTCAGTGGGGACATCAGGCTCGGTGGGGACAGCAGAGTCTGGTGGGGACAGCAGAGCCTGGTGGGGAGAGCAGAGCTCAGTGGGGACAGGAGAGCTCAGTGGGGACAGCAGAGTTCGGTGGGGACATCAGGCTCGGTGGGGACAGCAGAGCTCGGTGGGGACAGGCTCCCACCGTGAGCCAGGGTTCAGTCCCAGTTTGTAATCCAGCACCGTTCCCCTTCCTCAGACTCTGGGTGTCAGAGCCAGGGACACTCCTGGGCTGTTGTGGGGACACGAGCGCTGCTGTGGGGAGAAGCAGCCGAGCTGCCACGTGTCCGCTGTCACTGTCACCCCGGCCGGTGCCAGGCTCCAGCTGGAGCCGCGGCGAGAGCGGTGCCAACCCGGCTGCGTCCCAGGGCTCGCACGGGTTGGGAATTAGGACAAGGATTAGGGCTGGGTCCGGCTCATCCATCGCACCGGGAGCGGGGATGCTGTGCCGTGAGGTGGCAAACCTCGGGATAGTGACGGTGCCCGGTGTCCCCCGCAGCCCCCGGCACGCGGAGCGGTGCCAGCCCCGGCTCCTTCCACCTAAAAAAACCCTTCCCTCCCCCAAACCTTCAGAGCCTCACACGTTTCCCCTCGCCCTGTCAGCCGGGCTTCCTGTTTGCAATCCTCACCGGCACATCGGATGGGGGAAACGCCGGTGACAGGGACATCGACTGCCAGCAGCTGATCCCACCGTGTCCCGGCCACTCCTCAAGGAGCTGAGGCTGGAACCACCAGGAACTGTTCCTAAAAGGCCTTTCTTGGCTCCTCTTCACAGCTGGGGGTGTTATCAGAGTTATCAAGGAGGAGGAACGCAAAGGGCTTTTCCTGTCCTGAGCCTCTGAGGCCGGATCCTGCCCCGGCTCCCAGGGAATGCCGCGACTGAGGCTGGGACCTCACAGCTCTGGGCTGGGAGGGCTGGGACCCTCCTCCCTGCTTTGTCCTAATGAGAAAAATAACCTCCTCCTCCTCCTCTATTCTCTTCCCCTGCTTCTCCTTCCCCTTAAGGACGGCTCGTGGCAGCCAGGCAGGTGCTGAGTGCCCGCAGCTTCCTCCCTCACTTAGGGCTGCTGTTCTGTGGGGACCCCAAAGCCGTGGGCTCCTGGCACCCCGGATTCACCCTGTGGGGCAGAGTGACCCTTAAATTGTCCCTCTGTGCTGCTCCTGGGGGTCTCCATGGATTGCCGGCTGCTTTCCGGGCGTGCCCTGCCAGAACAGCTTGGATCCTCCTGCTCTGGATGGGGAAACTGAGGCAGGAGGCAGCTCTTCCTTCCCACCCACTCCGACGCGGGGGGGCCGCCCTGTTTTCCCCCTCTCTATTTCCCAAACATGCCCTGGCCCTGGCCCTGACAGTTGTCAGGCTAAATATTTTGTGTGCGGCAGCCGAAAACAAAAGTGAAGGGTCCGGGCAGGGTCCGTGGGGGCCCCGCTGTCCCCGCGCTCCTCGGGCACCGGCCGGACACGGCGAGCGGGACCCGAAACGCTGCGGCAGAGCCCGAGGTGGGACGGGGACGGGGCCCTGGGGGTCCCGCTCCAGGATGGGGCCGAGGGCGCTGGGTGCCCCGAGGCTCGGGGTGATGCTGCTGGTCCTTGGCCACCTGCCACTGCCCCCCGTGTGGGCTCCCTCCGAAAGTAAGTGCTGGGCAGGGGGAGGCCGGGAGGGGGTGGGGGGCAGGTCTGGGGTGGGGGCTGCCTGCTGGCGCCTGTGCTCGGGGGTCTGCAAGGGACAAAGCCTGAGGCAAAGCTCTTTCGGTGTTCCCTGTCTCAGTTTGCCCCCATGGCAGTACCCCCAGTGCTGCAGACCCCCCGTTTTGGGCAAGAGGGGCAGAGCGTGGGACCCCCCCTCTATTGCTGGGATGGGATGAGGGGAGTGTGGTGGGGGGCTTGGCCAGAGATGGGGGTATCGGTCCCTCAGCCCCACCGGGACGGTGGGAAATGGTCACGGGACGCGGGAGCGCTGCTCCCTGCTCGGCTGCTGGGGTGGGAAACGCTGGGGAGGGGCTGCCATGGTGGGGAGCGGGCAGCTGTGGGTCCTGGGTCTCGTGGCCAAAACAGGGAACAGCTGGGGGTACGAGGAGGGTCTGTCATTTGTCCTGCCTTCCCCTCTCCCTGCCACCCGTGCCTCAGTTTCCCCAGTGACCACGGGGCTGTGCTGGGGGATGGGAGCAGGGGAGGAAGCGGATGAAGCATCCGAGAGGTGCCCAAGGGACACACGTCGCTGTGCCTGCTCCCACCCGGGACCCCTGCCCTGCCAGGGACACGGGGGACCCTCTCCCCTTACACGGCGACTGTGCAAGGCCAGGGAGGTGATGGTGCCAGCGGGGGCTGTAACCCTCAGGGCCGGTGCTGCGCTCACGGCCAGGACAGAGGGACCCTCCTGTCCTTACGGGGAGGGGACAGGGCTCCCGGTGAGGGAGGGGCAGCTGCCAGAGCCACAGTGCCATGGGGCCACCTTGCCCACGGTTCATGGGTGACACCAAGAGGGGAAAAACGCCACTGGGCACGAGGTCACAAGGACATGGCCAGGAGCTGCTGGCCCAGGCTGGCAGCGGACACACAAGGGGTGGTGACACCCAATCCCCTCCAGGACCTGGGCCTGGCTGGTGGCTGGGGATGCTGTCAGCAGGAAGTTCTTTGCTTATTCTGGCTCTCTCTCACCCCTGCCGGGATGAGAAAGCTGTTGGGGCTCATGCCGTCCATTTCTGAGTGGAAAAGCCCCAGGACAGCCGAGGTGGGACCAGGCTGGTGCCACACGGACACCTGTGGTAGCCTGGTGTGCCCCATTACCTGTCTGGGCATGAGGGGCAGTTAATGGGGACGACCCTGCTGGAGCTGCCTCTCACTGGGTAACCCACTCCATGAGATCTGTGAGCCCCCACAGCTCGGGGAAGGGGAAAAGCCATCTCCACCCCCCGACAGCTTCCCCCAGGGTGGGCAGCAGGGCTGGGATGTGGTTCTGGGGCTGATGTGGGGCAGGGCAGGCGCCCAGCCTGCCAGGCCTCGTTAGCATCACTGCTGAGGGACGCGCCGTGCCCCGGAGAGCCGCAGCGCGCCAGCTGCTGTCAGAGCCGCTCGCGTCTCCCCGGCTGCCCAAACCAATTCCAGCCGTGCTTGACAGGCAGCACCAGGATATTAAACCCCGCCAGCAGCACCGGGGGGATCCCTGAGTGCGGCTGGGGGTCAGCTGTCCCGTCCCTGCTGCCCATGGGGTCCCCCTCTCGCCACCCCAGTCTGCGGCAGCATGGACATCCGCAATGACGTCTCCCAGCTCCGGAAGCTGGAGAACTGCTCCATCATCGAAGGCAACCTGCAGATCCTCCTGATGTTCACCACGGGCGCCGAGGACTTTCGGGGGCTCAGCTTCCCTCGCCTGCTCATGATCACGGAGTACCTGCTCCTTTTCCGTGTCTACGGGCTGGAGAGCCTGCGGGATCTCTTCCCCAACCTCTCCGTCATCCGCGGCACCAACCTCTTCTTCAGCTACGCCTTGGTCATCTTCGAGATGCCACACCTGCGGGACGTGGGGCTGCACAGCCTGGGCCACATCCTTCGCGGTTCGGTGCGCATTGAGCGCAACCAGGAGCTCTGCCACCTCTCCACCATCGACTGGGGGCTGCTGCTGCCCGATGCTGGGGACAGCACCTACATTGTTGGCAATAAGTTGGCTGAAGAGTGTGCCGACGTCTGCCCAGGAATCCTGGATGTGGAGAAGCCGTGTGTGCAGACCAGCATCAACGGACAGCTGGATTATCGCTGCTGGACCTCCAGCTACTGCCAGAAAGGTGGGTGCTGGTGGCACGGGGCCCGATCGTGCTGGCTGATTTTCTGGGATGGTGCTGGTTTGCACTGTGGGGCAGACTGGGAGCGCACTGGAGGAGGCTGGTGGAGCCACCTGGGAGCGGCAGGCCCAGCGTGTGGCTGTGGCTCCCCTGCTGCTGGCGGTACCCCCAGCACAGTGGGGTAACCAGATCCGTGCTGTATCATCCTCCAAGGAGAGGCCGGCTCCCGGCTGCTGTGTTTTCCCAGCGGTGAGGTAAATACAGGGCCCTCCTGAGCTCGTTTGCTGTAAACAGGAGACCTGGTAATGAAATATGTACTATAAACACAGATCCTTATCAGGCCTGCAACCTCAGCTGTGGCCCCGACCTGGCTGCACTGGGCAGATGGGGTTCAGCATGGGCTGAGCCCCATCTTGTCCGTCCATCTGTCCTGCTGTTCCTCCATGCAGCCCCTCATCCACCCATCCAGATGTTCACCCAGCCACCCATCAACCCATCTCCCCAGCCAGCCACTCATCACATGGCCATCCATCCGTTTCTCCATCCCTTTGTGCACCCCTTCATCAGTGCCATGCCTCCATCCACTCCTCCATCAATCCATCCCTACCTCCCTGTGCACCTGTATCCTTCCCTTCCTCCCTCCATTCTTGGATCCCCACATCCCAGCATCCCTCCTTCTGCCCCTGCATCCTTCCATCCCTGCACCACATTTTTCCCTTCACCTCACCATCCATCCCTCCCTCCACCCCTGCATTCCTCCATCCACACATCCATCCCCACGTTCCTCCCTCCCTGCATCCCCACCATCCATCCCTCCCTCCCTGCATCCCCACCCTCCATCCCTCCCTCCCTGCACCCCCACCATCCATCCCTCCCTCCCTACATCCCCACCATCCATCCCTCCCTCCCTACATCCCCACCATCCATCCCTCCCTCCCTGCATCCCCACCCTCCATCCCTCCCTCCCTGCATCCCCACCCTCCATCCCTCCCTCCCTGCACCCCCACCATCCATCCCTCCCTCCCTACATCCCCACCATCCATCCCTCCCTCCCTACATCCCCACCATCCATCCCTCCCTCCCTGCATCCCCACCCTCCATCCCTCCCTCCCTACATCCCCACCATCCATCCCTCCCTCCCTACATCCCCACCATCCATCCCTCCCTCCCTGCATCCCCACCCTCCATCCCTCCCTCCCTGCACCCCCACCATCCATCCCTCCCTCCCTACATCCCCACCATCCATCCCTCCCTCCCTGCATCCCCACCATCCATCCCTCCCTCCCTACATCCCCACCATCCATCCCTCCCTCCCTGCATCCCCACCCTCCATCCCTCCCTCCCTGCATCCCCACCATCCATCCCTCCCTCCCTGCATCACTCCATCTCTATCCCACCCTCACTCCTGTTCTCCTCCAGCCCTGGAGGATGTCAGCAGCCCCCTGAGCCCTTCCCACTCCTCTCCCCCGTGTCCCCCTGCCCCGATCCCAGCTGTGCTGCCCGAGGCTGGGCTCTGTGCCCACGTGCCGTGTCTCCCCTGGCAGTGTGCCCGTGTGGCGCGGGCTCGGCGTGCACAGCAGCTGGCGAGTGCTGCCACGCCGAGTGCCTGGGGGGCTGCGGCCACCCCCACGACAGACGGGCCTGTGTCGCCTGCCGCCACTTCCACTTCAACGGGCACTGCCTGCCCTCGTGCCCGCCCCGCACCTACGAGTACGAGGGCTGGCGCTGCGTCACCGCCGAGTACTGCGCCAGCCTCCGCAAGGTCTCCGACAACCCCCGTGACGCCTCCAAGTTTGTCATCCACCAGCGACAGTGCCTCTCTGAGTGTCCCTCGGGATACACCAGGAATGAGAGCAGGTGGGGCTGTCCCCAGCGCCCCTGCACAGGCACGGGGGGTGGCACGTTGGCCGACTGACGTGCCAGCCCTGTCGCCCTGCCCGCAGCATGTTCTGCCACAAGTGCGAGGGGCTGTGTCCCAAGGAGTGCAAGGTGGGCACCAAGACCATCGATTCGATGCGGGCAGCACAGGAGCTGGGGGGCTGCACCCTCATCGAGGGGAACCTCATCCTCAACATCCGCCGGGGCTGTGAGTGCCAGGCCCTGCCAAACCTGCCCCGGGTGGGAGAGCTGCTGCAGAGGGCAGGGGGTGGAGGAAGGGGTCGTTTCCCTTGTAGAGTGAATTAATGGAGAGGTGCCCCTCTCCCTGAGCTCATGCAGTGTGTCATTCCCAGATAACCTGGCCTCGGAGCTGCAGAGCAGCCTGGGGCTCATCGAGACCATCACGGGCTTCCTGAAGATCAAACACTCCTTCGCCCTCGTCTCCTTGTCCTTCTTCAAGAACCTCAAACTTATCCGTGGTGACTCCATGGTGGATGGGTGAGGATGGTGTGGGTTTGGGGGGGAACACGTGGCTCTGAAGGTGTCCTTGCCCGCTGCCTCCACCCACATCTCCTCCCCCAGGAATTACACCCTGTACGTCCTGGACAACCAGAACCTGCAGCAGCTCTGGGACTGGAGCCACCACATCCTCTCCATCCCTGTGGGCAAGATGTACTTTGCATTCAATCCCAAGCTGTGCCTGGCCGAGATCTATCGCATGGAGGAGGTGACGGGCACCAAGGGGCGGCAGAACAAGGCAGAGATCAACCCCCGCACCAACGGGGACCGGGCGTCCTGTGAGTACAGGGATGGGGACAAGCGGCAGTGCCGTGACCCTCTGCCTGAGCCCTGCCTCCTCCCCACAGGTAAGACCCAGACCCTGCGCTTCATCTCCAACGTCACCGAGTCCGATCGCATCTTCCTCAAGTGGGAGCGGTACCGGCCCCCCGAGTACCGGGACCTCCTCAGCTTCATTGTCTACTACAAGGAGTCGTAAGTGGTCCCTGCCACGCTCTTGTCCCCATTGTGGAGGGCTTGGGAATCCTAGCCTGTGGTGTCTTTTGTTCCTGCTGGACACCCAGGGGTCCCGGGACCCTCCCTGATGCCTGGTGTGGGACAGACCCTTCCAGAACGTGTCAGAGTATGTGGGGCAGGATGCCTGTGGGGCTCAGAGCTGGAACGTGCTGGATGTGGACCTGCCACTGAGCAGCGAGCAGGAGCCAGGGGTGACGCTGCTCAACCTCCGTCCCTGGACCCAATATGCCATCTTCGTGCGCGCCATCACCCTCACCACGGCCGAGGAAGGACGCAACTACGGGGCGCAGAGCGAGGTGGTTTACATCCGCACCATGCCAGCGGGTAAGGGGCTGGCAGGGGGCGGGGGATGCCCCTGGTGGACCCCCCCAAGAAGGAGTGACCACCCCCCTGTGTCATCCCAGCCCCGACGGTGCCCCGGGACGTCATCTCCATGTCCAACTCTTCCTCCCACATCGTGGTGCGTTGGAAGCCGCCCACACAACGCAACGGCAACATCATCTACTACCTGGTGCTGTGGCAGCAGCTGGCTGAGGACATGGAGCTCTACATCAATGACTACTGCCACAAAGGTGAGGGCAGGGGCAGCACAGCAGCCAAGGACAGCAGCGGGACAGGGATTGTGCCACCGAGCCAGACTCTGCCAACCCTGCCCGTTGCTGCCCACAGGCCTGAAGCTGCCCACCAGCAGCGCAGACACGCGCTTTGGGTTTGGGGATGGTCCCGAGGGGGAGCAGGATGCGGAGGAGAGGTGCTGCCCCTGCCGCCCCACTGACGGGCAGCTCCGCATGGAGGGTGAAGCCGAGTCCTTCCAGAAGAAGTTTGAGAACTTCCTCCATAATTCCATCACCATCCCCAGGTGCCATCTGGGGGGGGTCCCTGCTTTGGGGGGCTCCCTCAAGCTGGGTGCGTGGGTCTGCTGGGGTGAGGGGTCCGTTGGCTGCTCCTGGCAGAGCCTTTAACTGATTTCCCGCTGTCTCAGGCCACCCTGGAAGGTGACATCCATCAATAAGAACCCACAGAGGTGAGCCGGGACCACACCAGCCTGGGGGATCTCCCCTCCCCTGATCAATTTTGGGGGACAATCCTGGGGCCTTGATTCCCCACCACTTCCCCTCCCCATGTCCTGCAGGACCCCAAAGCAGCGCAGGGACGTGGTGGCCGTCACATCCCCAGCCAACACCTCCTCAGTGGAGCCGCTGGCCCTGAGCCACCCCGGAGGAGAGCCCAAGCCCAACTTCCAGATCTTCGAGGACAAAGTGGTGCGAGACCGGGCAGTGCTGTCGCGGCTGCGCCACTTCACCGAGTACCGCATCGACATCCACGCCTGCAACCACGCCGCGCACACCGTGGGCTGCAGCGCCGCCACCTTCGTCTTCGCCAGGACCATGCCTGAGTGTGCGTCCCCCGCCTCCTCCCTTCCAAACCCCGCCCTGCCTGTGCTGGGATGCACCAGGATGTTGTTGAGATGGGGGATTGGCAGAGGGTTGGGGTCCAGGTGATGCCCCCTGGAGCTGACTCCCTCTGTGCCCCCCTCCAGTGCAAGCTGACAACATTCCCGGCAATGTCACGTGGGAGCCAGCCGGCAAGAACAGCGTCCTGCTACGCTGGGAAGAGCCCAGGAACCCCAACGGGCTCATCCTCAAGTATGAGATTAAGTACAGCCGTGAGAGTGAGGTGAGAACCCCCCGTGGCATCCCCTGGCCAGCCCTGCAGGTCACAAAGGCATGCCATGCAATGGATCCCACCCCATCCCATCCCATCCCATCCCATCCCATCCCATCCCATCCCATCCCATCCCATCCCATCCCATCCCATGGATCCCATCCCATCCCATCCCATCCCATCCCATCCCATCCCATCCCATCCCATCCCATCCCATCCCATCCCATCCCATCCCACATCTCCCTTGGCTGGGGGGGATGAAGCCCCTTTGCCAGCCCCACACTGTCCCCCACAGGAGGTCACCACTGTTGTCTGCGTTTCGCGCCACCGCTACTCCAAGTACGGGGGTGTCCACCTGGCTCTGCTCCAGCCAGGGAACTACTCAGCCAAGGTCCGGGCCACCTCCCTGGCTGGCAATGGCTCATGGACTGGGCTCGTCAAGTTTTACATCCTGGGGCCAGGTACCTGCAGGGGACAGGGGGACATCACCAGGGACCTTGGCGGGCAGGGAGGGGGGCATTGTGGGGTTGGGGAGCTGGGGCTCAGAGGGTGCTGCTGGGTCAGGGCACCGGGGAATTGGGCTGTGCTGCTGGGATGGGACGTGTGGGGCTGGGCTGTGAAGGTGGGAGCTGTTGCTGGACTGGAAAGCTGAGGATGAAGGATGATCCTGGAGCATCACAGAATCATTTGGGCTGGAAAAGGCCTCCAAGACCAGCAAGTCCAACTGTTCTCTCAGCACTGCCAAGGCTATAGCTGACATCCCCAAGTGCCACATCCACACATCTGTCAAGTCCCCCCAGGGAAAGAGACTTCACCAGTGCCCTGGGCAGTCTGCTCCGATGCTTTCCAGTTTTCCCCAATATCCAATCTAAACCTCCCCTGGTGCAACTTTAGGCCACTTCCTCTGGTCTTGTGCCTGTTCCCTGGGACCCCCTCCTGGCTAACCCCTCCTGTCAGGGAGTTATGCAGAGCCAGAAGGTCCCTCTGAGCCTCCTTTTCTCCAGGATGAGCCCCTGCCACCTCCTTCATGTTCTCCTGGTGCTCCAGACCCTTCCCCCACTCTGTTCCCTTCTCTGGACACATTCCAGCCCCTCAGTGTCTGTCTTGTCATGAGGGGCCCAAAACTGACCCCAGGGTTTGAGGCCCCAGTGGTGTCCAGCTCTCACTTTCTTCTCAGCTATCCCTTGGGTACTGATGATTTATAGAAACACTTTTTATTGTCTCTTATGGCAGATTCTCTTCTAGTTGGGTTTTGGCCCTTCTAATTCCCATTCTTGTCCTGAACTCCTTCAGATCCTCCTGAATTTCCCGCCCCCTCTTCCCAAGGTCAGAACATTTCCTTTCTCCCTTAGTTCCAGCCAAAGACCTCTGCTCAGCCAGGCCTGTCTTCTTCCCATCCTTCATCCAAGGATGCTGCTGGACCAAGGAGTTGGGGAATTGGGGGATGCTGCTGGAGTTGACACTGGGACAAAAGTGTCTGCTGATAGACTGGGGGGGTCTGGAGGATTGAGGGATGCTCTGGGACAGGGGCACACAGGGATCAGAGGGTGCTGCTGGTCTGGGGAGATGGAGGCTCCCCCTCTCTGGCCCATGTGAGGTGGGATGAGTGCCCAGACCCTGATTCACGGCCACCTGCTCCTGGCAGCCGAGGAAGAGTCCAGCAGCTTCTACGTCCTGCTCACTGTCACCCCTGTGGTGCTCATGGTGCTCATCTCCTGCCTGGCTGTCTTTGTCTTCTTCTACAACAAGAAGAGGTAACGACCCCCCTGCACCCCCAGGGCTGGGCTGGGGCAGGATCCGACCAAACCAGGGCTGGGAAGGGCTGGGAGCAGCTCCAAGCAGTGCCCACCCCTGACAGGAACAATGATGGGTACCCCAGTGGGACTCTCTACGCCTCTGTCAACCCCGAGTACTTCAGCGCCTCGGACAGTACGTGGGGACATGGGACAGACAGGGGCCACCCCAAAGGGCCACCAAGCACTTTCTTTGCTAGGATCACTCTGGATGGGATGGGGATGGGGATGGGGATGGGGATGGGATGGGATGGGATGGGATGGGGATGGGGATGGGATGGGGATGGGGATGGGGATGGGATGGGGATGGGGATGGGGATGGGGATGGGGATGGGGATGGGGATGGGGATGGGGATGAGGATGGGGATGGGATGGGGATGGGGATGGGGATGGGGATGGGGATGGGGATGGGATGGGGATGGGATGGGATGGCATGGGCATGGGCATGGGCATGGGCATGGGCATGGGCATGGGCATGGGCATGGGCATGGGCATGGGGAGGAGGATGGTGATAGAATCTAGATGATGAGAATGATGATGGGATGGAGATGGGAATGAGAATGGCAGCGGCATGGGGACAGGGAGGAGGAGGGTAATGAACTGGAGGTAGGAATGAGAATGGGATGAAGATCAGGATGGGGATGGGGACAGGGAGGAGGATGGTGATGACATGGAGATGAGGATGAGAAAGGGATGGGATGAAGATGAGGATGGGGATGCAGATGAGGTTAATTACAGTGCTGGGGACGGGGTGATCCCCACTCACCCCACAGTGTACATGCCTGATGAGTGGGAGGTGTCCCGGGAGAAGATCACGGTGATCCGGGAGCTGGGACAGGGCTCCTTTGGGATGGTGTATGAGGGGGTGGCGCTGGGGCTGGTCACGGAGGGAGAGGAGACCAAGGTGGCCCTGAAGACTGTCAATGAGTTGGCCACCATGCGGGAGCGCATCGAGTTCCTCAACGAGGCCTCTGTCATGAAAGCCTTCAAGTGCCACCACGTGGTAGGTGGGCAGCTGAGGGGGAGGGAGGGGACGGGGGGGTCTGGCCACTCACATGCCAGCCCTCTCTGTCCCCACAGGTCCGTCTGCTCGGCGTTGTGTCCCAGGGCCAGCCAGCTTTGGTCATCATGGAGCTGATGACACGTGGGGACCTGAAGAGCTACCTGCGTTCACTCAGACCTGAAGCCGAGGTGAGGGGCTGGTCAGGTGCCTGAGAAAGGGACACCCACCCCGTTCCAGGGGGGTCCTGGTGTGCCCCAGCCCTGGTGGTCACCAGCCCTGACTTGGTGCAGAACAACCCCGGGCTGCCACCGCCGTCGCTCAAGGACATGATCCAGATGGCGGGGGAGATCGCCGACGGCATGGCCTACCTCAACGCCAACAAGTTTGTGCACCGGGACCTGGCTGCCCGCAACTGCATGGTGTCCGAGGACTTCACCGTCAAGATTGGAGGTGGGTGGGCACCGGTGGGAAGGCTGTGCCAGCCCTGCATCTCCTGCTGCTCACACCTTCCTCCTCCTCTTCAGATTTTGGCATGACCCGGGATATCTATGAGACGGATTATTACCGGAAAGGGGGCAAGGGGCTGCTCCCCGTGCGCTGGATGTCCCCTGAGGCGCTCAAGGATGGCATCTTCAACACACAGTCTGATGTCTGGTGGGTGCTGGGGTGGCCGGAGCCAGGGGTTTGGGGATCCCCCGGCTGAGCAGTGGTGCTCTGGCAGGTCCTTCGGGGTGGTGCTGTGGGAGATCGCCACACTGGCCGAGCAGCCCTACCAGGGCATGTCCAACGAGCAGGTCCTGCGCTTTGTCATGGACAACGGCATCCTGGAGCGGCCCGAGAACTGCCCCGACAAGCTGTGAGTGCTGGGGGACACCCCTTCCCTGCCGTGGGAAAGGCTGGCAGGGGAAATGTCGGTCCCTGCAGTGCTGGGAGGGTTGTTGGGGGCTGGAGACCCCAAAGGCAGCAGGTGCCCTCTCTCCGCAGGCACGAGCTGATGTGCCTGTGCTGGCAGCAGAACCCGCGCCAGCGCCCCTCCTTCATCCAGCTCCTGGAGCGCATCAAGGACCACATGGCGCCTGCCTTCCGCACCCTCTCCTTCTTCTACAGCCCCGAGAACGGCCATCACGGCTCAGGAGAACCCTCCAACACCGAGACAGAGCCGTCCCCCGAGGAGGAGGAGCCCCCTGCATCCCCCCTACCCACATGCATGGACCAGAGCCCAGACCAGCTCCCCAACGGGACAGCCTCACTCTGACCCCGGGGTGTCCTCAGACCCCCGCTGGACTCTGCACCCCACGCCCTTCTCCAGCCACCTCCCACTGCTGGGATCCCCCTGCATTATTTATTGCTTCCAAGGGCCCAGCCAAGGAGTGGCAGCAAGACAAGGACGTTCTGTGGGATGCTTTTTCCCTGAAAATTAATTGGGGGTGCTCCAAGTTGGCGGGAGGGAGTGGGGGGTGCTGGTTGGGAGGAGAACACCCCAATCTTTCCTTACTTTGTTTTGGGGGGGTGGGATAATGTGGGTATGGGAATGGGTAACAGGATTTGGCATTTGGGTTCCCCCATCTACCTGCCTCTGCCATCGCTCCCCAGCTGCCTGGCAAACCTTTTACAGGTGGGAAAACCGGGTCACGGGGCAGCGGGAGAAGCCCGGGGTTGCCCTGATGTCTCTCCCCAGTCCCCTGCACTGGGACCAGTGCCGAGGCGGTGCTGGTCCACGGAAAGGGCGTCACTGTCTAACCTGAGCGCGAATAAAGGGGATGAAGCTCAGGTGTGGCACAGCCTGGCTTGGGGGGGTCGCGGGGGCGGCACTTGGGGCTTCCCACTCCCCTCCCCGCCAGCCCCATCCGCATCCTGCGGCTTTGCCCTGCAGTGCCCAAACCGGGGGCGTTTCTTGAGAAAAACGTCAAAGCAGTGGAATTTAGGAGGATGTGTCGAGACACACACACCCGGGGGGGGGGTTGCTCTGCCCCGGGGGGGCTGCTGGGGTGTCCAGTGGGGTCCCACGGGAGGTCACCCCAAAGGAACCGTGGCCCCGTGGGTGCCGCCGGGGGCTGAGCCGCGGGGAGAGGCTGCAGGCTGAGAACGAGCTGAACTCAGCGCACGGATGAGGCAGCCCCGACACGGGGACAAACAGCAGCCGAGTGGGGATAGGAACCCTGTGGGGAGGTCGGTGGGTGCAGTCCTGTCCTGCCCCACCTCGGGGACGAGGAGGGGGTGGGGGTCCTGGTCGGAGGTGACAGCTGGGGACAGCGCCACTGTGCCACCGAACGTCCCCCGCTTTCTGCAGCTTCTCTGCGCCCCAACATAACGGGGCGCTGGGGAAGAGCCTGAGCCAGGAGATGCCTCGAGGTTTGGGGACACTGTCGGGGGGGGGTGTGACAGCTCGGGGGGCTGTAGGTGGCCCTCGGGACGGTAAAAAGCCCCGTCCCTTATACTGCAGCCCGCTCTGAGCCAGGCTCTGGGGCGGGTGTGTGCGTACAGGCGAGTGCACGGGTGTGCCCCAGGAATTTTGGGGGTTCCCGTGGTGGGATGGATGCACTTGGTGGGGCTGGGGGTACAGGTGTAGGGTGCCGGCGTGCATCCATCCCACCACGGGAACCCCCAAAATTCCTGGGGGGAATCCCCCTCTCCTGGGTCGGAGTCTTCCCGGTGCCGGTGAATCACGGCCGGGGGTGTCTCGGGCCGGGCCGGGGGCGGTGCCGGGGCGGGGGGAGCCGCCGGCCCCTCCCGGGAGGCCGGTCCCTGCATCGCTTTTAAGCCCCGCGCGGCCCCGTGCTCGGGCTGCCGGGCAAGTGCGAGGGAGGGCGGCACTGGCAGCAGCGGCACCGGGTCCAGGACGGGGACCGGCCCCGGGACCGGCCCCGCGATGCCGCCGCCGCCCGCCTGGCTCTGCCTGGCCGCGCTGCTCCTGCCCCTGTCCCTGCCAGCCCCGGGCGCTGCCGGTCCCTGCCCCTGGGCCTGCCGATGCCCCCGGGCCGGGATCCTGCTCTGCCGGGAGCCCGACACCGTGGGCAGCCTGGCCCCGCTGCTGGGAACCGGCAGCTTCACCGACGTGTGAGTGGGGCCGGGGGCGATGGGGCCGGGGGTCGGAGCTCAGACACCGGGTGGGGATGAGGGGGCTGGGGGTGACAGAGCTCAGGGAACAGGCAGAGGAGCTGCGGGTGACGGGGTTGAGGGATGCAGCCATGGGGCTGGGGCAGCGGTGGAGTTGGCGGTGACAGAGCTCGGGGATGGAGATGATGGCGTTGGGAGTGACGGATTTTGAGGACCAGGCGGAGGGGCTGGGAGTGATGGGGCTGGTGATGCTTGTGGCGGGGGATGAAGGGATGTGGCTGGGGGGCAGCAGAGCTGAGCGACTGGGCAGGGGGTGATGGGGATGGAGGTGATCAGCTCGGGGACAGGGTGGCTGAGCTGGAGCAACGATGGAGCAGGGATCACTGGATGGGCTGGAATCGCTGTGAGGAGAGTGCCTGCTTGGTGGGAGGCATTGGGGGCTGCAAAGATGGGGTGGGGGGGCTGCAGCGTCCCCCCAGGGAGCAAGCGAGGGGCTGGGGGAAGCTCTTCACCCCCTTCTGCAGCGATGCCAAGCACGGCAACCCGCTGAGGGGGCAGGAGGGACCCCGGGCAGGGAGCACCCAGACCGTGCTGGGCAGGGCAGGGCTGTGGGGAGCCACTTGTCCCCCTCCTGCTGAGGCTGTAACTGTGCCCCGGGGCCTGTGGGTTGGCGTGCTGGGGGAACACACCCCAAATTTGCCGCTCTGCTCTCATTCCTTTCCCTGCTCCAGGATGTGTGGTGGGGAGACGAGGGCTGGAGCGAGCAGGGATGAGGAGGGTGCTGGGAGGACGGGATGCTGCAGGACACCAAAGTGCCCCAATTTCTGGGGCTTCCCCCCACCGCAGCCCTGCCTGTGCCGCATTGCTGGGGACTGGCTGCGGTGTCTCCGTGCCTCAGTTTCCCCACGTGCCAGGGGATGCTGCGCCACAGGCGCTGCCAGCTCTTTGTTCCCTGGCTGGTGGGGTGGGGTGGGTAATGGTGGGGACGGTGGTCCCCGAGAGACCCCCAGCCATCCCACTGCCCCACCTGCTCTTGTCCCGGGGTCAGTGGGACCAAAACCCCCTTGGTGTGGATCTGAACCCAAATTAACCAACCCCTGTGATTTGGGGTGCCTGTGTGGGTGGGGTGGGGCAGGGAAAAGCCCTGCACCTGCTCTCAAAGGGGCTTTTCTTCATCTCCTGCCTGGAGAAAAGGGTGAGGGGACAATGATGCCCCTGTCACAGTGCAGGACACCACGGGGTGCAAGAAAAGGTGGAGACCCCCAGGGCGAGTGGGGCTGAGGCCCAGCAAACTCATTCTGTGGGTGAGACCACAGGTTCCACGTGGTGGCTCAGCCCTGACCCCACACAGTTCCCACTGACCGGGGGCTCAGCACCACCGGGATCACCTGCTGCCATCCCCCCCTCTTCCAGCTCATCCCAGGGGAAACTGAGGCACAGTGGGACAGCTCGGCTTCATCCTTGTCCCCATCCCTGGCTGTGCCCCTTTCACTCCCCTCGCCCCACGCTTTGCCAACAGCCCCAGACATGAGGGGTCCTGGGCTGCTTCCCTGACCCCCCTCCTTTGCCTTCCAGCATCATTGAAAACCAGCAGGCACTGACGACCTTGACCCGAGCTGACACCAGGATGCTGCGGGACCTCAGGAACCTGTGAGCACCCCGGGGAGGGGTCCCTGCCCAGGGAAATGGGGCGAGGGAAGAGCTGCTGGAGGTGGGATCCCCAGAGCTCAATCCCACTGCAAGGAGTCACAGGGGATGCTCCCAGAATGGGGACTCAGGATGTTCACTCAGGTGCTCAGCCCTTCCCTCCTTTCAGCACCATCTCCAGGTCGGGGCTGCAGCACATCTCTGCCGATGCCTTCCTGGACACCCCCAGGCTGAGCCACGTGTGAGTATCCCCTTCCCCACCTCCCTCCCCCCGTGTGGGGATCAGCCCCCGGTCCCAGGGCCCAGGATCGATGCTGTCCTGGGGCACATCAGCCTGCCCGGGGGGGCCTGTGCTGCTGAGTGGGAAAGCATCGATCCGGGCAGGAGTGCTGCCAGCCCCCCCGGGAGCCCCGTGCTGCCTGCTGCAGGAGGGGGGCACCCTGTCCTGGGGTGTGTGGGGCTCCCCCCTTGCAGGGAGGTGCCTGAAGGCTGGTGGCACGCCTGGCCGAGCTGGTTTTGCTTGGTCACCGCGTGACAGCAGCGGCTCCGGCACTGCCCCGTGCCGCGGCCGGACCCTGGCGATGTTGGATGGGAGTTTGAGAGGGAAGGGGCGGCTGATGGGGTTTGTCCCAACAGGAATCTCTCCTCCAATGCACTGCAAAGCCTTTCCTGGAAAACCTTCCAACATCTGCCCCTGCAAGAGCTGTGAGTGATGAGGGAGAGGGGGGCGGTGGGTGCAGAGTAACTCCCACTGGGGATGCACCCCCAAGTGACACAGAGGTGGGGACAGAGCCGGGGATGCGGTGAGATGGCAGCTCTCACAGCCATGGGTGTGGGGACAGGGACAGGGGTGGCACATAGAGCATGTGTGACACAAAGCTGGGCCTGGGGGTGCCTCTGCTGGGACATGCACAAACGTGTGGGGCCTGGAGCCCTTTTGAGCCCGTGTTCTCTTCCCTGCTCCATCTCAGCATCTTGGTGGGAAATCCCTTCAACTGCTCCTGTGGCCTCCGCTGGCTGCAGCTGTGGCAGAGCAGCAGCCGGGCCGAGCTGGGGAACCAATCTCTGGGCTGCTGGGAGGGCAGCGTGCTGGTGCCCCTGGGCAGCCAGGTTCTCCACACCTGTGGTACGTGGCTGGGGACCCCCATGGGTTTGGCTCTTGGGTTTGTCCCCTGTCCCGAGCCCTTTGGCTGGGGATGGCGTGGGACACGTGGCTCACCCTTCCTGCCCCTGCAGACCCCCCGACTGTCCACATCGAGCCCCCTGAGGTGGTGCTGCGCCAAGGGGACAGCGTCAACCTCACCTGCCACGTCAGTGCCGACCCGTCGGCCACCGCAGAGTGGCTGGTCCCCGAGGTGGGACCTGAGCTGCTCGTTGTCACCAAGGCAAGCTCAGCCTTCCAGGGGCATGGCCAGGACCCCTCCCAGCAGCACTGACCCCCCCAGCATCCTCCCACTGGTGGGGTGGGTATGGGGGGGATGCAGGAGCTGGCCAGGCTTGGGGGTTTCATCTGCTCATCCCATCCCGGGACTCCCTGCAGCTCTCAGACTGGGAGATCCTCCTGGAGATCAGCAACGTCTCCTCCGACCTCAACCACAAGGACTTGACGTGCCGGGCAGAGAACGCGGCGGGGCCGGCAGAGGACAGCGTGATGCTGAACGTCACCTGTGAGCCATCCACAAGGGGCTGGGGTGGGGTCCGGGGCCTGGCTCAGGAACCCACCCAGCTCTGTCTCCCAGTTCCCCCCGAGATCCTGCTGCTAGACAAAGCCATCCCCAGGCATTCCTGGTGCATCCCCTTCTCCGTGAAAGGCAACCCCGTCCCCAGCATCCACTGGCTCTTCAACGGCACGGCCCTGGTCGAGGGGCTCTACATCCACACCCTCATCATGGAGTACGAGCACAACTCCAGCGTCCTCCACGGCTGCCTCCAGCTCAACCGTCCCACCCACGTCAACAACGGCAACTACACCCTCCTGGTCCGCAACACCCTGGGCTGGGCTGCGAGCAGCGTCCAGGGGCGCTTCATGGACAATCCCTTCAGCTTCAGCCCTGAGGAGCCCATCCCCGGTAGGTGCCAGGCGGGGGCTGCCTGTCCAACAGAGGAGCTGTGCCACACCTGGTCTGCAGAACAGGGTGTACTGGGCTCTGCCTGTTGTCTGTGCAAGCCCTGGTGTGCCTCAGTTTCCCCAGGGATGAGAGGGGGAAGGATGGGGTGCTCCCTTCCTGAGGAATAACAAGTGTTTCTCCTTTCTCTCCCTTTGGGCTGCTCCAGTGTCTCTGTCCCCACTGGGTGAGTGGCCAGGATTGCTGCCCCAGCCCCGCTAAACTGGGCATTCCACCCATCCCCCGGGGCTGATCCTGGGGTGTCCAGGTCCTTGTCAGGGCCACCTCAGGGGATGGGGACCCCACACTCACCCTACACCTTCTCCCTGCCCCAGGCACCAGGAACAGCTCGCTGGAGGGGCCTGTGGAGACAATGGATGAGCACACGTTTGGGGTGAGGAGATGCTCTGCAGTCTGGGATGGCAGGACCAGGACACCTGCAAGAGGGTGGGACACAACCCTAGGGAACAGCCAAACCAGCACTGAGTGGGATGGGAGTCTATGATGGCAATGGAGGACAGAGTGCCTGGGGCTTGTAACCATCTTAAGGGTTTGTTCCCATCCCATGGGCTGAGAAAAGGGACCTGGTGAGAGCTGGACCTGAGGCCTGTCCTCGCTGCCAGCAGGTCTCAGTGGCCGTGGCGCTGGCTGTGTTCGCCTGCCTCTCCCTCTCTGTCATGCTCATCCTGCTCAACAAGTGCGGGCGCCGGTCCAAGTTTGGCATTAACCGTGAGTTCCCCCAGCCTGGTGGCTCGATACTGGGGCTGGGACACGGGGACAGCCCTGTCCCCACATCCCTGGGGCAGCCGGGGCTGTGGGCGCCTGGGTTGGGTCACAGGTGTGGCAAGAGGGACTGCGGGTGGGGACCGAGGGTGGGGGGACACCCGTGGAGGGGTGCTGGCTCCCCTGGGAGCGCAGGCAGCAGCTGCTAATTCACTCCTGGAATGGATTCAGCCTCTAAATGGTTTTGATCGGGCTGCCTGGCCCCCAGGGGCGTTCGAGCAGGGGGTTGCTCGGCAGAGCCTGGCACTGGCTGCACAGGCTGGGGGGGCTGGGGGACCCCCTGATGGCCTTGTCCTTGTCCCCACAAGGCTCAGCGGTGCTGGCCCAAGAGGATGACCTGGCCATGTCCCTGCACTTCATGAACCTGGGCAGCAGCCCCCTTTCCTCGGCGGAGAGCAAACTGGAGGGGCTGAAGAGCAACTTCATCGAGAACCCCCAGTACTTCTGCAACGCCTGTAAGGGTTGGGCTGGGGACTGTGGTCCCCGAGGATCCCCCCCAGGCTCATACCCGACCCAGGGAGCACTGATGGGTGGGGGTCCCCCCCAGGCGTGCACCACGTGCAGCGGCGGGACATCGTGCTGAAGTGGGAGCTGGGCGAGGGCGCCTTCGGGAAGGTTTTCTTGGCTGAGTGCTACAACCTCCTCCCAGAGCAGGAGAAGATGCTGGTGGCTGTGAAGGTGAGGAGGGGGCACAACGTGGGGATGGGCGGGTCCGTGGGGCTGTCACTGATACCGTGTCCCGGCAGGCGCTGAAGGAGGTGACGGAAAGCGCCCGCTTGGATTTCCAGCGTGAAGCCGAGCTGCTGACGGTGCTGCAGCACGAGCACATCGTCAAGTTCTACGGTGTCTGCACCGAGGGCGAGCCCCTCATCATGGTCTTCGAGTACATGAAACACGGCGACCTCAACCGCTTCCTCAGGTGGGCTGGGGGGGGACAGGAGCCCCCCATCTGCCGCTGCATCAGCGCAGCCAGCCTGCTCCCTGCTAATGCAGCCCTCCTTGCAATATTGATTAGATTAGCTGTCTGAGAGGCTTAAATAGAGAGAGATTGGCCATCAGCTGGAATAAGCAGAGACTTTTCGATTGTCCCCCCAGGTATTGCTGCTAGACGGGGGGGGCTGCCAGAGGCATCGCTTTAGTGGCCGCGCGAGGAGCTCTGAGACGTGGCTTTTATGATTATTGTTATGGGAGTTGGCATTAATGGTTCTGCCGAGCAGAGCTTCCCCAGCCCCCGGCCGCGGCCGCCCTGGCCGGGCTGTCAGCCGCGCTCGGCATCAAAGGCACCGAGGGGCTGCAGGCGGCCGGAGCCGCACTGGCCCCCGGCCGGGCTCGCACGCCCCACTTCACACGCGCTGCCGCTTTCACACCCGCCCTGTGCGCCCTGACACGCTGCCTTCCACCCTGACACGCTGCCTTCCACCCTGACACGCTGCTTTCCACCCTGACACGCTGCCTTCCACCCTGCCTTCCACCCTGACACACTGCCTTCCACCCTGACACGCTGCCTTCCACCCTGACACGCTGCCTTCCACCCTGACCACCCTGCCTTCCACCCTGACCACCCTGCCTTCCACCCTGCCTTCCACCCTGACCACTCTGCCTTCCACCCTGACACACTGCCTTCCACCCTGCCTTCCACCCTGACACGCTGCCTTCCACCCTGACCACCCTGCCTTCCACCCTGACCTCTCTGCCTTCCACCTTGACCTCTCTGCCTTCCGTGTGGGGACGGCCCATGTGTGTGCACGTGTGTGTGTGCCCTCCCCTGGTGTGCACAGGCACACACACACACACCTGTCCCCTGTGAGAGTGTAACCCTTCCTGCACAGCTCTTCCCCTGTGTGCAGTGAGCACTGGCGTTTCCCTCTGCTCACCCGTGTGTGCGCTCCCTTCCCCGGCACACACGGCCGCGTGTCCATGCCTTTCCCTCGTGTGCCAGGGGAGGATGCACACCTGTGTGTGTGTGTGTGCACGTCCTTACCCCGTGTTTTTACCCTTCTCCGGGGTGAGTGGACATGAGTGCTCACCCGTGCCTGGTACCTGTGTGATCACCATTCCCCACGTGTGATCCCTCCTCCAGATTCACCCTTTCCCCTTGCCCAGGGAGCGCAGCCTCTCCCCTGCTCCTCCCGCCCTCTCAGGCACGTCCTGAGCTCCAAGCAGCCCCTCTGCCCCACAGGTCCCACGGCCCTGATGCCAAGATCCTGGAGCAGGGCCCGGGCCAGCCCCGGGGGCCGCTGGCTCTGGGCCACATGCTGCACATCGCCACGCAGATCGCCTCGGGCATGGTCTACCTCGCCTCCCTCCACTTCGTCCACCGGGACTTGGCCACCCGCAACTGCCTGGTGGGCCACGACCTGGTGGTGAAGATCGGGGATTTCGGCATGTCCCGGGACATCTACAGCACTGACTATTACCGGGTGAGCTGTTCCCTCTCTCCTCTCTGCTCGCTGCTGGGAGGCCACGCTCCATTTTCCCTCATGGCTGCTGCCTCCCACCCCTTCTCCATCCATATTTAACCACAGAATGGGTTGGGTTGGAGAGGATGTTTGGAAGCCATCCAGCTCAACCTGCAGGGATGCTTTCCAATGGAACAGGTTGCTTGCTCCAAACCCTGACCTTGAATATCTCCAGGGATGGGGCAGCCACAGCTTCTCTGGGCAACCTGTGCCAGGGCATCACCATCCTCAGAGTAAAATATTTCTTCCTTACGTCTTACCTGGGCCTTAATGAGTGGGGCCAGGGCTGGGGGAAGGGAAACGGGAGGGTCCCTGCCTTGCTGACAGCCCTGCTCTGGGCAGGTGGGGGGCAGGACCATGCTGCCCATCCGCTGGATGCCTCCCGAGAGCATCCTGTATCGTAAATTCACCACCGAGAGCGATATCTGGAGCTTCGGCGTGGTGCTCTGGGAGATCTTCACCTACGGGAAGCAGCCCTGGTACCAGCTCTCCAACACGGAGGTGAGCGAGGAGGAGAAGGAGGATGGTAACAGCCCCCCAGGGGTCCCCCAGAGTGGGGGGTCCCATGTCCATCCCTGTTCCTGCAGGCCATCGAGTGCATCACGCAGGGGCGGGAGCTGGAGCGGCCCCGCACGTGTCCCTCCGAGGTGTACTCCATCATGCAGAGCTGCTGGCACCGGGAGCCCCAGCAGCGCCAGCCCATCAAGGAGATCCACAGCCGCCTCCAGGCCCTCGTCAAGACGCCCCCCGTCTACCTGGACATCCTGGGCTGAGTGGGGACCCCCACCCAGCCTTTGCTCCCCGCTGTTCCCCTGCCCGCCCTGCTGCCCGGGGCACGGCTCTGCCCCACACAGCCCTGGACTGATGCCCCAAGGCGGGAGAAGCCTGAAACCTTATTTATAGTGCAAAATGCCAGCCCAGTCCTGGGGGCTGGGGGACCCCCAGGGTTGTGGCCCTGCTGTCTGGCTCCTTGCCATTCCCACAGCGCCAGGATGGAGGCTCTTGGCTGATGTGGGTTGGCTCAGGGGGGGCAGAGCTGGGAGACCCCAGCCCAGGGTCCGTGCCAGTGCAGGAGCTGGGGGGCTCAGCTCTCCCAGAGGAGTTGGGATGCCCCATGCTCGCCCACTCTGCAGCGAAACCAGTCACTAATAAACTGTGTCTCCCCTGCACTGGCCCCTGTGTGCTCCGGGCTGGCAGCTGGGATGGGGGGTTTTGGGGAGAAAGAGGGGCTTTCACATCAGGGAAGCTTCCTTGTCTGGAGGAGAGGAGCTGGAGGGGAGGTGCTGTTCCAGGGATCCCAGGGTGTGGGGACAAATGTGTCCCAGGGATCCCAGGGTGTGGGGACAAATGTGTCCCAGGGATCCCAGGGTTCGGGACCAGGTCACAGGTGCCCGGGATGCTGTGCTTTGTACCCACAGCCCGGGGTAAGGATGGTGTCCTTATCCCCAGCCCAGAAAGGGATGGTTTTGGCTGTGCCGAGAACTACCTTGGACAGGGATTCCTGTGCCACGCCCTGGCCTGGGGAGCCTGAGTCTCCTCGTCCAAGGCTCCAGGAGGAGGATGAGGCTTTGCAGCACAAAGCCAACACCCATCCCCCTGAAAGAGTGACATCCCCCTTCCCTGTGTCCTCTCATCGGAACCTGGGGTTTATCACATGCCCTGTAGCATCCACTCCATCATCCTTCCTCAGGCTCTCCAGCCGCCTTGGTAATGGTTGAGACCTGGATTTGACCATAATGGAGCTGAATTGATTTCATCTGGATAATTAGGCAGCACAGGCAGAGCCCTGGCAGCTCCTTTGTTACCCCCTGTGACCCAAGATAAGCAGGAGGAAAATGAGGTCGCAGGGGAAACTGAGGCACGGCACAAGGTGGGAGTAGTCAGGGAGTCTGCGGTGGGTGCTGAGGGGCTTGGGGCTGGCACGGCACCTGGCCGTGCCCAGGGACAAGGTGTGGCACAACGAAATTGGAGGAAATGGGGCGAGCACGCCGCAGCTCCCAGCCTGTAGCGCATCCCAAAGCCCTGCAGTGGGCTCAGACCCCTCTGGCTGGCCCTGGATCTCTGCCGAGGGTCCTGGCTCAGAGCTGCCATGGGCAGGGTCCGGCTCTGCTGGAGCTCAGCCTGGCTGGCAGAGCCCCCCACCTGCTTTCTTGGGGTCTCTGATCGCTGCCCAAGCTGATTTATGGCCTTTTTCCCTGTTATCTAATTTGAGGAAGGAACTAGATTACAACCTTGAGCTTTTCCAGCCCCTTGCTGGAGATTGCCTCGGACCAAAGCCCCAAAAGAGACCACGTGTAGTGGTGACACCCCCTCTCCAAGAGCTTTCCTGCATCTGTGCCTCAGATACTTCCATGGGGGGGGTAATGCCTCAATTTCCTTCGTGGGCGTGCCTGTGCCTCAGTTTCCCCCTCAGAGTGGTCAGGGAAGAGTTAAGGTTCACCCCGCGATCGATTTTATCCCCCCCACCCCTCCCTCCTGCCGAAGTTTCTCCATTTCAGCGCTCCGGGGGGAGCGGTAATGGACTCTGGCAATGAGGTAATTAACGGCTCCGCTCCCTGCCCAAGCTGCCGCCCCAGCGGCACCGGGACCTGGCCCTGCTCACCCGGGCTCATCAGGGCCCGATTCTGCCTTGTGCAACCACCGCGGCTGCCGCTGGTCCCCAGGCACCTCCTGCCCCGCGGGTCCCACCGCGGCTGTGCCACCCTCCTGCGCCCCCGTGCCACCGGCTCAGAGCACGGCAGGGCTGGCTCTGCTCTTCAGGGGGTCCCACTCCCTCCCAGAAGCTTCTAAGGGGACCCCAGCTCGCCTCCAAGAGGATGGGTCATGTGTTTGGGGCTCCCCTCCTGGTGGGGTGGATGTTTAGGAGGACTGAGAATTCAGCTGGATGCTGGCACTGACTGGATCCACAGCCCCAGCCACGCCAAAGTGCACTTGGGGGTCTCCATCCTCTCTGGCTCTAGGGCTCCCGGGGGGCTGCAAAGGCATTTCAGCACTGAAGTGCCACTGGAGTGTCCCCGAGCAATATTTCACCACCGCCCTGGGGACACCTTAAAAAGCATTGGATGGGGGGGTCACTTCCCCACCAGATCCTCAGCTCCGGATGTCCCCAACCTGTCCTATCTCCAATATCCTTTCCCACACCAGGGCTCTGCAGCCCCCCTCGGTTCCCTTTGCCCACCCCTGCTCCGAGAAGCGCCGTTTTGGGGTGGCCACAGCGGAGCCCCCCAGCTGCGGGTGGGCTTGATCCTAATGGAGACCCGGGGAGAGGAACGGGGAGGGGGGCGGGCAGCTGAGTCTCCCTGGGATGTGAAAATCGTTGTGAGTGATTAGAGCTGTTCCTGTAACGAGCAGAGCAATTAACGGTGCCTCGGGAGCCGCGGAGGCCGCTAATGTGTGCTGGGGGTGGGGGGCAGCTGGGCAAGGGGGTCCGTGGTGCTGCGCTGCCCGGCCGGGGGTCCCGGGCGCGGGGGAACACGGGGTGACACGGGGATCTTGGGATGCCAGGGTATGGTCAGGAGTCAGGGATATGATTGTGATATATGGACTGGATCCAGGGGTGCAGAGCCGGGGGATGGCCGAGAATCCGGGGACGTGGGGGTGATGCAAGGCCAGGGACCCCAGGATGCGGGAATGGCCAGAGATCCCGGGCTGCAGGGGAACACATGGCCAGGGATCCGGGCTGGGGTGTTTGGGGTCAGGGGGTCTGTGCCTGTCTTCCTGGGGTGTGCCCAGGATCCTGAGACGTGGAGATCCTGCGTGCCCAGGACGCAGGGACACGGTGTGTGTGCCGAGAACGTGGTGGGGATGCGTGCCTGACATTCGGGATGCAGGGAGGATGACTTCCCGGGATCCCAGGATGTAGGGATGCTGTGTCTGGAGCGTTGGGATGCAGGGATGGTGTGTGCCCAGGATGTTTGGCTCTGCTCTGCTGCCAGCAGCCGCTGCTCTGAAGCCGAAGGACACCCTGGTCCCCACATCCCCTCAGCACAGAGCAGCTACCTCTTGGTCAGGGGGGTCCCTTCGCTTGCCCCAGCCCTCCAGGACAAGCCGGGTCAGGCCCTGCACCCATGGGTGCCACAGAGCCCTGGGGAAGGGGACACCCTCCAGCACCAGGATATCCCCACAGACCCCTCCCCATCCAGTGTGAGCGGCCCCGGCGGTGCTGCCGTGCCAAAACCTGCTGGTTTCTGGACAGAAGATGGAAAAAAAAAAATATTTAAAAAAAAATAATTAAGGGTTTTTTTTATTTTTTTCCCTTTTCCGTAGTTGACTCCACGTCCAAACTTCCTGAGAGCAGCTCCAGCCCTCCCTCCGCTTCCGACGGCCGCGCTGCGCCATCCCGGCCAGGCCAGCCCCGTGTCGGGGCCGCTGCGCCCTGACCCTGCCACCGCGGCCCCCAGCCAGGTGAGTGCCACCGCCCCCCGCCCGGGGCACGCTGCTGTGCCCAGGCCTGGGCTGGACGGGTTGCGCCGTGCCCTGCTGGGTGATGTCGGAGGGGACGGTCCCCAGAGCCGTGAGGGGCAGGGGATGGGGCAGGTTCCAAGGTGAGGGGACAGCGGATGGGGCGTGGGAGGGTACCGCGACACCGCGCGGTGACCCCAATGCTGCCCCTGACTCTGCCCCTGTCCCCGACTCTCACTCGTGTCCCCCTCGCCCTCACCCAGCCCCATCCCTGCGGGTCCGCGGAGGAAACGCGTCAGCCCCCGGGCTGTGGCAGAGGAAGCGCCGGGGCAGAGATAGCGGCTCTGGGGGGGCCCCGCACCGTGTCCCCCGCAGGGACAGGGCAGGGCAGCGCCCTGGTCCCCTGCCCTCACCCCACGCGCTCCTTTCAGCCCCATCACCAGTGGGATGCTTCTCATCCCACCCGGGGGGCTCTCAGGGGCACCAGTGGCGAGGGGAGCGTGGGTCTGGGGGTGTCTCTGCCGTTGTGGCAACCTTGGGGGGGCTTTTTCTGGCGGCTGAGCCCCACAGCGAGGAGCAGATGGGACTCGCCGGCACGTTTTGATGACTCCTTGCTTTTCCTGCCAGCATCTCCCCATGGTTCCTGTTTTTCCCAGGAATGCTGGGACCCCCCTGGTCCCCCCACACGGCTGCAGCAGGGGATGAGGCTGGGGATGAGTGGGGGCACTGGCGAGAACTTGGGGTTCCCCTGAGTGCCCCCCTCGGCAGTGTCCATGGGAGGGAATTTTGGCAGCGGATGAGCAATTAATTCCTCACCGCCGGGAGCTGAAGGGAAATGGGGGAAAACTTTCCCACTAACAGTTTTTCCACCCAAAACCGGATGCTCTGGCCCCAAAACGCAGCGCGGGCTCTGGTGAAGGGGGAGGATGAACCCGGGGAGCTGCCGGGGCAGCACCTTTGGGGGGTCCTGTGGCTGCAGCAGCGAGGAAGCCCCGGTAAATCCAGCTGTGGTGACCAGGAAATCTCTGTTTCCTCCTTGGCACACGGCAGTCCTGCCCTGGAACGCTCATCCCGGTAAACAGCACGCCCGGCACGGGGGGCTCGGGGGTCGCCGGCCCTCCCACCCTGGCCTCCGGCTGGCAGAGCTCCTAGAGCCGCCCCGGCAGAGCCGGACCCTCTCTGGGTTGAGCAAGAAGCTGCTGGATCCAGGAAACACCACTGGGAATAAACACGGAGCGGGTTGAAGCGGGGCCGTGCGGCTCCGTGCCAGGGACTGGAGGCGCCGTGCCGAGCCCCGCCCCGGCACCCCCCGTTCCCAGCTCTGGCAGCATCCCCCCCTTGCCATGGGGTCTGGCAGGACAGGTCGGGGTGATGCCCTGGATGTGCCCCGGGGTGTCTCAGGGTGCCGGGATGAGGCTACGTGGGGCCACCCGGGCTGCTGAGCGGCCGTGCCTCAGTTTCCCCTTGGCACAGGCCAGCGCTCGGGGAGCGGCGGGGCCGGGCGCGGGGCTGTTTCTGTGGATGGAGGAATGCGAAGCCAGCCCTGCAGGGAGGTCGGATCCGGAGCCGGGGCCGGGGGCGGTGGGTGGGGAGCGGGAATGTGCGGAGGCACGGGGTGAAGCTGTGCTCCCTCCGTGCAGGATGCTGCTGCGGGCCGCGGTGCTGGCCGTGCACGCCGGGCTCCTGGCTGCCCTCCGGCCCGGAGACCCCAATGTCTGCAGCTACTGGGAGAGGTAGGACTGGGGGGACAGGGGGGAGAGGGGCGGGGACAGCGGTGGGGTCTCCCAGCACCTGCAGTCACCCCACATTCCCCCCACCCGCAGCTTCACGGCGCCGGTGAAGGAGTCGTACACCAAAGCTCACGTCGTGTCCTCCAGCGAGCCCTGTCCCGGGGGGCTGGGGCTCCCCCTGCCCTGCCCGCAGCAGAGGTGGGGGCACCCCCAGCTCCCCCGAGCCCCTCGAGGACCGCAGGGTGTCCCCAGGCCCGTGTCCCACTGCAGGGTGTCCCCAAGCTCATGGAGGAGCAGTCCCACCCCAGAGGGTCTTCAAGGCTGTGAGGGGCTGGAGGGGAATGTGGGTGGGACAAGGACAGTGGGGGGGCTGGAGGGGGGCTGTGCCCAAGGCTGGGGGAGGGGCTGGAGGGGGGCTGCCCCAAGGCCAGGGGGGTTGGAGGGGGGCCGTGCCAGGGGGCCATGGGGAGCTGAAGGAGGGTTATCCCAGCACAGGGTGTCCCCAAGGGGCTGGGAGGACTGGAGCGGGGCTGTGACCAAGGCCAGGGGGGCTGGGAGGGCTGTCCCGGTGCGGGGTGTCCGCAAGGCCGAGGGGGACAGGACGGTCACCGTCCCCCCTGGTGGCACAGGGTCGTGTACCGCACCGAGTACCGCCAGACCATCCGCACCGACTACCGGCGGCGCTACCAGTGCTGCCAGGGCTACTACGAGAGCCGGGACTCGTGTGTCCGTGAGTGGGGCCGGGGGTCGGGGCGGCCCTGGGGCTGTGTCCCACGCGGGGTGTCCCCAGAGCCGCCTGAGGACGCTCCGTGCTTGGCCGTGTCCCCCCAGCCCACTGCAGCCAGGAGTGTGTCCACGGCCGCTGCGTCGCTCCCGAGCTGTGCCAGTGCGAGCCGGGCTGGCGCGGCCCCAGCTGCTCCAGCGGTGAGGGGTGGGGGGAGATGGGGGGAGATGGGGCTGGGGACCCCCAGCCGGGGGTGGCAGATGGGGCAGTGGGTTTCCCTGGAGAGCTGAGCTGCCGTGGTGGGACACCCAAGAGGTTGACGGGGATGGGGATGGAGACTCTGGGGATGGAGATCTGGACAGACGTGAGATGGGGAGGAAGAGGGGATGGGAGCAGGGATAGGATGGGGATTGGATGGATGGGAATGGGGTGAGAGTAGAGGTGTGACGAGGATGGGAATGTGGATGAAGATAGGGAGGGGACAGGATGGGAATGGACACAGGATGAGGAGGGGCTGGGGAAGAATGGATGGAGGGATGAGATGGGGACAATGGGGATGGATGGAGGGTTGCCAGTGACATGGGCTGGGATGAGGCAGGGTGGGATGGGACGGGACAGGATGGAATAGGAAGCACCGCTGCTGTCCCCCATGCAGAGTGTGATGAGCAGTCATGGGGGCCTGACTGTGCCCAGCGCTGCCCCTGCCACCATGGGGCCCCTTGTGACCCCCTGACCGGGGTCTGCTCCTGTCCCCCCGGCTTCATCGACCCCCTGTGCCGCCAGCCGTGTCCACCTGGCACCTACGGGCAGGGCTGTCACCTGTCCTGTCCCTGCCACCAGCAGGCCCCCTGCAACGCCTCCACTGGCGCCTGCCTCTGCCCACCGGGGCTGAGCGGCCCCCTGTGAGTTGGGACCCCTCACTCTGTGCCCTCCCCTCCTCTGGCAGCCCCAGGCAGGGTCCTGCTCACCCCTCACCCCCCACAGCTGCAAGGTGCCCTGCCCTGAGGGGATGTCCTGTACCACCCCCTGTCCCTGCCAGAACGGGGGCATCTGCCACCCCTCCAGCACCAGCACCTGCGTCTGCCCTCACGGCTGGATGGTAGGTGGACCCTGCCCCCCTCCAAACGTGGTGTCTGCCTCAGTTTCCCCTGCTGACCCTGGTGCTCCTTTGCAGGGGGAGATCTGCTCCGTGCCGTGCCCCCCTGGGCGCTTTGGCCCTGGCTGCCAGGGCGAGTGTCGCTGCCACAACGGGGGCCACTGTGACCCCCACGGGGGACAGTGCCAGTGTGCCCCTGGCTTCACTGGAGAGCAGTGAGAGGGGAACTGGGCATGGGGTGGGGGAAAAGGAATTTGGGGATGGGAGTCTGAGGTGCTGGGGAGGATGAGTGGGACCTGGATTGTGAGGGCACTGGGAGCTGGGAGGAGCTGGGGATACAAAAGGGTGGAGGGGAGGGGAATGAGGGGCTGGGAGAATGGGGATACAGGGGATTGGAAAGCCAAGGGGATGGGGGCAGGGGGAGGGGACACTTGGGGACAGGGTAGTCTGGAGTGGGGGTCTGGGTGGAAATGGAGGTGCACAGGAGGGGGCATCCAGGGACGGGGCACAACGGGTACCACAGATGGTGCCCATGACCATGATGCCCATGCCCATGATGGCCTCAGCCTGGGGCTAGGGGGGATCCCAGGGGCCACCTCAGCTCTTGGTGGGGCCGTGTCACCACCTCTGCCCCCCATGCAGGTGTCAGGAGAGGTGCCCAGTGGGGCACTACGGGCAGGACTGCCAGGAGAGCTGTGACTGTGCCAATGGGGGCCAGTGCTTCCACGTGGATGGGGGCTGCCTGTGCGAGGCCGGATTCCAGGGCAGCCGCTGCGAGGAGCGGCACTGCCTGCCCGGCCTCTACGGCCTCCACTGCGAGAGCCGCTGCCTCTGCCACCCCCAGCACAGCCAGAGGTACAACCCCCATCCCACCCCAGTGTTCCCATCCCACCCCAGTGTTCCCATCCCACCCCAGTGTTCCCATCCCACCCCAGCTCCTCCATCCCACCCCAGCGTTTCCATCCCACCCCAGCGTTCCCATCCCACCCCAGCGTTCCCATCCCACCCCAGCTCCTCCATCCCACCCCAGCTCCTCCATCCCACCCCAGCTCCTCCATCCCACCCCAGCGTTCCCATCCCACCCCAGCATTCCCATCCCACCCCAGCGTTCCCATCCCACCCCAGCTCCTCCATCCCACCCCAGCTCCTCCATCCCACCCCAGCTCCTCCATCCCACCCCAGCGTTCCCATCCCACCCCAGCGTTCCCATCCCACCCTGGCATCCCCATCCCACCCCAGCATCCCCATCCCACCCCAGCTCCCCCATCCCACCCTGGCATCCCCATCCCACCCTCCTCCCACCATCCTCACCTTTTCCACCATACTCACCTTTCCCACCATCCTCATCTCCCTCTGCACCAACCTCATCCTCCCCTACATCCTTTCCCCCTGCACCCTCAGCCAGCCAGCCAGGCTTTGGCTGCAGGAGCAGGAACACTTTTACCCCCACCTGGGCCAGCTGCTCTACTCCCCTAGCTGCAAAGCCCCTTCCCAGCACAGCCCGTTCCCCGTGCTGGGAGCACTGGGGTTCTGAGCATGCACCCCCAGCTGCCACCCGATGCTCGGGGAGTGCGTTTGCCTCCCTGGCTGGGCCGGGCTCTACTGCAATGAGAGCTGCTCCCCTGGCTACTTTGGGCCCGGGTGCCTGCAGAGCTGCCTGTGCCTCCACGGGGGGGTTTGTGATGGGACCACCGGCCACTGCCACTGCCCCCCTGGCTACACGGTGAGGGGCATGGGGGGTGCATGGTCCTGGGGCAGCTGGGGGGAGAGTGGGGGTCTGGGTGGTGCTGGAGGGATCATGGGGGCTCTGGATGGTTCTGGGGGTGTCTGGATTCTTTGGAGGCTGAGCAAACATGGGGTCTGGGCATTCCTGGGGGAAACATGGGAGTCTGGGTGTCCTCAGGGATGGGTTGGGGGTCTGGGTATCTCTGAGGGCAGTTTCAGGGTCTGGGCGTCCTTTGGGGAGACAGTGCATGTGGACATCCTTGGGGGGCATCCTACTTGGGTAATATGAGCAACCCTGGGGAGAACTTGGGGTTCCCATGGGAGAATGGGGGTTTTGGGGTTGTCCACTTTCCCTACAGCACCAGGTCACCAAGAGAAGGTGGGAGGTCCCCAGACATGTGGGTCCTTTCCCCAGCCCTGGGCAGGGGTCCCATCTGTCCTGAATTCTTGGTCCCCACACGCAGGATGAGCACTGCTCCTCCCTGTGTCCCTCCAACACCTTTGGCATGAACTGCTCGGGGCTCTGCTCCTGCCAGCACGCCCTCGCCTGCTCCCCACTCGACGGCTCCTGCTTCTGCAAGGAAGGTGGGTGCACACCGGGCTCTGGGGTCCCTGTCCCCATCCCCGCCCCCACCCCACTGTCCCCTCATCCCGCAGGCTGGCACGGACCTGACTGCTCCATGCCGTGTCCTGCTGGGACTTGGGGTCTCAGCTGCAACCGGAGCTGTGACTGCGCCCATGGGGCGTCCTGCGACCCCCAGAGCGGGACCTGCCGCTGTCCCCCGGGCTGGCAGGGCCCTCGCTGCCTGCAGCCCTGCTCGGTGAGTCCTTCTGGCCTCTGGTGGTGCTGCTGCCACTGGGGCTCGGTGCCAGCGCCCTGTGCTGACTCCCAGCCTGTCCCCACGCTGCAGAACGGGACATTTGGGACAGGCTGCGGGGAGCGCTGCGCCTGTGCCCATGCTGATGGCTGTGACCCAGTGACAGGAGAGTGCCACTGCCTGCCCGGCTGGACAGGTAAAGGGGACACACTGGGAGGACCCTGCTGTGCCCTCAGCCATCACCTTCATCCCTCACCCTCCCGCAGGGCCGCAGTGCAAGCAGGGCTGTCCCCACGGCTCCTGGGGCAGGGGCTGCCACATGTCCTGCTCCTGCCGCAATGGGGGCTCCTGCTCCCCCCAGGACGGATCCTGCACCTGCGCCCCGGGGTACCGCGGCCCCACCTGCCAGCGCAGTGAGTCAGCACCCCCCAAAATTCCAGGCTGCTCCTTAAGGCCTGAGCTGAGGCCAAGCTCGTTCCTCTCTCCCCAGCCTGTCCCGCCGGCCGCTACGGCAAGCGCTGCTCCCTGAGCTGCTCCTGTGCCAATGGCTCCTCCTGCCACCCCACCAATGGCTCCTGCCTCTGCGCCCCGGGCTGGCGCGGCCCCCGCTGCTCCCAGCGTGAGTGGGCTCAGGGCTCAGGGGGACCCTTGATTCAGATGGGGGGCCTGGAGGGAGCAGGGGAGAGAACTGCCCATGGCCACCTGGGCGACTCCTACGCAGTTCTGGCCTGGGCAGTACCGAGCCATACGTGGACCTGCATGGTCCTGAGCAGCTTGTGGCTGGATGGTCCCAGTCTGGGGCTATATGGCACCTCTGTGTCCCCAGCCTGCACCCCCGGCACCTTTGGGCTCCAGTGTGACCAGCTCTGCCGCTGTCCCCGCAATGCCACCTGTGACCCCACCAATGGCACGTGTCCCTGTGCCCCAGGCATGACTGGGCCCCACTGTGAGGCTGGTGAGTGGGGGCAGAGCGGGGGCTCCCCGGGTTCCCTCCCCCACCCTAAGGACTGACACTCCTCCCCACCCCACAGCGAATCCTGACCTGCCCTACACCATTGAGCCAGCCCCCCCTGCAGCCTACAGCCCCCTGGGCATGGTGCTGAGCCTGGTGGCCCTGGTGCTATTGCTGGTGGTCGTGGTGGTCACAACCCTGTGCTACCATCGCTGGCAGAAGGGGAAGGAGCGGCAGCACCTGGCCGTGGCCTACAGAGCAGGACAGACGGACACCTCTGACTACATGGTGCCAGGTGAGCCCGGCGTGGTGCAGATGTGGCCCCCGCCCCGCTGGCCCTCTTGCTGACCATGCTGACCCCTGTCCCTCCAGATGTGCCCCCAAGCCACCACGCACACTACTACTCCAACCCCAGCTACCACACGCTGTCCCAGTGCCCGCTGCCCTCCCGCAGCCCCCAGGACAGAGCCAGCTCCCTCAAGGTACAGCAGGGACAGCGCAGCGTTGCAGGGGGCAGCACGGCACCACTGCCACCACCTTGGAGACCAACCCCATCCCCTTTTTGGGCTCCAGATGTCTGGCACCCAGCTCTTCCCTAGCATGGAGAGACCCTACAGCCCTGAAGGCAATGCCACGCTGCCTCCTGACTGGAAACACCTCGGGGCATCGGCCCTGGGCCCCAGGGGTAAGGGGGGGGCAGCTCCAGTGTGGATCCTGGCCTGAGTGGTGTGGGGGGTGCACCTGAGTCCCTTCCCTGCTCAGGATCCCCTGGGAAGGTGCTGGGATGGGGTGGGTGGAGAACCTTCATGCTGGGGGGGAAGATGAAGCAGAGGGAACCCCAAAGCTGCCCTCTTAACAGGCAGGCAGCTGGACCGGAGCTACACCTACAGCCACGGCCTGAGGAAGTGTGACAGCAAAGGTAGGAATGGGATGGAGAGCACAGGGAAGAGACAGGGATGGGATGGGGAAGGATGGGGATAGGGAAGGGATAAGGATGGGATGGGGAAGGGATAAGCTGCACTTAGGGCAGGTGTGGGAAAAGGGTTGGGGATGGGGATGGAGTTGGGGATAGGACTGGGATGAGATGGGATGGGATGTGGAAGGGACAGAGATGGGGCTGGGATGGGGAAGAGGCAGGGGTGGGATGGGGATGGGTTGGAACAGGATAGGATTAGGGTGGGGAAGGAACAGGGATGGGATAGAAAAGGGATGGGTCTGGGACTTGCCTGAGACACAGCCAGACACAGCCACCCCTGTGCTCCCTGCCACGGGGGGATCCCCAACTTCTTCTCCCCCAGAGCACCCCTGGGAGGGGCTGGGGGCCAGCACCAGCTCCCTGGCCAGCGAGAACCCCTACGCCACCATCAAGGATCTGCCCCCTGCCGCCACCAAGGCCCACGAGGGCAGCTATATGGAGATGAAATCCCCTGTCCAGCGGGAGATGTCCTACGCTGAGATCGGGCTCCTTGAGGAGCCACAGGAGGGTACGGCTGGGGACCCCTTGGCCCTGGTGGCCCTGCCCCGTGGGGACACAACCCCAGTGATGGGGAGTGCATGGCCTTGGGGAGGAAACAGCCATGGTGACAGGGGCTGCACAACCCTGGGGGGAACATGGCCCTGGTGACAGGGGCTGTCTGTCCCCAGGGGAACATGACCCTGGGGACAGGAGCTGCACAACCCTGGGGGGAACATGACCCTGGGGACAGGAGCTGCATGGCCCTGTGTGGACAAGACCTTGGTGACAGGGGCTGCACAACCCTGGGGGGATATGACCCTGGGGACAGGAGCTGTCTGTCCCCAGGGGAACATGGCCCTGGTGACAGGGGCTGTCTGTCCCCAGGGGAACATGGCACTGGGGACAGGGGCTGCACAGCCCTGGGGGGACATGGCCCTGGTGACAGGGGCCGTCTGTCCCCAGGGGAACATGGGTGACAGGGGCTGTCTGTCCCCAGGGGAACATTGGTGATGGGGGCTGTCTGTCCCCAGGGGAACACAGCTTTGGTGACAGAGGCTGTCTGTCCCCAGGAGGACATTGGTTATGGGGGCTGTCTGTCCCCAGGGGAACATGGCTTTGGTGACAGGGGCTGTCTGTCCCCAGGGGGACATTGGTGATGGGGGCTGTCTGTTCCTGGGGGGAACGTGTCCCCTTGCATCCTTCTCTTGTCCCCACAGAGGGTTGTCCTGAAGGGCCCGAAGGTCCCCCCAGCAGAGACCCCCCCAGCCACTACGACTCCCCCAAGAACAGCCACATCCCCTGTCACTACGATGTGCCACCTGCCCGCCACTACCCCCCGTCCCCGCCGCTGCGCAGGAAGGACCGCTGAGGGACCCTGCAGACGAGGGACCGGCCACGAGGGCACAGAGGATCCCTGCGGGGACTGGAGTACCCCGGGACTGTCGCTGTCCCTGAGCACGGGCCCGCAGGTGGTGAATAAACGGAGTTTGGTGTGGAGTGTGGGTGCTGTGTGTGACTGCCTGCGGCTGAGCCCCCGCTGAGGGAACTGCACGGCACTGGCACCGTGGTGGGAGTGAGGGGGACACCGGGGGGTCCCTGGCGCACTGTGGGCACCCCCAGCTCCGTGCTGGGTCACTGCTGCCTCCAGGGCGTGCACAAGGAGGGAACCCAAAAGCTTTTGTGTCCTGCTCACAGTATGGCAGTGCCCATTGTGCAGGGAACAGAGCTCGTGCAGCACAGGGAAAGAACAGGGGTGGAATGAGATGAGCTTTAAGGTCCCTTCCAGCCCAAACCATTCCATGATTCTGTGATTCTACCTTTGGAATGACTTTAGCCCTTGGGCTTGAAGCAGGTTTCTCTCCCAGAAGTGTAATAATGAGACACCAATGGGCTCTGGGAAATTTAGCTTGACAAATAAATGCTCTGAGTAACAGGACAAGATGTGCTCTTGGAGAATTAAACCTGTGGTTTAGCAGGCTGTGAAGATGACATTGCAGAATGCATCAGCGTTAGACACCTTGTGATTAAAGGAACAAGGGACATGTGGAATATTAAACCTCACCAGTGGGGAATGCTGTGTCCTCAATGCTGCTGCTTCCACAGAGGAAGCCCAAGACAAGATGAACAAAAGTTCTGAGCAAACACTGGGATTGTTCTGGTGATACAACCGGTGGACTGGTTTGGTGGAGGGAGTCCTGAACCATGCATTTTCTTGCTGTTGTAGCCCCTGGGGCTCACAGGGTGGGGAAATGGCTGATGCAAATAGGAGTGATGTTGCTAGTGGGATTTATATTCTTAAGGATTGGCGTTGCTATTGGTCACCGTAGAATTCCTCATTTGCTCTCTTCTCTCTCATCTCTTCCTTCTGTTCACTACATGGCAATCACCAAGCTGGAAGAATTCCCGGGAAGGAGATTTAACCGGCTCTGAGCCACGGGGGGGTGGTGTTGTCCCAGAACAGGTTCTTTCACCCAGTGTGCAAGAGGCCAATCCACACACGGGGCGAGGTATTTGATTTATTTACTGCTCTGTGCAGAGAGCAGGGCTGGGCAACCTGTCTGGAGACAACAGTGTGAGACTGAAAGATTAAATGTGAGTGCCACAAACATTCGGCAGCTGGGAAAGGCAGGAGGGGTTTGGCCAAGGCGGGTCTGTATCTCTGACCGAGGGGAAAGGGAGAGTTTATGGGTGTGGTGGTGAAATCTCAGATGTGCCCGGCCACAGCTCAGGGGCTTTAAAAGACTCAGCTCGGAGGAAAAGGGAGATCCCAGCACCGGAGCACAGCCAGGACAGAATGACCACACCACTGGATCCAAGGGTGGGCAGAGCTCAGCCCCTCCACATCCCTGCCCATCCCTCGCGGTGCCATCCACCCCTCCATGTCCCTGTTCCCAGGCACGGGATGCCCCCATCTCCCTCCCCACAGTGCACTCAAACCTGTCCCTGTCCCCACAGTCCCTCAGCGCCCTCATCTCTGTTTCTGTCGTGCCCCCAGCCCTGGAAGGGAAGTGCCAGGCAGGGCAGGGGCAGCTCCACGTGCGCTGTGTGACAGAGACCTCAGTGGTGCTGCTGGGGACAGGACCCCCATCCTCCCCATCTCCAGCCCCCCACCTCCATCCTCCAGCGCAGCTTCAGCGCCCCCCCGGCAGACACAACCCCCCAGATCCCGCTTCACGCCGTGCACCGGGGTTTGAAACATTTATTACCGAGTACCTTCATCCCGCGTATCCCTGCTCCTCCTCATCCTCACTGCTCTCCTGGACGAGGTCGGGGTCCACAGGGCTGCAGGCGAGGCAGGTGGCCCCCTCCAGCTTCCAGCACGACCCGCAGTACAAGGCGCCGCAGTCGGGATTGGGGCAGGGCTGGTGCTGGGGGGTCTCGGGGGTCCCGCACAAGGTGCAGCTCTGGCGCAGGCAGCGGCGCAGGCAGGGCCAGCGCCGGCGACACCACAGCCACGTCCCCTGAGGCGAGCACGGGCCGCTGTGGGGCTCGGCCAGAAGGGCTGTGGGGTCCAGGGGCGGTGGGTACCCCCACCCAGCACCCCGTGTCCGTGTCCCCACTCACCAGCGTGGGTGGCTGCCGAGCCTGCCGGGCTACGCGCCCGCGCTGCAGGAGCAAGAAATTCTGTCTCTGCCGCAGCAGCCTGTTGTACAGGAACAGCACCCGAGCCTTCTCCCTCTGTGCCGGCAGAGACCGTGAGCGGTGGGTGGCTGGAGACCAAAACCCAGCCCAGAAGCCACCCCCAGGCCGTGCCCAGCCCTCGGAGCGCTCACCTTGGGGAAGTAGAAGGCGGCGATGGCGCGGCGCAGGCGGAACGGGTAGACCTGGGCCAGGCAGAGCAGGGCCAGCGCGCCCAGGGGCAGGCAGGTGTTCAGGTACTGCTGCCTCGTCATCCCGGTGGGCTGCGGCAGGCAGGCTGGGGACACGGCACCGCTGTGAGCCCCCTGAGGCAGCTCCCCAGCCGGGTGTGGGGCTGGGGGAGGTCCCAGCCCTGGCAGGGTCTTACCGAGATTCGAGGTCTCCACTTCGGTGTCGAAGGAGGCGTTGAGGGCCCCGATGGTGCCGCGCAGCAGCTCCGCCATCAGGGATGTGCCCATCACGTTCACGGACAAGTGGTGGCTGGCTGTGGGATGGGAGGATGGGGAGGCTGAGGAGGGGGTGGGAGGGCTGAGGGCGTCCCTGCATTGCTGGGGGGGATGGTGGGAGCATGGGCCAGCCCTTCAGGGCCGCGAGCTCACTTTGGTAGGAATACTCGATAAAGGAATGATGCTGGATGATGCTGAGAATGCTGAAGATGAAGTGGTCCAGGCCACAGACAAAGAGGAGGAAGAGCAGGACTGGGATGTACCTGAGCAGCTCCAGCACCTGCAGGGAGCAGGGGAGCTGTCACTGCCTGCTGTCCCCGGGCTCTGACGCCCCTGATTACCCCCAGCCCCTCACCATGTGCTGCAGCTCAGGCCGCTGCAGGGCCGGTTTGCACGGGAAGATGAAAGACGAGATCTCCTCCCGGAGCAGGGGCAGCAGCGTCTGCTTGTTCTGGGTGGGGGGCAGAGGGTGTCTCAGTGCAGCCCCTGGGACACCCAGGGCTGCCCTGCACCCCTTTCCTCCTGCCCAACCTGCTCCCTACGCCGGGCATCGATTTGGCGGAAATAGGTGGTGATGTAGCAGTTGTCGAAGCCGAGGTTGTGAAGGTATTGATGGGTGTAGAGGAAAGCCCTGGTGAGAGAGGATAGCTCTGGGGTGAAGGAGGCACTGGGTGCAACCCCCAGGACCCCTCCCTTGTCTTCATGTTCCCCCCTAGACCTGCTGCCAAAGAAGGCCCCCACCCCTCCATGCCCCACAGCTGGCACAGGGGTGTCACCCCCACCCCCTGACCATCGCAAGGCTCACGAGAAGAAGACGAAGAGGAAGGTGAAGGACAGCAGCAGGCGGAAGAAGGAGACAGCCAGGCCCAGGCGGGCGCCTTCCCTCTGCAGCTGCGAGGTCACCTCCTGCCGCAGCTGCTCCGCTATCTCGGTGCCCACCAGCATCTTATGGTGCTCCTCCTGCGGCAGAGGGGCCATGGGGCAGGGCAGGAGCTGGCCATGGGCACAGGGGACAGGCACCCACAGGATGCCCAGGCACTCACCTGGTAGGAAATGCTGGCGCTGAACTCCTGTCTGAGGCTGTTGACGGAGCTGTTCACCTGGTCATACATCTTCCCAAAGTTCCCATCCACAGGGATGCTCTTCTGGCACCAGTGGCTCATGACTGCAGAGATGGAAGCAGCTGTGGCTGCTGTGCCAGGGGCTGCAGGGGCAGAACTGGATCTGCCCCTCCAAGGGAGCACAGAGTCAGGGTCACCTACATTTGACCGAGTGGCAGAGGAACCCAAACTGCATGGGCAGGCAGATGAGGTGGCTGATGAGGGGCACGGTCACTTTTTCTTTGCATTTCTTGTACATGTTCTGGAAATGGCCTGTGCAGCGCTGCAGGCCCCTCTCGATCACAGCTGGGTGGATCACAGGAGCCCTCAGCTGCCTGTGCAGCCCCAGCCCCACCGGCCCAGCCCTCAACTGGGGCTCCCTGTGGGGACAGCTCTGGCATCTGGGGCAGTCCCTGTCCGCCCCATTCACCTTCACAGCGAAGTTTGGTCTTTGTTTCATAGAGCTCCTGGGTGCTGGGGGCCGGCTGCATGCCCGTGTCTGGGTGCTGCCGCAGGTCGTAGCCCTCCTCGCTGGCCACCTGCTCGTTCAGCTCCACAAAGGCGCGCGAGATGTTCTGCATCTCAGTGTTGAGGGTCTCTGCGCTCCTCTGCCAGGGCAGGCAGACACAGGCAGAGGCTTGGTCCTGCTCCCCCGGTCCCCCCAGCACCCACTTCCCCAGACCCCTCCTCACCACCAGCTCTTCCATGACTTGGCGCAGGGGGGTTGTGGACGCCTGCCAGAGGTGTTGTGTGTGGTTGACCTGTAGCTCCACCACGCAGTCCATCGAGCGCTTTGTCTCCATCAGGTTGTACCAGAGGTTGGCCCCAGGCCCTGGTGGCAGCAGGGGTGGCTCAGAGCCCACCAGCTCCCAGAACCCCAGTGGGGGACTCGGGGATATGGGGGGACCCTACCATTGTAGATGGCAGCAAAGACGAAGGAGACAACATAGAGCCGACCCTCCTTTCCCAGGAACTTGGGGACCATGAGCATGTTGGCACAGCGGAACTGGGGGGATGTGGCCCAGCCCAAGGCAGTGACCACTGTGAAGAGCAGAGAGCTGACCCCATGGTCCCACAGAGAACCCCCTGCGGCTCCTGATGGTCCCCATCACCTCAGTCCCCTCCTCACCTGTCAGCCCCCAGGTAAGCTTTACCCTCTGTGTCTCTGGCAGGTCCAGAGGCATGATGAGGAGGTGGCAGAGCCCTGCAACACCCAACAATGTGTCCTGAGCTTCCAGCACCACCAGCCCCACGCTGTGCACGGCACCGGGACACACTCACCGAGGCCAAGGAGCATCCCAAAGCCAGCGCCCAGCAGAGCCTTTCTGCCGCGATACTCGTCCGGCCGGCTCCAGAGGAACCGGCTGCACGGGCCGGGCAGGACCGAGACCACCACTCGCTTCAGGACTGGGTGGGGAGGGAGGGAGGGAGGGAGGGAGGGAGGTGTCAGCCCTGCTCACTCCCACTGCCCACGGGCAGCCTGGCTGGGAGGGGAGTGGGAGCGGAGCTCACTTGTGTTGGGGGGTTTCTGAGGACGGCGCGATTCTACCCCAGAACTGATGCCGGTGGGATGCTCCAGTGAAGAGGGAACATGGCTGGGTGTCTGCAGGACCACCACCTCCTGCAGCTCTCTGTCCCTTCTCTCAGCTTGTTCCTTGTGGTCAGAGCTGTGTCTGGCAGTGAGGAGAAAAGTGTTTGGGACCAGCATTCCGAGGGCTGGAAGGGAAGGAGGACATTGCCATCCCCACAGGCAGCCCTCACCTGGAGAGCATCCCCTCGCTCTCCTCCTCCTCCAGCTGGTCCTGCAGCAGGGTGGCCACTCTGGAGGGGAGTCTCTGGCCCTTTATCATGTCCTTGATGCGCTGCAGCAGCTGCCGCCCTCGCTCCTGGCCCCGCAGTGCCCGCACAGCACCCAGCCACAGCTCCGGTGTCTCCTCATCACTGGAGTCCCTGCAGGGGCAGAGGGGGCAGGGGTGAACTGCAGCCCCCCAGGCTCGGCTGGGCTCCCAGCACCCCTCTGCTCACATCTCCTCATCCCCAGAGTCCAGGTAGCTCAGGGGGGCCATGCAGACAGAGCAGGTGTTGTTCAGGGCTCTGTAGCACTCGCTGCAATACAACCCTGCAGAAAATGGGCCTGTCAGGGCAAACGTGGCCCCTCCCTCTGGGGAGGGGTCCCCAAGCCATTTGGGCTCCTACCTTTGCAGCCAGGCGTGATGCAGGCGCTGAGACCTGGCTGCTCTGCAGTCCCACAGACCAGGCAGTGTTTGCGCTGGATGCCCAAGCAACGAGCGAGGCGGACAAGGAGAGGGAACCTGCAAGCACAGAGCAAATGATCCATGGGGCAGTGTCAAACCCGAGGTCCTTGCCACAGACCCCTGGGGATGATGCTGCCTTGTTCCATCCCCTGGAAGAGCTTACCTGGAGATGAGCATGAGGAAGAGCCTGCTTTTCCCAGTGTCAGCCAAGTTCTGGGTGCCAACTTGGCGCCGGGCAAGTATCAGCCATTCCCGCCGTGCCCGAATGATGCTGTGGAGGAAGGCCACGCGCTCCTGGCATGGAGGGGATGGGGTGAGGGCAGCTGGTGGCTGAGAGAGTGTAGAGGGACACACACACACACACACACAGGGGGCTTCTCACCTGCTCACGGGATGGGAAGTAGGCGGCACACACTGCCCGGCGCAGGCGCGCCATGTAGGAACCGAAGATGCAGATGAAGAGCCAGACACCGTACAGGATTCCTGGTGGGAAGAAAATGAGTTATGTAGGTGTGGCACCACCCTATATCCCCTCACCCACCTGAGTTGTTGAGGCTGCAGCAGCCCCGTTCTGCACACCTATGGTGATGTAGGTGCTGTGCTCGGGCTCCACGGGCTCGATGAGGCAGACCTGGGACAGCACCGAGACCTTGCCCTCCTGCAGCGTGTTGAAGGCAGACACCAGATCCTGGAAGATCTCACTGGTGTAGCCCGTCCCGTTGACACTGATGTTCATTGTCGATGGTGCTGTGGGCGAGCGGCTCAGACCTGGGGCCATCCCACAGCCCTGAGCCCCAGCCAGCAGAGCACCCAAGGGTGCTGCTCACCCCTGGCGATGATCTCCGCGCTCAGCTGGTGCCGGAACAGGTCAAGCAGCCAGAAGATGCTGTAGTCGGCCAGGATGATGCTGAACCCCAGCAGCACGTGCCGCAGGAACCCGAACAGCTGCAGCCCGTACTGGCGTCGCTCCCTCTTTGACAACCACAGCGCACCTGGATGGCCACGGGAGCACCATGAGGTGGCTCAGGGGGCTCAGGGCTGGGCTGGGGGATACCCTGGTGGGCAGGGCTGACCTGGGGGGATGTAGCGGCCCCTCTCCCGTGCCGACAGGGGCAGCACGGTGGGTCTGCCCTCCTCTGCGCACCGCAGGTCCAGCTCCACGAAGCGCCGCGTGATGTAAATGTTGTCAAAGGTGTCGTCCCGCAGGTAGCGGCGCTGGTACCGCATCGCTCTGGGGGCACAGCGGGGAAGATGAGCACCTGCACGCCAGGGCCCCCATGGGTCACTGGAGCACGACTCACTGGTAGCACAAGTAGAGGATGGCCAAGATGGAGATGTAGGAGAAGAGCTCCAGGACATGGTAGTAGGGCTCCATGTGCTGCTGCACAGCCTCCATCATGTCGACAGACACCTCCCCCAGGCTCTTGCTGGCATTGAGGTTGACGCTGAAGTGGTGCACGACCGAGATGTTGAACTCAAACTCGGCACGGACACGGTTCAGGGCATCCGTGAGGGCTGCAGAGGTGACAAGAGGTGCCGTGCACTGCGGCGAGAACCAGAGAAGGGGCACAGAGAAGGACCCCCCACCCCCCCACGGGACTGGGATACTCACGGGCTGTGACACTGATCCGGATGAATTTCTGGATGTACCGAGGGATGGAGCAGAACATGGCAGCAACTGCAGAGAAGGGGATCTCTTCTAGGGCTGGGTCCCCGTGATGGGGACAGATCTGCCCCATCACCCCATTAGCCCCCCGTGGCAGAGGGACAGGCACTCACAAGCACCGGTTACGTGGCAGAGGACCTTGAAGCTGTGGACAACATAGCAGATGTGGAAGAAGAGGGAGAGGGCACGCTCACATCTATCCTTGGCTTTGTCCATGTAGCGGAAGCAGCTGCTCTGGGGTGACCCCAGTTCGCGGTTACAGATGTTACCAGCCCTCGCCAGCCACAGCCAGACGTTGCGCAGGGCTCGGGCTGTGGGCAAGGAGCAGGCATTGGAGATGGGGATGGACTGAAAGGAGAGTGGGGGGTGCTGGGGGTGAGGACACCCCCGGGGACCCCACTCACCAACGTGTCTGGTGGAGTCTATGATGGAGCGGACGAACTTACGGACACGGTCACCCACCACCTTGGCGTTCTGGCCAAGCTCCTTGATCTTCTTCTGCGCATCTGCAGAGAGAGGGGACACCTGAGCGTACCCCAAAGAGTGAGGGTAGCCTGAGGCGTCTGTGGCTCTCCCAGGAAGGGCCTCTCTAGTCCCTGCACTTTCCCCCAGCCCCCGGCTCACTCAGCAGTGGCTCCTTGGCACGTTGCAGCCGCTCGGCCGTCTGGTTTTGGGCCAGTTCAGCCCCACATGACAGCGCCTTGGCGACCTGGGAGATGTTGTGCAGGAGATTGGTGCCAGGGCCTTGCATGGTCAGGCACAGCACCAGCATCATGATCATCATCTTCCCCTCCTCTGCAAAAACAGGGCAGTCCTGGGGCTCAGCCAGGAGCTGGCATCCCCTGGCACCCCCAGCTCCCAGCACAAGACCCGTGGCTGCTTACTGGTGAAGAAGTGTGGCAGTGCCAGCAGCACAATCCTCCGTGTCTTGGTGGAGAAGGCCATGCCCAGCCCCAGCCCCGCTCCCAGGGTGATGGTAATGCTCAGGCAGTACCAGACATTGTGGCCCTGCACCAGCAGCACCAGAGCCCCATAAATGCTGGCCAGAGCCAGGCCCAGGGTGAGGCCACCGAGGCTGCGGGTGAACTCCTGGGCCTTGTTCGGATCCTCTGGCCGGCGCTTGGTCCCCGGCGACAGACCCCGCTTCTTGCACCGGCCCCTCCAGGCTCGCAGGGCTCTGCCCAGCCGCGAGACCAGCCTCATGCTGAGGTTCCTGCTGGTCCCTCTCCGTGGATAACCACAGACTGAGGGAGCAGTTTCCAACCGCTTGCAGGGGTCCCACCGTTGTCAGTTTCCGTTGCTTTCAGAACACTTCAGTGGTTTCAGTTGCACTCTGCTGCAGTGGGTGCTGCTCACCCTGATGTTCATCTTCCTAGCAGAGAAATTCTGTGTAATTACGTGTCAGTAATTGCAGCTTTAATAAGGCTCAGCTCTTGCAGAGAGAAGAAACTTGAGCCAATCCATCAGTGGGAACCAGAGCCCGTGGAACACTGAACACACAGAGCAGGGACACTTGGCCACACAACCACGAGATGGAGAGGAACAAACAAGGACGGCCACCAGCCAAAAGGGCAAAGTGGGTAATTGCAGCAAGAGAAGATCATGACCACTGAGTCAAGAAACCCACTGACCCAAAAGGAGAAAACTGAGCATGCAGCCTAATTAGCATGAGAAACAAGAGAATCATTTAACCAATAGAAGAGAAAATACTAATTAATACTAATTAATGAGGAACTGTGTAACTTGCAGAACATGAATGTTTAATACTTATTTGCTAAAGTGTAGAAATAGTGAACACTTTGCTCGCTGGGGGTTGCACTGGGGATTGACCCTGGCACAGAACTGAAAACAAATCGGATCCCTGGGCTCTGGGTGGGATTGGCCTCTTGCACAATCAGGGGAAGGAACCCATTTCAGGACAACATTTTGGTGACCCAGATGGAATGGCCATAAAGCCTTGCTTGGATCATCTTCCTGCACCCAGTAACGGAGAATGGGATGGAGCAGGACTCCTGCAGTGTCTCAGGCTGCAAGCGCTGCTGGAGGGGGGTGGGAGCTTATATTTTGAGGGTGGTCCTGCAGACCCCAGCCTCCTCCAGGACAGCAGCAAGGAGGGAGCCCCAGCAATGAATGAAGTGGGGTCTGAGGGGTGCATCTGGCAGGGCATTGAAAGGGGGTGTGGGGGAAGTGAGGGGTCTTCTGTGTGTGAACGGGTGAAGGTGGGGCTGTGTGGCGGCTGGGTAATGAGGGTGGGGGTCTCTGCTGTCTGGGATGATGAAGGTGGGGGTCTCCATTGCATGAGGAGATATAGGCAGGGGGGTCTGGAGTACAGGATGGTGACGGTGGAGTGTCTCTGCTGTAATGTGGGGGTCTCTTTTGCCCTGGGGGATGGTGGCAGGGGGCTCTGCCCGCCGGGGTGGTGAGGATGGGGGTCTTCAGTGTACAGGATGTTGAAGAAGGGGTCTCTAGAGCATGGGATGGTGAAGGTGAGTGCCTCTGCTCTCCAGGAAGGTGAAGGTGGGGGTCTCCACTCTAGGGGGTGATGAGGGCAGGGGTCTCGGGATGGGCAGGGGTCCCTCCCGCAGCAGCACCACCGGGCTCTCAGCAACGGTACCCCGGCTAGCACCAGACCCTCCCGGCGCACAGGGAGCCGCCCCCGCCCCGCCCCGGGCTGGGCGGTGCCGGGGGAGCGGAACGGGGCCACGGGGCTGGCAGGGAAGTTCCGCCCCCGGGCCGGGCCGGGTGGGGTCGGTGCCGGTGGCGGGGCCGGGGCCATGCACGACGGGAACCGGCGGGGGCGGCCACGGCGGGGCGGCGCGGCCCGGGGGGGCCATGGGGGCCATGGGGCCGCGGCTGCTGCTCGCCGCGGGGCTGCTGCTCGCCGCTGACAGCGGCAGCGCTGCAGGTGAGCGGGGAACTGGGGTCCCGAGTGGGGGCGTCGGTGGCGACCGCGGACCGGGGCATCGCGGGGATACCCACGGGGAGCGGCCCGGGAGGACCGGGATGGGATCGGGAGTCCTAGCCCCTCTGGAAGTTTGTTGCCCCCTCCCCAGGATGTCCGGTGTGTCCTCCCGGTACGCTCGGTGCGCCCCCGGGACGCGCGGGGGTCCCTCCCCGGGATGCTCGGGAGTCCCTCTCCGGGATGCTCGGGGGTCCCTCCGCGGGATGTTCGGTGCGGCTCTGTCCAGCCGCCGGGACTCGGCGCTCCCCGGCTGGCGGGGCCGGGGGAGCAGGGTTTGTGTGCCCCCTCCAAACCCCCTCCGGCATTCCCCAAAATGGGATTCCATGGGCAGGGTTTCCCCCAAAGCTGTCGGGAGCGGGGGCTCGGAGTCAGCCGAGCCGGGCTCCCAGCCCTGCCCAGTCTCTGTGCTGGTTGTACTGGGCAGCCGGCCGAGGTGATGCAAGGCTTGGCCGAGGAGCCCATCCCGTCCTCCTGCACCCCCCGAACAGGGGGGTTCCCCACGAGCTCTGCTGGGAGCCGTGCCCTTGGCTGCTGTGAAGTCATTGTGGGGGTCCCGGTTAATGCTGCCCCCTGCCCTGGCGGGCAGCAGTGGGTGACGGCAGGGGACTGTAATATGATGGGTGACGAGATTCCGATGGGTGACCCTGGGGGTCTGGGATGTGAGGAGTGACGCAGTGCTGATACGGCGGCCCCGGGCCCTGCGCAGGTGACAGCTCGCAGCAGCACAGTGAAGAATTAGGACACTCCTGGTCTGTGACCCCGTGGGTTCTGTGGGATAACCAGACACTCAGCTTGGCAGAAGCGACCCAGGTGAGCCCCTGCCCACATTCCTGGGGTCCCCCACGTTTGTGACAGTGCCGTGGGGGCTGCCTGCACCCTGCCACCTCCCCCTGCCCTCTTTTCAGTGCAGGACATACGGTGTGCTGGCGCCACATCCCCGAGGTTCCCAGCACCCAGAACCCCTGGTGTCCCAGAAGCAGTGGGGAGGGGAGCCCTCAGCAAATGGCCCTTCCCCTCCTGATGCTGGGAGGGACCTTTCTGGGTCGGGGTACCCACCCTGCGCCCCTCCCGGCTGAGGCGGAAGGGCCCAGCCCACCGCTGGCCGTCGGGAGTCTCTCCAATGTTTCCGCCGCGCTGCACCGGGCAGGAAGAGCGGGGGGAACGGGGTGGGGGCCCCGCTCGGTCCAACCCCCCTTTCCCTACACAATGATCCCGGGAGGGAGGGACGCTTCCTGCGGGGTGGGCAGGGCATCCCTTCCGAACCTCTCCCTCCGGGCACGCGCCAGGGCCAGGCGTGTCCCCGGCCGCCGCGGGGGTCACCGTGATCCTGGGGGTGCGAGGGTTGGGGCAGCCTGGGTCAGGGGGTGCCCCCTTAACCACGGCCTGTGGCAGGGGGGGTTCCCCGCCCGTCTGAGAGTCCTGCTGGAGCTGGAGGGGATGCGGCTGCTGCTGGAGCTGGAGCAAAACTGGTGAGCCTGTGGTTCCGTGAGCGACAGCAGGGCGTGGGATGGAGCTGCTGGAGCCATGCAGGGTGGGGATCCTCCTGGGACCCTGGGCTCTGTCTCTGTCCGTGGTGGAGTGGGGGTCCCTTATTCCCTGTCTCTGTCCATGGCACAGGTGGGGTGGGAGCTCCAGGGTGCAGGGTGGGAGGTGGTGGCTCCTCCCTTCCTGCCAGGCTGTGCTCAGGGCAGGGTGAGCTGGGTGTCCCTGCTGTGGGGTGACACGAGTCTCTGGCAGGGAGCTGGTGCAGGGCACCGGGGCACTGCTCTATTACCTGCCTGACGGCACACGGGTGATCCAGGAGCCCAGCGAGCAGGTACGGGCTCAGGCCTGGCTGTCACCTGTGCTGTCCCCAAGCTGTCCCTGTTCCCCAGGGACACCCCAGCCTGAGGCTGGATCCTGAGCCCCCTTCTCTGCTGCAGGAGCACTGCTGCTATCAGGGGACAGTACAAGGCTTCCCTGGCTCCTGGGCCAACCTCTGTGCCTGCGCTGGACTCAGGTGAGCCCCCGAGCCCAGTGCTCTGTGAGCCCACTCCCACTGTGCTGCTGATGGGACAGGCTCCATGTACCAGCTCCTCTGTCCTTCCCCAGTGGCCGCCTCTGGCTGTCGGACAGCAGGAGCTACACGCTGGAGCCGGACAGCAGCAGCCCCCAAGGGCAACACGTGGCATCCCAGCTTCGGGTGGTCCAGCTGGAGCCGCAGAGCTGTGGGCAGGGCCCCCGCCCCGGGGCAGAGACAGCAGAGCCCCTCTGGCCACAGAGGGTAGGTCACCCGGGGGTCTTGCCCCACAGAGTGTCCCTGTCCCAGCACTCTGACCCCTCTCTGTCCCCAGGACAAGCGGGCAGCGGCAGAGCAGCGCTTTGTGGAGCTGGTGATGGTGGTGGACCATGCTGCGGTGAGTGCTGGGCGGTGTCCCCAGGAGAGGGGCTCCCCTTCCCACAGCCGCCCCTCTGAGCCCTTTTTTTTTTTTTGAAGTAAAAGGAAAGAGAAATTTTTATGTGTGTATATGTGTACAGAGTTAGAATGTTAAACAGTAAGTTGTCGATATAAAAGTAAAAAGTAAAATGTCCTAAAGTGAGTGTGATATTAAATTATATCCCCATTCGTCCACCTAACCCAAAAATAAGTTTTATATCCTTAAAACTTCATCTAAAAATAAAAGTAAGTAAAAAAAAACCACCAGTCTGTTATCAAAAACTGTACTTACTCCCCCCACATCCCAAAAAAAAGCTTTAACTACAACACAAACAACAAAAAACAAATCACCTTAACTTTCTGTTTCCCCAGTTCCAGAATTACCCCAGCCTACAGCGCGTTCGCACCCGGACTCTGGAAATTGCCAACCAGGTGGATGTGGTGAGTCACCGTCGGCTTTGTCCATCCCAGCCCAGTGCCCGGCCGTGCCCTTGCTGCTGCAGTGCTGGGGGGGCTCTGACCTCTCTGTGTCCCCCCAGTTTTTCCGTCCCCTGGGAGTGCGGGTGGCCCTGCTGGCGGTGGAGGTCTGGAGCGAGGGTGACAAGATCACGGTGGGCAGCAGCGCCCGGGCAGTGCTGGAGCGGTTCCTGCGCTGGCGTCAGGAGGAGCTGCTGCCCCAGCTGCCCCATGACAATGCCCAGCTCCTGACGTGAGTGGGGGACAGGGCGGGGACAGGGGGATGAGGCCTCAACAGCCCCCCAACCCTCTCTGCTCTCTCCCCAGGGGTGCCCACTTTGTTGATGTCTCAGTAGGGATGTCGACTCAAGCCTCTATGTGTTCCCCCACACGCTCCGGGGGGGTCAGCAAGGTGAGTTCCTCTGTCCCCCCACGCCATCCTCCCACCACCTGCCCTCCCTGACCCTCCTGTCCCACAGGACCACTCTGTCAGCGTCCTCGTCATGGCCTCCACTGTGGCCCATCAGCTGGGGCACAACCTGGGCATGCGCCACGACAGCGCCGGGCGCCTCTGCGACTGCGGCGACCTCCGGCACGACCGCGGCTGCATCATGGCACCGCCTACGGGGTGAGGGCAGCGGGCAGGCCTTCAGGGGCTGGGGCCAAGCCCCTTCTTCACCTCATGGGCCCCTTCCTGGCTCTGCAGGTTGACACCTGGCTTGAGCTTCAGCAACTGCAGCCGGCAGGACCTGGAGCAGAGCTTGCAGCAGGGCCAGGGTTGGTGCCTCTCCAACGTCCCCGAGCCCCAGCTCCTGACTGGGAGCCCCACCTGTGGGAACCACTTCGTAGAGCTGGGCGAGGAATGCGACTGCGGCCTCAGTGTGGTACGGGGGGCTCTTGGCAGGCCTAAGGCCCTGAAGCCACCCCATTTCTCCGTGGCTCTGCCCAGGAGTGTCTGGGGCTGGCAGGGAGGTTTCCAGTGCCCAGTGGTGGGTGCTGGTGGCACCTGCTGACTGCAGCCCCTCCACTGCAGGAGTGCACCGATCCTTGCTGCAACAGCAGCTCCTGCCAGCTGATGCCAGGGGCCGTGTGTGCCAGCAAGGACACCTGCTGCCAGGACTGCCAGGTGTGTGGGAATGGGCACCCATGCCACGTGCCTGTGATCCCCCCATTCACCCAGTTTATGTGACCACGTCCCCCCACAGCTGCGCCGTGCTGGACACGTGTGTCGGGAGCTGCTGGGCGAGTGTGACCTGCCCGAGTTCTGTGACGGGGTCTCACCGCGCTGCCCCCCTGACACATTCCTGCAGGACGGGCAGCCCTGTGCCGGCGGGCGGGCACGCTGCTACAGCGGGGCCTGTGCCACCTACGAGGGGCAGTGCCAGCAGCTGCTGGGGCCAGGTAGAGCAGGGCCAGGCTGGGGTGCTGGGAGCTTGGTAGGATTGCTGAGGGTCTCTGCCCCCACTGCAGGTGCCAGTCCTGTCTCCAGTTCCTGCATGGCTGCTCTGAACACAAGAGGGGACGAACGTGGGCACTGCGGGCAGCTCCCCAACGGCTCCTATGTCACTTGCACCCAGCAGTGAGTGACGTTCCCATCCTTCTCCACGTCCCCCCTGCCATGCCCCTTGCCCTGACCCCTCTATCCCTGCAGGGACACCAGCTGTGGGATGCTGCAGTGCCAGCGCAGCAGCACCCATGGGGAGAGACCAGAAGGGTCCTGCCAGGGGACCCCCCTGCCTGGGGACGAGGATGTGACCGATGCGGCCATGGTGCTGCCTGGCACCACCTGTGGCCCCGGGAAGGTGAGCAGTGAGGCAGCAGGGGAGGGACTGGGAGGGGTCTCTCAGTGCTGACACGCCATCCCCCACAGATGTGCCTCCAGCACCGGTGCCAGGACATCTCTGTGCTGGGTGACCAGCAGTGCCAGAACAAATGCCACGGACACGGGGTGAGCAGGGGGCTGGGGAGCGGAGGCTGGCAGTGGGGACCTGCCCCTCAGGGGCTGAGCTCAGTCGCTGTCACCCACCCAGGTGTGCAACAACCACGGGCACTGCCACTGTGAGCGGGGCTGGGCCCCCCCAGCCTGCGACAGCCCCGGAGTGGGGGGCAGCCAGGACAGCGGCCCTGCCGGCCTTGAGCGAGGTGAGGGACAAGGCGAGCGCAGAGAATGGGGCTTTGTGCGGGTGTCGGGGGGGTGATGGGCACGGCGGGGGCTGACGTGCTGCTCTCCCGCAGGGGGAAGCGCCCTGCCCACGGCCCTGCTGCTGAGCGCGCTGCTGGGGCTGGCGCTGGCACTGGGGCTGTGCCGAGCCCGCCGTGCCGGCCTGCACAAGCGCCTCTGCCAGCTTGGCAAGGGCTCCTCCTGCCAGTACAGGTACCAGGGATGGGGGGCGTGGGGGGGGCACATCGGGGGTATGTGGGGGGGCACGTAAGTGTTGGCACGCTCGCCTCTGCATGCGTGTGCCGAGGCACATCGGTGCCACATGGGTGCTACACTCACCTCTGCATGTGTGCGCTGTGACACACAGGTGCCACACCCACCTCTACACATGTGGTGTGACACGCAGGTAGCACACACCCCTCTGCACTTGTGTGCCGTGTCATGCAGATGGCACACACGGCTCTGCATGTATGTGCCGTGACACGCAAGTGGCACGCACAGCTCTGCACGTGTGTGCTGTGACACTCAGGTGGCACGCACAGCTCTGCACGTGTGTGCTGTGACACGCAGGTGGCACGCACAGCTCTGCACGTGTGTGCTGTGACACGCAGGTGGCACACAGCTCTGCATGCGTGCGCCATGGCAGGCACCGGAGCCACTTACACATGAGCATGCACGTGTGTGCGTGTGGAGCAGCGGGAAGTGTGCATGTGCACACACACACACACATTTGTTCCCTGTGGTGGCTGCCCGAGCACTGTGCAGTGTCCGCACAGAGTGACCGTCCCTCTGTGTGCGTGTGTGCATGAGTGTGTGTGTGTGTGTGTGTGCATGTGTGTGCATCCCCAGCACAGGTCCCAGCCCCGTCGTGCACCGCCGCCCCACATCCCCACGGCTCCTCTCACCACTGCCCCCCGGCCCCGGGCTGAGCCCCCCACTCTTCTCCCCACAGTGCTGAGACCCGGGTGCGGTTCCTGGGTCCCGGAGCCGCAGACGGCTGGAGTGGGTAACGTCACCGCCGGCGCCCGGGCGTGGGGCTGTCCCCGAGCCGTCCTGCTTCGCAAGGCCTCCGGTGCTGCGCTCTTCCCCTGGCAGTGCCCGTGGGGTGTGGGGCAGCCCCGGGGTGCAGGGTGTCGCATCTTCCAGCGCCGAGGGGTTCGTTTCTCTTGGGCTTCTGCTGGTGTCGGTGTCGCTCGGTCGCCGTGCGGGGTCCCCGGAGTGCCCAGAGCGAGCAGGGTCTCATCCTGTGTCTTTCCTGCAGGATCTCGCAGCCAGAGCCCGGCTCGGGCAGCAACCAAGGTCCCCCTGCGCGTCCCCGGCCCCCACAGTGGCGTCAGGCCACGGAGCTGCAGGTCATGCATGGCAGCAAGGTGAGGATGAGGGTGCTGGGGGCAGTGGGTGCCGATTCAGAGCATCCCACGTGTGGGATCCCACTCCTTGGCACCCGGAGCAGCCTGGCACAGCCACTTGGCACAACTGCTGCTCGCTGGGATTGTTGCCCATCCCAGCCAGGGCTGGGCCCCAGAGCTGTTCACTGAGAGGGGGGTTTCTGTCTCTGCCTGGCGGGAGGGGGGTCTCCGCATGCTGCATGGCTTGTCCCCCCTCTCCCTCTCTCCGCAGCCGGCTGCCCTCGGCTCAGCCCGGCCTGATCCGCCCTCCCGGCCTCTCCCGCCGGACCCTGTGCCCAAGGTAACGCCCAGGTGGGGGGGGGGGGGGTGGTCCCTCAGCCCACCCGGGACCCACTGCATGTCTGGCTGCGCTCCAGCTCTTGGGGACTTCTGTGACACGGGTGTCCCCAGCAGCCCCTGTCTCCCTGCCGTGTCACTGTCCCTCTCTCTCTGCCCAGGCCCCCCCCTCGGACAGGCCGCCCCCCCCCACACGCCCGCTGCCTGCGGACCCTGTGCTGCTGAGCGCTCAGGTAACGGCAGCAGCACCTGCGTGTGGGGCAGGAGGCCAATTCCCATCCCCGGATCCCACCGGGGGTCAGCCCATGGCCGAGCCGTGACACCCCCGTGCCCTTGCAGCCCCCAGGTCCGGCCAAGCCTCCCCCACCGCAGCGGCCGCTGCCCTCGGACCCCCCGGGCCCTTCTCTGGCCCGCAGTGAGACCCCCCCTGGGCACCCCTATGTCACCGTGATTCCTGCCAGGTGAGCACGGCCTGTGGGTCCCGTCCCCACGGGAACTCCAGGGGGGTTCGTGGGAGCGCAGGGGGCGATGTGGGTGCCACGATGGGGCTGCAGAGGCCAGAGGGGAGCGTGCCTGGGGGAGAGAGGGTAGCCAGGAGAAATGAGGGGCCAGAACAAGGCGGGAGAGGAGAAAGGAGGGGGTGGTCAGGGTGGAGATGCAGAGCAGGGGACAGGGGGAGCTGCAGGGGGAAGTTGTGCGGACCCCACCCTCACCCCATCGGCCCCCCCTTCTCTTCACAGGCCCGCGCCGGCCCCGCCGGAGGCCTGAGCCGCGGGCAGGGAATGCGCAGCGCTGGATCCGCGGGGAAGGCCGAACCCCGCCGGGTCCCGCCGCCCGCTTTTTCTCCCGCCACGTCAATAAAGGGGCTGTGAGCCGCCTCTGCGCTGCCTCCGCCGCACCGGGACCGGCACCGGGGGGAGCGGGGCGGAACTACATCTCCCGGCAGGCCCCGCGCCGGAAGGGGCTCCCGAGCGGTGCCGCCCCCTGGCGGGGACTGCGCGCAGCTGCGGGGGCGGGGTCCGGGGGGACACGTGGGCAGGGGGCGGGGCGAGGGGAGACGGGCGACACGCGCGTGGGCACGTGCGTGTGCAAGAGCAGCTCTGTGGGCACGTGCGTGTGCAAGAGCGGCTCTGTGGGCACGTGTGTGTGCAAGAGCGGCTCTGTGGGCACGTGCGTGTGCAAGAGCGGCTCTGTGAGCACGTGCGTGTGCAAGAGCGGCTCTGTGGGCACGTGCGTGTGCAAGAGCGGCTCTGTGAGCACGTGCGTGTGCAAGAGCTGCTTTATGGGAATGTGTGTGTGCAAGAACTGCTGTATGAGCATGTGCGTGTGCAAGAGGTGCTTTATGGGCACACAGGTGTGCAAGAGCTGCTTTACGGGAATGTGTGTGTGCAAGAACTGCTGTATGAGCATGTGCATGTGCAAGAGGTGCTGTATGGGCACACAGGTGTGCAAGAGCGGCTCTGTGGGCACGTGCGTGTGCAAGAGCTGCTTTATGGGCACGTGCGTGTGCAAGAGCAGCTCTGTGGGCCCGTGAGTGTGCAAGAGCTGCTTTACGGGAATGTGTGTGTAAGAACTGCTGTATGAGCATATGCGTGTGCAAGAGGTGCTTTATGGGCACGTGCGTGTGCAAGAACTGCTGTATGAGCATGTGCGTGTGCAAGAGGTGCTGTATGGGCCCGTGCGTGTGCAAGAGCTGCTTTACAGGAATGTGCGTGTGCAAGAACTGCTGTATGAGCATGTGCGTGTGCAAGAGCGGCTCTGTGGGCACGTGCATGTGCAAGAGCGGCTTTATGGGCACGTGCGTGTGCAAGAGGTGCTCTGTGAGCACGTGCGTGTGTAAGAGCGGCTCTGTGGGCACGTGCGTGTGCAAGAGCTCCTTTACGGGAATGTGTGTGTGCAAGAACTGCTGTATGAGCATGTGCGTGTGCAAGAGTGGCTCTGTGGGCCCGTGCGTGTGCAAGAGCTGCTTTGTGGGCACGTGCATGTGCAAGAGGTGCTGTATGGGCACATGTGTGTGTAAGAGCGGCTCTATGGGCACACAGGTGTGCAAGAGGTGCTTTATTGGCACGTGCGTGTGCAAGAACGGCTTTATGGGCACGTGCATATGCAAGAGGTGTTTTATGGGCATGTGTGTGTGCAAGAGGTGCTTTATGGGCACGTGCGTGTGCAAGAGTGGCTCTATGGGCATGTGTGTGTGCAAGAGCGGCTCTGTGGGCACATGCGTGTGCAAGAGCAGCTGTATGAGCACGTGCGTGTGCAAGAAGTGCTCTGCAGGCACACAGGTGTGCAAGAGGTGCTCTGGGCATGTGCGTGTGCAAGAGCTGCTTCATGGGCACACAGTTGTGGAAGAGCTGCTCTGTGGGCACACAGGTGTGCAGGAACTGCTCTGTGGGCACACAGGTGTGCAAGAAGTGCTTTGTGGGCACGTGAGTGTGCAAGAGCTGCTCTGGGCACACAGGTGTGTAAGAGCTGCTCTGTGAGTTTGTACAGCGTGTGTGAGGCAGGGCAGGGACACACACGGGCAGGAGCTGCCACACAGGGGCACATGCGTGTGCAAGAGCTGCACCCTGGGCAGTAACACACAAGCAGGGACTCCTCTGTGTTCACAGACACACACACACGTGGACGGGGCTTCCACAAACTTGTGCACACGCACGTGCAAGAGCTGCTCAGTCTGTGTGGGTATGCGTGTGGGTAAGATCTGGACACAGGTGTGTGTGAGTGTGACTCTGGGTGTGACTGGGTGTGTGTGGGTGTGTGTAAGAGCTGCCTGGGGGACAGAGAAGTGTAAGTGTGCAAAAGTCACACAAAGTGTGCACGGACACACGAGTGATGAGGGGCTGCCACAAACACACACGTGTGTGTGCAGGAGCTGTGTCCTGGGCAGGAACACGTGTGTGCAAGCCACCTGCTAGACCACAGGTACGTGTGTGTGCAAGAGCTGCCCTGTGTGCTCATCACATGTGTGTGCAAGAGCTGCTCTGAGGGCAGGGAGCCCCACCTGAGCAGGAGCAGCCTCACACACGGCCACAGGTGTGCAAGAGCTGCTCTGTGTGTGCAGGAGCACACGTGAGCGTGAGCTGTCACACACTTGGGCACACAAGTGTGCAAGAGCTGCCTGGTGGACAGGGATGTGAATGTGTGCAGGGGCTGCTCTGTGGGCAGGGACACGTGTGAAAAGGGGTGGCCGTGCACACGGACACACGCGTGTGCAACGCTTACACTCAGTGCCTGGTGGGCAGGGACACACCTGGCCAGCAGCTGCCACCAACACGGGCACACGCGTGTGCATGAGCCGCTCGTGGCCACAGACAGGAGCTGCGTGGTGGCCCCGGGCACACGCGTGTGTGAGAGCTGTCCCGTGTGCACGGGCCCCGCGTGCCCAGCCGATACCGGTACCGGTACCGATGGATGCTGCTGGAGCCGGCTGCGGGGGGCAACCGGTGCCGCCGGTGCCGGTACTGGGGCGGTGCCGGGCTGGGTGGGGTTTAGCGGGGAGCCGGATTGGGCCGGAGCTGCCGGTGCCAGGGGCGGTGCCGATGGATGCCAGAAGCGTTGGTCGGTGCCGGTGCCAGGGATGCTGTTGCCGGGGATGCAGATCCACTGCCCGGGCACTGCTGGTCCCGGTGCCGGTACATATTCACAGTACCGCGTCCGTGTCGGACTGGGAGAGGTACCGAGGAGTTGCCAGGGATACCGGTCCCGGTGGATGTTGGCGGTACCAGGGGGTGCCGGACCGGGGCGTGGCTGCTGGTGCCGGTCCCGGTGCCGCTGGATACCGGCGGTACCGGCCGGTGGCGCCTTACCGGTCTCGGTGCCGGTGCCGGTGCCGGTGGGTGCCGGTGCCGCCCGCCAAGGGTTAATGGCAGTCGGTGAAGTTGCCGGGCGGCGGCGCGGCGGGATTGGCCCGAAGTTGTCGGGGCGGGCCGGGCCGTGCCGAGCCCCGCCGGGCCGCCCCGCCCGCGGCCCCCCGCCGCCCCCCGCCGCCGGCGGAGCCATGCGCCCCGCGCCGCTGCTCGGGCTCCTGCTCTGGGCGCCGCTGCTCTGGGCGCCGCCGGTGCGCGGCTTCCGCCACGGCGTCCACTGGAACGGCAGCAACCCCAGGTACCGCCGCCGCCCCCGCCGGCCCCGCCGCCTTTGTACGCCCCGGGCCCGCCGAGCGCCGGGCCCCACCGAGCCCCGGGCCCCACGGAGCTCCGGGCCCCACCGAGCCCCGGGCCCGCGCCGCCGCGACGGGACGGGACGGGACGGGACGGGAGGGGCGGCGGGCGATGGGCTCCGGGGGGGCGGGGCTGCCGGCCACCGGGCTACCGGGCGCCCATGGGCGAGACTGAGACGGGGAGCACCTCCCGGTGGGACCGAGCACCCGGGCATCCCCGACAGCACCGAGCCCCCAGGTAATGCTGAGCAGGCGAGCGTCCCCCGGTGTGCCGAGCCGCCGGGCATCCCCACCGGCACCGAGCCCCGGGTGGTACCGAGCCACCGGGCAGCCCTGGGCGTTGTCGAGCGGGTGAGAACCCCTGGGAGTGCTGAGCTCTGAGTAGCACCGAGCCACCCGGCACCCCCCGGTGGTACCGAGCACAGAGGCGGTGAGTGCCCCAGCTGGTACCAAGCCCCGGGTGCCCATGGGGGCACTGAGCCGCTGAGGACCCAAGAGCCCGGTGACACCGAGTCACTGGGCATCCCTGGGTGCCACCGGGACGGTGAGCACACCTGGGTGCTGCTTTAGCCCCAGGTGATGCTGGTGGCACTGAGCCCCGGGTGACATCCAGCTCGTGGGTCTCCTCCAGTGACACCAAGCTCTGGGTGTTCCCACACCAGTGGCCAGCTCTGGTTGCCCCCAAGCCAATGGGCACTGCTAGTGGCACCCAGGCCCTGGTGGCACCAATCTGGTGGGCAGTCCTGGTGCTGCCAATTTGCTGGTGGTACCCACCTGTGCTGAGCCTGAGTGCCCTCGGTAGCATTGAACTCTGGTGGCATCAAGCTGGTGGGTGGCACTCTTGGGGCTGTGGGTTTCCATGGCAGGTGTCCCCTCTGGTGGGGAGCACTCCAGCCCACGCCCTGCCATTGGTGCTGCCCGTGAGCTTTGCTGTCACCAGCGGGTCGCCGTCTGCCTCCATCCTCTTCCCAACCTCCTCCATTTTAGGTATTTCCCAGCTTGGGGCTTCTCAGGGAGCAGGCGGCAGGGTCAGGATCCTGGGGCTTCCCCTGTGGAAGTCCTGGGCCTGCTGGCCTGGGGCAGATGGGCACATGATGGGCAAGGCTGGGGGTACAGATGCTGCCTTGATCCCATCCTGCGGATGGGAGAGTGGGACCCCACCAGGCATGGATGCCCCAGTAAGGGGGACTCTGTGTGCCCCTCTGCTGGGTCAGGCAGGGCCCCATCCCCGCAGCCCTTGGCCCTGCCCAGGCCCGTCCCAGCCAGCTTCTCCCGTGGGATGCTCTGAGTCAGCAGGAGTCTGTGCTCCATCCTGCTCTCGGGGAGCCCCCAGCCTGAGTGGGGTGTCGGGCGTTCAAGCTCCCCCCCTTGGCAGCGCTGCCATCCCCATGGTGAATATTCTGGTCTATGCCGGGGCTCTGCTCACCGTGTGAATCCCGGCTGCACTGGGGCCAGTGTGGGGGCCGAGGTCTGCCTGCCAGCCCCTCTTTCCCATCCCAGACGCTCGGGACCAAGCGTGTTCATGTGTGTGCACACGTGTGTGCACATGTGTGTGCCTGCACTGCTGCTCCACCCTGGCCTGGCCGCACTTGCTGTCGGCACAACCGTGAGCTCACGGCATCCCCGGTGCCGCACCGGTACCTGGGCTGGGCCCCATCCCCTCCCTGCCTGCCCCGTGCCCCCTGCCCCGGCCGCCACCCCCTGCCAGCACCGTGCCGGGGTGGGAGCGTCCGTGTCGTGTCCGATCAGCGGCGAGGCGAGTGCCTGAGGCGAGGGGCTTTGTGCCTGGGCAGCGTGGCTGTACAAACGCCCCCGGCCGTGGTGGCCGAGCCCATTCAGCTCCAGCGGCCTGTGGCTAATCTGAGCTGATGCCTGGCTGCGGGCGGTGTCCGGTCGGTGGCAGGGGAAAGCCCAGGTCCCCGCTCCAGGGCACCCCTCCCGACGGACCCCCGGCTTCCCGGCTCGTCCTGCCCGGCAGGTTCCTGCGGGACGACTACTCCATCCAGGTGGCCATCAATGACTACCTGGACATCTACTGCCCGCACTACGAGGGGGCGGTGCCCAGCGGCCGGGCAGAGACCTTCACACTCTTCATGGTGGACCGGGAGGGCTACCGCGGATGCTACGAGACCCCCGGCGCCTTCAAGCGCTGGGAGTGCAACCGGCCCCAGGCGCCTTTCGGGCCCGTCCGCTTCTCGGAGAAGATCCAGCGTTTCACCCCCTTCTCACTCGGCTTCGAGTTCCAGCCGGGGGAGACCTACTACTACATCTGTGAGTCCCCTGGGGGTGCCGCGGGGGCTGCCCTGGGCTCACGGCGCGTTGGGGCGCTGGGTGCCGTGATTCTTGGGTGATTTTCGGGTCAGAACATGTCAGGGGTCTTGAGTGCAGCTCCCCAGAGTTGGGTGTCACCAGGATCCCCACGTTTACGGTCAGGGTACATCCAGGATGTCATTGAGGTTAAGGGGAACACGGGGATTCTGGATGATGCCAGGGCTGAGGTGCAGGGGGCTCTGGATGTCCCAGGGGTGGGGGCGCAAGGGGATAGGGATGCAGGGGGTGTCTGCATGTCCTGGGGTGGGAGATTCATGGGGGCATGGCATGCAGAGAGGTTCTGGGTGCCCCTGGAGGACGGCACAAGCGGGTGGGGGTTAAAGGGGTGTCTGGATGCCCTGGAGTGGAGTGTGTGGGGAGGGGGGCTGCAGGGGGTGTCTGGATGCCCTGGGGTGGGGGTGTGTGGGGAGGGGGGCTGCAGGGGGTGTCTGGATGCCCTGGTGTGTGGGGAGAGGGGCTGCAGGGGGTGTCTGGATGCCCTGGGGTGGGGGTGTGTGGGGAGAGGGGCTGCAGGGGGTGTCTGGATGCCCTGGGGTAGGGGTGTGTTGGGAGGGGGCTGCAGGGGGTATCTGGGTGCCCCGGGGTGGGGGCACGAGGGGTCGGTGTGCGCCCGGCTCGGGGTGCGGGGTGGGCTCTGGGTGCTCTGGGGTGGGGGCGCCGTCCCCTCGTTCCGCCGGGAGGGGGCGCCCCCGGCCCGCCCGAGCCGCCGTCGGGGGTCCCGGGGGGGCCGCGCCGGCCGGTCCCCGCTGACCCCCCCCTGCCCAGCCGTCCCCAGCCCCGAGAGCGCCGGGCGATGCCTGAAGCTGCGCGTCACCGTCTGCTGCCGAGGCACCAGTGAGTCGGGCTGGGGGGGCTGTGCCCCAAAATTCGGGGGCTCCGGACCAGCCCCCACCGGAGCCTCGGGGACCACTCCACGTAACCCAGAAGATTCCTGACAACGGTGGGGGTTTTTTTCAGCGCCGGAGCCGCTGACAGAGGTGCCCAATTCGCAGCCCCGAGGGCGCGGGGGCCCCGAGGGTGAGTACGGTGGAGGGGAGGGGGGTGCTGGGGGGCCGGGGACCGGCTCGCCCTGACCGCTGCTTCTGCCCTGGCAGATGTGGTGCCTGCCCGGGGCACCGCGGTCCCATCGCAGCCCTGCAACCCGTGCCTGGCTCTCGTGCTCCTGGCCCTGCTCTGGATGTGACCCCGGCGCTGCCCGTGGCGGGGGGATGGGCTCCTCTGCCCCAACGCCGCTTCCAGACTCTTCCTCACAGCCAACCCCCCAAGCCCGTGGGGCAGCCCCAGGCCATGACCCGCCTGCTGGACCTCCGCAAAGCCGAGCTGGGGCCGGGAGCTCCGGGCTGGAAGGTGAGGGGCAGCGGGGGCTCCGGGACAGCGGCTGAGTGCCCGCCTGCTGCCCTGAAGCATCCCTGGACGGGGCTCTCTCCCTCTCAGGGACATCGCTTGCCGCACATCGGGATCGCCACGAGTCAGCATCGCCGCGCGCTGGGATTGCCACACCCTGGCACTGCCCCAGCTGCCACCTGCCCCGGTGCTGGGGTCCCCTCAGTGAACGCCTGCTCCGCCCCATGGCCACCTCATCTCGTGCCTTTCCCCACGGATCCCCGCCCCTGGGGCCCAGGGACCCCCAACCCCGGAATGGGGCAGTAGCTCCGATGGCGGCATCCGCCGCTGCCGTGTCCTCCTCCAGCGAGGACACACTGATCTGTCTTCTGGGAAGACGCCTTCCTTCGTGCCCTCGGTTTGGTTTTAACCCCTGGTAGTGACTGAGCAATACAGTATTTGCAAGATCGCTGTGCCCTGGGTGTGCGGCCCCCTCGCCGTCCCCCTGCCCGTGCCCCCCATCCCTGCACCGGTGCTGGGGTGGCTCCTCCAGGGGGGTCCCTGCCCCTCGCTCCCTGCCCAGCCTTTATGGCCAAGGGCTTAATTGCAGCAGTTTGATATTGAGTCGTCAACTCCTGTCACCGGAGAGCATTAATTGCAGACGAGCTGCCGGTAATTAACACCTGATGGTGGGATGAGCACTGGGACAAGGGATGAGGGGGCAGTGGGCTTGGGGGTCACTCACCCCAAGCCCCCAGCCGGGCACCCTGGTCCCCCTTGCCACCTTTGGGTGTGGTAGGGGTGTCCAGTAGCCACTCTCCATCCATCTCTCCATCTGCTATGCACCCCATAAGGTGCACCCCTGAAGTGGGGGATGTGGGGTGCTGCAGGGTTTCCCCCTTCCCCAGCGGGCACCCAGCCTGCTGCGGGGGCCGATCCTATGGCACAATATGTCCCTGTCCAAGTCACGCCCCAGGCTTGGGAACTGGCAGGAGAGTTCCCTGACGCTCTTGGTCCCCCAACCCACGAGTGCAGCCCCCCACTTGCCCTCCTGTGGGGCTCAAGAGGGTCCCCCCGGGGCTGCCCGCAGCGGGGCCTCCCCAGCCCCTCGCCGCACAGGCGTTGCCGGCCGCCTGCCGCAGTGGTGCCGGGCACGTCAGACAGGTTTTATGGCTTCTGGGAGAAAGAAGCTGCTTGGCAAGAGGCTGAGCGAAAGCATCGACCGTGCCGCTCCCCTCCCCCCGCTCCGCTGCCTGCCCTTCCCCCACCGCACCCTGCACCCCATCGTGCACCCCGCACCCCAGCCCTGCACGGAGGGGTACCCCAATCCCATGGGGACACACAGGCTGCCTAGTGCAGAGGGGGGCATGTCCTGTGGGACCCTCCCCCCAGGAGGAGGTGAGACCATCTGGGGGGCATCGTGTAGGGACCCCCGTGTAGGATGCTGGGTGGGGGGTCCCCCAAAGTACCCACCTGTGGGGATGCTGGGGGGCAATGGTGGCTGTAGGACCGGTGTGTGGGGATGTCAGGGGTGATGGTGACTTGTGGGACTCCCATGCAAGGATGATCGGGGGCTGTACCCTGCAGGACCCCCGTGCAGGGATTCCAGGGAACAATCGTGCCCTGTGGGATCCCCATGCGGGGCTGCTGAGGGGCTGCGCTCTTTAGGGCCCCGTGCAAGGATTCTGGGCTGCTGTGGGACCCCCATGTGGGGCTGCTGAGGGGCTGCGCTCTTTAGGGCCCCTGTGCAAGGATTCTGGGCTGCTGTGGGACCCCCATGTGGGGCTGCTGAGGGGCTGCACTCTTTGGGGCCCCCGTGCAGGGATTTTGGGCTGCTGTGGGATCCCCATGTGGGGCTGCTGGGTGGGGGCACCCCCCAAAGCACCCCATACAAAGATGCTGTGCCCTGCAGGACCCCTGTGCAGGGATGTTGGTGGGCTGTGCCTTGTGGGAACCCATGCAGGGATTCCAGCAGGGGCTGCCCATTGCACCACCCCTTCCCCAGACCCTCAGGGATTCCTAGGTGAGGCCAAGGGGTCCCGTAGGGACCTCTGGGGTGGGTGCTGGGTCTGGGCACAGCAGGGCCCTGTCCTTGAGCCAGCGTTGTTTGGTATGCGGGAGCTGCCACCAGCTTCAAATCCCATCGACTTCCAATGAGCAATGCCATCAATAACGGCTAATTGATGGCGCGGCCGCTCCAAATCAGATTCCCCGTCCCCTGAATCCAATTGATGGCTCCGCACCCCGCAGCCGCCGCGGCAGAAATTGAATCTATTCAAGGAATGGGCTCCATTAGCCCATCCCTTCTGTCTCGCCATCCCCCTGCCTCGGGGCCGCCCCTACTCCCCCCAGTGCCACCCACACCAGCTGGGATGCTGGGGTGCCAGGGGGAGGCGTGTGGGGTGAGTATGTCAGGTGCCCCAGGTGGGTGGGAGTTAAACCTTCAGAAACTGGGAAGGAAAGATTTATCACCTGGAATAGCAAGTGATGGGAAATTGTAATAGGCAGCAGTGAGATGGAGAGCAGGATAAAGAGCCATGTCGTGCCAGGGGCTGGGAGCCACAGCAGGCGATGAGGGGGGAGCACAGCACGGCCATGCCCACCCCATGCCCTGGCTCACTGTCAGGACAGGGACCTGGATGGTGGCACTAGGATGAGCCTGCTGGGCACAGTCCCTTTAGCTCTGTGCTGTTCCCAGCAGTTCCACTCCTGACACCAGATCCCTCACCCGGCCACGCTGCCAGAGCCCCCCTACCCCCAACCCTGCCGTGACAGGGGCTTCAGAGTGCCCCAAACACCCCCCCGTCACCCCAGCGTGAGGATAAGGTCAGGAACTGCTGGGGTAGCCCCAGGACACACGGGGGACACAGGGAGCGCTGCCCCGCCCCGAGGGCTGAAAGGGGGGAGCAGGGACCCCCAGGGCTGTGGGGCCCATCCCTGCCTGTTTCCCATGGGCGAAGGGCAACGGCGGCAGCGCCCACCCGAGAGCTGTCGAGAGCATCCCGGAGATGGGAAATGGCTCCGTGTCACCATGGAAACGAGGCCACTGGCTCGACATGCCGAGGGGACACGTGTGCTGAGGGGACACGCACACTGAGCCCTGAGGAGCAGGGCACCGGCAATGCCAGACACTGGGCACGGTGGACTGGACACCAGGCACTGGCCACAGGTTCCCCAGGACTCTGAGGCCAAACCACCGAGCCCATCACCCACCCCGGAGCAGCTCCCCCATTGCCCGGCAGCCACGGGCGCTCTGGGGGATGCCACCTCTTGGTGACGCCGTCCCGGTGTGATGCCACCACGGCCGGGCAGCTCCACTCCACCACACCAGTGCCGAGCACAGGGTGTGGGGGCCGGAGCGGCTCTTCCCCGAGCAGCCGCCTGATGATGCGCATCGTCAAGGTTATAATTTAGCAAAACACTCAGCGGGGGCTTGGAGGGAGCTGGCCCGCGCCGGTTAATTAACCGGAGCTGCACGCACCGAGCCCGCTCCTGCCATAGCAATGAGGGTGCGGGCACCGGGCTGGCGCATCCCACCCGCATCCTGGGGGCAGGGAGAGCAGCTGGCCAGGCCCAGCTGCCAGGTGGGAGCAGCAGGCACTGATGTTCGTGTCCACTCCAGGGCCCAGGGTGGCAGTGGGAGTAACAGGGAAGGTCACTGGGGTGTGAGACAGCCTGGCACCGCTGGGTGTGCACGTGCAGGGGTGTAGGCACAGATGCTGCCTGTGCCACCACTGTTCTGGGCCAGGGTGGCTGTTTGTCCGTGCCTGTGTCCATCTGTCCTGTTATGCCCGTGCCCTTGCACGTGCTGGAGTGCATCCCCAGCGTGATGTAATCCTGCTGGACAATAATCCTGCTGTGCCACAACAGGGATGGGCAGGAGCTGCCCTTGCCGCCAGCACTGCTTTGACCTGCTGCAGACTGAGGGCCTGCATGGTCCCTGCGCTGGGACAGTCTCTGGATCCCTGGGGACAATGATCAGGACTTCAAGGGGTGGGTGCAAACGACACGGGTCACCACCCAAGCACAGTGTCCCTGTCTCCAGGGTGGCCAGACAGTGGAGGCAGAGGCTGGGGTAGGTGCCCACCCAGGGCAGCACCTCCCAAGGGTGCTCGAGAGGATGCTGAGGTGCTCTGTGCCAGGGTGTCACCAGGCTCACACCACCTGCACTGCCGTCTGGCCTCTCTGGGCGCATGTCCACTGGGAGGATGCTGTGGGGATGGTGGAGATGGAGCCCTGGAGTGTCTTGGGCCCTGCTCCCCACATCCATCGATCTGCCCTGTGCTCCTTTGATCCTCAGGCTGCTAATGAGCTTCCCTGGCAAAGAGGACCTGACCAGCATCTGGCTCCACTGGGCACAGGGCTGGTGTTCCCTGCTCTGCCACAGGCAGCTCCTCCTGTGGGCCCAGCCCAGGGACAGAGACAGGACAGGCCAGTCCCAGCAGTTTCAGGAGGACTGGCTGCTGTGGCCAGCCTGTGGCCAGAGGCAAGAGCAGCAGAGGTGGGTCGATGCTCTGAGTTATTGAGCACAGGAGCACAAAGTGGCTGCCACAGCAGCACCCTGCACGGGGGTCCTGGGACCACGCTCACACCCAGGCATGGGACCCCACCTAGCCCAGATGGAGCAACTGGACACAGCCAGGCTGCAGGGACACTGCACCCACCCAGGGTCCTCTGCCAGCCCCTCAGGTGGTGGGTGCCAGCAGCACGGGGCACTCCACACCTGCCAGCACCTCTCGGTGCTCTCCTGGCTATCCCTGGTGATGCCACCAGCACCTCCCGCTCCGTCCCCTGTCCAGGACCCAGCTCTGAGCACCGCAGCATCACCTGGCCAGCAGCACAGGCCTGGAGTGACTGCAGCCAGTGGAGGGAACCCCCATTTTCACCATGCCCCCAGCCTCTCTCATGAGCCGTTTCCAAGCGATGCATTATTGAAGCCCCCCCCATGTCATCACTCACGGCCGGCGTGACGGCAGGCGCCGCATCAGCCCTGATGAATATTTCAGGCCCTGAAATCTCCTGCGCCTGCACGCTTAGCCCCAGTCCCCCCTGCCCCCCCAGCTTATTGGCTCCTTTGTTTCGCTGCATTTCTGCCCAGCACCAAGGGCACAGCACAGCAGGGACACTGTGTCACCCTGCCCTTCTCCCTGGGGACGGTCACCCATGGCCATGGCCCCTGCCTGGAATGGGCTGGGGATGTTCCCAAGGGGCAGGTGGGCAGAGCCAGAACATCCCCATACCGGCAAGCTCAGTGCCAGCTGGGGGCTCCTAGGATGGCTCCTGTGTTTCCTGGGACAGCTGTGCCCATCCCCAACCCTCCTTTGCACCTGAGGGACTGGGCATCATCACCTGCAGGGTCAGGGCAGAAGAATGGGGACAACCCAACCTACAGCACAACCCACTGTGGATCTGTCCCAGCCTGGCACCTCTCAGTTCACTGCCACCTCTGCCAGTGCTCCCAGATGCAGACTGTGGCTTGATCTATGTACTGTGTGAGCAGGATATCGATGCTGCTTGTCACTCCTTCATCAGACTCACTTAGACACCACCAGACACTTCACAGGGGACACCAGGGTGACATGGCTGGGATGAGCAGAACATCTTCCAGGGCCAGTGGGGAGCCAGGTGCTGGGGCTGGCAGCCACAAACCCATCTCTGTGTCTTGTCCCTTCCCCAGGAAGCTGTGGCTGCAGTGGGGCCATGTTCCAGCCCCCACCGTGCCCTACCCAAGGCTCCCACCCGGCATGGCCCTCACACCTCCAGCACATCCATGTCATGTCAGAGCAGCAGGGGCCGGGAGCGAGGCTGGGGCTGCCACTGGCAGATGATATTGGAGTGATCTTGAGGCCAGGAGGGAGGTTTACCATGCAGGAGGAGAGGAGAGGAGCCGGCTGAGTCACCCGGTGCCGGCTGCTGACTCAGGCGCTTCCTGCCAGGTAACCTCCGCCGCCAGCGTGTGGGCTGCTGGGACGAGGGATGTGGCACAGGGGACAGACAGGACCGTGGCCCTGCCTGGCACTCCAGTCCAGCACCCAGAGTGGGCTAAAGTAGGAGTGAGCGTGGCTGTGCTGCACCGTGTGCTGACCCGTTTGTACCTGGTGTCACCCGCACACCGCGGCACCATCGGGACCGTGGGAACCATGAGGAGCTGGTGGCTCGCACCTCTGCGGCCACCTCTGGGTGCCCACACACCCAGGGCGGGTGAGATTTGGCACAGAGGAGCCTGCTGGAGCCAAGGTTCCGGCAAGCAGGCGTCTGGCGCCCAGGGCAGGAACCCTGCAGCTTCCTCCTGCCGGGCAGCGGGAGCAGCCCCAGCGCTGGGGTGGGCGGGCAGTGGGGCTGGGAACCAGGCACGGCTTCATCCAGCGGCTCCACGAGGAAGCTGATTTCCTCTGACGGCGCTGCTGCCTGGCACCGCTGCTCCCTCACTGGTGGCCGGTGCTTCAGTGGCAACTAACCCTCCTCTGCAAGCCCACAAAATCCAGCTCCACGTAAGTTAACTCAGGCCGCTGAGGTGCCAATTAACGAATGGCTCCGATGTCCCTCTGCGCAGTGGGGCGTCTGGTCCCTCTGGTAAGAGGCTGCTCTGCATGGACCTGTGGCTCACCAGGGTCAGGTGGCTGGTGGCCACCCATCTTCACCTCCCCTGTGTCAGCACACCCAAACCCAGCCCCAGGACGCCCCCCAGGATTCCTCCAGAGCTGGGCCTTCTCTCCTCTTCCTGGGAAATGGGAAGGCTCAGAGCCTGTGCCCTCCCCGAAGCGATGCCCGCCCAGTGCTCATCAAGGCCCTGGCGCGGCGCAACCATCCGTGAGGCCTCATTCAAATTTAACGAGTGACATGGGATATAAAAGGGAAGGGGCAGGGAGGCGCAGGGCTGGGAGCCGGTGGGCACACGATACGTGCTGTGTGCCCCAGGCGTGCCAGCCTGGCAGGACAGAGCCATGCCCAAACACCAGCATGGGGCTGTGAGGGGCTGCCCCAAACACCACCAGGAGAAGCTGGCAGGAGCCAGGACAGTTCATCTCCACATGGCCATGCCAGCACTGCTGGCTACCTGCTCCTCGACCCAGGCCATCCACCCCGCGTGCCTTTGGCATGTTCTTGCCGTGTCTGGCCGGACGCGTGCCGGCACCTGGCTCCCGCGGGCGAGCCGGGAGCCCTGAGCTCAGCGCGTTGGGGCCTGGTAGGTGTGGCTGGTGAATATTTCATGCCCGCGTTCACCGAGCCCTTTCTTGGTTACACTCCTGCCTCCTCCCTGCACTCTCACCATGTTTATTTATTTAATGAATTATTTATCGGCTCCCCCTCTCACTCGGCTGGGCGCTGCCCCCCCACTCCCCCAGCCCAGCTCCCAGCCCGGCGCGATGATTTATTGAATGCCGGCTCTGCTCTGCGGTTGCGACATTCTGTCACAGGAAGCCGCGGTTAAATATTAACCAAGGCGGGCAAAGCGGGTCCCCTGCCCCTCTGGGCACACGCTCCAGCCCCTCGGTGCTCATGGATGGCGGGTGGGAGGCTTTCCCCAAAGCTTTGATGCCAAAAGCAAAAGCTGCTGGTGCACGGGAGGAGCAGTGTGGAGGAGACATAGGGGCATGGAAAGAGCGGGAAACGAGGGCCTGCTCCGTGGCTCTCCTGGACAGCTCAAGGCCTCACATCCTCCAGAGAGCGAAGCCACCTGGGTGTGTGTCCCCCAGCCATCCCACCACAGACACCACATCCCATTGTGGCAAAACCCAGCCAAGCCCCCTCTGTGTGCCGGTTCCAGGAGTAATTCCCTGGGGGGTGCTGACTCCTGCACGTGAGCGCACGCCGGTGCTCCGGGGCTGTGTTCTGCCACCCGGCTGCCTTGGTCCCCAGCAGAGCAGCGGCTGCATCCCCCCGTGACCCCGCAGCCGTGGCGGGGGGGACCCCCGTGGTGAGCACGGCGTTGTGCGGGTGCTGACGGCGGTGCGTGCGTTGCCATGAGCGGGGGGTTTCCATGTGGAGGTGGGTGTTGCCATGGGTTTGCCGAGCCAAGGCGTTTCCATGGTGGCAGCGCGGTGCTGTGGGTCCTCCCAGAGGTGTGCAGCACCCCGGGATGTCACTGCTGCTGCTGCCATTGCACCCCAGCACCTGAGTGCCCCAACCCCTGCAGCCCCCCCAGCGCTCCCCCGCTCCCACCCCCAGGCAGCCAGAGCCCTTTTCCACGTGTTGTGTTTTCTTCACTTCACTTCTTCGGATGAATAATTAATAGAGGCTTTTTTGGTCCTCCGGGCCCTTCCGCTGGCCCCCTCCCCCTTCCCGGCAGGGCTCCGGCAGGGGCTTGGGCTCCCAGTGCCACCAGTATGGAAGGGGTATGGGGGCACAACCCTGCCATGGGTATCATAGCACTGGGTCTCCCACAGTGATGAGTGGGACAAGGGCCCTGCCCATCACCATCTTTGTCCCCCTCCATGGACTGGGGCAGCATCCACATGGCCAAAGGGACCATGAGAAGAAATGGGGTGGCTCTCCTCCCACACTGAGCTCCTCCCAAAACTCTGGGGAGCCAGGAGACCCCCCAAGACTCAGCACCGGGGCTCCTCCAGGGTGACACCTGCCTAGGCCTGAGGGACACCAGGTACACTGGGGACTTGGGGACATGACATTTGGCACCCCATCACCCTGGCCATGCTCACCACGCCAGCGAGATATCTCCTGGCAGGAGCAGCTCAGGCCGGCTCAGCAAGCCCAGCCGTGGTTTTGGGAGCCTCCTGGTTCCATTCACAAGCTCCTCAGGCTGCCAAAGCTCCAGGTGATGCGTGACGCCGGCACTGCTGGGGCAGAGGCTGCCGGGCCAGCGCTGGCGCCGTGCACGCGCTTGGTGCAGATCCTCTGGGAGCTGGGGGTGAGCTGAGTGTGCCTGGTGAGCCCAGTGTGCCCAGTGAGTGTGCCCAGTGAGTGTGCCCGGTGAGCCGTGTGTGCCTGGTGTGCCCGGTGTGCCCAGTGAGTGTGCCCAGTGAGTGTGCCCAGTGAGCCCCGTGTGCCCGGTGAGCCGTGTGTGCCTGGTGTGCCCAGTGTGCCCAGTGAGTGTGCCCAGTGAGCCCCGTGTGCCCAGTGAGCTGTGTGTGCTGTGTGTGCCCGCTGAGCTGCGTGTGCCCACACCGGTACGAGCGTGCCCGTGTGTGCACACGTGTGCCAGGGTGCCGATCACCTGGCACTCGGCTCTGCCGGGCGGTGCTGCATGGCAGTTGCTAAGGGATCTCGCTGAGGATGGGCAGGGGGAGCTGGCACTCAGCTCAATCCCCACATGGGCAGCAGGGACCAGCACCCAGGGGAGCACCCACAGCCCCCGTGTGGCTCCCCCCAGGGACCTCCACCCCACGAACCTTTGGGGTGTGGGAAGAACAAGGGCCTGGGTGTGTGGGTGGGCACTTGGCCAAGTGCTGGCTCCTGAGGGAGGTAAGGGCAGGCGGCAGAGCCTGGCACTGTCTGAGTTCCTCGGTAGCCAGGCTATCCTGCTTCACGGGCACACACCCTCCCACCCACTCCTGTGCCTCCGGGGCGGCCAAACCCCTCTGCGAATACGTGTGACCCCCGTGGCACTGGCAGCAGCAGCATGAGGACCCTCGGGGGTCCTGAGCCCCCACCCACGGCACCCTCAGCAACACAGACCCACCGAGGCTGCTGCCCCAAGGCCCAGAGCTCCCAGCCAGGGACACCCCAATAGCGGTGGGTCCTGGATCTGATGCCCCCACCCGTGGGTGTCCCAGGGAGATCCCAGCAGCACCTGGTCCCGCTGGGGTAGGCATGGGTGCACCTACACGTGGGTCCCCCCACAGGGGTCCCAGTGACACCCCAATGTCAGCGGGAGCTCACACGGCTGCCCCCGCCCATGGGGGTCCTGGTGAGATCCCGGTGGCACCTCCTGGGACCCTGCCCCGGTGTCTCCACCCGCGGGGACCCGCCGCCCCAGCCTGGTGCCGAGCCGGTGCCGGGGCGGGCGGGCCTGGGGCGGCAGCGGGAGCGCGCGCGGGGGCGCGGCGGCGGCGGGCGCGCGCGGGGCGGAGCTGGGCGCCGGGGCCGCGGGGCGCGGGCGGCTCGGGCTCGGTTCTCCCTCCATTCCCCGGGATCGCGGCGGGCTCGGGCGGCGGCAGGATGGCGGCTGGGCTCCTGCCCCTGCTCCCGCTGCTGCTGCTGCTACCGGGCCGGGGGCCGCCGGGGGCCCTGGGCAACCGGCACGCCGTGCACTGGAACAGCTCCAACCCGCAGTGAGTGCGGGCGGGGGCGCCGGGACCCGCACCGGGAGGCGGGGGCGGGGGTGGGGGGGGTGTCCCCGGGGCCGCGCGGGGTGGGGGGCGCCGCCGGGAAGGCGGTGGCCGCACGGCGGGCATCGCGCTGAAGGATGCGCTGGGGGCGGCGGGCGACACCGGGACTGCGGGACCCCCGGTGCCGGTCTCCTCGCGGCGCCCTCATGCGGGCGGGGCTGCCGGGCCCCGTGTGCCGGTGCCCCCGGTGCCCCTCGCCCTGCCCGTGAGGGCGGAGATCGCTGCGGTGGGAGAGGGGCAGCCGCCCGGCCGGTTCGTGTCCCCGTGGCCGCGCTGCCGGGCGGGGCTCGGCGGCTCCCGGTGCGGGCGCGACGGGGTCGCGGGCACTGGGGGAAGAGCCCCCCGGGCAGCGCTGACCCACCGGGGCCAGAGGGAAGAGTCTGGCTCCCCCAGGCATCCGCCTCCCGGTGCGCCGGGGCGGGCAGGGGTCCCGCTCCCCCCGCCAGTCGCGCCCCCCGCATGTCTGGGTGCGGGAGCGGCACCGGCGGCGCGACGGAGGCGGGGGGGCCCGACAGGTGCCTGCCGCCCCCCATCGCCTCCGGCCGGCGGCAGTGGCACCCCCGGGGCGGCAGCGGTGGCTCCCGGGGCTGCGGGGGGTGAGAGCGGAGGGTGGGAGCGGCCACCGGGAGCAGAGCAGTCGGGGGTCGGTGGCCTTGGACGCTCAGCCCCTCCCTCACACCCTGCGCCGGGGCTGCCTCTGCCCTCGCCGGCGCACCCAGAGCTGAGAGCGGATGTGCCATGGGGACGGTCTGGGCTGGACCCTCCCGGGAACGGGGGCTGCGTGCTGTGGCGTGTCCGTGGACCTGTCCATGGGGGTCTGTGCCCGCTGCCATCGCCCACCTCTCCGTCCCTCGCTGCTGCGAGTGCCCAGGGGTGTGGCGGGGACATGCATCCAGCCAGAGCATCCTGTGGTGCCCATCGTTGCAGGGGCTCTCCTGGGCTCCCCCCATCCCACACCCCTTTGTGCAGGGTGGGAGCAGCCCCGGCAGCCCCCTCCCCTGCCATTGAGATTGTGTCGCCAGGCGGAAGCTCGGGCCCCATAAATCGTGCGTGTGTGCGACGTGCCGAGGCGCAGCACAATGGTGAGGTGCCGCTCTCGCCCCGCCGCGCTCGGCATCCCCCTGCACCCCCCTGCTCTGGCCGGACCCCCCTTCACCCCCAGCCTCGTCCCCACACCGTGACATTGCCACGACTCTGGCGGGTGGGACCAACCCCACCCTCGTGTCTCCGTGACTGAGGGTCCCCACCCCATCACCACCGTGACCTGCCGCTGCCCCGGCACCCCTCGAGGGACGGGGCGGAGGGGGGGTCGGCAGTGCCCATGCCAAGGCGGGGGTGTCGCAGCCAGATGCCCGCACCCCCTGCGCAAGCGTGTCTGGCGCGGCCGCGAGCGTCCGGCTCAGGGCATGGGCGGCGCGGTGGGGGCGGCTGCGGCAGAGCCGTGTCCCAGGGACTCCGGAGCTGATATTTATTGTTAGGCAGTGCGGCAGCTCGGACGCAATTATAGCCGCACGGCAAAGTGTCTGGATTAGATAAATTATGGGGGGAATTAGGCTCCCTGGGCCGCAGCCTGCAAATCCCAGCAACCCTGCTGCAAGTGCAGCCATAAACAAGCCCAGCGTGGCCCTGCGGGGCTGTGGCCACTCCTTGGGAGCTGCGCCAGGCACCCCGAAAATTCATTGTGTCTCCTGCTGTGCTACCCTGTTGCTGCCCTCAGTGGGATGACAGGACAAGGGGCAAACCCAGGGAGCAGCCCATGGAGGCCACTGTGGTCCTGATGATGCTTTAGGAAGCAGGGGGCTGGTGGCAGCTCAGCCCCTTGGCCACGCAAGGAATGGCTGCGAGTGCCAGGAGGCCAGGAAGGGTCACCAAGCAGGCAGAGCACCCCTCATGCCGTGTGTTGGCAAAGCCCAGGGGAGATGTGAAGGTGGGATCCTCACATCCTGCTGGTGCTCAGCCTGGTTGTTGGTCCAGCTGTGCATTCCATCCGTCTGTCCCATCACCTCCACTGGTGGCAGCCAGCAAGCCCTGGGGGTGTGGGATGACCCTGCCCTCCACTCCCCGTTCCTGCCAGGAATAGGCCTGGTGGCATGGGACAAAGGTGCAGGACAGTCATGTCCACCCAGCACTAGTTTTTGCAGGAGGTTGTGACCCTGGGGTGATCCATTGATCAGGGTCAGGGGTCCCTGGAGTGTCCCCAGACAAGCTGGGCCCTGGCATGCTGGGGGCTACATCCCTGCTGCGTGTCCCAAATGCCAAGATGGGGACAGCAATTTGTCCCTGTTCATGGACACAGATATGGCCAGCACTCCCAACACTGCTGCACCCCAAGAAGCACCCCCGAGCAGGTTGGGATGTACCACACTGTGCCACTGACTCCAGTGTGGGGCCTGAGGAGGCTCATACTGAGGGCATTGAGAGCAGGGGGTGCTGTGAGGTGGGGGTACACAGGGTGCCAGGGCCTGGCTGTGCTGTGGGGGTCAGAGCCCACCTGTGTGCAGAGAGGGTCTGGCACTCTGTGCAGGCACCCAGCTCATGCAGCTCCCCCCAGCACTGGAATTGCCACCACACTCACCTCTTGGAGGTGGCTTTTATCTGGCCGAGACTGTGGCGCAGGCAGCGAGGGCTGGAGTGGGCTCTGGAGAGGGATGGAGTGGGCTCTGGAGAGGGCTGGAGTGGGCTCTGGAAAGCATCAGTGTGGAGCAGGCTCGCTGGGGAGCATCTCACACAGGAGAGGAACCACAGCCCTGCAGAGCAGGTCTGGAGGGGCCCAGGCTCCTCTGCAGCAGCCAGAGCTCAACAGCAGGGCTGTGCCTGGCTGGGTCCCCCATCCCATCCACTGGCACCCGCAGGGCTGAGGACGGAGTCACAGCAAGAGGGACCGGCAGCTCTGGGGACATCCAGCAGGAGGTGCCGCGGGGTGCGGAGCAGTTACACCCGAACGGGGGCACTTCTGTGCCTGCTTATGGAGCTGAATGTAGGGACAGTGCCGACACCACCACCCTTGGCATCCCTAGGCTGGCTGGGGGGGCTCAAGCAGCCCCCCACCCCATGGATCTGCCCTCCAGGCTGGTCCCCAGAGCGCTCAGAAACCCCAGCCGTGCAGGGGTGCTCGCTGCGGCTGTGGCAGGAGCGGGTGCCCATGGGCAGAGCATGCCGTGCCCCGTGAGTCACGGTGCTGGGCGGCACCGAGCCCCGGCAGCACGGACCGTGTTCCCGTGGGAGAAGCGGCCACGGTGTCGGGGTGCAACAGGGCCGGGGCCACCTGCTCCTGCCCGGGCTGGTAATTGAGTCACCGGTTGCAGATTGATGGTTTAATTAAAACCCAATTAAAAACCTCATTGATCTTGTTAGCAACACGGGAAGGTGCCGGCTTTAGCTGGGATTACAGGGATTGTATGGCCGTCGATAGTGACGGGGGTGTTGGGGGCACCTGTAGGGTGGTGCCGGAGTCCCGGGGTGCCTGGGGAGAGCTGTACCCATCACCCCGCTCCCTCCACGTGGGGAGCAGCCCCTGCCTCCCCCCACTCCCCTCCCGGAGCCCCAATTCCCCACGCAGGGAGGTGGCCCCGGGGACACCGTGTGCCGGCGGTGCCGTGTGCCCGCGCCTTGCGGCTGCGCCAGGCGAGGCCGGGGGGGCTGTGCTGTGGCTCGGTGCCACCCGTGTGCGTGGGCCGAGTCGCAGGCGCTGTCTGCCGAGCCAGCGCGCGTGTGCGTGGCCGTCTGGGCGCCGTGACTGTGCAGCGCTGGCTGCGTGGGGAGCGCTGCCACGGGGGGGCCGCGCTCAGCCCCCCATCTCCCCCGCGGCGGAGCTGTCTGTCGGTCTGTCCGTCCCTCTGCCCATCGGGGTGCACCGGCCGCAGCGGTCGATGCGCCTTCGCCTCTCGCTGTGGTGCGGGGTGACGGGAAGGGGACTCGTAAATCAATGGCACTTTTTTGTTCCCTGGGTGATGGATGGGCCCCGGATGCGCCAAAAGGACGAAGCTGCTGGAGCCAAACAAAGAGCCTGGCTGTGCCGGGGGCTGTCCAGTGCTGGGGAGCACCGTGCTGTCACCACATCGAGGACACTCCGCATTGCCACCGGTACCACCAGTGCGAGGTGCTGAGCCCAGCTCTGGCCCTGCCGCCCTCCAGGCCTCTCCAGCACCACGGCAATGAATCTCCACAGCGTGGGGGTCCAGGAAGGGGTCTGGTCCCCACCGTGCCACTGCCGCCGGGGCGTGCTGCAGTGCACCAGGCGCTCCCCAGCAGTGTGGGAGCCAGCGTGTGGCACGCAGCTCGGATTTATGGCAGCAGATGGGAGCGGAGCGGCCGCCCGGCTCACCGCTGGCTGCGGCGTGCCAGGTAGCCAGGGTTCCACCAGGGTTCCACCAGGGTTCCCCCAGGGTCCCACCCGGGTTCCACCAAGGTTCCTCTGGTGGGCGCCGAGCCTGGGGCTGGTGCTGCCAGGGGACATCCGTCTGCCCAGCATGACAGGCTGCTGGAAGGTACCACTGCCTCACCAAGCCCTGCTCTACAAACGCAGTCGTGCAGAAGTGATGCTGCCCGTTCTCCTCCCGCACTTAACCCTTCGGGCACTGCCAGAGCCCACCATCCCCACCGGCCATGCCGTGGCTGCCGGGGTCTGGGATATTGAGGGTCCATCCCAGCCCAGGCTGCTGGTGCTTCCCGATAACTGTGGAGTTGGCAGGGATCAGGCAGTCCATGGCTGCTCTGGGATGCATGATGGTGAGAAGGGAGGCAGAATCCCTCTCTCTGTGTTTGTTCCTACCCTTCCACCCCAAACCAAGGCCCACAGGCTCCCTGGATGGTGCTGTCAGCAGTTCTTGGAGCACTTGGGCCATTGCAGTGAGGGAGCTGTTGGATTTGGGGGTATCTAGCTGCATGAGGTGCTGCTCTGCAGTGACTGTGCAGGAGCCAAGCGTGGCAGGGCCACGTCGTTGTGGCCAAAGCTGCTACCAGGGTCACCTGGATGTGCCTCGGGCTGTGGTGGCCCAGTGGCTCTCCCCATGTGGGGCCATTCCCCAACCCCTCCCAGTTTACGATGATGCCTGTGGGTTCCCGGCATGCTGTGGCAGCTGGCAATGCCCGTGGGATTCACTACCACACCACCACACCACCTGGGGCTCCTGTACCCTGCCATGGGTGCTGGTGTCCCCCAGCCCAGGGGAGACTTTGGTGCCTCGTTAGTGAGGCTGTTTATCAGCAGCCACACTTCTTAATGAGCCACGGCTTAACGAGCCCCAACGTGGGGTCCCAGGGGACTGTGCCTCAGCGCTGGGTGCCACAAGGGAATGGGGGTTCCCGCTCCTCAGCACCCCGTGACAGACTCGTGACACTTCCTCCAGTCCCGCTGTCCCATGGCACAGTCACAGCCCGGCCGTGGGGAGCCCCAGCTGCCGCTGCCTGCCCGGGTGTGGGGCAGCTGCTATTGGGGTACGCCGGCGTCCCAGCTCTGCGTCCCGCGTGGAGTTAATTGCAATTTTCTCCTTGGGGCCATCTCTTTAATAACAAGCCTTTTTCTCCCCCCGCCCCCCTTCCCACCACATCAAAGGGGAAAGATGAAAGGTCCCGGCGCCCGCTCAGCAAGGGTGGCTGCCTCAGCACCTTCCCGGCGGAGCAGTTGCCGGCGGGTGCCGGGATGGGCTGCGGAATAGCGGCTGCGCAGCGAGGGAGGGGCCGCGTGAGGCTGCGTTCCCTGTCCCACGGCTCATGAGCTCTGCCGTCAGCCCCCCACCCCTGTCGCCCCCCGCTGCCGGAGGCGGCGCTTCTTGAGCCCCCTTTGCCGCCAGACACCGGGTCCCGCTATGGTTCGGTGTCCGGCGCTCGGCTCCGGGTGCCGCGGGCGCTGGCGGAGCGCCGGGGCTCCTCAAACAGCGCCGGGGGCGATGGTGCAGGGTGGGGCGTCTGCACACGCAGCCCTGCCCGCTGCCTGCCCAGCCCTGCCGGGGACACCCGGGGAGCCTCTCGGCTCCGGGAGGGGCAGCGGGGCTCCCCCTCCCCAAGGCCGAGGGGACCCGGAGCGATGCTTTGGGGGCTCGCGGTCCGGGGTTTGCCCTGAGAGGTGGGAAGAGGGCCGTGATCCGGAGCGATGCGCCGTGAGCTGGAGCTCCCCAGGGGAGCTGGGCCGCGTGTGCCGGGATGCTGCGGTCCGTGTGCTGCGGGATGCGGGCCAGGGACCCCCGAGGCAGCCCTGAAGCGGGCGGCGGAGCACGGTCCGGTCAGGGTCCGGTGCCGAGCCAGCTCCGGGTGGTAATTAATTGGCAGGAGCAGCGGGTCAGCGCGGCGGCGAGGATTACCGCGGCCGGGATTTCCGTCGGGCGCGGATTAGGAGCCAGCGGAGCCTCTTCTGAGTGGATCTGAGGGGATTGCTGCTCCTAATCAATGTAAATGAGGCTCCCCCAGGGCCACCCTTTATGGCATTAACGAACTAACGGGATTAGCCAGAGCAGGGTGAGAAATCCTGGCTCCGAGCTGCGGCGCGTGCCAGGGCCGTGGTGGGCGGCAGCGGTGGGTCGGCTCCAGGCTGCTGGAAATGGGGGATGCCAGGGAATGCCAGGGAATACCAGGGAATACCAGGGAATGCCGGGGTCCCCCGCACACCCACGGACTGTGTCCCGTGGAGACCCTGATGCCCTTCTGGGTCTGTCTGTCCATCGTCTCCTCTTTGAGGCTGTTGGCACGTTCTGGACAGACCCAGAAGCACCGCCTCGTATGCCCGTGCTCTCGCCCATGCCCCCTGTGCGTGTGGATTGACGCCCGTCCCCAGCAGTGCCTGTGCCCCCCGGGCCAGCCGTGCCCTCCCGCACGGTGATTCTGCCCCACGGGTACGTGAGGCTCAGGTCGTGCAGGGGTCCCACCGTGTCCCGCTCCAGAGAGAGACTGAACAGAGGGAATCTGTTCCCAGAGTTCCAGCCTTCGCTGCAACCTGCCCCTCGTCCAGCCTCGGGGTCCCCTTGGAGGAAGGGAACCCTGGGGAGGTGCCGGGCGTGTTCCTGACCTCCCGGCCCTTCTCTCCCTTGCAGCCTGCGGCGGGAGGGCTACACGGTGCAGGTGAATGTCAACGACTACCTGGACATCTACTGCCCGCACTACAACGCCTCGGTGCCCGAGCACCGGCTGGAGCAGTACGTGCTGTACATGGTGAACGCGGAGGGGTACCGCACCTGCAACACCAGCCAGGGCTTCAAGCGCTGGGAGTGCAACCGGCCCCACGCACCCCACAGCCCCATCAAGTTCTCAGAGAAGTTCCAGCGCTACAGCGCCTTCTCACTGGGCTACGAGTTCCGTGCGGGGCAGGAGTACTACTACATATGTACGTGGGGCGCCGCGGCGGGTCCCCCCAAGCCCCTGATGGGTCCCCCCCACCCAGCTGGGCCCCTCTGCGTCCCCAGGGAGGACCCCCTTGGCTGGTTCCCCCTCAGAGTGGGCACCTGGAGCTCTGGGAGGGGTTGAAGGAGCGAGGGGGTGGGGGGGTTACATGATGAGGGGAACAGAGAGGGATGTGGAGAAAGGTGGGGGTGTAGATGGGGGTGCCAGTGCATGATGGGGCACTGGGGAAGGATGATGGAGGATGCAGGATCAGGGTTCAGGGGCTGCTGCTGCTGCTGCAGGATTGCAGTGCTGGTGCCAGGTGCCAGTGCCGGGTTGAGATGCTGGGGCTGATGGTTCAGGGCCGGGGTGCTGGTAACAGGGCATTGCTGCAGGATTTGGGGTGGTGCTGCATTCCCCCAGCCCAGAGTTCACCCCTGGGCAGGACCAGACCTCGCTCTGCCCAGACCCACCAAGCTTCGGGGTGCCTGGGGTTGGGGTCTCTGCCATGGATTCCCTCTCAGCACGCTCTTTCCTTGCAGCCACGCCGACACATAACCACCGCCGGGCCTGCCTGAAGATGAAGGTGTTTGTCTGCTGCGCCTCCAGTAAGTACCCCCGTGCCCATCCCGGGGGCTGTGGGCGAGCGGGGGCGCCGAGGCTGGCCGGTGGATCCCCCATCCCTCCTGGGGGGTCGGGGGGTGCTGCGGTGTAGGGCATCCAGGGAGCGTGACCCCCGTCCCCTCTCTCCCTCCACAGCGTCGCACTCCGGGGAGAAGCTGGCGCCCACCCTGCCCCAGTTCACCCTGCGGCCCGAGGTGAAGATCGAGGACCTGGGTGAGTCAGGCACAGCCCCCGGCCCCGCAGCGCCGTGTCCCCGCCCCGCGCCGCAGCCCCTGGGGCAGCCCCTGCTATGGGGTGGGGGTTCGGGGCCGCCCCGCTGCCCTCCTCACCCTCTCGCTCCTCCCCACAGAAAACTTCAACCCGGAGATGCCGAAGCTGGAGAAGAGCATCAGCGGCACCAGCCCCAAGCGGGAACACTTGCCCCTGGCCGTGGCCGCCGCGCTCTTCCTCATGACTCTGTTGGCCTCGTAGCTCCCGGTGCCCGTGGGGGCCCGGCCAGCGCCGCTCTGCCGAGTGCGGCCCCCCCGACCTGCTGAGAGCCAGCGGGGACCCACCGCGACACCGCCACCCCCTGCCCGGAGAGCCGCCCGCAGAGCTGCCCCGCGGGGCAGGGAGCACGGCACGCACCGATCCGGCTGGACTCGCCTCCCATCCCGCCAGCGGATGCGGCCACGTCCGCAGGGATGCGGCTGAGCGAGCTGCGCCTCCCGCCGACACCGGCCCGGGCCGCGGGGTCCTGCCCGCAGCCGCCCCGGTGCCCCGTGGTGCCCCGTGGCTGGGGGGGAGCCCGATGAGAGCAGGGACCCCCGGGGCCGGGCAGTCTGTACATACCCATATAGATCTATACATACTGTACAGAGAGCGACTACAGAGATATATCTATACTGTACCATAGGCAGCGGCGCCGGCCCCGGGCTGGCTTGTACATAGTCGAACGTGTTGGATTTTCCTCGTCTTCTGTGAAGACCTGACCTATGCAAACGCACAGACACTTTTTGGGGAAAAACAAAACAAAACATTCTCGATCTTTTTTTCAAGTGCTTTGGCTGGTGATTTTCATATTCTGCTCTTAGTCTATAAAAAAAATAATAAAAGGATAAAAAAAGGGATCCATGTCACGGTGGCGTGCAGCACTTCCAGCCCTCGGAGGGGCTCAGGCCCTCCTCCCGGGGCGCCTCCGGCCGGGACAGGCGTTCAGGAGAGGGCTGACCTGCACCATGCTGCCCGCCTTGCCAGGCACGACAGCTCGAGCCTCGGTACCGCTGGCAAGGGGATGCGGGGCGCTCCCCAGGGCTGGCTCTGCTCCCCAGCGACCCCCCAGCGCCGACAGGGAGCGACTGGCAGGGACTCCCCACAGGAACGCAGCGTGGACACAGCAGGAGCGCTTGAAGGTAAGGGCAGCGCGGGGGGGCGTTGGCTCGCAGCCCTGGGGGTGCTGGGGGGGCGTTTGGGAGCAGCGGGGGCATGAGGGCCTTCCTTGCCATCCCCAGCAGCTGCACAGGGTGAGCAGACACGGAGCGCTGGCAACCCCATGGGAACTCCGGCATCACCCCCTGGCGCGTCTGGCTCTGCCGGGCATGCCGGCTCCTGCCTGCTTTGGGGGGATCTGGCACACGCCGGCGGCTCCTGCACGATGGGGGACGCCGTCATCTCCCCCTCAGTGCCTCCAGCCAGGGGGATGTGGGGCTGTGCCTGGGGATGGGATCACACCTAAAGGAGGGTGTTGCTGTGGCACCCAGACCCCCACAGCCCCCACAGCCACAGGCAAGCAGCCGTGGGCTCCTGGCCCTGCACTCTGCTGGGCTGGGGGTCCCAGTGGCCCCAAGGAGGGGCAGAAACTCTCCCCAAAGAGCAGCAAGGGCTGAGGGGCTTCGGCCCCGCTCCCGGTGTGGATTCCTGGGGAAGGGGGTCCTCTCAGCCCCGGAGAGCAGGGCAGCCGCTCTCCCCCACCCAGCAGGCACTGCTGGGCGGCGGCTGGGTGTCCCGCCGGCCCGGGCTTGTCCGGGTGCGGGAAGAGCCGACGAACCCGTCAGACGGGTTCTGGGAGCCCTCCCAGCAGGCGCCGGGTTCCCCACATCTCCCCCTCGAGCTCTGACAGGCCGGGGCCGACATGAAGCTGAGGTCCCTGCCACGGACCCCCGGGAGGGGTCTTGAGGTGCTGCTGGCAGCTCTCTGCTGACCCAGGGCAAGGTGGGCATGGTGTGACTGGGGCAGCAGCACCGCCACTGCCAAGGGCCAGATCCGGCCATGTGCTGATTGCCAGGGACTGGCCACAGCAGCTGTCCCAGTGTGGCACCATGCTGGTGGCACGTGGCGCAGTGAGCATCACACAGCTTAGGTGGCCAGTGCCCTGGGGGGGGGCAAGAACTGGAGTCATTGCCCTGGCACAGAGAGCTCTGCCTGCAGGATCCCTCCTGCCACTTGCCTCGACCCTGGCACTGCTTCTTGTGCATGCCTGGCACCACCACTGGCTCAGTGGGCATCGGCCACCTGGCTCAGGTCTGCTTCATGCCCTAGGACTGAGCACAGTGGGACAACCCAGAGCCACCAGGAGTCTTCTGGGGTGCTAGTAAAGGGGATTCCCAGGCCCAGCTGGCCCAAGTCAAGTGGGGACCCTTGTGCTGAGGTTTGGGTGCCCCTTGGGTATTTTGGGGTTTCACAGCCTTGGCAGCAGATCCAGGCAGGATATACGTGCCGGGAGCAGCCGTGTGGCACGAGGCTCTGCCTCACCACAGGGCAGCTCCCCTGCCCAGTCAGGGCTCTCTGGCCAAAGGCATGAGCTCCTGGCACAGCTGGACAGCCCTGGGGCTGCGGCTCTGCCCCCACCAGGCTGGCACCAGGCCATGCTTACCTGCCAGGCTGCACGCAGCTGGCACTGCACGTCACCGTGGCCTTCACTCCCGGCCACAAACTGGACGGCTCCTCTTCCTCCCCCAGCCTCGCACAGGTGACGTCAGCCCAGCCAGGGGCCGGGGCACTCCCGGGTGTCCCCAGCCAAGAAACCATAAACACTTTGTCACGAGTTCCACGGCCTCTGGCCTGCCCCACACGGAGCACCAGCGATGTTTACAGCACGAAACGGCTTCACCTTTGTCCCGCCGTCATGGGCACAATCACAGCCCATTGTCACCTGCTCCCAGGTCCCATGGCCATGACCATGTGCACCATGTGTGCACCAGCACTGGCACTCCCGGTGCTGCTATGGGTACTCACCCACCCTACCCGGGGTGCTGCCCACCCTGTGCCCCACTGTTGTGTCCCAAGGGAGGTAATGGGGCACCTCTAGCCCCAGCTTGTCCCTCGGACTGTCCCCAGCAGGGGACATGAGCTTGTCTTTCCACCCCTCCACCAGTGCTCTGGGCCAGGCATGGTGGTGACACTGGTTCTTGGTGTGTTCACGTGGCCTCACTCCCAGCCCCTTCCCCATGTCCTGGTGGCCCAGTTCCAGGGCTGGGCTCATGGTGGATGGGACAGGGGAGCCCCTTGGCCAGCAGTGATGGGTACCACATCCCAGCGCCACAGGATGGGTCCAGCATGGTGCCCCAGGAGGTTTTTATGCCCCTGGCAGGCCCAGCACAAGGCTCAAGCACCAGGGGCTGCCCAGTCCTCCCCACGTCACCGCTCCCTGCCTTGGTTTCCCCAGGCACAGTTTGTCCCTGATGTGGAGGGGGCAGTACCAGGGCGATGCCGGGACCATGGGATTGGCTCCCACCACCCTCTGGCTGCACCCATCCCCGTGGCCTGCACGTGCCATGCTCCAGCTCTGGCATCCCAGGGGTGTTCCCAGGAGGTGCTCCCCTGTACAAGCCGCGGCAGCGCCGGCATCCCGGGAGCAGAGGCCTCGCACTGTCATTATGGATGATGTCAGGCCTGGCCACAACCAGGGAGGATGAGAGCAAAGCAGCCAGTCCCCCTCCCTGGGAGCGAGGGCGTGGAGAGAGAGGCTGGGCTGCAGGTGGGATGTGGGGCACTCAGCCCCACAGCCTGGGCCCATAGGATGCCTTGGCTGCGGGAGCCACAGGCGCTCTCGGGTTGCGGTGCCGGCGCCTGCCGGAGCCCCTGCCGCGTGCCAGGGGAGCGCTCCGCGCCCGCTGCGGCACAGGGCATGCAACATTACCCACAATCAATGGATCATTATGGAATAAACAAGAGGAAAGTTGTTTTGCAAATGCGGCTGAGTTATCGCTTCACAACACGCGGCGAAGCGTCGCGCGCCGTCCGGGACACGGATGGATCCGTGTCAGAGCAAATGGGAGCCGACAGCGAGGCACCGCGCTCCCGCCAGGCAGTGGCAGCGTGCCCACTGTGCCCACCCCGGCTCTGCACCCACAGCCACCTGTCCTGCACCTACAGATCCACATCCTGCACCCACAGCCCCCAGTGTGCATCCACAGCCCCCCATCCTGCACCTACAGCCCCCCAGAGTGCACCCACAGCCCCCCAGTGTGTACCCACAGCCGTCTGTCCTGCACCTACAGCCCCCATCCTGCACCCACAGCCCCCCATCCTGCACCTACAGCCCCCATCCTGCACCCACAGCCCCCCATCCTGCACCTACAGCCCCCCAGAGTGCACCCACAGCCCCCCAGTGTGTACCCACAGCCCCCCAGTATGCACCCACAGCCCCCCATCCTGCACCCACAGCCCCCAGTGTGCACCCACAGCCCCCCAGAGTGCACCCACAGCCCCCAGTGTGCATCCACAGCTGCCTGTCCTGCACCTACAGCTCCACATCCTGCTCCCACAGCCCCCCAGAGTGCACTCACAGCCCCCAGTGTGTACCCACAGCCCCCCAGTGTGTACCCACAGCCCCCATCCTACACCCTCAATCAGACCTCCCAGTAAGAAGGGTTCACTGTTTCCTGGGCCCCCGAGGTCACTCTGTGGGGATCAGCCCGGGCTGCACCCCAGTGATGTGACCTCAGGCAGGACCCGTGTGTGTGTGAGTGTTTGTGAGTGTGTGAGAGTGTGTGTGTGTGTGTGTGTGTGTGTGTGTGTTTGTGTGTGATCCCTACGTGCTGTGGGTCACTTGTGGGGCCGCCCCTGCTCTGTGCCGGTGCCGTGTGGGGGGATGGTGTGTGTAGGGGGTGTCGAGGTGGGGAGCACCTGGAACTCGGGGGGAGGGTGTTGAGTGAGGGGTGCTGTGAGGGGAGTGTGTCCCCCAGCCCGGTCCCGGTGTGTGTGGGTGTGTTTGTGTCCCCCAGCCCGATCCCGGTGTGCGGGGGGTGTGTTTGTGTCCCCCAGCCCGGTCCCGGTGTGTGTGGGTGTGTTTGTGTCCCCCAGCCCAGTCCCGGTGTGCGGGGGGTGTGTTTGTGTCCCCCAGCCCAGTCCCGGTGTGTGTGGGGGGTGTGTTTGTGTCCCCCAGCCCGGTCCCGGTGTGCGGGGGGGTGTGTTTGTGTCCCCCAGCCCGGTCCCGGTGTGTGTGGGGGGTGTGTTTGTGTCCCCCAGCCCGGTCCCGGTGTGCGGGGGGGTGTGTTTGTGTCCCCCATCCTGGTCCCGGTGTGTGTGGGGAGTGTGTTTGTGTCCCCCAGCCCGGTCCCGGTGTGCGGGGGGTGTGTTTGTGTCCCGGCTAGCGCCGGTTTCGGTGGGGAGGGTTTGCATCCCCCTGCCCGGTGCCGGTCCCGTGTCCCCACCGGTGCCGGTCCCGGTGTGGGGGTGGTTTGCTCGGCCCCGATCGATACCGGTGGGGGTGTGTCGTGTGTGTGTCGTGCCCCCCGCCCCGTCCCGTGTGTTGTTGTGCGAGCGCGGGGCGGTGGCGGGGGCGGAGCGGCGGCGGGGCCGTACTTAAGCGGGGGCGGGCGAGGGGCCGCCCGTGGAGCGCAGCACCCGCGGAGCGATGGGGCGGCCGGGGGTGCCCCTGGCCCTGCTGGGGCTGGGGCTGTGCTGGGCGGCGGCGGCTGAGCGGCACACGGTGTTCTGGAACAGCTCCAACCCTCGGTGAGTGACCCCCGCCTCCCACCGGGACCCCCCCGCAAACGCGCACCGAGCCCGGCACCGGCCGCTCCGAGGGCGCGGGCGGCGCCGCTCCGCTCCCCGGCGGCCTTTGTGCGGGGCGAGGTGGCGGGGCCGGTGCGGAGCTCGATGCGGGGCCGGTGGGGCCGTGCGGGGGGCGGCGGGGCCGGTCCAGGTGCGCCCGGGGGGGCCTTTCCGTTCCCAGGGCCGTGCGAAGGGGCCGCTTCCTTCCCGCGGGGGGGCGCGGCGCCAGCCCCGGCGCCGGCCCCGGGGACCGTGTTGACAAACACCGGGCAGGATGTGCGGGGGGGTAGACCTGGATCGAGCCCCCACTCCCCGCTCACCGGCCGCCGGGGCTGCGGAGTGACCCCATCTCAAGCAACAGCCCCACGGGATCTAGGGGTGCCCCCCGCCCGGAGCCCCGACTCCCCCTGGTTGTGGAGGTGCTCCCCCAGGGCATGACCTCTCTCTCAGGCTTTAGGAGCGTCCCCCTTGGCTTTCGGGGAGCCCCCCTCACTCTCCAGACCCCCGGGCTCTGGGGGTGCCCCACACTTAGGCACCCGTGGGGAGATGTGGGGCTTCCTCTCTTTCCCTGGGCGAAGTCCCTCCCTTAGTTTGGGGGTTCTCCCCCCTCCCAAGACCGTGTCCCCCACGAGTGTGGGACTCCCCCAGATTGTAGGGCTGTGTCCTCTGTGTTCCCCCCCAGGGTTTGGGGAGCAGGGGGTGCCCCCGTGGGTGGCTGTGCCCTCTCGAGGCAGCCACAGCCGGCTAGGTGGGGACCCCGTGGAGGCCCCCAGCGTGCCCCCCCCGGGTGGGGTGTGGGGCGCAGCTGGAGCCGGGCTGGCTGCCCCACGGCGAGAGCCGCGACGCCTCCTGCTCCGGCAGCGCTGGGCCGGGCAGGGTGCGGGCAGGGTGCGCGTCCCAGCGGGTCCCCTCCCTGCTCCCCGGCTCTTGGGAAGTGCTGGGAAGTGGGGTGCGCTCACCACTCACTGCCGGGGGGCCAAGCCGGAGGGAGAGTGAAGTGGGGGTTGCCCTTTCAAAGCTATTCCGGGTGCTGCAAGACTCATCACAGGGAAGGGTGGGCCCAAGGGTGCCCCCTCCCAGCGCTGCCGTGGGCAGGGTGCCGGCCCCACTGCGTGTAGGGGATTTGGGGGTGAAAGTAAGGCCCCTAACCCTGAGTAACCCCCCTGCCCACCCTCCTGCCACAGGTTTCTGTGGAGTGACTACACGGTGGAGGTTCGTCTCAATGACTACCTGGACATTATCTGCCCCCACTACGAGGAGGGCAGCGTGGACCCCCGGGCCATGGAGCGCTACACCCTGTACCTGGTGGAGCTCGAGGAGTACCAGGCCTGCAAACCCCGCTCCAAGGAGCAGATCCGCTGGGAATGTGACAAGCCCAGCGCCCTGCACGGCCCCGAGAAGTTCTCGGAGAAATTCCAGCGCTTCACTCCTTTCACGCTGGGCAAAGAGTTCAGGGAGGGGCACAGCTACTACTACATCTGTGAGTGCGGGGGGGCCGCGGAGGGCGGCTCTGAGGTGCTGCAGGGAATCGCCATCGGACTCCCCCCAAACCCTACCTAACCTGCCTCTCCCTTCGCAGCCAAGCCCATCCACCACCACGGTGAAGCCTGCCTGAAGCTGAAGGTGACGGTGACAGGCAAAGGCAGTGAGTATCAGCACCCCCTCAGGGCCCCCCCCGCGTCCCCTCCTTCCCGCTCGTGGCGCCGGTGCCCAGCGTGGCCTTGGCCGCGGCTGAGTCACGGCCTGGCCATGGCCTCTGGCCAGCCCCGGGTGTGGGCACGCGCGGCTCGGCCGGGAAGGTGTCGGTGGTGGGGAAAGGGGGGGCAGCCCACAGTGAAACAGGATTTTTGGGAAGGTTGGGGTGCTGCTCTTCCTTGGCATGATCCCCCTTTTTCCTCCGCAGCTCCGGCACCACCTGCCCCGGCCTCGACACAGAAGGGGAGGATCCAGGCAGGTGTGTTGGGGGCTGTGGGTTGGGGCTGAGCCAGCTTCCCTTCCCGGGGGCTGGGGTGTTCTTGGGGGCACCAGGCTGAGCCCAGCTGCCTTCCCTGGGGGGGACCAAGGCAGGCTCAGGTGGCCTGAGCACAGCCACCCTCATGGTGGGACAGGGGTTTGCCAGAGACGCTGGGCTAAGCTCATCTGCCCCTCCTGGGGGGCTCTGAGGTACCAAGGCTGGTGGCAACCCTGTGCAGGGGTGATGTGCTGCTGGCTGGGGATATTGGTTTATCTTCTGGGGTTGCTGATGGCTCCTCTCTTCCCCCCCCACAGACGATGCGGCCGCACACGTGCTGAGGAGCGTGGGGCAGAACTCGGCCATGCGCAGCAGCAGCCGCCCCTTCACCTTCATCAGCCTCCTCCTGCCCCTCTTGGTGCCGCAGGGGCTCTGAGCTGCCCCACGTGCCTGGACCCACCGAGGCTGAGGCCACTGGAGACCTCCATGGTCCCAGCACATCTGCCCCAGGTGCCCTGCCCTGCGCACATCTGGGCGAGGAAAGGATTTGTCAGTATTACGGGGCTGGAGGGCCCAAAGCCATCAGAGCAATTGGGGCCTTCAGGCTTCCCTGGCCCTTCCAGGACGGTCCTGGCAGCCAGAGGCTGAGCGGGAGCCTGGAGCTGGAGGGGCTGAAGTGCCCCAGACTGGAGAGGGGCAGGGGGCTGGCACCCCTGCCCCGCAGCTGAGCTCGCCCACCACCTTCAGGGTTTTCCCCGTGGTGGGCTCGAACTGGAATGTGTCCTGCAGGCGGGGACATGGGGGTGGCCAGGTGACACCGGTGCAGGGGACTGTTCACCCCCAGTGTCAGTGGTCAGGGAGGACAGACAGGCTGGAGATGCCCCGCAGCCAGGGGAGCGGGGTTATCAGGAACATCCCACTCCTCACTGTGCTGTACCCCTACCCCATCCTTCATCCCCTGGCCCTTCCCCATCCCTCCCCTCCGCTGGGTGCCGGAGGGGCCCCCCAGCACCCCCTTTGTACAGCTTTCTAACACGGGACTTTTTATACCATTGTCGGGAATAAATAACCAAAACCATGCTGAGCTCCTGAGACCTCCCCCACCCTCCTGGGCCAGGCTCTCCTGGCCCCTGTGGGGGGTTGGGCTGGTTAATTAATTAATTGGCTGGTGTTTGCACGGGGCTGTTAAGTGGCGAAGTGCCACAGTGGCTGGCACTGTCCCCAGCTTTATCTGGTGACACAAAGGCCTCTGCGAGGGCGGGGCCCCCCTCCCTCTTCACCTTCCAGGTGGGGGGCAGCAACTCCTGGGACAAACCCCACTGGAGTGGGACAGACCCCATGGGATGGGACACCCCCAGCGGGGGTGAGGAGGGGCCTGAGCCGGAGCCCCCGGGGCTGGGCAGGGGACGCAGCCTGGCTGCACCCCAGGGATCCCCACGAGGTGACCCCGGGGATGTGAGACCCCTGAGGTGTGGGTGCAGGGAGCTGGGATCACAGGGCTTGGAGACCCCTGGAATTGGGAACCCCAAGGAGTGAGAGTCCTGGAGAGGTGAGATCTTGGGGTACTGTGGTCACAGGGGTGGATAACACCCGAATGTGGGATCCTAGAGATGGAGGATCAGGGAGAGGACACAGGGATGAGTGACCCCCAGGATGTGTGTGGGCACCCTGGGACAGAGGGGTCACAGGGACTTGAAGCCCGTGGAAATGCAGATCCCAGGGATGCACAATCCTGGGGAATTGTCACAGGGATGTGACACTCCTGGAGGAGGCGGGGGTGGCTTCGCAGGGGTGTGCGACCCCCGGGCTGTGTAATCTGGACCGTGGGGTTGACCCTGGGGACAGCAGGACACGAGGCCCCCGCAGCTGCGGACCCTCAGACCTGGAGGGGAGCACTCAACACACGGGACCTATGGGGTGCTGCACCCCCCAAACCGGCCCCGGTGCCCGCGGGGCGGTCACGGCGGTGCCGGCGCTGCTCCCCCCGGCCGGAGCCGGATCCCCGCCGCCCCTCCCCGGCCGGTGCGCGGAGCCGGTCCCTCCCCGGTAGTGCGTCCCGCCCCGCTCCGCCCCGCCCCGCCGCGGGCAGCACCGGCCCCGCCGCGCTCCCGCCGCTGCCCGGGCTCCGGCATGGTCCTGTCGGTGCTCGCCGGGGTCTGCCTGGCCGCCACCCTCGCCATGTTCGCCACCGGCCTGTGAGCGATCGGCGGCGGCCCCGGGCGGGGGCGGCGGGGAGCGCAGCGGGGCCGGCTCGGGGGTGCACTGAGGGCCGGGGGGCGCTGGGGAGGACCCCGGGGAGGGTTTTGGGGTGCAGTGGGGGCCTTGGGGAGAGGGATTGGAGGGTGCTGTGGGGCCCGTGGGGGATGAGGGTGCAATCAGGACACTGGGGCCGGTTTTGGGGGGCAGTGTGGGGACTGGTGGGAGGCTTGGGGATGCAATAGTCAGAGCACCGGAGGCATTTTGGGGCTGCGGTGGAGGCCATGGAGGGACATTTGGGGGTAAAATAGGGAAGGTGTCAGAGCCAACCTGGGGGTGCAGTGGTGGCCATAGGGGTGCAGTGGGGAGGGCATCGGGCTCAGTTTGGGGGTGCAGTGGGCCATGGATGGCTGGTGCAGAAGGATTGGGGGTGTGATGGGGATGGCGCTGAGTCCCATTTGGGGGATGCAGGGGGAGGAGGGTGGAGGGGTGCAGTGCCTGCTGGCTGCAGAGACTGGAGCCTCCCCACCCCAGCACTGCCCAGCACCCAGGAGGCTGCTGCCCTCTGCTCCCCCCAGGTCTGACCTACGCCAGATGTTGGCCACCAAGAGTGTGGAGAACATCCAGTTCCTGCCCTTCCTCACCACTGATGCCAAGTACAGCGGGGTTGGGCCCTGAGGAGGGGGGTCACATACATTTGAGGGGCAGGGGGGATCCCCCAGGCTGCAGCCAAGTGCCTTTGCCATGTCCCTGCAGCAACCTGAGCTGGTTGGGCTATGGGTGCCTGAAGGGGGACGGGACAGTGATCACCGTCAACGCCATCGGGGCAGTTCTGCAGACCCTCTACATCCTGGTGTATCTCTACTACAGCCCTGCCAAGGTGGGGCAGGGGCCTGGGGCAATGGGCAGGATGGGGGACCCTCACCCTGATGTCTCCCTGCTGTCCCTCCCAGCGCCCCGTGCTGCTGCAGGTCCTGCTGCTCCTGGCTTTGGTGGTCACTGGCTACGGCTACTTCACCATCCTGGTTGACACAGGGACACGCCTGACACACCTGGGGCTCTTCTGCAGCATCTTCACCATCACCATGTACCTCTCACCGCTGGCTGACCTGGTGTGTGGGGCTCGGCAGAGCTGGGGCTTGCCAGCCCGGGCCCTGCCTGACATTTGCTCCTGCAGGCCAAGGTTGTCCGGAGCAAGTCGACGCGGTGCCTGTCCTTTCCCCTGACCGTCACCACCCTTGTGGCCTCCAGCAGCTGGACACTCTATGGCCTGCAGCTCCATGATCCCTACATCACAGTGGGTTGGGGTGGTGGAACACCAAGGGGTGTCATCCCATCCCACTCTATCCCATCTCATCATGTCCCATCCCCATCCCACCCTGGCCTGCTTCATCCGCATTCCACCCTTCTCCATCCCATTCTGTTGTGTCCCCCTCCTGCCCCATTTCACCCCATCCCATTCCTATCTCACCCCACCCCCATCTCATCCTATTCCATCCCCATCGCATTCCACTCCATCCTATCCAATTCCACCCCATTCCCCTCTCATGGCTCAGCTGAACACTTGGCTTGGGGCCGGCCCTGTTCAGCACCGCATGTGTCACCCAGCCAAGGGTGACAAGGCTCAGCATGATGACTATTGATTTTAATTAATTAGCTGGGATGGGGCCAATAAACCTCCCCCAGCACCACAGGGGGAGGGGTACATCCACCCTCCCCTCATGTCCTCCCGCAGGTCCCCAATGTGCCAGGGATCGTCACCAGCCTCGTGCGGTTCTGGCTCTTCCAGCGGTACAGGCCAGAGCAGGACAAGCCCTACAGCCCCCTGCCTGCCTGAGAGGCCCCCTAAGGAGCACCCCAACTCTGGCCTGGGCTGGCCCCACCGCTGAGCACCGAGTGCCACCACCGTCCCCTTGGCCACTCCCAGTGGGACACCAGGAAGGACCTCCAGCCCTGCATCCTTCAGCAAAGGCCCTGGAGCTCTCAGCAATCCATTTGGGGTGCCATAAGCTCCTCAAATCCCAGGGTGGGAGGATAGGTTTCCATGCCCATGGCCCTGCCTGGCACCGGGATGGGGCTTCCAGGGGTCCAGGTGTCGCTTTTGTATGGATTCAAGTGCCTTTTAATAAATCAGAGACTTCCCAGTGCTTGCTTCTTGTACCCCCCTCCTGGTGCTGCTGCAGAGGATGGTCCAGCTCTTGGCCCTACAGCTGCTCAGGAGCTCCTTGTGCCATACAGGGGCTGCTTGTGGTGGGGGCTCATCCTGTCACATCCTGGGCTCTGACAAACCCTCACCAGCTATCAGCCCTGGTGTTGGCTGGGTTGGGGCCACAAAGGGAAGACAGCGCTGCTCTGACCCTGCCTGAGCTATGGGAACCACCCATCACAACGTGGGGGTAAAAGTGTGGAACTGACAAGCAGCCATCATGCCAGGAACTGGGAATCGATGGGAATCCTTGCTAAAACCCCGTGGATCGACTGGGCCTGGATCAAACATCAATCCTATGTCAATTAACCAATTAACAGTGATCTGGAATGAAGATATCAGGCTGGTGCCTCAGTGGAGGGACAGGAGGGGCAGCAGACACTGGAGCCTTGCAGAAAGAGACCCTCACCCCATGCAGGACACCCCCAGGACTGAGGAGCCTCATCCCACACTCTGGCCAGATGACACTGTTGGGATGAAGGATGCGGTGCCAAGGACGCTGGCAGGAGCTGTGCTGAACCTCTGCTGCCTGTGCACACCTCACACAGAGCCTGGAAAAATCCATATAGTGGAACAGAGCTGAGCGCAGTGCCGAGGGAAGGAGGACGAGCTCCCGGCGTGCTCTGTCTTGCCCCTATGGAACCAGGGCTCCCCGTACCTGCTCCGGCTGCTCCTGGGACTTGGCCCAGCGGGGAGGAGCCCCCTGCTCCCCCCCAGCAGCGGGAGCAGTTCCCAGCCTGGCCCCACAGCCTCGGGAAAGGACAGCTTTCTCCACTGACACACCTTGGCTGCCAACCGGTCGCTCCGGCTGCCCCGTGCCGGGAGCGGCTGTGACGTGGCCCCTTGTGCCAGGCCGGAGGCAGCTCCCGGATGCTTCCATGCAGGGAGGAGCTGCCACCAGGCTGCTGCCACATGGGCTGGGAGTAGCTCCTGATGGCCATGAGTAGAGGCCCTGGATTGCCCTGAGGAGCCCCTGGATGACCACAAGTAGCCCCTTGAAAGCCATGAGTAGCCACTGAATGGCCATGAGTAGAGGCTCTGGATTGCCATGAGAAGCCTGCACAGGGTCACGGGTTGCTCACAGACAGCTGTGAGTAGCCCCTAGATGACCACAAGTAGCCCCTGCCGGTCCTGAGTAGCTCACAGAGGATTGTCAGTAGCCCCTGATGGCCATGTGTAGCCCCTGGATGGCCACAAGGAGCCCCCTGGTTGGCTGTCAGTAGCCCCTGAGGGTCACAAGTAGCCCTGGGATGGGGCCGGATTGCCATGGTAGCCACTGCATGACCACAAGTAGCCACTGGATGGATACACGTAGCCCCTCTGAATGATCACAAGAAGCCCATGGTTGGCTGTGAGTAGCCTCTGATGACCCTGAGTAGCCCACAGACGGCTGTCAGTAGCCCGCAGAGCACTGCTGTCCTTGCGCCGTAGTCCTGACCCCACCAAGGCCCCACGTGGCCAAATCCAGGGCAATGTCACCCCCCAAGCAGCCGTGTGCCAGCAAGTGCTGGCAGCTTCCCACCCTGCTCCCACCAGCCTTTGCTGCTCAGGAAACACCTAATTAGCTGCTCCTGCTAATTAACCCGAGTCCTCCCTCCCGCTCCCAACTGCTCCTTTCTGCAGAGGATACACAGCTGCTAATTAAAATCCCAAAGTCCTTTGGCTGGAGGAGCTGGCGGCTGCCAGGGCAGCAGGTTCCTGCACACGGGGTCAGAGAGCAGAAATGGGGGTCCCCAGGAGCGGACCCCTCCCCAGACAGAGCCCCCCACCCTTCCCTCTTCCCAATGTGGCGCTGGGGGTGGGCAGAGGAGTCGGGGGAGCTCCCCTCGAGCCGCCGGGGTTGAGGCGGGGACACCACGCCGCAATTTAAAGGTTGTGTCGCCCACCCCACCCTGCCTGTCCCTCTCCTCCCTCCCGGGAACCCGGCCAGAGGGATGGGATGAGGCTCCTCCAGCTGCCACCTGCCGGGGTGAGCCACATCTGAGCCGGGAATGCTCCGGGCCACGGCCCGGTCCCGCTCCCGACTCCAGAGCCGAGCTGCAGGGAGCTCAGCGAGGGACAGGCAGGGCAGGACCGGCTGTGGGGGGGTTCCACTGCAGCCCCTCAGAGAACTGGGTCCGCATGGAGACCCTGCCCCACACAGAGCCCCCCAAACAAACCCTCCCCGCACACCGCTGAGAGCTGAGCGATCCCCCGGGGGGCTTCCAGCAGCACCCGGAGCCCCCCGGAGCCCCCCGCCCGTCCCGGGCCCACAGAACAGCACGGCCAGCACCGTCCCCGGTATTTATTGCGGTCCGAGGCGCAGCCCCCGCCGCCGCAGGTCGGCCCGCGCCGCCCTGATGTGCTCCTGCAGCTCGGCCGCCGCCTCCTCGCAGTCGTTGAAGGTGGCCAGGCGGTAGCCCACGGTGGCCAGGGAGTAGCAGCCGAAGGCCACGAGCAGGTAAACGGGCAGCGGCAGCAGCGCCTGGCGGAGCGGGGCCGGCGGCTGCAGCTGCGGCGGGGCCAGAGCCAGCGCGGCCCAGGCCGAGCCCAGCACGGCCAGCCCGCACAGCCACTGTCCCAGCTTGGTCATGGCGGCCTGAGGGGAGAAGGAGAAGGAGAAGAAGTGGAAAAAGAGAAGAGGAAAGACGGGGAGTGGGGGAGCCATGAGAGGAACAGAGGGGAAAAGGGGAGACAGGGAAAGAGGAGAGGGAGAGAGGCAGAGAAAGGAGGCAAGGCCGGAGAGTAGAGACGGGCCGCCCCCAGTCTCCCCCCGGGCCTCCACCCGCCGGACCCAGGACCCCCTCCAGAGACCGGGTCCGGGGCCAGCCCCACCCCCACCTGGCTCGGTCCCGCTCCCGGTGCTGGTCCCGCTCCCCGCCCGGCGCTGCGGTGACGTAACGGCAGCGCCGCGCGCGTGGGCTGCCGGGAGCTGTAGTTCCACGGAGTGGTGCGCGCGGGCGCCCCCTGCGGGCGGGGCGCGGCACCACCGGGACCCCGCCGGGACCCCGGCTCCGGCCCCGCTCCCGGTGCCGCAGGAAGCGCCGGGCTTTGTCGGCCGCGGCCGAGGCCGCAGGAAGCATCTGGTTTCCTCCACGTCCGGCCGGAGGAGTGCCAGGGGCCCGGCGTGGGAGCGAGTCCCGCTCGCCCTCCCACGGGTGCAGGGACCGCGCCGTTCCCACCCCCCCGCAGCCGGGCAGCCCCGGTGACCCAGCCGGTGTTCTGAGGAGGGCACACACGAGTCTGTGATACCCTGCCAAACCCCTGAGCTGTGCCAGCACAGCCGTCTGGTGGCAGCTGGGGCTGGAGCCCTGAGCCACTGGGACCCCCACAACCCCCCTGCCCACTCCAGCCTGCTCCAGTCTTGGCTCCACTGGGATCTCCCTCCCTTGCAGGTCTGGGCAGACAAGATGCCAGCAGCACATCTTCTATCCTTGGCGACCCCCACCTTCCTGGGCAACCCAGAACCTACCCCAGGCTCCAGGGCCACTTCCAGCCACACTGGCACAGAGCAGGGCCAGAAACTGGGCCAGGAGCTGGCAGAGGAGACAAGAAGCTACAAAGAAATGGCTTTATTGGGCAGGGGGCTGTCCTGGATTGGCCATAGGGAGAGGGCTGCCCCAGGAAGGGGCAGCAGGACATCAATTTCTCTTCCTGCCCTTGCCAACAGCCTTGGCAGGAGCAGCAACGGGCGCTGTGGACTGGTAGAGAGTGGAGGAAATCTTGTTGATGTAGTAGAGACCAACCATGGAAAAGATGAGGCTATGAGGGCAGAAAGGAAGAGGCTGCTCAGTTGCTGGGGGCAGGAACACAGCAGGGTAACCCCAACAGCTTCCCTGGGATCCCACTGCACTACCCTTTGTAAACCAACACCTTGTCCCTGGGTGCCACCCCCCTGCCCTTCCTAAACCAACACTTTCCCCTTGGATCAAACTGTGCTGCTGCTCCCACCACCCCCCGAGGCTCCCTGGCAGTCCTGGCCCTGCCCAGCTTCCTGCCCCTCTCCCAGAGTCACCATGGTCCCTCGGGGTCCCCTTGGTGGCTCCCCACCCTCCAGGGCAGCTCTGGACGTACCAGGTGGTCACACAGACCCGGTGGATGAGGCCAGAGGCGAACAGGGCCAGCAAGAGGCAGGTGAGGACTGTGGAGAACCAGGAGACACACGATGCTGCAGGGCTACCCCCGGTGATGGCATGGCAGGGGGGCATGGCTGCAGCAGTGTCATTTCCCCCAGGCCCACAAAAAGCTCAAGGGGAGCTGCCACAGCTCCAGGGCAGGGCTGGGACCATCCAGTGCCACTGCTGGAGCACCCCCAGCCCTTCAGACACCGATGTGTTCCCGTCCCCCTCCTAGGCTCCCACAACACTTACTCTCAGGGAATATCTTGGCCTGGAAGCCCTTGCCAAAGACGAGGTTCTCCAGGTTGTTGAAGGCCTGGTGGTGAGGTTAAGGGACAGAACAGGATCCCGCCGTCCTCCCGAGCCTGCTCCCATCTCCCATCTCCCATCTCCCATCTCCCATCTCCCATCCTCTCTGCTCCAGCCCCACTCCTGCCCTTTGGACCTGCTCCTGTTCCCATCCCATGCCCCATTCCCAGCCTCTGGATCTGCTCCCAGCCCCTGACCCTGCTCCCCACCACCCCTTTGACCCATTTTCCAGCCCCCTGATGCGGCACCCTGGCCCCGCTCCCCCCCAGCCGCTCTCCCGTGCCCCGGTCCCGCTGCAGTCCCGGGGATGCCGTGAGGGAGCAGACGAAGAGCGCGGAGCCCAGCAGCCCGCCCTGGATCGTGAGCCACTCGGTGGAGGCGAGCTGCCGGCTGTACATCTGCATCCCGGCGAACAGCAGCAGCGACAGCAGCGACGACAGCGCCAGGGACGTGCCCGTTCCTACGGCTGAGCCCCGGGGCCGACTCAGCACCGGCACCGAGGCCAGACCCGGGGCCTGAGCCCACCCTGCACCCATAGGGCCGTGCCCCCCATTCCAGCTGCCCCCCCGCTCTTGTTAACCCCGTTATCCCCGTGCCCCCAATACCGCTCTGCCCTGTTACACCTCCATTCCCCTCGCCCCCGTTAACCCCGTGCCCCCCTGCCCCGTTACCCCTCGCGCCCCCGGTATTCCCATTGCCACCCCTGTCCCCGCGCCCCTCTTTCCTCCATTACTCCATTCCCCCGTCACCTCCCATTTTCCCACCGCCCCCCCTCCCGTTCCCCGTTCCCCCCCCTCCCCCGTTCGCCCCTCACCCATGGTGCCCCCAGCCCGTCCCGCTCCGCTCCCGGTGCCGCCGTTCTGCGCACGCGCACTGCGGCCGCGCGCCGCGGGGACACGGCAGCAGCGCCGGGCTGCGTCACTGCGCGTGCGCGGGCGGCCCCGCCCCCTCCCCCCCGCGCGCGCGCCCCCCGGCGGCCGCGAGCGGCGCTGCGCGTCCCCGCGGCCCGGAGCGCCCTCTGGCGGCGGGGACGGGAACAGCGCGGGGCCGTGACCCCCGGCACCGGCACCGAGCCCGGCACCACCCCCGGGCCCACCGCCGTTACCGGTGTCATGCCCGTCCTGCGCGCAGCCCACCCCAGGCGCCGCTCCCCGAGCGTCGCCCGTCGGGGGCTGCCCGGGGGTGCGGCGAGAACAGCCCCGCCATGACTCCCCCTCCCCCTCCGGTGCCGCCCCTCCGATGCCTCTCCCCCCCTCCGGTGCCGCCCCTCCGGTGCCTCCACCGCCCTCCGGTGCCGGCGGGGCGGGCGCCGCCGAGCATGCGCGCCGCCGCCCCCCGCCCTCCCCCCGGCTCCGCCGCTCCCTGCAACACACCGGGGCGATCGCGGCCGCCGCTGCTGCCGCCGCCGCCGCAAGCACGGGCGCGGGGAGCGGAGCCATGGCCGAGGGCGAGGACCTGCAGACCTTCACCTCCATCATGGACGCGCTCGTCCGCATCAGCGTGAGCGGCCGCGGCGGCGGCGGGGGGGCGGACGGGGGTCCTCTGGGACCGGGTCGCCGTGGCAACGCGGCGGGGACTGGGGGGAGGGCGATGCCCTTGAGGGGTGGGCGGGCAGAGGACCCGCACCCCGACTCACCGCAGCGACCCCCGGGGAGGGCCGTCACCGGGACCCCCCGACGCCGAGCCACGGCCGAGCCGGGAGCACCGGGTGCGGAGGGGGCGGCCCCATCCCGGCCCCGATCTTGGTGCCCAGCCCGGTCCTGGCGCTGGTCCCAATCCGGGCTCTGCTGTGGGTCCAACCCCAGTCCCCATCCCAGCCTCCATCTCCATCCTGGCCCCCATCTCCCTGTCCTTCCCAGTTCCAATCCCAGCACCCATCCCAGTCCCCATCCCCATTCCAGCCCTGGGCCACATCCTGGCACTATTCCCAGTGCTGGTCCTCATCCCCATCCCAGCCACCATCCCCATCCCAGCCCTGGGCCCTATCCTGGTGCTGATCCCAGTGGTGGCCCTCGTTCCCATTCCACTGCCAGTCCTGATACTGGTCTGATCCTGGCCCTGCTCTGGGCCCAGCCCCAATCACGTCCCCATACCAGGTCTGAGTCCCATCCTGGGTTCTGATCCCAGTGCTGATCCTGATTCTGACGGTGCTGTTGGTCCCAAGCCTGATCCTGGCTCAGATGCTGGTACCAGTGCAGGCCCCAGTCCTGGTCCTGGTGTGGCCTCAGTTCCCATCCCCAGTCTAGCCCTGGGCTTCATCCTGGTGCTGGGCCTGGTTCCATTCCTCAGCCTGCTCCCAGGCCTGATCCTGGCCATGATGCTGGTCCTGGTCCTGGCCCCTATCCCAGTGCTGGTCCTGACACTGACCCTGGTCCTGGCTGTGGTTCCAATGCTGACCCTGATCCTGGCCCTGCTGCTGATCCCAACTCCATTCCTCATCCCAGTGGCAGCCCTGATCCTCATCCTGGTGCTGATCCTGCTGTTTGTCCTCATCCCATCCCTGGTGCTGGTCCCAGGCCTCATTGTTGCCCTGATGATGGTCCCAGTCTTTATCTCCATCCCAGCCCAGGTCCCAGTACCAGTCATGATCCTGGTCCTGGTGCTGATCCTGGCCCTGGTGCTGATTCCAGGCCGTGATCCTGGCCCTGGTGCTGATTCCAGGCCGTGATCCTGGCCCTGGTGCTGATTCCAGGCACTGATCCCGGTCCTGGTGCTGATTCTGGCCCTGATGTTGATTCCAGGCCTTGGTGCTGGTCCCACATGTGATTCTGGTGCTGATCCCAGCCCTGGTGCTGATTCTGGCCCTGGCCCTAGTACTGACCCCAGGCCCTGATGCTGATCCTGACCTTAGTGCTGATCCCAGCCCTGATTCTGATCCTGCCTCTGGTGCTGGTCCTGGCCCAGATCCTGGCTCTGGTGCTGATCCTGGCCCTGATGCTGATCCTGGCCCTGGTGCTGATCTCAGCCCTGATGCTGATCCTGGCCCTGGTGCTGATCTCAGCCCTGATGCTGATTCTGGCCGTGGTGCTGATCTCAGCCCTGATGCTGATCCTGGTCCTGGTGCTGATCTCAGCCCTGATGCTGATCCTGGTCCTGGTGCTGGTCCCATCTGCTCCCGGCCCCGTTGTGCCGCCGGCGGGTGACGCTCCTGCTCTCTCCGCAGACCAGCATGAAGAACATGGAGCGGGAGCTGGTGTGCCCGGTGTGCAAGGAGATGTACAAACAGCCACTGGCACTGCCCTGTACCCACAACGTGTGCCACGTGTGTGCCAGCGAGGTGCTGCTGCAGCACGGCCACCTCTACTGCGACCCCACCTCCGAGCCCACCTCGCCTGCAGCCACCCCGTCCACCCGCAGCCCCCGCCTGGGCCGCAGGGCTGTCCCCAAACCCGACCGGCTCGACCGCCTCCTGAAGTCAGGTGGGGCTGGGGGGGCTGGCAGAAGGGACAGGGGCAACAAGGGGATGGCTGGAAACGACAGGGGTGGCTGAGGGGATGGGAACAGGGATGGTTGGAGGGGTTGGGGACAGCTGGAGGGGGCAGAGATGGATGGTTGGAAGAGATGGGAACAGCAGAGGGGACAGCGATGGCTGGAGGGAACAGGGATGGATGGTTGGAGGGGTTGGGGACAGTGGAGGGGATGGGGATGGCTGGAGAGGACAGGGGTGGCTGTAGTGGATGAGGACAGAGATGGCTGGAGGGGACAGGGATGGATGGAGGGGAGGGGGATGGCTGGAGGTGATGGCAGAGGGAAGAGGAACAACAGAGGGGATGAGGAATGGCTGGAGAGGACAGGGACAGGAATGGCTGGAGGGGTTGGGAACAGGGACAGCTGGAAGGGATGGAGATGGGGAGGGGGACAGCACCCTGGGCTCCCCCACGGGAGGGCTGAGGGATTCTGGGGCTTCGTGCCCTACTGACCTCCTCCCTGCCTCCCTCCCACAGGCTTTGGCACCTACCCGGGGCGCAAGCGGGGTGCTGTGCACCCCCAGACCGTCAGCTTCCCGTGCCCCGCCTGCCAGCGGGACGTGGACCTGGGCGAGCGGGGCCTGGGCAGCCTCTTCCGCAACCTGACCCTGGAGCGAGTGGTGGAGCGGTACCGGCAGACCATCAACATCAGCGCCGCCATCATGTGCCAGTTCTGCAAGCCCCCGCAGCTGGAGGCCACCAAGGGCTGCACAGAGTGCAAGTCCAGCTTCTGCAACGAGTGCTTCAAGCTCTACCACCCCTGGGGCACCCAGAAAGCCCAGCATGAGCCCACGCCCCCCACCCTCACCTTCCGCCCCAAGGTACGGCCTCCCCGTGGGTCCTCCTGCCCTGATGGGGGATGAGGGATGAGAGAATTGGGATTGTTCAGCCTGGAGAAGAAAAGCTTTGGGGTTACCAAATTGTGGCCTTCTAGTGTCTGAAGAGAACTTTTGGAAGGATGGGGCAAGACTATTTACAAGAGCCTGGAATGACAGGACAAAGGGCAGTGGGATCAAATTGAAAGAGAGTTTAGGTTAGATGTTAGGAAAAAATTCTTATAGTGAGGGTGGTGTGGTACTGGAACAAGTTGCCTGTGGAACTTATGAATGCCACATCCCTGGAAGTGTTCAAGGCCAAGGTGGGGCTCTGAGCCATGGGGTCCAGTTGAGGATGTCATGTCAGGTGGGTTGGAGCAAGATGATCTTTAAAGTCCCCTTCCAAGCCCAACCATTCTATGGTTGTGAGCTCTGGGGTGCAGGGGTGGGACTCTGCAGGGGTGGTGGGGGGTGCAGAGCCGCGCTGAGCCCCGCTGTGCCGCGCAGGGGCTGATGTGCCCGGAGCACAAGGAGGAGGTGACTCACTACTGCAAGACCTGCCAGCGGCTGGTGTGCCAGCTCTGCCGCGTGCGCCGCACCCACACCAGCCACAAGATCACCCCGGTGCTCAGCGCCTACCAGGCCCTCAGGGTAAGGGCTGCTGGGGCCAGGCCGGGGCTCTGTGGAGAACTGGGGACACCACAGAGCCCCAGTGCAGATGGGGGGTGTGGGGTGGGGGCTGCCGGCACCACATCTCATCACCTTCCTGCAGGAGAAGCTGACAAAGAGCCTCGCCTACATCCTGAGCAGCCAGGACACGGTGCAGACCCAGATTGCTGAGCTGGAGGAGACAGTGAAGCACACGGAGGTAAGGGCAGTGTCTGTCCCTGTGCTGTCCCTAGGCAGCAGTGGCACAGCCAGCCCAGTCCCCTCTGGTCCCAGGATGTGCCACACGCTGACCCTGCCGTGTCTGTGCCCGGCAGGTGAATGGCTCACAGGCCAAGGAAGAGGTGTCACAGCTGATCCAGGGGCTCTGTGCCATGCTGGAGGAGAAGCGGGCCACGCTGCTGCAGGCCATCGAGGAGTGCCAGCAGGAGCGGCTGGCCAGCCTGCACGGCCAGATCCGGGAGCACCAGGCCATGCTGGAGAACTCGGGCATGGTGGGCTACGCCCAGGAGGTGCTGAAGGAGACTGACCACCCCTGCTTTGTCCAGGCTGCCAAGCAGCTGCACAACAGGTACTGGGCTGCAGGCACAGGGCTGTTGGGGCGCTCTGGTGCCCGAGGTGTCACCCTGACATCCCTGCTCTCCCGTGCTGCAGGATCCTCAGGGCCACCGATTCGCTGCAGAGCTTCCGTCCTGCAGCCAACGCCTCCTTCAGCCACTTCCAGCTGGATGTCAGCAGGGAGCTGAAGCTGCTCACTGACCTGGCCTTCATCCGAGGTAAAGGCAGCGGGACCCGGGCACCGGCTGTGCCCCGTGCCAAGGCGCAGCCCCCGCGGGCAGAGCGGGTCCCTGCCCACCTCGGAGCTGCAGCTCAGCCACGGCTGCCCAGGGCCGCGCTCGGGCAGGCGCTCGCGGATCTGCCGGTGCCCCCTCCCCGTCAGGGACAGCCCCCGCCCCAACAGCCCCCAGAGATATCCCTGCCCTGCCCTGTGCCAGGGCACCCGGGCCAGGGGCAGGCAGGCAGGGCCATGGTGCCAGGTGAGGGCAGCAGGAGTGCCGGAGGGTGAGTACGGAGCTGCCCCGCTGCCGGGCAGGCGCTTCCCGCAGGGCAGGAGCCGCGTGGCCCTGCCGGACCCGCTGGCGACACGTTTCAGACCTGCTTCTACCTCTCTTTGTTTATAGGCTGCGGCCGCTGCCGAGGCGTCACCGAAGTAACTGAGGCAAGTCACACCCCTGCCCCAGAGCCGCCCCGCTCTCTCTTCCCATCCCTCCATCCCTCCATCCCGCTCCCACCCTGGCCCTGCTCCGCCGCCATCCTCCATCCCCGTCCTGCCCGCTGGCGTTGGCAGCCGGTGGCTCTGCCTCCTCCATCTGCCGCCGCTCCTCCTGCCCTCCCACCCCCTCTCGCCCCATTTCCATCCCCCTCTCGCCCCATTTCTGTTTCACTCCTTGCTCCGTTTCCATCCCCTTCCTTGCTCCATTTCTGCCCCCCCCCCACCCCATTTCCATCCCCTCTTGCCCTGTTTCCATCCTCTTCCTCATTCTATTTCTTTTCCACTCTCACCCCACTTGGCCTATTCATCATCCAATTTTCTGTCCCCTCCTCATCCCATTTCTGCTCTCCCTTGCCCCATTTCAACCCATCCTTTCCCTATTTCCACTTCTTGTCCTGTTTCCATTCCCCCACTTTGCATTTCCATCCCAGTTTCATTGTTTCCATCCATCTCATCCCCTTTCCATCCCATTTCTCACTCCATTTTCATTCTCCCCTTACTCCATTTCCACCTCTCTCCTTGTTCAAATTTCTTCCCCCTCTTGTCCCATTTCCATCCCCTTCCTTGCCCCATATCTGTCCCCCCTTCACTCCATTTGTGTCCACATTCTTCCCCCATTTATGTTTTTGTCTGCACCCCATTTCTGTCCTCTTCCTCCCTCCATTTCCACCCTTCTCCTCATCCCATTTCTTTTCCCCCTTGCCCCATTCCCATCTGCCTCCTCACCCCATTTCTGTCCCTTTCTGCATCCCATTCCCACCTTGTCCTTGCCCCATTGTTGCCCCATTTCCATTCTCCTTCTCTCTGTATTTCCATCCAGTTCTCACCCCATTTCTGTCCTCTTCCTCCCCCCATTTCCATCCCTCTCCTGGCCCCATTTCTACCTCCCTCCTAATCCTGTTTTCCTTCTCTTCCTTGCCCCATTCCCATCATTTCCTCACCCCTCTTCCACCTGCCATCCCTTCATGTCCTTCTCACCCTGCCTCTGTTCATGCCAGTACCTTCTACCAGCCTCCATCCCCATCTCCTCCTCCTCCTCCTCTTCCACTGCCTCCATCCTCTCTCTCTCTCTCTCTCTCTCTCTCTCTTTCCTCCCTCCTGACTTGCACTCGGCCTGTCTGGTCCCTGGAGCCCCACAGCAGCAGCTCCTCTGTCTCCCTGACTCTCGCTCTCCTCCGGTGCCGACACACGGTCTCCGCAGTCAGACCCCTCTAGACTCCGCTGGTTGTGCGTCCGTCCGTCCGTCCGGAATCCCGGAATGTCCCCTCCCTGCGTCCGGCCGCCTCCCCGCCCGCGGGGTGGGGGATGCTGCCTGATGCCCGCCGCTGCCTCTCCCCGCAGCGCCCGAGGCCCCCGTCATCGACACGCAGCGCACCTACACCTACGACCAGATCTTCCTGTGCTGGCGGCTGCCGCAGCACTCGCCACCCGCCTGGCACTACACCGTGGAGTTCCGCAAGACCGACGCCAAGGCCAAGGGGCTGAAGCTGTGGCAGCGGCGGGAGGAGGTGCGGGGCACCTGCGCCCTCGTCGAGTACCTGGACACCGACAGCGTCTACGTGCTCCGGGTGAAGGGCTACAACAAGGCGGGCTTCGGGGACTACAGTGAGGACATCTACCTGCACACGCCGCCCGCCCCAGGTGAGAGGGGTGGGTGCTTGGATCATCCCGGAGCACCCCGCTGTGCTGTCCCGCTCAAATTCCTCCTCCTCCTCCTCCTCCTCCTCTCCTCCCCACAGTCCTCAACTTCTTCCTGGACAACCGCTGGGGCTTCAACCGGGACCGGCTGGCCATCAGCAAGGACCAGCGCGCGGTGCGCAGCGTCCCCGGCATCCCCATGCTGTTTGCCGCCGAGCGCCTGATGACCAGCTGCCACCTGTCCATCGACCTGGTCATCGGCGATGTGGCCATCACCCAGGGCAAGAGCTACTGGGCCTGCTGCGTGGACCCCAGCTCCTACCTGGTGAAGGTGGGCGTGGGGCTGGAGAGCAAACTGCAGGAGTGGTTCCAGGTGCCGCAGGACGTGGTGAGCCCCAGGTGAGCGGGGTGGTTTGGGGTGTCCAGGGGATCCTCTGCCTGTTCCCACCTCCCCAGAGGGCACTGGGGTGTGGGGGGATCTCCAGGCTGTCCTGTGGGCGTTGGCACCAGGACTCACACGTCCCCTCTGCACAGGTATGACCCCGACAGCGGCCACGACAGTGGGGCAGAGGACACGACGGTGGAGGCACCTCCTCCCTACGCCTTCCTCACCATCGGCATGGGCAAGATCCTGCTGTCGCACGGCTCGGCCCTCACGTCCCGCGACCCCAACGGCTGCACCGTGCCCTTACCCCCACGCATCGGCATCTGCCTGGACTATGAGCAGGGCAAGGTGAGCTTCTACGACGCCGTCTCCTTCCGCGAGCTCTGGGAGTGCGGCGTGGACTGCTCGGGGCCCATCTGCCCGGCCTTCTGCTTCATCGGAGGGGGGGCCCTGCACCTCCAGGAGCTGGTGGCCAACAAGCAGGAGCGGAAAGTGACCATCGGGAACTTCGCCAAGCTGGACTGAGCCGTGCCCGCGGTCCCCGCGCGCCGCCGGCTCTGCCCCCCAGGCACCCCGCGAGCGCCGGGGCCTGGGGAGACACAGGTGGCCAGGGAGCAGAGCATAGCAAGGGTGGCCCCGACCCTGCCACCACTGGGGACAGGCCAGGTGTTTGTTTTTTGGGATGGGGGGGATGGGGACAGCTTTGCCGTCCCCTCCTCACCCTGCCCGCCTGCCCCTAGCTCTGGCTTAGCCCGAGGCTGCTCTGGGCTGGGGCTGTGGGCAGGGCTGGCAGAGGCTCAGCCCTAGAGATGGGTCAGGGAGGGGGACGGGGCTGCACAGGGAGGGGGGGTGGAAAGTGGCAGTGGGGTGACAGTGGAGGGGAGAGGCTGGGTGCTGGTTGGGGTGGGGGAGGCAGCTGGGGTGGGGGAGAGGGCGGGGGGAGGCTGGGCTGGAACAAGGTGTGAAGATGTTTTGTAAAATGGCTCATTTTCAACGTGGATCATCTGGCTGCAGCCAGGCACAGCCCCTGGACACAGCCAGCGTGGGGTCCCTCCCGTGGGCTCATGGGCACCTCAGTGCCACCTGCTCTGCCCTGTCCTTGGGCAGCAATGTGCCTGGCCAGCCCTGCACGTGCTCTGAGGGCCACACTTGGCTCCCGTTACACCTCTCAGTGCCCAACTACACATGGCTGGGGTGAGCTGGGCCTGTGGGGTCTGGATCTGACCCCCAGCACCGTGGGGCTGTGCTGGCCGTCCCACACCGGGATCCGTCCGAGCTGCTGTCATTTCTCCTGGGTTCTGTTACAACAAACGCTGTATTTTCATGGTTTCCTACAATAAACTGCAATGCCAGACTCCTCCAGAGCCTCCCTGACACGGGGGGGCCATGGGGTCACAGTGCAAGGGACCAGGGGGCCTTGGGTCTGGGTTGGCTGTGGGGTCAAGGGGGTCACAGAGCTGTGGTGCTGGGCTGGCCATGGAGCTGTGGGACCAGGAATGTCCAGGGGCATGTCCAGGGGCATGCACGGGATCGGGTCCATGGGGCTGGGCTGTCCTTTGGGCCATGGCCAGCAGGTGCCAATCCTGCCCAGCCCGGGCAGTGCTGACGTGTCATGTCCTACCTGTGCTCTGCCCAGACACGTGGTCACCCTGTCACAGGCTGTCAGGGGGCTCCTGGATCAGACGTCTCCCCAGTGGGCCTAGAACAAATTCCTTCTGCATTGCTGGGGAGTCTCAGGGGTGGCCAGTCCATCCAGGGGGGTGCTGGGTGCTGAGGTGTCGGAAGTGGGTATTGGAGCTGGACCCCCCACCCAGGTACTCTGCATGGCAGGTGGAGTGGCCACAGGTGGGGCAGGGCCCTTCCTGGGTGGGTGCCTGTCCCTGGAGATCCCAGCCCCTAAGTTGGAAGGGGAGGGGGCCACAGGGCTGAGCTCTCTGCAAACAGGCAGCTCTTTGTAGGGCCCAGCCCTGCAAATCAGGCCCCTGTTCTCATTCCTGGGGCCCTGCCCAGGGTTGGGGGGGCTGAGTGGGGAAGCAGCAATCTCAGGCACACCCCATCCCCTACAGGGCTCTGCCCTAGGCACACGACCCCATGCCCAGCTGGCAGAACAGATCTGGGGAGGGGGGTGCTACACTGTGCCAGAGCCCCCCCATCGGTGCACCCCCCACAGCAGTCTCAGGGAGCCCCCTGTGCTCCAGAGACCCCTTGCCTGCACCCCAGCACAGCTCTGATAGCTCCCAGCACATGCCAGGGTTCCCAGGCACCTGGCACAGCCATGGGCCCCACCCAGAGCCCACATTCTGCGGCTGAGGGATCCGTCAGCTGCCCGCTGCCGGGCTGCTCCTGGGGCTGTTCCCGGCCAAGCACTGGCTCCTTGCCTGTGACCACATGGGCTTTCTTTGGGGAAGGTTTGGTTCCTTGTTTTTTTGCCTTTTCAGCGGTTGCCAAAACACTCCCAGCGCCCAGGAACAGGCCCAGCTCAAACTGGGGCTGCCACGGGGCCAGCGCTGTGCTCTGGGGATGGCTGTTCCCAAGGTTTGTGTGCTGGCACACGGCTCCCCGGTGTCACCACACACCCCCTTCCTCCAGCACCCCCCAGAGCCTTTTTGGGGCTGACTCAGGGAAGACCCCGAGCCTGCAGAGGCAGGGGAGGGGAGCAGGACACGCTCCCAGTGACACACGTGCAGCTGCACAGCCCCGGCACCGTCACATTCCGCCTGTGCAGCCGTGGGGAAACCGGACGCGTCAAACGAGGCACGTTCGGTGGTGAACAGAAACCGAGAGCGCGGGAGGGATGAGAGGGATGGAGTCTGGCGGGACATGTCACATGCAGGGACCAGGGACACGGGGACACCCCCAGCACCAACCCCAGGGCTGCCTGGAACGGGAAATGAGAGCCACCACCCACTCTGAGGCCGGCTGGGTGGGTGACAGCCACATAAGGGAGTCACTGTCCCAGAGAAGCCCCCCTGCCACACCATGGCTGCCCCCATCCTTTTATTTTAACCGCGATAAATATTCCCCGGCCGAGGACCTGCCACCCCGCCGAGCCAAGCCCGGCATCAACACCCGGCAAATAGAGATATTTATATAAAATAACACCACAAAAAGAGCCATTGAATCCCCGGGGGTGAGCGCAGGGGGAGCACGAACCCAGTCCTCCACCCCCGGCACGGAGCAGGGTTGCAAAGCCAAGCGAGTGCGGGGACCGTGGAGTGTGCGGGACCCTCCCTCACGCCCCCGATCTTTGTTCATCCAGTTCTGTCATGTGCACGTATCCGGCTGCTCCAGAACCATCCGGCTCCCGCTGCCCACGGCGAGGGGCCGAGCAGCACCGGGATATGTGCCCGGGGCCGGTGCTGCTCCCCCAGGAGTGGGGGGCTGCGGCCGCCCCCTCCCCTCGGCAGCCGCCCTCCTTCCCAGCGCGCCCTTCAGAGGTTGTCGGAGCCGGCGGTGGGGTTGGTGTAGGTGAAGGTGCCGGCCCTCGTGGTGCTGCTGCCGGCCACCTTGGGGACAGGAAAGGCGAGGGGATGTCACAACTGGGCTGAGCCCCCACCCCGGGGCAGCAGAGGAAATCTGCCCCCTTCTCCAGCACTGCTATGGGCAACCAAGAATTGCATCCTCCCGTCGTGGTGGGCTGCTACCCCCAGCCGCGGGCACTGTGGGCACCCTGGGCCCCCACGGACACCCCGAGCCCCCCTCCCCGTGCGCAGGAGGAGCCTCGGTGGCCCCGGCCGTGTTCCCGCACGATAAGCCGGCCTGGCAAGTGCGAAGGTAAATATTTACCCAGGCCCCTGGTATTTGCACAGGGTGAGCTGCTCGCAGGGAGCCAGAGCAGCTGGACACGGCCCCCGCCCACAGCCCCGCATGGGGGGAGCACAGGGCACGAGGCGATGGGGCGGCCCCGGTGCCCAGATCGCCTTGGAGAGCCCTTGAGCCTCCAGGCAGCTCCCTGTGCCACACCCAAAGCTCCAGTTTCGGAGCTGCTGGTGCAGGATGCGGGGTGCTGGCTACGGGAATCATCAGCCCCCCATCAGTGCTCCGCACCCATGGCCGAGGATGCCGTGACAGCAGGAGGGTCTGGCTGGGGCTCAGCAGAGCAGGAGAAGGGGCAGGGTGGGCAGGCAGCGAGCTCCCTGACGCTGCTGGGGTTGCAGGGAGCTCCCTGGAGCCAGGCTGGGTCTGCCCACGCCGGCTGCACACCCGCTCCCAACGCTGCTCCAGCCAAGCGTGAATGTTACGCTCACCTCCCGGAGAGGGAAGAGCTCCCCGGACTCCTGCCATCCCCGTTAGCCATTAACCCAGAACCCGGGGGATGCACCCCTGCTCTCTGCCCTGGCAGCAGCTGGGACCCCAGGGATGGGGCTGTCACCTCACCTGGCTGTAGGGGTTGGCTTTGCTGTTGGGGGACACGTATCGCCCGTGGCTCTGGTACTGGAGGTATTCAGCCATGGGGTGGTAGGAATCTTTCTGGCTGAGCAGATCCAGCTTCCCTCGGCTTTTCCGGCGGCAGGTGCAGGTGGACTTGGGGAGAGAGAAGAGGTCAGGGCTTGGCCAGTGTGGGGACAGGGACAGGGCACCAACCAGCAGAATGCAGGTGAGGACTGGGGTGGGGATGGGGCCTCACCATCAGGAGGAGACAGGTGAAGATGCTGAACAGCAGCAGGATGCTGACCAGGACCAACAGAGCGATGGCCCAGTCCGGGACCACGGGCACTGGAGCTGGGAACATCACTGCTGTGGAGCCTGAAAGGAGCAGAGCTGTGTCTGCACCACTGGCAGAACTGGGGCAGAACCCTGAGAGATCCCTGGGACAGGACACCAGGGGCTGAGCCCTCCTGCATGGCATCCACTTGCTCTTCCCAGTGCTGCCTGATGCAGACACTGGGAATGGGCACCGGCTCCACCCACTGCAAGCCCCAAGCCCATCACAGCACCAAGCAGGCCCCTGCCTCAACCAGGACAGGGCAATGCTCATGGAGCCCCCCAAGCTCCCTTCCCAGCCTGGAGCCTCCCCTCACTCTGGATGCTGTCCAGCTGTAGGCCCATGATGAAGCCGTTCTGGTCCAGGCTCTTCCTCAGGCGCCGCTCAGCAGCGTCGGGAGTGACGGCGTCGCTTCCGTTCCCAAACACGAGGGTGGACTGGACCTCCACCGAGCCTTGGCTGCATGGGAGAAGGCATCAGCACCCAGATTGCCCCCTGAGGGGCTGCATACCAGGGGGATACACCTCAACACACCAGCCCCGCTGGCACTGCTGCTGCTCACCTGTACTGCAGCTCGCTGCACCCGGCGTAGGTCTGCGTGCCCATGCAGCCAGCGCAGCCAAAGACGTGTTCGAACTGGAAGGAAGCATTGAGGTCATGGCCACCTCCCCACAGACACCCCCTTTCCTGTCTCCACTCAGAACAGGCTGAAGCTGCTGGCAGAACGGATGCTCGGGGCACTTCCATAGAAAGCCCTAAGGTGAGGTGGCTCCTTCCCAGCACGGCCCAGGGCCTCTGCTGGTGGGGCTGGGACTCACCATGGCCAGGACGGTGCGGCTCAGGCTCCTGTACTCCTCTGACGCTGGGTCACGCAGGCTCTCGTTGAAGCTCCTGTTGATGATGCGGAAGGACAGCGGGACACGGACGAGCAGCTGGACAGCAGCAGGCAGCTGGGCTGTGGTTTTGCTGGGGTTGGGACCATGCTGGGTGGGGGTCTGCCTGTGAGCTGTGCTGCCCTCAGATGTTATCTGGGTGGGAAAGACCTGAGCACTGGTGCTCCTGTTGCCTCTGGTGCTGCCATCCATGGTGGTGGGAGCGGCAGAGCTGCCGTTGTGGGGGATCCAGCTGCTGTTTGAGGTGGCATTGGCATGGGGGATGGCTGGGCTGCTGGGGACAGGCACCACAGTGCTGTTGGATGTGCCGTTGCCTCTGGACTGGTTGCCAAACTGGAAGTTCGTGGTGTTTATGCTGGGGAACACGGTGGCATAGGAGAAGACAGAGGTTCGGGGTCGGCTGCCCCCTGTGCTTTTGGGGAATATGTTTGGTGACAAGGTGGTGGTGGTTGTTTCCGTGGTCATCTCCACGGTGGTCGTTTCAGTGGTTTCCATCTCCATGGTTGTCTCGGTGGTCATGGCACGTGTACCTGGAGAAACCCCTGAAGTCAATGGCTGCAGCCCAGTTAGGGAAGGTTTTACCCACAACAGCTCATCAGCTGGACACTGTGGGAAGCACCACAAGCCCCAGGAGCCAACATCCAGTGGCTCCATTTGCCCATGAGGCTAACGAGACCTTCAGCAACACCCCATGATCGGGGCTGGGCACTTGTGGCACCACTGAGGGTCCAGGTGGAGCTGGGTGGGCACTGACACCAGCACCATGCTCAACCCTGCAGACCCTTCTGAGGTGTCCCTGACATGCTGGGGGCTCAGACATGCCACCCAATAAAGCCCCCCTTGCTATGGGTGACAGGCTGGGGTGTCCCCGTGCCCTCCAGACCTGCCTGGCCTGGCTGTGGGCCAGTACAGGCAGCTCCCGGGCAGGTTCCCAGCGGGTGCTGCAGGAGCCGGCAGCACTGGAGGAGAGCCCGGGGTCCGAGTGCTCACCGGGACACACCTGCATTCCAGCCCGCAAGCCCCGGGCACAGCCTGCTCCGGCTGGTCCCGGCACAGCCCAGCCCTTGGCCGAGCCCTTCGGACACGGCAGAGGGGCCGCAGTCTGAGCCCCCGGGTACCGGCTTTCCTGGGCACAACCAGCCCCGGGTCGCTGCAGCCCGGAGCCAGAACGGGAGAGGTGACAGTGTCCCCGCTGCAAAGATGCCCCTGGCTCCGGTGTCCCCTGGTCCCCACTTTGGAAGGGACCCCGCTCCCCCTGTCCCCGTTCCTCCCCGCCTTCCCGGGTCCCCTCCCGGCTCCCTCTGGCTCCAGGTGCCCCAGCCCCTCACCTGTGCCCAGCACCAGCAGCAGCAGAAAGACAATGAACGCCATGGGGCTTGTCCGGGGGGTCCCGGCGCCTCGAGGGGCTCGGCGGCTGCTGCTGCTCTCCCGTTAGCTGGTGGCACTCGCCTCAGTCCAGAGATCCGGAACTGGCAGCTCCACAGCGGCCGGAGCTTTATAGAGCACCTGGAGCAGGTGGGGAGGCCCCACCCCGCTGCCGGCTCCAGGGAGGGGGGTCGTTCTGCCCCACTTGGCACAGGGGTGCCACCGCTCCGACGGGGCCCCCGCAGCATCAGGACCCCAGGATGGGTCCCTCACACTTCCCTGGCTTGGGGGGACACTGCTGGCAGTACCTGCGTGCCGAGGGCGGCCCCAGCCTCGGGTGGGGGCACAGCACGGGACAGTAGCCGGGCATCCTGGGGCAGGGGCGGCAGCAGCATCTGCCCGGCTCCCTGGGCTGAGCCACGGGCCCAGGACCTGGTGGGGACATGGGGGGTGGTGCATACAGGGGACACGGAGTACCCCAGCCCCTCGTGCACGGGGGGCCTCATCCTCTGGCTCAGCCCAGGGTTAATCATTAGCGGCTGGTCATCGCCCCGCCCTACATTCAAATAAACACCAGTGACCCCCCCCGAAACGCTTACGCAGGTACAGCCCAGGGCCCCACGGCATCCCAGTAGGTCCCAGTAACCTCCCCCCAGGTCCCAGTGCCCAGCAGGAACAAACCCCCATCCCCATTCAGCACACGGGTGATGCCAGGTGCCGCGTTGGGTGCCAATGCCCCACCCCAGAGGTAACGGGCACCGCCCGTGCCTGGGTGCGGGTGACATGTGCTCCTGGCACGGATGGGCATCAAAAGCTACTGTGGTCCCGCTCTGCCCCTGCCCTGCAGAGAGTCCTGATCGCTGGGAGAGCCCAGATCTCTCAGGAGGGTGCTGATTCCTGTGAGGGTTCCAGCTCCTGGGGAGGCTCTGGTCGGGTCCCCCACACTTGGCTCCTGGCCAGCCTCATGTGAAGCCAAAGTGCTACCCCAGTCATGTCAGAGGGCTCTGAGGTGGTGCTGAGAAGGGGAGCAGAGAGGGGGGACCCTCTGTGCTGCAGTGACATGAGGACAAGGGATGGATGGGCCGGGTTTCAGCGCAGGTGGAATGGGACCCCCACAGCAGCCACAGCCTTGGCGAGCCAGGACACGTGCAGGGAGGTGCAGGGAGGTGCAGCGAGGTGCAGCGAGGTGCAGGGAGGTGCAGGCAGCGGCTCTGAGCAAACATGTCCTTCCCGAAAGGCCTCACCATGGGAATGGCTCTCCCCGTGCAGTGATGCTGACCCCTGCTGCCCTCTGTTCATGCCCTAATCCCCCCACCCTGCTCAGCTCTGAGGGCTTTTCCCTGGGCCTTCCCAACCCACCAAAGCAGGGAGTCGAGGGCTGCAGTTTTCCTACTGCAGACACCCACACTGTGTGGGGGGCTGAGGGGCAGGAGGGGGTCCCAGCAACTGCTCTCACCCACCAGCCCAGACAGCAGGGGCCATCAGCCCACCCTGTCCATGTCTGGTGGGTGCCATGTGCCCACTGCCATCACACCCCATGGTGTCTCATGGGTTCTATCTGCCCATCCCCACCCTGTTTAGTGGATTCCGTCTGCCCAGCCTCACCATGTCCAGGGGGTCTCGTATCCCCACCCCCACCATGTCTGGTGGGTTCTGTGTCCACCCTGTCCGTGCCCTGGGGATCCTGTGTGTAAATCCCCACTGTACCCAGTGAGTTCCTTGCATACACCCTGTCTGCATCTGGTGAGTCCTGTGTATTCACCCTGTGGGTTCCCCGTGTCCAGTCTGCCTGTGCCCAGTGGGTTCCCCGTGTCCAGTCTGTCCGTGCCCGGTGGGTTCCCCATGTCCATCCTGTCCATTCCCGGTGGGTTCCCCGTGTCCATCCTGTCCATTCCCGGTGGGTTCCCCGTGTCCATCTTGTCCGTGCCCGGTGTTTCCCCCGTGTCCAATCAGTCCATGCCCGGTGGGTTCCCCGTGTCCATCCTGTCCGTGCCCGGTGTTTCCCCCGTGTCCATCCTGTCCATTCCCGGTGTTTCCCCCGTGTCCATCCTGTCCATTCCCGGTGTTTCCCCCGTGTCCAGCCTGTCCGTGCCCGGTGGGTCCCGGCTCGGTCCGGTGGCCCTGAACCTGCAGCGCCCCCTGGCGGGCGCGGTTCACCACGACGCTCGCGCCGCGCACCGGCACCGCCGGACGGGACCGGGACCGGCACCGGGACCGGCACCGGGACCGCAAGTGGAGTGAGACCGGAGCGGGAGGGGGATTAAGACTGGTCCTCTACTGGAGTGAGACCGGGAGCGGGATTAGGACTGGAGTGAAAGCGGAACCGCTACTGGAAAGAAACCGGGACCGGAACCGGGAGCCGACTGCAGTAATCCAGAGCGGGAGTGGGACCGATATCGGAGCGAAACCGGAGCGGGAGAGGGACTAGTTGAGGCAGCAAGAGACGGAGCAGAAGCGGAGCGGGACCGCAGCGGGAATGGAATCGGGAACGGTACTGGACCGGGACAGGAGAAAGAGCAGAAGGACCGGAACAGGAGCGGGAACCGTGGCCGCCCCTCTCAGCTCGGGAACGCGGGAGGAGGCACTCGGCACCAAGCGGTGATTTCACCTGTCCCGGTACTCCCGGGGAGAGCCAGCTGCACAGGCACCGGCTCCGATCCCGGCCCCAACACCGGAGGGCAACCTCGCGTTGCCCTTTTAAGAGGGGCCCGGTGCCGCCGCGCCCATTGTCGCCGCCGCCGCCGCGGGGCGGGGGGGCCGGGCCGGTGCCGGGGCCGCGCTCCGGGGCGGGCGGGGTGGGGGCACATTCCGCCGCGTTGCCGGGACAGCCGTCGCCGTGGCGACCGGTCCCTGCCGCCGAGCCGCGGTGCGCGCCGCGCAGTTCCCACGGAGCGGCCCGGGCGGCGGCGGCGGCTCCGCTCCCTCCGGGGCGGCGGGAGGGCCGGGATGCGGTGCAGTGTTGTGCTCTCGCCCACCAATATTGCACTCGTCCCGGCCTCCCGCCGCCGCGGCCTGCGCCGGGGGGACCGGCCGGGCACTGACCCAACCCCGCGACCACCGGGAGGACGGCGCGGGACGGAGCCGAGAGCACGGGGAGGGGAACCCACGGCCCTCTCGGGCCAGCGGGAACCCCCAGGGACCGGGCGCGCAGGCTAGAAAACACTCAAAACTTTATGGCCAGGCGTGGGGCAAGGACCGGAGCGCCCGGGGCAGGCGTGGGGGGAGCCCCGGCACTGCGGGGCCCCGGTACTGGCAGTGCAAAGTCCGCGGGGGGCCGGGAACGGGGCCCGGCCGGGAGGAGCGGCGGGGCCCGGAGCGCCCCCGGGTGCCGCTGGCGGCGGGAGCCCGGAGCGCCACCGGTGCCGCCGGCAGGGGAGGCCCGTGCCGGGCGCGGTCACTCGCGTCCCTCCAACAGGAACCGGCGGAAGGGCTCGAAGTCGGCAGGGATGGTGTCTGTGGGGAGCAGCGCGGGGGGCGTCAGGAGCCGGCCACGGGAGAGAGCCCCGATAAAGCCCCCGGCCCAGGACTGACCCCACGGCAGGGGCGAGGGAGGGGATGCTCGGCCGGCCGCCGGGCCGGTGCGGGGGTCCCGGGGGTTCCTGCTCACCGTTGCAGCGGTACTGCAGGTTGGACCAGATGATGTTCTCCTGGGAGAAGCAGAAGACCCCCAGCCGGCCCCCGCGCATCGTGGTGTCGATGATCACACCGGAGTCGGCCACCAGCTGAGGGCCCTCGTACAGACGGACCCTGCGGGGGAGCGGGGCCCGAGCAGTCAGCAGGCCCTCACCGGGACCCCACCGGGGCCAGCTCCGGGATTCCACCGGGACCCCGACCGGGGCAGACATCGGGATCCCACTGAGACGCCATCGGGACCAGCACCTGCATCCCACTGGGACCCCTCCACGATCAGCACCGGGCCGCGGGTATCCCGACCCGGGGACGGTGGCACCGGGCTAGAGCCGGGGCATCCTGCGGGGGGCTGGGCCGGGGCACCGGACCGGCTGGATCCTCGGGCCGGGGCCCCCCGCCGTGGCCGGGCTGAAGCCCCCCGAGCCGCCCCCGGCCCGGCCCCGCCGCCTTTGTCGGGCGCTTTGCATGTGAAAGGCGCCGGCGGGGTCGCCATGGCGACGGGACAATGGCCCCGGGGGCCCGGGGGGCGGAGGGCCCGGCGGCGGAGCCCCCCCGCCGCGGCCGCCCCGGCGGGAGCCTTAAAGGAGAAACGCGGCTGCGGCCCCACCGGGCAGAACCCCTCCCCAAGGCCGACATCCCCCCACCACGGTGATCTCACGGGGCTGGATGCTCCCCTACGGCCAGTATCCCAACACTGGGGTGGTCCCACAGGGCTTGATCCCCCCCATGCCGGCATCCCCTCACTAGGGTGGTCCCAGGACATACAACGCCTCCTCATGGACATCTTCCTACCCCTGAGGTGGTTCTGCAGGGCAGGACCCTTACTCATGGTTATCATCATCTTCACTCTAGGGTTGGTTTCTCACCAGTGACCCACTGGTGTGGTCCCACTGGGGCTGGACCCCAGCCTGCACCGCGGTGAGTGCAGCCCCCACCCCAGCGGCCCCCATGCCCCCCTGCTTACCTGATGTAGCCCACCTGGGGCCTGTGTGCCAGCTGCCAGCGGTAGGACGTCTTGTCCCTCCAGCCGACGTTCCGGGGGTCCTTCCAGAGCAGGCGGACGTGGTCGGGCGTGTGGCCCGTGTGCCACAGCGCATTGCGCAGGTGCTCCCCGGGGCCCGTCGAGGATTTCACTGCCTGCAGGTGCATGGGGGCTTCAGGGGGGACCTGAACGGGGGGGGGGGGGGGTCTGACCCCGCCCGTGGGTGGGGCCGTCACCCACCTTGAGCTGCAGCCCTGGCTCAGCCACAGCACGGAAGGGGGTGGCCTGCCAGTACGTCTGCTCCGTCTGCTTCCACATCACCACGTAGAAGCTGGCGCTGTCCTGGTAGCTGAAGATGAAGCCGGCGTAGTCATCGTCGGTGATGGTGTTGACATGGAAGGTGCCCTCAAAGTCCACCCCGTTGAAGGCCGTGTAACCTACAGGCAGGAAATGCTGCGGGGAGCCCCCTCTCCCCACGGGACCCCCACCCTTCACCCCTCTGTGGGGCGAAGAACTGACCCTCACTCCCCTGCACAGTGAGAGTAGGGAGGCTGCCCCCAGAGCCTGGGGGTGTGTGAATGTATCTTACCCACAGCCAAACCCGGGTCACTGTTCATGGTCTGCACGATCTCCATGCCCTGTGGGGGAGAGCTGGGTGAGGGGCACCCCAGCACCCCTGGGAACCTCCTGGTCCCCTCAGCTCCCACTCTGCAGCGCAGCCCCCAGAAACACGGGGCGCAGCACCCACACCTGGTTGAGCACAACCCAGTTGGGGTCGATCTGGGCGTCCCCCTCGGGGTCAAGGATGACAGTCTGGTAGGCGCGGAAGTCGGTCAGCGTCACCTCGGCGCTCTCGGGGCACACGTCCAGCTGGTCCACCACCGTGTCGTTGTCAAAGTCCTCCTCACAGACATCACCCACACCGTTCCCTGGGGACAAGTGCCCAGTCAGGGCTGGGCTGAGCCCACGCAGGTCCACCTCCCCCTGCCCACCCCATGCTAACCATCCGAGTCCTTCTGGTTGGGATTGGGAATGAGGCGGCAGTTGTCTGGGCCGGGTGCCACATAGTCCGGGATGCCATCATTGTCATCATCGTTGTCACAGTCATCCCCCAGCCCGTCGTTGTCCGAGTCCAGCTGGGAGCTGTTGGGGATCTCAGCGCAGTTGTCCTTGGTGTCCTGATGCCCATCCCCATCACTGGGAGCAAGAACAAGGTCAGAGCGATGACAAAACTGGGGATCTGGCACCAGCTCCCCAAAGACCCCATTGTCCCTCCTGACAGGTCCCTGACCCAGGAGCCCAGTTCTGCCCCCAGGGACACAATGGGGAGGTCACCCCACTGCAGTGCTGTCCACACCTGTCCTCGTTGGTGTCACAGATGTCTCCTACCAGGTCACTGTCCATATCTGTCTGGAGGAGAGCGGAGCCCTAGTTCAGTGGACATCCTTGGGCGAGGAGGAGGACCCCCTGCTCCCTGCTGGGCCAGGCCCCACTCGTCCCAGGCCCCCTGGTCCAGCCTGGCCCCAGCCATACCTGAGTGGGGTTGCTCATTTCAGGGCAACTGTCACAGGCATCCCCAACACCATCCTCATCCCGATCAGTTTGCAGAGGGTTGGGCACCTTGGGGCAGTTATCCAGCATGTTGGGTATCCCTGCAAGGATAGCGCTGAGTGGATACCTCCCCCACCCGGGTGGAACAGCCCCCCTGGCACAGCTAGGTCAACCCAACAGCGGCTCACCGTCCCCATCAATGTCATTGTCACAAGCATCCCCCTCGCCATTGCTGTCCGTGTCCCGCTGGTCATTGTTGGGCACATTGGGGCAGTTGTCACAGGCGTCCCCAAAGGAGTCGGTGTCCGAGTTCTGTTGGTCCTTGTTGGGGAAGAGCCTGCAGTTGTCCTGTGGAGAAGAGGATGGGGATGTTGGCCCTGCAGTGGTGGGCAGACAAGAGGCCACAGTCCCACAGTGGTCAGGGCAGAAAGACGTCTCCAGCACACTGAGACCATTTCCAAGCCATCAGCCTGCTGCTCCCCAGGAGAAGCATCTTGAGGGACTCAGAACTGAGCCAAAAGGAGAAGCCCTCCTAGAGCCACTGGCACAGCCACCCGTCCAGCACAGCCACCTCCACATTCTTGACTCCATCACCGTCAGCATCGTCATCACACTGGTCCCCAATTCCATCGTTGTCAGCATCCTCCTGCCCAGAATTGGGCGTCAGACGGCAATTGTCCTGCAGACACAGCCAGCATTAGGAACAGGGAGGAGATGAAGTCTGGAGCACAGCCCTGCTGTGGATCCCATGCCCTGCACACACCTGCTTGCAGTGCTTGTTGTTGTCAATGCAGGGCAGGGGCTCGTCTGGGTACCCATCCAGGTCTGTGTCTGGCCCACACACATTGCCATTGCCAGCCCAGCCCACGTTGCACTGAATAAAGAAGAGATTAGAGGCTGGAAAGTGCCCTGGCAGGACCAATGTTGCCATGCTGTACACCCCACACCCTCCTCCTGTCCCTGTCCCCTGCTCACTGCACAGGAGATCTCCCCGTTCCTCTCAAACAGGCAGAAGCCGTTGATGTCACAGGGGTTGGAGGTGGGAGTGCTGCAGGACCTCTGTGGGACGCACCCGGACGTTTGGTTGCCCACAAAGCCCGACTTGCAGGGCCCGCACTTGTAGGAGCCCTGGGGAAGAGAGGGCAGGGGTGGGATGAGGGGAGCTGAGCGGCCCCAGGAGCCAGGGAGGGAGCGGGACAGCGCTGCTCACCAGCGTGTTGGTGCAGATGGAGTTGGGGTCGCAGCCCCCATTGTTCCCATCGTTGCATTCATCGATATCTGTGCAAACCTGCGAGCGGCATAGGGGGAAATGCTCACCTTGGACCTTTCCCTCTGCCCACTCCTACCCCCAGGAAGCTCCTCCTCCACAGCAGTGCATTGTCCTGCACTCCAGACATCTCACGGGGACCCAGCCGAGTCCCGTGGCACTGCACTCACCTGCTTGCTGGCCCTGGCATAGTCCACCCCCACACCAGAGACGGTGTTGCCTCGATAGCCACGGGGACAGGGCTCGCAGCGGAACCCGGGGGCTGTGTTGATGCACTTGGAGCCAGGGAAGCAGGGATTGGCATGGGCACACTGCAACACCGGGAAAGACACAGGCTTCATCCTCGGGCACAGCATCCCACCTGCTGCCCCAGGCCATCCCGAGGCAGAGCCTTCCCAAGAGGAAGAGTCCTCTGTGGGGCTGCTGATCCCCCCAGACCATGCCCACCTCCTCGATGTCAGCACAGTGCGTGCCGTTGCCCTCCAGCCCCGGCGGGCAGGGCCCGCAGCGGTACCCAGGGTACTCGTACGTCTCCATGCAGTCCACACCGCTGAAGCAGGGATTGGGGTTACAGCGGGACCGCTGCTCATGGAAGCCTGAGGAGAGGAGAGGCAGGTGAGGGGTGAGACAAGGTGGGCCTTTGTCCCCCGAGGTGGGAGCGGAGCCTCGGCAGCACTCACCGCAGACCTGGCACTCCATGATGGTGTTGCGGATCAGAGACATCTCCTTCACCTGCAAGGCAGCAGAGCATGGAGCATCAGGAGGGTGCTGGCACTGTGCCCTAGAAAAATCCAGCCCAGGGAGTGTCAGTAACCCTCAGTCCCACCTGGTCTCTAATGTCTTCCCGCAGCTCGGTGAGGACTCGGTTGAAGAGGGTCAGCTGTGTGACCAGTGCTTTGGTCTGCTCACCTGCCAGCAGCAGAAAGGAAAGGTCAATCCCAGGACAGACAAAGCCTCCTTGGGCTGTGGGCTGGGACTGCTCTACCCATTGGCACTGAGCTGGGAGGATGAGGCACCTGACAGCTGGGTCACACAGGGCCCCTTCTCCCTTAGCACACCCCACACCCTCTAATCCCACATGGGGCACTGGGACAGGCTGTGCAGGGATTTCTGCCTCCATGGAGCCCCAAATTCCTCATGCCAGGCAACGTGGGAAGCAGAGCAGGGACTTACCCAAGATGGAGGCCAGCACGCTCGTCACTGCAAGGAGAAAGATGAGACATTACCAAATGCTGCTGTCACACCCCAGCAGCGTCACCTCACATGGTCACTCCTGGTCAGCACACGTGCAGCAGTGTAGCTCCCACCTGTGTGGGGACACTGGGCCAGGAGGGACAGGAACATCCCTCTGTGCTGTCACTTGTGCCACAGCCCACACAGGTGACCCCAAAAGCCCCCCAGGCCATTACCTGCACTGTGAATGGACTCATCTCCTTGGAAAGGGCACTCACTCAGGGCGCCCACACGGCTCATGGACCCTCCCAGGATCAGCTTCATCGACTCTACAAACCCCTGATGTGTGTGGGGAGAGGCAGTCAGCATGGGGGGCTCTGCCCAACCCCAAGGGTGCCTTGGCTGGGGGCCTCAATCCCCCTGGCACTCACCTGCATCCTCTGGTAGGCCTTCAGCCCTGTGCGCACCTCGATGGACTCCACCTCGGCCAGGGGGATCTCAGACAGCTCAGGCAGCCCCACGCTGGAGTCCATCTGCTTGCAGTCCACATAGAGCTCCACGCTCAGCGTGTCCCTGCGCAGCCCGCTCAGGCGCACGATGACAGAGTGGCTCTGCCCGTCCGCCACGTGTGCGTGCTGCAGGTTGACCGAGTGCACCTTGTTGTCCTCCCGCAGGTACCGCACCAGGACTGCAGAGGAGCGGGAAGGGGCCATCAGCTCCCCCCCAGCACCCTGGGACCGGTGTGGGCCCTTTGCTCTTCCCTGCAGGAACTCGGTCCCGTTTGTCTCGGAGCACCGGGGCAAGAACAGGGCCAGTCCTTCCCCTCGCAGAGGGCACCCACCTACCTTTGTTGATCTTCCCCACGACAGAGACCTCCAGCCATCGGGTGTTGTCCTTCTTGGAGTAGAGGCCGAAGAGGGTCCCCCCCTGCTTGGGGGGCAGGCGGAAGGTGGAGAGGAGGTACACGTCGTTGACAGTCAGAAGCTCCATGCGGATCTTGTGGGCCACGCTGGCCATCTGCCGAGCCTCGCTCACGAGCAGCAGATCGATGACTGCGAGACACAAGCACCGGGGTCGCCTCCGCACCGGCAGCCGCAGCTCCGGCGGGTCGCTACGGGGATGCTCGGTGCGGTCAGAGCGGCCGTGCAGCGGGGGTGTCCCTGGACCGCCGGGCTCTGGGGGAACCAGGGAAGCCCCGGGGGCTCCGGGGCCGCCCCCGCGCGGTGGCGCTCCAGGACCGGCCGCGCCGCCGAGCGGGACCCGCGGAGCCCCCGCACCGGTGGGACCGGCAGAGTCCCGGCCCGGAGCCCGCCCCGCTGTTGGGGCTTCCCTGCATCCTGCCCCGCGGAGACCCCCGCAACAAGGGGCTGCCAGACCGGGAGATCCCGGAGGGACGGTCGGGCCCCCGGTACGGTCTCGGGGCGCTTAGGGGGCAGCGCGGACAACTCGGTCCCGCTGCCGCACGGTGCCCTCCTGTTCCGTGCAGACGCACCGGGCAGACCGAGAGGGGCTCCGGTGCCGGGGTCAGCCCCGCCGTGGCACTCCCCCGCGGCCCCGAGCCAGCATCGGAACCGGCGGCCGCCCCTCGCCCCGGGGTGAACGTTCCAGCGTCCCCGCTGCCCGCAGCCCAGGTCCCCCGGGGCGAGCAGAGCCGCTGTCAGTGGCCGTGGGACGGGATCCGCCGACCCCCGACTGCCGCCCGTCCCGCCGCCCCTTCGGGGCCGCCCCACCGCCGCCCCGAGCCCCTCCAGTACCTTGCAGTCCCTGACGCGCCGCGGCGGCGGCGCCCAGCAGGAGCAGCGCCAGGAGCGCGGGGCTCCCCGGTGCCCCCATGGTGCCGCCGGTGCCGCCGGTGCGGAGCGGAGCGCGGCGGGGCGGGGTGGCGCACGGGGGAGGGGCCGGCGGGGCCGGCGAGGAGGAAACAAAGAGCCGTCAATCACCGGGCGCATCCCGGGGACACCGGCGGGCGACCGGTGGCCGCTCTGGTCCCGGAGGGGGTACGGTGCCGGCGCGGCACACTGGGCCCGGGGCTACGGGGACACCCCCCGGCACTGCCGGTCCCGGGGCAGCCCCCGCTCACAGTGCCGGTTCACCGGGAGGTCAGGCGGGCGCGTGGCCGGGAGCATCCCGGCCCGGGAGAGCCGGACCGGCCGCGGGGCCGCTTGTACGGAGGTGCCCCTCGCCTCGGAACCCCCGGGCCGGCAGAGCCCCGGGGCCGGTCCGTACCGCCGGGGTGTGCTCGGGCCGCTGAGCCGCTCCCGCGGAGCTCCGGCCAAGGCGGGCGGGCGGCCCGCGGTGTCCCGGCCGTGTTTACAGCTGTTTCCCCCGGTGCCATAACAACGGGCCGAGTCCGGCCCCGGGGCTGCCCCAGCCCCGCGCCCCCGGTGGGGCTCCGCGCCAGCGATCCCGCGTAACGGGGGGGTGCGGGCGGTGGACGGGGGTGGCCCCGAGCCGCACACCGGGCGTTTTCCCCCCGCCGCTGCCAGCGGGCTCCCGGCCCGGCTGCTGCCCGTGGAGACGTGCGGGGGGTGCGGGGCCGAGCAGGGTGAGAGTGCGGAGCTGGGCTGAGCGGTGCGGGCCCATGCGGGGAGATGCGGGCACAGCGGGACTGGGCGGTGCGGGAGCAAGAAGCGTGAGCCGTGTGGAGCTGAGCTGAGCCGTGCGGGGCAAAGTGGGGCCATGCGGGGCTAAGCAGGAGTGAGCAGTGTGGAGCTGAGCGGTGCGGGCACAGCAGGGTGGAGCAAAGCTGAGCTGTGCGGGGCGATGTAGAGAGATGCGGGCACAGCAGGGTGAGCGGTGCGGAGCTGAGCTGAGCCGTGCGGGGCCGAGCAAGGTGAGCAGAGTGGAGCTGAGCTGAGCAGTGTGGAGCCGAGCAGGGTGAGCGGTGCGGGGCTGAGCTGAGCGGTACGGGGTTGAGCAGGGTGAGTGGTGCGGGTTTGAGCAGGGTGAGCAGTGTGGAGCTGAGCTGAGCGGTGCGGGGATGAGCAGGGTGAGCGGTGTGGAGCTGAGCTGAGCAGTGTGGAGCCGAGCAGGGTGAGCGGTGCGGGGATGAGCAGGGTGAGCAGTGTGGAGCTGAGCGGTGCGGGGCTGAGCAGGGTGAGCGGTGCGGGGCTGAGCAGGGTGAGCGGTGCGGGGACGAGCAGGGTGAGCAGTGTGGAGCTGAGCGGTGCGGGGCTGAGCAGGGTGAGCGGTGCGGGGCTGAGCAGGGTGAGCGGTGCGGGGACGAGCAGGGTGAGCAGTGTGGAGCTGAGCTGAGCGGTGCGGGGTTGAGCAGGGTGAGCAGTGTGGAGCTGAGCGGTGCGGGGCTGAGCAGGGTGAGCGGTGCGGGGATGAGCAGGGTGAGCTGTGCGAGGGTGAGCGGTGTGGAGCTGAGCTGAGCAGTGTGGAGCCGAGCTCAGCGGTGCGGACACAGCAGGCTGAGCAGTGCGGAGCTCTGTGGGTCCTGCCCCAAAGGCCCCTGCAGACACCACCGTTCCCGTGCCCGGACCCTGCCCGGCCCCGCTCCATCGCGGAGCCCCCGCTCGGTGCCGCCCCGCGGCGGGGGCGGGCGGGGCCGCCCGTCCGGTTCCGGGTCGGCGGAAGATGGCGGCGCCCATGGAGCTGTTCTGCTGGGCCGGGGGCTGGGGGCTGCCCTCGGTGGATCCCGACTGCCTGGCTGTGCTGGTGAGCGGTGGGCTCGGGGCGGCGGGGCCGCTGCGGGCTGGGCCGGGGTCCCGCGGGCAGACCCCGCTCTATCCCTCCCTCCCTCCGTCCCGCAGACCTACGCGCGGTTCACGGGGGCGCCGCTGAAGGTGCACCGGGTCACCAGCCCCTGGAGGAGCCCCTCCGGTAAGGGCCCCGCCGAGGATCCCGGCACCGCCGGTACCCCCCACCCCATCGCAACCTGATCCCGTTGTCCCCACTCCCCATCAGTGCAGCCTCCACACGTTTACACCCCCCACCCCATCACAGCCTCCCACCCCATCTTTTCTCTCACGTCCTGTGGCCCCTAAACCACTGGACCCGCTGCCCCTCTTACCCCACTTCATCCCTCTTGCCTTATGGCCTCTCCTCCACCCCTGCACCCCCTGTCCCATTACCACCGTTACCGTCTTATTGCACCCATCACACCCTCCCACCCTCATCTCCTGTGCCCCTGACTGCCCCCTCCCACTTTCTCATCTTATTGTACCCCCTTGTCCTGTGTCCCCCCGGCCACTGCACTTCCCTGTATCCCATCAGAGCCCAAACATCTCATCGCCATCCCTCTCCCTTCACACCCCCTCTTGTCCTATTGCACCCCCTCATCCCATTGTGACTCGTGTCCCACTGAACACTCTCATCACACCCCCCACCTCATTTCACCCCCCCTTTTTTCTGTGCCCCCCCTGTATCACTGCATTCTTACACCCCATTGCACCCCATGTCCATCACCCAGCCCCACTCCCCACCACAACCCCCTTGTCCCAGCACGTTCCCCATTTCCCATCACAGAGTTTCTCTGTCCCCATCTCATCTTACACCCCTGTCACTGCCTCGTGCCCCTCACCCAGCCATGGGGGTCCATCCCCCATTCCAGCCCCCTGCTCCCCTCACCTGCTCAGGGTGGCCCCGGGCACAGCGACTGCAGCCCCCTCCCCCTGCCCGCAGGGCACCTGCCCGCGCTGAGGACACAGGACGAGGGCACCATCTCCAAACCTCAGCAGATCATAACACACCTCAGGAAACAGGTACAGAGGGGCTTGGGGCACCCCCTGGCCCGGGCTGTGGGGTACTGGAGCCCCTCAGGGAGGAGGGAACTCTGTTGTGTCACCCATGGGCGGGATTTGGCGCATCCTGCGGAATCAAACCGGGCGTTTTCTCCGCAGAAGTACAACGCTGACTACGACCTGTCAGCCACACAGAGCGCGGACACGCTGGCCTTCGTGTCCCTGCTGGAGGAGAAGCTGCTGCCAGTACTGGTGAGGCTCAGGGGGGCTGCAGGGAAGGGGGGCTCACCGAGGATGGGGTGGGCTCAGGTGTGTGCCCAGCTGCCAGCAGAGCCAGAGAGCGCTGCCAGCAGCAACATCCCGGGAGCCTGGCATGCAGGGATGGGGTTTGGGGGTGGCAGCAGCGGGTTGTGCAGCCTGGGCTGGGGTCTGCCCTTGACCCCAATGCTCCTGCAGCCCCTCGTGGTCTCCAGGGTGGCTGTGCTGGGCAGGGGCTGCAGCCCCACCGTGGCCAGGTTTGTGCATTGTTCTCCACCACAGATCCACACCTTCTGGGTAGATGCCAAGAACTACGTGGAGCACACACGGAAGTGGTACGCAGAAACCATCCCCTTCCCCCTCAACTTCTTCCTGCCCAACGCCATGCACAAGCGGCACCTGGAGCGGCTGCAGCTGATCTGGGGGGATGACTACATGGAGGATGAGGAGAAGCTGGAGAAGGAGGTGAGGGATGGCATCTGGGCACAGTGGCCAGGGGATCCCTATGAGGCCAAAATCCAAACTGGGGTCTGGGTTTCCCCGCTCCTGCTCCCCTGAGCACTTTGGGGGTACCTGGGGCAGGTGCCAACGCTCTGTCCTCCTCCTGCAGCTCTACCGGGAAGCTCGGGAATGCCTGACACTCCTCTCCCAGCGCCTCGGCTCCCAGAAGTTTTTCTTTGGAGACTCGTAGGTGGCCAAAGGGGGGGATGGGAAAGGGGTCTGAGAGCCCCCTGCACCCCAGCAGGGCAGGGGTAATCTGCAGGTAGTCTGCAGGAGAGCTGCAGCCCCTGTGCATTGCTTTGGGGGTGGAACAGGCTTGCAGGGGACAGGGCACCCTCCCAAGCTGGGGTAGCCACATGCCATCCCCAGGGGTTCTGGGGCTGGGGGTGGCTGGTGGGTCTGGCTGGCTTTGGGTGGGGACGGTGGCCCAGGCACAGCTCTCTGTGTCCCAGGCCGGCCTCCCTTGACGCCTTAGTCTTCAGCCGCCTGGCGCCGCTCCTGAAGGCAAAGCTGCCCAACGGGAAGCTGCAGCAGCACCTGAAGTCCCTGCAGAACCTGTGCAACTACTGCACCTCCATCCTCAGCCTCTACTTCCCCTGGGACAGAGGTGAGAGCCATCCCCCACCTCACCCTTCGGGCTTGGGGTGACCTGCCCCCCCCAGGTGTGTCCCCAACTGGTGCTTGGTCTCAGGGTGACCCTTCCCACCCACATCCCTGCTCTGCCCCTGCAGGTGATCCCCTGACCGGTGCCCCTCGGGCTGCAGGCACAGATGGCAGTGAAGCAGAGGAGGACCCCCACAAACGGCGCAAGCAGCTGCTGTCGGTGCTGGTGGGGCTGGCAGCCATGCTGGGCTACGCCTTCCTGAGCGGCATCGTCTCCATCCAGCGCGGCAGCGTGGGGCCGGCCGGCCGGCAGCCCGTCACCCTGGAGGAGGAGGAAGAGGAGGAGGAGGAGTGAGGATGTGTGACTGTTCCTCCCCAGCCCCTGGAACTGACTGTTTTTACACTGGGAGCCTGGCAGCATCACTGCAGGTGCTCCGCTCTGTGTCCCACCAGGAAGCACAGCCCTCTCCATGGGAGCATCCCTGCCATGCCAATAAACCTCCCTCTCTCTGCCTGCACCCTCTCGTACTCCCAGCACCCTCAAAGCCCTTCCCAGTTTCCCCAGCTGCCCAGGCTGGAGTGTTGCAGCAGGCACAGTGTGTCCTGCCTGTGGCTCTGCCCCTCGTCCCAGCCTTGGGTCTTGCTGAGGACCGGGCAGAGCGGGGACCTGAAAGCATCTGTGGCATCTCGGCAGTGCCCCCTGTGCCTTCTCCAAGGCTGAGCCCCACATCTCCCCTTGCATCGTTCTGACGTGGCATCCCTGGGGCAGCGCAGACACTTCTGTGGGGCTGGGACCTCCCCTCCACACCGCTGCCAGCCCGGCTGCCCCGAGCACGGGGCACAAAACCAGAGCCAAGGGCAGCTGGGGCTGCTCGTCAGGACACGTCCCCAGCCCAGGAGCACTCCCCGCTGCCAGCGGGACACCCGGAGCCCCGCTCCAGCAGCCGGGATCCCTCCAGCGCTGACATCTGTTTGCATTCCAGCACGCCTGCCAGCGCCGGGGAGCTCCTGCGGCTGGCACAGCTGCATCGCGTGGGCTGCGAGCGGGGTCGGGGGCGGCCACCTGAGCTCCGTGTGCCCCCGCGCTCCCCTGGGCCACCCGGCGTGGGGCTGGTGCCGGTGTTGGCTGCGCCGCCGGTCCCGCCGGTCGCTGCCGGTTTCCGAGTGTACGGATGGAAAGGTGGCGAGGGGCCAGGCCGGCACACAGCCCTCGCTTGTTTGGCCCAGCCAGCGGCATCCCAGCCCTGCTGCTGCGGTGGCTGAACGTCCCCAGGCTGCGCTCCCGGACACGCGCCCCCACCCCCCGTGCCCCCCACCCGGGCGCAATGGCCGGGGGCCCCCACGCTGGGCTGGAGCAGAGCCACGGTGCTGGGCCAGCTGCACAGCCTCCCCCATACTGGCCCAGTTCGAGGGGCCCCACTGGGAAGGGGATGAGTCAGTGCAGCCCCCCCCCAACACGCTCCCCTCTAACGTCACTCAGGAAGTATGTGCCCCATGCTCCCCGTTCCCATTAGCTGGAGGGGCTGATGGCTGCTCCAGCAGCAGAAACCACAGCCGCCTGCTCTGGCCGGGGAAAAGCTGGAGCTGCCGACACCAGAGCTCTGCTCTAAATCCCTGCTGCGTGTCCTGACTGCAGCTGGGCTCTGCTCCCTGTCTGCTTTGGGCTCTTCCCTGCCTGGGGGATGCTGCAGTGGAAGGCAGGAGATGCCACCCCTTATGGTGACAGTCCCCTGCATCCCTGCAGCAGCGGCCCTGTGGGATGCCCCAGGAACCTGGGCAGAGGAGGGATGGGACCCGTGGGACTCTGGAGGTACCATCAGCCTCAAATCTGCCTCCTCTGGCCGCTGGCAGTCCTGCCCCCTGAGCTGGTACCAAGGGGAGGTCAGGGCTTGGGGCAAGTTTGTAGAAAACATTTTTATTTTATGAAAACATCTAGAAAAGCACAGGCGTTGCAGCCCTAGGGTCAAACAGGTCCCCTGGGGCACAGGGGGCTGCAGGGGCTGTGCTTCAGCCCCAGCCCCATTGGAGTCTTCTCTCCAAGCTGCCACCAGCGCTGGCACCAGGTGCTGGCACCTCGCTCCTCTGCTGGCTGTGACCACGCTAGGCTGGCTGCTTCCAGAGGAACGTCTGGATGGAGTCGCTGGGAGCCACGGCCTCGAAGAAACCGACGCGCGGGTCGGAGATCCCAAAGGACACGTCCATGGGGGAGCTGTGGGGAAAGTGAGAGGGGATGGGGGCTCAGTGGGGTCAGTGGGGCCTTTGACCAGGGATCAGAACTGAGCCACTCACCGGTTCAGGACCACCAGGACGATGGCGCCATCGGGGCGCAGGAAAGCCGAGTGCTCCAGGTCACAGCGGCGGCACTTCTTGGAGACGGCCAGTCCCACACGCTGTGAGCCCTCAGGGATGAACTTGCTGTGGGGACAAGCAGGGTCAGAGTCTGGTACTTAGGATGTGGTACCTGGAGCCAGCAGGCTGTGGCCCCAACACACCTGAAGTGGCCCAGGTGGTAGAACATGGGCTGCTTGTAGAAGACATCCTTGCTGCTGTCCACAATGACAGGGCTGTCCACGTAGTTCTTGCTCCAGTTGGGGCCTCCCTCCATATCCAGGGCCAGGTTCCAGTCGGTCCAGCCTGTCACGTAGTTGTTGAGGTTCTGTGGGACAGGGGGTGGTACTGAGCCACAGGCAGGCCCAGGGGCTGGCCAGGGTGGCCGGTGTGTCCACAGCTCCCACCAGGCCCTACCGTCAGGATGCTGTGGCTGTACTTGCTCCCACGGTCCCAGCCACCCAGCACCACCCTGGGCTCCCAGAAGTAGGAGCCTGTGGAGGCCTCCGTGGAGAGGAGGAAATAGTCTGGGAAGAGGTGATGAGTGATGGAGAGTGTCAGGTCGATGGGCGCCAGAAAATCCAGGTACCAGTGGATGCCAATGCCGCTGATATAGCCGGCAGCCACAGGGTCCTTGAGAACCTGCCAGGAGAAAAGGGTCACCAGTGCCCAGGGCTGGGAGATCTGCTGTGGGGCCAGGACAGCTGCTATGGGGACTCACCACCTCTGCCCAGTAGGGCAGCATCACCCTCTGGTCATCCAGGATGATGAGCTGGACATGGCGGTGGGAGCTGTTGGCCAGTGCCGGGCCCAAGTCCTGGGCAATGAAGTCCCGCTGGTGCTCAGGGGAGAAGCCCAGGCACTGGAAGGGGTAGAAGACGATCTCACCAGCCGTGGGCTCGTTCCCTGCTGTCACTGCCCAGAAGGTCAGGTTGTACTTGGCATATTCATCCAGGAACCTGGTGTGGGGTAGACAGTGAACAGCCCCGTTACACCTGTGCATGCCCCAGCTCCAGGTACAGCATCCCCAGCACCCCCTCACCCCCGTGGCCCCTCACCTGATGAAGTACTTGGCCCAGGCCCGGTGGTACTTGTCCCCAGGGCTGCCCTTCAGTGTTCCTCTCCCTGTCATAGCTCCATTCGTCTTCATCCAGACTGGCGAGGTCCAGGGGCTGGCATACAGTGACAGCGGCCGCTTGGCCACTGCCTGGGCTGCTTGGAGGATGGGGATCTAGGGAGAAGTGGGATGGCACAGAGCTCTCTGGGTCTGTCCCAGTGCTGGCAGTGCAGGCAGCAGAAGCAGGAGCTTCCCAGAGGTGGGAAGGTGCTTCCTTTCCCCATCCCATCCCACCCAGGTGTAAGGATAAATCCTCTCCCTCCCCACCGGAAATGCTCCCCTTCCTATTTCATCCCACCCCATCCTATCCCCTCATGTCCCATGCCATCATTTCTCCCACCCAGGTGGAAGGATGAGTCGTCTCCCTCCTAATCAGCAGGAAGGAACTCCCTTTCATCCCCTGTCTATCCCATCCCATCCCATCCCATCCCATCCCATCCCATCCCATCCCATCCCATCCCATCCCATCCCATCCCATCCCATCCCATCCCATCCCACCCCACCCCATCCCATCCCATCCCATCCCATCCCATCCCATCCCATCCCACCCCATCCCACACATCAGCAGATCCAATCCCTCAGACTCTTCCTGCAGGACTCACCTTCATGTGCGTGTCCTCCTCGGTCAGGTTGAAGTGCCTGAGCTCAAAGTCACCCTCAGCATCGGCGTAGGTGTACAGGCGGATGGAGAAGTCAGTGCTGGCCATGGGCACACGCACCAGGTTGTACTCAATGCCTGAGGACAGGCAGGTGGTGATGGGCATCCTCGAGTTGCATTTGAGGGGTCCAGATCCCCCAGCCCCTCAGAACAAATCTCAGCAGCCAGACCCCAGCTCTACCACCCGACAGCGTTGCCTGCCCTGGGCTCACCTTCCTCGGAGAAGTAGGAGCGGAGCAGGTGCTTCTGGGCATCCTTGGACAGGGACTGGATGTTGATGGCAGCCGCATCAGTGATGGAGCCACCAAACCCCTTCACCTTCTGGTACCTCTGTGCCGTGTCCAGGGTGAGGTGGAAATCTGTGGGGACACACAGTGTCACCATCCCCGCCGTGTAGGACAGGCTCTGTCACAGCAGGAGCAGCCAGGGTGGTACCTGGGCTCTTGGTGTTGTGCTGGAAGCTCCCCTCGCTCCTCTCCAGCCGCTTGCCAGCCTTGCTGCTCTCGTACTTGACGTAGGAGCCGGGGGCTGGCAGGACCAGGGGGTCCAGCGTGTCACAGTACGTGGCACTGCAGGCACAGACCAGCGAGCCGTGCCCAAAATCCTTGGCATCACAGGGACGGCCACCTGCAGCAGAGGAAAGACTGGGTGGGCACCGAGGGCTGTGGCTGAGCCCAGCTCATCCCTTCAACCCATGACAGAGTCCAAATCCACCACCCTCCAAAGCCCAGGGACGTGTGCCAGCACATACCTGTGACCTGCAGGGCCACCTGTGCCAGCAGGAGCCAGCCCAGGACACTGGCACAGCCTGGCCCCATGGCACCTCTGCTGCAGCGGCTCAGATGATGCCAGTGGACACTCTGGAGCTGGGAGCAAGGGGAGATGTCAGCAGCCAGAGCTTCTCAGCCTGACCCAGCCCCACACAGAGACACAGGGCAGGGAGAGCCCAAACATCAAGCCCAGGGACTTTGGGGACCACTAGACCCCCCTGCCAGGGCTAAGCCTGTCCTGCCCTCTGCCCACTGCTCTAGCCCAGCACTCACCTTCCCTCCCACCCCTCCAGAGTCTACCAACAGTTCTGGCTATGTCCCAGGTGGTGGTGCAGCCCCCCAGGTGGTGGTGCAGCCCCCCAGGTGTGAGTCACCCCACCAGCCCGCTGTTCCCAGCTGCCCACGCTGGCTCTACCCAGCAACTTTGTTCACTCCCATGAGCTCCCTCCCACTCCTTGTCCCTCCTCACTTGTTCCACAGCTGTGCCATGCCATGTCATACCATGCTGCATCACCCCACATATCCCCAGTGCCTCCCGAGCCATGGCTAGGAGCAAACAGCTCCACTCTCCCAATCCCACGTGCATGGCAGCTGGGGCTTGTCCAGGCAGAGTGGTTTGGGGCTCAAGCCCCTGGCATGGAGAGTCCCACATTCCCCTGTTCTGTGTTCACACCCTGTCCTGTCCTGTCCTTCTCGTGGTGCTGCGCAAGGAGCCTCTCAATGAGAGCACAGCAGGAGCCACCTCCAAACCTCAGGACCCTGATGCCAGACTGAGGACACCTGGGCACCTCTGCCAGGGTGGGATGGTGCCCTCTTGTTTCTCCCCGAGATCTTGTGGGATGTGGAGTGGGGCCAGGCAGCCGTTCCACCTCCATTGCCTCCCACTCCCTGCCTGGGAACGATGCCCAGCTTGGCCAGGGCATGGCCTCAGCATGGTCCTGCTGCCCAGGGCTGTCCCATCCCTATCCCCATCTCAATCCCCGTTCCCACCTGCTGAAGCCACCTCGGATCCAGGGCACTCACCTGCTGCCAAACCACCTCTCGCTGCGTCTCTGTGGCAGCAGTGGCGGGACCTGGCTGTGCTTGCTGGGAGGTGACGCGTCTGGCAGAGCAGGAAAGGTGAGTTTGGAATGGGACAGCTCATGGGACTCTGTGTTTGAAGAGGAGCCCGGGGATGATTTTGCAACCTGGCTCCAGCGAGCTTTCCCCACACCACAGCATTTGCAAAGCTCTCCTGAAACCTGTTCCAGTGGCCAGAGGGAAGCTGGGGAGGGGAGGATGCTCCCCAGTCCCTCAAATGCCTCCATCACCCCCCATAGCCAGGAAGAGCCCCACAGGAGCAGCCCTGAGTCCTGGGACACCTCGGACAGGGCAGGGCAGGCTGTGTCCACCCTGGGTCCCTGCTTATCCCACCCGGGAGCAGTTGGGCTTTTCCATGGCCAGTGCCACTGCCATGACCTGTGCCCCGTTTGTGGCTGCTCCAGGACCTTTCCTGGCACGGGCAGAGGCAGCAGCCGGTCATGGCAGGGACCCCCGACCCCTCCCGCTGGCTCAGCGGGCGGTGGGCACAGCGCTGCCCGCAGAGGTGCCCTCGCCCCCGCCGTGCCCCCCACGCCGGAGCCCCAGGCCGCAGCGGGCTGGGTGGAGCCGGCTGCAGCAATTTATCATCTGCAAAACAAGTCTGGGCTCCACACCGTCTAATTTGGGATCCTTCCTAATTGCAGGCATCTGCTCCGCAGGAGAAACAGGAGGCGGGGAGAGGCACGGGGGGAGCGGCATCTGCCCCGGGGTCCCCTTGGGGCAGCTGGTGACTGTGACAAGGGAGGCAGACCCCCTCCCAAGGACCACAGACCCCCACCCAGGGACCACAGACCCCCTCCCAGGGACCACAGACCCCCACCCAGGGACCACAGCCCCCTCCTAGGGAGCACAGACCCCTTCCCAGGGACTACAGACCCCCACCCAGGGACCACAGACCCCCTCCAGGGAGCACAGACCCTCACCCAGGGACCACAGACCCCCTCCCAAGGACCACAGACCCCCTTCCAGGGAGCACAGACCCCAGCCCAGGGACCACAGACCCCCTCCCAGGGAGCACAGACCCCAGCCCAGGGACCACAGCCCCTCACTCAGTGTCACAGCCTCTGGCCCAGAGTCACAGCACCTCACTGGAGATCGCAGCCCCCCACCCAAGGCCCTGCTCTCCTGCTGCCACCAGAGAAGGGTTCCCCCAGCACACGCTGCAGGCAGTGGGGATGATGGGGGTGGTTCCTCCAGCCTCACCCCACCCCTCGCTCCCCTTGCCCGGGGTGTTGCATCCCCCCGTTTCCCAGCTGGTTTTTCAGTCCGGAGGGAAGACAGCATCCCACAGCAGCTGAACTCCAAACAGGCAGGAGCAGGAGCCAGCCCAGAGGGGCTGAGCCAAAGCCTTGCCCTGCACACCTGTCCCTGAGCCCTGCTGAGCACCGGGGGTGAGGGCTCCGATGTCCCTTGGGAAGGAGACATTCCCAAGGTGTCAAGAATGGTGTGGCAAAAGGACCAGCGCAGTGAGCCTGTGCTGGGCACTGATGAGGTCACCCCTCGAATCCTGGGGGTCAGTTCTGTGCCCCTCCTGACAAGAGGGACATTGAGAGGCTGGAGCATGTCCAGAGAAGGGCATGCAGCTGAGGAGGGGTCTGGAGCACCAGGAGAGGATGAGAGAGCTGGGGGGCTCAGTCTGCAGAAAAGGAGGCTCAGGGGGGTCCTTCTGGCTCTGCACAACTCCCTGACAGGAGGGGGCAGCCAGGTGGGGGCCAGGCTCTGCTCCCAGGGAACAAGAACAAGAGGAAATGGCCTCAAGTTGCATCAGGAGAGCTATGGCATTTCCCAGGAGAGGTTTAGGTTGAATATTAAAGAAAATTTCTTCATGGCCAGGACTGTCCAGCCCTGGCATCGGCTGGGTGGAGTTGCCATCCCTGGAGGGATTTAACAAATGTGTATGGAGCACTTGGGGACGTGACTTAGGGCTGGCCTTGGCAGTGCTGGGGGAACGGTTGGACTTGATGATCTTTGAGGCCTTTTCCAACCTCAAGGATTCCATGATTCTATTCTATGATTCTAAGCACACGCAGCCCGACCCAGCTGCCGTTGGGGCCAGCATTCCCCAGGAACACGGATAAAAGCACAGGACAGGCTCCTTGAACAGGGCTGGGATGGAGCCCGGTGCCACCTTCACACCACACTCCAATAATCCAGCTGTAAAGCCTCTGGGTTTTTCGTTTTCCCTAACCTCAGCAGTTCCGTGGCTCTCACACAGGGGCATTGGCCAAGGAGAGCTCTGGCTTTCTCATTCCTGTACTTCAAAGATGCTGGTAACGTTCCCAAAGGCACAGGGAATACTGTAACTGGTATTTAGGGAAAGTAAATAGGACAGGGAGGTCATTGCGGGTTGTGGCCAGTGTTGGCCACAGCCAGAATAGAGGGGACTCTGTCCAGGGGCCACCCTGGAGACGGTGGCACCAGCCTAATTTGTCCGTAAGGTTTGGTGGATGGGGCCACTGATATCATTTACTCTGCCTTTCCGACAGCGTCTGACATTTGGATTTTTAAAATATTCCCCCAAAAAGCAAGCTGGGGAAAACCAACAGCACATATGGAATGAATCAAGGGCTGGCAGTGGCGGAGGCTCCAGCTGCAGGGATAAACAAGGAGACACCCGCAGGCCACGGGGGCCGGAGCCCCCGGGGCACCCCTGGCCCCGAGCCGCCCCGCCGAGGAAAACCGAGCGATTTCCGAGCGCGTAGAGGAAACACTGACGGGAACGGCGCATTCCAGAGGGAGAGCGTCATGGCTTTTACTTGGCGCCCGCGACACACGCGAAGGTTTCAAGGGGGCCACGTGTGGAAGTGTGGTCCAGGAGCTGCTGCAGAGGGAGCTTCCAGAGGGATGGGAAGTGCCGGGAGGGAGGGGAGGCTGGGAAGGAGCAGGCCTGGCCAGACCCCGGTGCCAGGAGCACACGGAGCCCCTCGTGCAGGGGCTGCACTCCTGGCATCTGCTGCCACTCCTGAGGGATGTTGGAAAGGGTGGAGGAAGAGTTGACCCCCAGAGCCCCCCAGAGCCCCTCAGCACTCCCCTGGCTCTCACTGCTGGCGCCACAGGTAGGTCTGGATGGAGTGGGCTGGAGCCACAGTCTCAATGAAGCCCATGGCAGGGTCCCGGATTCCAAATGGCACATCCTGGCTGAACCTGGGGAGCGAGAGGGGCTGAGCCAGTCTGCACAGCCTGGGCTGAGCATCATCCCCATCCCCTGCCCAGGCTGACCTGTTGAGGACCACCAGGACAAGGGCACCATCGGGGCGCAGGACGGCCACGTGCTCCAGCTGGCAGAGGAGGCAACGGCGGCTGCTGTGCAGCCCCACCCGCCGGGAGCCCTCAGGGATGAACTTGCTGTGGAGAGAGGACCAGGAGATGGGTTCTGCCCCTGATCTGGGCCTGGCGGCAGCACCTGAGCCCCCCTGACCCACCTGAAGTGCCCCATGTGGTAGAACATGGGCTGCTTGTAGAAAACATCCTTGCTGCCATCCACGATGACAGGGCTGTCCACAAAGTTCTTGACCCAGTTGGGGCCTCCCTCCAGATCCAGGACCAGGTTCCAGTCGGTCCAACCAGACACAAAGTGGTTCATGACCTGGGGGGGCAGGGAAGGGGCTGTGCAGGGCTCCCCCCAGCCCCGGGCGGGCCGTGTGGGGGCCGTACCGTCAGGATGCTGTAGCTGTAGTGGTCCCCCCGCTCCCAGCAGCCCAGGGACACGGCAAAGCGGAACATGAAGAAGCCAGTGCAGGCCTCCGTGTAGAGGAGGAAATGGTCGGGGAAGAGCTTGTGGGTGGCCTCCAGGCTGCAGCCAGGCGGGACGATGGCATCCAGGTACCAGTGGACCGCCAGGCCAGCCACGTAACGGGCAGCTGTGGCGTTTCCCAGGACCTGGGGAGCAAAGGAGATGCCTCACACTGACGCTCCACGTGCCTGAAGCCTGCGGGGATGGACACGTGGACTCCGTGTGCCAGTGTGGGCTCTCAGGGCCACCTCTTGTCCCCTCCCATGGGCACCACAGCCCACCCCACCTGCAGCCCCCTCCCTGCACACCCTGGCGTGGATCTGGTGCCCCAGCATCGTTTGGCACCTCGGTGGGTGCAGTGCACAGGGGGTGGGGCACAGGTTTGCCTCTCAGTGGGCCCTTTGCCCCCCACCTGGGCCCTGCTGCTGCCTGGTCCTCCCTCCACATCCCCCTGGGGTGGTCCAGCCCTGCAGCTGGAGGAAAAGGAGGGGCACGTTGCCTGGCTTGAGGCTGGGGCAGGAGCATATTTTACTTTCTTTCCTCCTAGTTTTAGGTAATTCCCCCAAACAACCCTTGCAGCATTGTTGGGGGGGAAACCAAATCAGCCAAAACTCTGCCCAGAAAAGGTGCTGGTGTCCAGCAGCACTGCCAGGATCCAGGGATCCAGGATGTGGGTGACACCTCCTGTCCTCACTCCCGCCGGGCACATGCGGAGGCGGCTGCTCTGGAAGGAGCCGGCTCCGGCTCCCACTCTGGCAGACCCGGTTTGCTCCCACTCTCCAGGGCTGGGAGAGGCCACCAGCTCCATTCCCAATAAAGCCTGGGGCTGGGGAGCGAGGGGAAAGGCAGGGGCGCTGCTCTTCACCACTTTGGCCCAGTGTGGGAGGTGGATGCGCTGGTCATCGAGCATGAGGAGCCGCGTGCGGTGGGGGCTGTGGGCCAGCGCGGGGCCCAGGTCCTGGGCGATGAAGTCCCGCTGCTGTGCGGCCGTGAAGGCGATGGTGGGGGCCTGGGGGGGCGTGAAGAGCCCTGCCAGAGGCTCGTTCTGCGCCGTCACTGCCCAGAAGGTCACGTTGTGTTTGGCATATTCATCCAGGAACCTGGTGCAGAGAAGGGGGGGGGCAGAATCAGCTGTGCTGCCCCTCCACTCCCACCCTAATCCTCTCCCTGCTGTCCATCCCAGCCTGGCTCCACAGACAGTACTTGATGAAGTAGTTGGCCCAGGTCTTGTGGTACTTGTCCCCTGCCTTCCCCTTCAGAGTCCCTTTCCCACGGACATCCCCGTTACTCCTCATCCAGGCTGGGGCAGTCCAGGGGCTGGCAAACAGCAACAGCGGCCGCTTGCTCATGGCCAAAGCTCGACGCAGGAGGGGAATCTGTGGGAGAGGGCAGAGGGACAGGATCAGCTGCAGCCGCAGTTCCCCAAAACCACAGGGCCCAGCTCTGGAGGAAGAGGAGAACTCAGGGGACCTCAGCAGGGATTGGTAGCTGGCAAGCACCACCCCAGGCACAGCGCCCTGGCTCCTCACCCTGCCAGTGCCAGCTGGGATGTGCCAGGACGTGCCCCGGAGGAGGTGCCAGCTCCCACAGGCTGTCCCCATGCTGCACTGCCACAGTGTGCAGGGCTCAGCAGCACCTGGTCCTGGGGGTCCCAGCACAGACAGGAGCTCCAGCACCAGAGGGGACAAGGTGCTGATGGCCGCAGCTTCAGCCTCCCACCTTCATCTTCACATCCTCGTCCGCCAGCCTGAAGTGCTTCAGCTCGTAGTCATCAGGGACATCATCGTAGCTGTAGGGGCGCACAGAGAAGTCGCTGCAAGCCATGGGGACCCGGATGAGGTTGTATTCAATCCCTGAGGAGCACGAAAAGCATCAAGCGGCACCGGAGCATCCAGGTGACGACGTCCCTGCAGCAGGGACAGGCACAGCCACCTCTGGTGACGCCACGATCTGCTCACACCGCCGTGCCCGCACCGCTCACCGCTCTCAGAGAAGTAGGAGCGCAGCAGGTTGTCCTGGGCTGGCTGTGACAGCTTCAGGATGTTCATGGCAGCAGCATCGGAGAGGGACCCGCCGAAGCCCTTCACGTGCTGGTACAGCGTGGAGATGTTGAGGGTCAGCAGCAGCCCTGGGGGAAGAGCCCGGCTCAGTCCGTGCTGCCCAGGGGTCCCTCGGGGGCACCGCCACCCACCCGTGGCCGTACCTGGGGTGCGCAGACTGCTCTGGAACCTCCCCTCGCTCCTCTCCAGCCTCTTGCCGGCCTTGCTGCTCTCGTACTTGACGTAGGAGCCGGGGGTCGGCAGGACCAGGGGGTCCAGCGTGTCACAGTACGTGGCGTTGCACACACAAACCGGCGAGCCGTGCCCAAAATCCTTGGGGATGCAGGGTCGGGCACCTGGGAGGCGTGGAAGGCTGGCGGTGGCTGATGGCTCAGGGACGTGTCCCTGTGTGCTCCCCCGCCTGCCCCAGGGCGATGCCCGTGCTCCGCATGCCGGCACCTCCCGGGCGCAGCTCCGCGCTGCCCCTGGGCTCCCGTCCTTGCCCCAGGGTGCCCAAGCCCCGCTGCCACCCCCGCGACGTCCCCGCGCTCACCTGCCACCCGGGACACTGGCAGCAGCAGCAGCAGCAGCCAGCCCAGGATGCCGACAGCCCACATGGCCCTTCCGCGTTCCCCAAGCAGGTCCCAGGGAGCAGCTCCTGCGGCGGGGACAGCCTCAGTCAAGGCACGGGGATGGGATGGAAGGATCAGTCCCATCTCCCTGTTCCTCTGTGGAGCTCCTGCCACATACCCCATTCCCCCCAAACACCCTCGTTTTGCAGGTCGGGTGGGGAGGGTCCGCACCCCACCCGCCTTCACCCCAGCTGCTCCCGACCTGCGCTGCCACCAGCCCTCCTCCTCCTCCTCAGCAGCTCCAGCCTCCCCACCTCGCCTTTACAGGGAGCTGCTCGGAGACCTCCCTCCGCAGCACACCCTCTCCCACCCCCACAGCTCCTCCTTGCTCTCCTCCCGGCCCGTACCTGCCCTCAGGACCGCCGCGCATCTCCTCGCCACGGGGCTGGGGAGCGCCGGGTCCCCTCTGCCGCAGTGCCAAGGAGGGACAGGGACACGGTGCTGGCAGCTGCGCCTGAGTGAAAGGTTCAGCCAGCACAGCGAGGTGTCACAGGGGCAGATCTGAGCCCCTGGGAACCCAGCAGAGCCAAGGGCAGGCTCATGGCACAGCTGCCCGTCCTGCTGGGGATCCCCCCTGCCCACCACTCCGCTGTCCCCACTGTCCCCCAGCGGCCGCGGGGCCGTGTGCTCAGCACAGGAGGGTCCAGGACACCCAGGCAAGGTCAGTGAAAGCTCAGGGCACAGCATTGGTGGCCACATGAGAGCTGGGTCTGCTGCCCTTGCCTGCCCAAGCCTTTGGCATCATCCTCCCCAACTCAGCACATCCTGGGGAAGCCAGCAGTGGGGGCAGCGGTGGCAGCAAGTGGGCAATACCCCAGCTCCTGCAGGGCTGCACTCCCACTGTTAACAGCAGCAGCTGGACCCTCAAAGGGGATCCTGCTGTCCCAACACCGCGCCAGGAACAAAGCTCTGGTGCTCTGGTAGCACTCCCTGCTCCTCCAAGAGTGACCCTCCACTGAACCAAGGCGGAACTGGGCCAGCTCACCTGGGCACACAGATCCTACCTGGTCCCATCACCCAGGATGTTCCCACTCCTGTGGACACACACTCATTACTGCAGGGACATCCTCAGCATCTCCACACAGGCATGGCCCAGGGAATGGAGGGTGGCCAGATCCCAGCCACAGCTCCCAGCCACAGCTCTGCTAGCCTGCAGCATCAATCACCAGGTCAGGGCTCCCCTGCACAGGGTTAAACTGCTCCGTTAGCTTTCACTCCATGGGTGGAGCAGCACTTCATGACTAATTTTCTCCATTTCTGGCATATCAGATGCAACTCTGGGGCAATTCAATTCATCAAAGTTCCTCCTACCCCCAGCACTGCCCTGCTGTGGGCCCTGCTACAGTTCCACGCCTCTGCTGGGAGCTGAGCCATGCGACACCTGGGCCAGTTGCCACCGGGGCTGGGGCAGATGGGGCCAGGTAGCCCCTGGTTACATCTCACAGGGCAAACAGGTGGCCCAGGAGGGAGCTCCTGTCCCTGTCCCGCTGCGCTGTGCATCTCCCACCTCCAAGTGTGATTAAGGTGTGATCAGACTGCTACACCCAGGCTAATGAGCCCCAATTTTGGGGAGGGATTAATAGCTCCTAAGGCAATCAGCCACCTCCAAGCTCACTTCCAGCCATCCAGGATGCCCCCGTTCACCCTTTCCCATTCCAAAGTCCAGTCTTTCCTGGCCCTCATCAGCCACAGCCCCCCCCCAGCTGGCTCAGGTCCCACAGCTCCTGGAAGCAAAACACTGCGGAGGCTGCTGGAGCTCATCCTTATCAACACCAGCTGATAAGAGTGTCCTGCTGAGCAGGAAAAGTGAGACCCAGGGGCCGGGCAACGCCCCGCATGGAGCTGCTGGCACACAGATACCAGGCAGCCCCACCAAGCCCCCAAAGCCGTTTCTTGTGGCCAATCTCCAAATACAGGGAGCTCCTGGGGGTCTCAGGGGCCTCGTGGCATGGTGTGATCACCCTTTGCAGTTCACGGGTGGGTTTGTTCCAGGATGGGGTCAAAGGAGCCATCAGAGGAGCCAGGGTGTGAATTTTTTTCCCTAAGCCAGGAGAGTGAAGATGGAAACCCAGGGACATGGAGCTGGGCTGAGTCACCTTTCTAGGGATCACAACTCTGTAAACATCGATGCCAAAGAGCCTCGGTGTGGCATCACAGCAACTCCTTCCCAGCAGCGGGACCCCAGCCCAGAGCACGTGGGGACAGTCCTCAGGGTGATCACTGGCTCCAAGCCAACTGCTGCGGGTCCCCAGTCACTGTGAGCCCCAAACAAGCCAAGGCTTTGCACAAGAATTAATGAGCAGAGCCAAGCCCAGCGACGTCGGAGGATTCGCCCCCGCTACGTTTATCCCAGAGCCAGTCGGTCCTTCAGCACGGAGCCGAGCGCAGGGACCAGGGCACGTGGACCAGAGTGATTCAGCATCGGCCACCAGCTGCTAGCACCAGGGCAGGTGAGTAGGAAACAGGTGGGGAAGCAGCCCTGAACCCAGAGTGGGATGTTGGCAGCAGGGTGATGGCAGCGGGGTGATGGGGATGGGACTCGCTGAAGTTATGATCCTGGAGAAACATTTCCCTCTTGTGGACAAACACAAACAGCCTCGGGGCAGGAGCAGGGTGTTCTCCCCAGGACTCTTGGGAGCTGCGGGATTCCAAGAGCAGCATCCCTGTGGCTCCGTGGCGTGCCAGTGTCCCAGGGTGACACTGTCACTCACTGACCACGCCTGGGCTGTGCTCAGCCCACGCAGCATTGGGGCTGTCAGTCCTGACAGCACCCCTGGGCACAACCCGCCTGCACACATCAGCCCAGGGGCCGTGCCACCCTCCTCGCCCTGAAATTATGACCTCCCTGCCCTAATCTCCTGCTCTCACACCCTGCCAGCTCCTTCTCTCCTTCCTGGGTGCGCCCACACTCAGCACCCACTCCCGGTCCTGTCCCCGCTTGCTCAAGCCACCCCAGATGTGTGGTGGGTGCACTCCCACCCTCCTCACCACAGTGGGGACCCCTCGGCTCAGACCCCACGGGGAACAGCAGGCTCCAGGCATGGCTCCTCCAGCCTGGCCAGCCTCCCTGTCCCAGAAAAGCCCCAGGAGCAGCACTGCCCGGACCTCAGCCAGAGCTGGCTGTCCAAAGGCTTTGTCCCTGCTCCTGACGCTGCACTCAGGGTGAATCCCGAGCCACTTGCTAGGTCCTAAAACCCATCCCGAAGCGCATCAGGAGCGCAGCCGGGCTCTGCCCTGCCCCAGCCAGGCGTGCATGCCTGGAACGGGGAGCAGACTCTGCCTGGAGCATCTCTCAGCAGGGTGAGCCCCTCGGGGAGCTGAGGGGGCAGAAGGGCAGGCGGTGGGCAGGGAGAGGGGCTGCCCCACGATGCTCCGGCTGCTCTGCGCTGCTCGCCAGACTCCAGCAGGCTCCATGCCGGGGTGGCACCCAGCCACAGTGCCCAGGAGCAGGGGAGGGACCCAGACGTTCCTCTTCCAGCCGCAGACATCAAGGCAGCATCCGTGTTTAATGTCAGAACAGCAGAACGCAGCATTCACAGCCTCCACCCTGAGGGGCACCGGTGCCCCCGGCCCTCCTGCACACGCACGGTGTCCCCGGCCCGGCCCAGCCCGCTCCGGCTCCACCGCGGCCCCGGGGAGCTGCTTCCCCCGGCCCGAGCCCGCGGGCCTGAGCGTCCAGCCCGGCTGCGGCCGGCCCCTGGCCAGCCATGGCCATCTCGGCCCCGTCACTGCCGCCGCCACAGGTAGGTCTGGATGGAGTTGGCCGGAGCCACGGCCGAGATGAGGCCAACGGTGTCCGCCAGCCCCAAGGCGATGTCCTGTGGGGATCTGTGGGGAGAGCAGGGCGGTCAGACAGGGCCCAGGGGGACGGGGTCCCACACAGGAGGGCTGGGCTGCATCACCCACCGGTTCAGAAGCACCACGACCACAGCCCCGTCGGGGCGCAGGAAAGCCGCGTACTCCAGCGCTGTTTTCTTGGACTCCCTGGAGGCGACGAGCCCCACGCGCTGGGAGCCCTCGGGGATGAATTTGCTGAACAGACAAATGAGCAGCAACCTCAGGGTGGGAGTCAGACCCCAGGAGAGCTCCTCTCAAGCCAAATTTGCCTTGTGCCTCTCAGGAGCTGCTGCTGGAGCACGTTGTGGGCTCCAACCCACCTGAAGTGCCCCATGTGGTAGAACATGGGCTGCTTGTAGAAGATGCCTTCGCTGCTGTCCACAATGATGGGGCTGTCCACGTAGTTCTTGACCCAGTTGGGGCCCCCCTCCAGATCCAGGGCCAGATTCCAGTCAGTCCAGCCGGCCACAAAGTGGTTCAGATTCTGCAACACGACAGCTCAGATGCCTGCCCAACACCAGCAACCCTCCCCAGGGCCCAGCGCACAGGGAGACAGAGGGGCCTCACCATCAGGATGCTGTGGCTGTACTGGTTTCCCCGCTCCCAGCAGCCCAGGATCACATCCCGCTCCCAGAAATGGGCACCAATGCACGCCTCCGTGGCCAGGATAAAGTAGTCAGGGAAGAGCTCATGAGTGGGCAACACTGTGTCCTGTATGGGACCGATGAAGTCCAGGTACCAGTGGATGCCGATGCCGTGGACGTAGCGAGCTGCCCCCTCATCCTCCAGGACCTGGCAGGGAGAAGAGTCAGTCCCACAGGGCAGAGCCAGAGGCCCAGCACCCAACAGGGTGTCCCACAGGCACAGGCTCTGCCTCAGGTCACCGTGATGGCACATCCATGCCCACACTCACCACTCTGGCCCAGTGAGGGAGGTGGAGCCGGTTGTCGTCCAGGATGATGAGCTGGACGTGGCGGTGGGAGCTGTTGGCCAGCGCCGGGCCCAGGTCCCGAGCGATGAAGTCCCGCTGCTGCTCGGCTGTGAAGCCCAGGCACTGGAAGGGGTAATTGTTGATCAGCCCGGCCGTGGGCTCGTTCTCTGCTGTCACTGCCCAGAATGTCACGTTGTGCTTGGCGTATTCATCCAGGAACCTGATGTGGGGGGAAGGGGTGAGGAGTCCCCAGTGCCACCACTGAGAGTCCCCCAGGTATCGCCCCAGCCCCAGCCGCTCCTCACCGTACAAAGTAGTTGGCCCAGGTCTTGTGGTACCTGTCCCCTGCCTGCCCCTTCAGTGTCCCCTTCCCCACATAGGACTCGCTGGTCTTCAGCCAGGTGGGGGAGGTCCAGGGGCTGGCATACAGTGACAGCGGCCGCTTGCTCATGGCCGAGACTCGGTGAAGGAGAGGGATCTGCAGGAGGAGGTGGAGGGGCTGACTCAGCTCAGCCCCTGTGACCCTCCAGCCCACCCTGCTCCCTCCCACCGCTCGCCTTCAGCTTCGTGTCCTCGTCTCGCAGGCTGAAGTGGGTGAGCTCGTAGTCGTAGGGGACATCGTCGTAGGTGTAGGCGTGGAGGGAGAAGTCGCAGCTGGCCATGGGCAGGCGGATGAGGTTGTACTCCAGCCCTGCCAGGCACAGTGGGACATGAGGTGTCCAAGACATGCCAGCACCCACAGTCCCTGTCACCATCCCACCTGTCTCCCTGACACCCTACCCTCCTCAGAGAAGTACGAGCGCAGCAGGTGATCCTGTGCTCTTTCTGGCAGGGATAAGATGTTGATGGCAGCCGCATCCGTGATGGAACCACCAAAACCCTTCACCCTCTGGAACCGCTGCGTCGTGTCCAGGGTGAGGACGACATCTGCAGGGAGGGGAGCCCAGCATGACGGTGGGTTGCAGCAGGGTCCATCCCATCCCTGCCACCCGTGGCAGTACCTGGGGCGCAGAGTCTGCGCTGGAACCTCCCCTCGCTCCGCTCCAGCCGCTTGCCGGCCTTGCTGCTCTCATACTTGACGTAGGAGCCGGGGTCCGGCAGGGCCAGGGGGTCCAGAGTGTCACAGTACGTGGCATTGCAGACGCAGACCATGGCATCACGCCCAAAGTACTTGGGACTGCAGGGCCGGGCGCCTGGGGGGCACGGGAGGGCACTGGGGGCAGCCTCAGGGAGGTGTCCCCGCCAGCTCTCCCGCCTGCCCCGGGGGTGATGCCACTGCCCCGTGCTCCACAACCCGGCATCCCCCGAGCAGCGAGCTCTCCGCTGCCCCCGACCCGCAGGCAACTCCCGGGAATCCCGACCACGGACTCCCAAGGGATTCCCTCCCCTCCCATTCCGGTCCATCGGGCGTCCCAGGATGCCCGGGGACCGCGGTGCCCTCCATCCCCGCGCAGCCCCGGGTCCCCCGCTCACCTGCGGCCCGGTGCCCGGCCAGCAGCACCAGCAGCAGCCGCCAGCACAGGGCGGCCCCCATGGCCCCGCCGCTCCCGGTGCGCTCCCGGCAGCACCGGCTCCGCCGCCGGCCTCGCCTTTAAGGGCGCCCGGACAGCCCGTCCCGCCCACACCCGGTGCAGGAGCGGCACCGACTCTGGGCGGGCCTGGCCCCGAACCTTCCCCCGCGCCGGTTCCGGGACCGCCAACCGGGGGAACCACGCGGCTGCGGGGTCGCTTCCCCCCGCCGCCCCGAGAGGCGCAGGCCCGGTCCCGGTCCCGGTCCCCGCTGCCTCCCCACGCCCCAACGGCACCGGCCGCTCCGGCCCGCGGAGCCGCCACCGGGAAACCGGGAGCCGGCACCCCGTGACCGATCAGCTGACCGCCCGCCCCGCCCCGCTCCGCCCCGTGACACCGGCCCCGTGGGCGGCGGCGACCACCTTTATTCGGTCTCTAGCGAGGGGCAGTGGCCGCGGGACCGGCCCCGCAGCGCGGCCCGGGCGCAGCCGGGCGGGGAGGAACGGGCACGGCCAGCGCGGGGCACCGGCACCGACGCCGGGACCGGACGGGGCGGAGGGGCTGGAGAGGAGACAGGCATAGCCAGCTCGGGGGACAGGGCAAGGGACAGGCACGGCAGTTCCGGGCACGCTGGCACAGGACAGGGGACCGAGGATCAAGCCAGCATAGCCAGCCAAAAGAACAAGGCAGAAGGCAGGCACGGCCAGTGGAGGGGACAGGGCAGGGGACAGGCACGGCTGGCACAAGGGACCGGGGATCAAGCCAGCACAGCCAGCCAAAGGGACAGGGCAAAGGGCAGCATGGCCAGGGCAGGGGACACGCATGACTGCCCCGGGGCACAGGCACAGCCGGCACAGGGGACAGACACGGCCATGCCAGGGCACAGGCACAGCTGGCACAGAGGACAGGGTATGGCCAGTGTGTGGGTCAGGCACAGCCAGAACATGGGACAGGGCAGGGGACAGGCGTGGCCATCCCAGGGAATAGGCACAGCTGGCACAAGGGACAGGGCAAGGGACAGGCGTGTCCAGAACAAGGGATAGGGCGAGGAACAGGCATAACCATCCCAGACAGGCAGGGGACAGGCACTGCCATCCCCAGCAGACACCCCAGGGGTCCCTCACCCCAGCCCCGCTTGGGGAAGGGGCCCAGCTGAGCCCCCGGGGCAGCAGCGCAGGGCCCAGCCCCACCAGGGCAGCAGCAATGTCCGAGCAATGTCCAGGGCTGAGCCCAGAGCCCTCTCCACACCGGAGCACGGCAGGGTCCTGCAGCTGAGGCTGTGTCCTCAGAGCGCACTCTCCTTGCAGGCCCCGCTGAGGCTCCGGGGGCGGCTGCGCTCCAGCCGCCGCGTGGACAGGAGCCGGCGCAGGGACGAGGTGGAGCTCAGGTCCCCGCAGCTCTGCAGGTGGATTCCTTCATGGGGCCGCTCTGCCCCCGGCCAGGCGCTCCAGGGAACCTGCAACCCACAGGGATAGGCTGCAGCCACAGGGATGGCAGCCCTGCCCAGGGCACCCTCCCGCACTCAGCCCCCCGTGCTCAACCCTCCACGCTCCAGTGCAGCCACAGGTGGCACACGGGGCAGGAGGGCAGAGGTGCCAGGGATGGCAGAGGCGTGCATCATGCGCCCACGCTGGCATTTGGGACAGGCTCGTTCCCGTCAAGGCCTCCCGGGCTGCGCAAGGACTCCGGCATCCGTAAAGCTGAGTCGCCGGGATGTCCCAGCATCTACCTCTGGGTGCAGTGACTCAGGGGCAAAGCCAAAGCCATTGCAACAGGCATGATTTTCCCACCCGTGGCTCCAGTGGGGATCAAGGAAAAGGAGCTGCCCCCCAGGAAGGGCTGGGCAAGGACAGTGTTTCAGGAAGAACGCTCTGCCTGCAGCCAGGGTGCCAACACAATGGGGGTGTGGCAGGGGAAAGGAAACCATGGAAAGGCCAGGGTGGAGGTGCTGATGGGGACAGAAGGGAGAGCGTGGATAGAAGTTCTGTGGGGAGGAGGAGTTGCCCATCCCCTGTGGCTTCCAGAACCCACCTGTTTGTGCCCGTGGAAGCTGTGCCCAGACACATCCATGCCAGCTGCCAGGCTGCGCTTGGGTCTCTGCAGGAACCTGGCCACCAGCCCCCGGGTGCCCCGGTAGCCCTTGAGGTCCCCCAGGGAGCGGGTGGTTGTCTTTGACAGCTGCTGTGGCACCTTCTTGCAGGGTGGCAGCTTGTTCTTCCCCACCGAGCCAGCCCGGAGCAGCGGCGGGGAGTCACAGTGGGAACGGCGGAGCAGGCAGGCCTCAGAGCACAGCCCTGCAGAGTGAGTGGTGTCAGACAGGACACTGTTCTGATAGACACGGGACACTGCTCTGACAGACACGGGACACTGCTGTGACAGACACGGGACACTGCTGTGACAGACACGGGACACTGCTCTGACATAGGACACTGCTCTGACAGATACGGGACACTGCTGTGACAGACCTGGGACACTGCTCTGACAGACATAGGACACGTCTCTGATGGACCTGTTCTCATCATCAGACCCAGGACACTGCTCTGACAGACCTGGGACACTGCTCTGACATAGGACACTGCTCTGACAGATACGGGACACTGCTCGGACAGACATGGGACACTGTTCTGACAGACATGGGACACTGCTCTGATGGACCTGTTCTCATCATGAGACCCAGGACACTGCTCTGACAGACATGGGACACTGCTCTGATGGCCCTGTCCTCATCATCAGACCCAGGACACTGCTCTGACAGACATGGGACACTGCTCTGATGGATCCATCCCCACCATCAGACCTAGGACACTGCTTCAGCACACCCAGGCCACTGCTCTGATGGACCTGTCCCCACTGTCAGACCCTAGGACGGTGCTCCCAGCAGATCTACCCTCACAGGCCTGGGGTGCTGCTGTCTCCCATCCCCAGTCAGCAGGAGCAGTCCCACCTCTGGTCCCCATTGTCCCAGCCCAAGCAGGGTGAGCTCAATCCCCAGAGGGCTACAGACCCTCCCCATGCCCCCTTGCTATCCCAGTAGATCACAGTGCCCTGACCTGTATCAGCGGAGGAGTCGGATACGGTGTCCTCCAGTGCTTTGGTATAAAGTACTTCTCTGAAATCTGCTGGGAGCAGAGAGAACCCTCAGGCCTCAGCAGCTGTGCAGACCCCAGGCAGCCCAACCCTCCGGCCCCCCAGGCCAGCAGACCTCCCCTGCTCCCCCCATTCCTTCCCAGACTGGCTCTAATCCCATCTGGCCACAGAAAAACATCCAAACCCTGCGGCACATCCCGGCTGCACCGCACAGACCCTGCCACGCGCCCACCCCGTCCCGCCGGTCGCTGTCACCTACCGGCACGGCCGGCCATGGGGACACCGGGGTCACTGTGTGACCTCAGGAGCGGGCGTGGGGCCAGCCCCGGGGCCGGGGACGAGGGGCAGGAGGTCTCGCTGTTGCGCCGGGGGCGGCCGGGGCCGGTGTCCGTGGGGCGGCCACCCCCGCGCCCCTGCAGCGAGGAGCCCTTGTCCTTGAGCCGCACCTCGGGGAAGCAGGGCCCGGCGCAGCGCCCCGGCCCCGCCAGCCGGTTGCAGCTGTGCGTGACGGCTCCCCGCACCAAGATGCCGTCGTGGCCGGGCTCGGCGGTGGAGCAGGAATAGGATCGCTCGCCCCGCACGCGGGGCTGGGGAGTCTCCTCGAAGGGGCCCTGCAAGGCCAGCGTGGGGCTGCGCGCGTGGTGGCTGCACCGCACGCAGTCCACGCTCAGGCAGTAATCGGCGCGGCTGCGCTGGATGGAGCGGAACAGGACGAAATCCACGGAGCGCATGGAGCCCTGCAGCTCCAGCAGGCACGAGTCCTCCGAGGGGCTGCTGTCCCCGGGGATGTCCATGATCTCGGACATGATCAGGGACCCGCTGTCCATGGATACTGCAAGGAGCAGACGGGCACCGCTGAAGAGATGGACCTGCTATGGCCCCGCTCCCGTCTCCTGTGCCCGGGGGAGCGCTCACCTTCTCCGCTGAGCACGATGGAGGGGACGCGGTCACAGTCGCAGGTGCAGGCGTGGGAGCCCTCTGTCAGCTGCGAGTCGAACAGGGTGGCCTGTGGGACAGCACACTCAGGGCTCAGCTGAGCAGGAACCCACCCTGCCCTGCCCTGCCCTGCCCTGCCCACGGCCCCCACCTGGCTGTCTCCCCGCAGCCCCATCACAGTCTCGTACGATGGGGGGAAGTCGGTTGGGTAGAGGGGCACGGGGCTGTCCATGGAGCCGTTGTAGGTGATGCTGCAGAGGCAAGAGCAGAAAAGCCACATTGGGTGGGACAAGCCCAAGCTGGGGGCACACGGGTCCCCTGCCCTACCAGCCTTGCTCGCAGCTGGTACCTCTGTGCATCCGTCTCAGAGCTGCAGGTGTACTCCGGTGGGTAGTAGGGGGGCGGTGGCACCGGGGGAACAAATTCCTCGAAGTCCATCATGCTCTGCAGAAAGGTGTCGGGTGGGGATGTGCATTCCAATGTCACAGAGCTCGAGCGTTGTGGGACCAGCTACAGGGAGAGGGGAGAGCTGAGACCTCCTGCCCGCAGATCCAGAAAGGGATGTGCATCCTGGGCTTTAACTGCACCCGGCTGGGGCCAGGTCCTGCCCTGGCACCCAGGGACCAGCACAGCCTGGGAACACTGCTCCCCAGCCCTGTCTGCTCCTGGGGCCAGAGCTGGGACTCACCACATGGACGATGTCAAGGGAGAAGATTTGGATGCAGCACACGACAGCAGAGAGTGTGCAGATGATGGTGGAGAAGATGGTCAAGCCGCAGACACTGAAGAGGAGATCCTGGGGAGCAGTGGGGTGAGCTGCAGAGCCTGCAGAGCGTGGCCGGGTGTGCGGCCGCTTCCCAGGGAGCCCTCGCATCCCCCTGCTCCTCCACCTTGAGTGCCACACGGATGCTCCGGCAGTTGGGGTTGGGGAACATGGTCAGCATCTCGCTCTGCTGGCTGCAGGAGGCGGGTGGGGGCTCTGAGCGGGCCTGGCAGCAGACACACGTGTCCCTCTCCTGGGGATGAGAAACACCGTGAGGAAGCTCTGGATGCGGTGCTATCCCCTGAGAGCCACCAGCACATCCCCCACCAGACGCCAGCTCTGCAGCTCCCCCTGTCCCCAGAGCCCCACAGCCAGGGACGAGCCGTGCTCGGAGGTCCGGGCGTCGCTGGGGCTGCCCCTGCCCAGCCTCACCCTCTCGCAGGCCTCCAGGGTCTTCACCAGCTGCGCGTTCTGGCACGACAGGATGGAGCCGGCGAGGCTCAGCATGACGCCCAGCACCGACAGCAGCGTGAAGAAGGCGATCTGCAGTGGGAGGAGAGGGGCTGCCGGCTGCACAGGGCCGCGGAGCAGGGAGCCGGCACACGCTGCTGCGCAGCCGAGGGCACGAGCGGGGGCTGCTCGGCCTCCCCATCCTGGGCTCCCCCGCCTGTGGAAGGGTGTCCCCCCCAACACCTACCACCAGGGTGAGCGGCCGCTTCCAGGAGATGATGCCGACGAGCCCGGACAGTGCCAGCTGCAGATTCCCAAGCCCCGGGGTGAGCACAGGGAGAAGGCGCTGTTAGGCAGCGGGGCCCCGAGCAGCCCCTGCCCACAGGCAGAGCCCCCCAGTTCCCGCAGGCCTGGAGCCAGCCCGGGAGCAGCGGGGCTGTAGGAGCAGCCCTGGCGCCACAAGACGAGAGAAACTGCTGATTCAGGGCCTGGGGACTGCGGGCTGCTCTGGCTGGACAGCAAACCCAGGCCAGGATCCGTGCTGCAGGGTCACCATGGGGGACCCCAGGTGCTGCCCTCACCCCGATAGGCAGCAGACAGAGCAGAGCCCCCGTCACCACCCTGTCATCACTGCCGTGCTCCCACACCCCTCCCTGCCCTTGGCTGCATATCCCGGGCACTTCCCTGCACCGCTCGGGGGTCCCCATCCCTCACAGTCACCCTGGGGGAGCCCTTGGGATTTTCCCACAATGCACCGCGGCAGCCACGGCCCGAGGGTGGGGGGAGCAGCGGGGCTGCCCTCCCCAGGGACCGGCGGCAAGCTCGGCCCCCGAGGAGCAGTGCAGCCCCCTCCCCGCGCCGCCCCGGCCCCGCACTCACCGAGAAGCCGGCCCAGGACGGGCAGGACTGACGGATTTTGGTGGAGGGAGTGATGGTGGCCGCCACCAGGCTGAAGGTGACGATGAGGACGCCCAGGATGGCTTGCACGAGACCCAGGACCAGCAGGGCCTGCAGCCAGGTGCGCTGGAGGCGGAGATGGGTGAGGCTGCGGGAGCTGCGGCCGGTCAGCGAGCGGCTGGAGTCGGTGGGGGAGGGCATGGCCGCGGCGGGCGGCGGCTCGGGACCGGCCCCGGAGCCCCGGGGCAGCCGGCGGCACCGCGCCAGGACCGCGGGGAGCGGGAGCAGCCGCTCTGCGGGAACGGGCCGGGCTCCACCTTTCGGCCTGCCGGAGGATGCTGACGGTGGCTCTTCACTGCCCCGGGCGGGGGGGCTCGGGCAGCGCCCACGGCCACGCGGAGCCAGGGCCGCCAGAAGCTCCGCGGAGAACAGAACCGGCCTCGCCCGTCCCTGCGCACCCGGGCTGGGGCCGGCCTAGAGCCGCCGGCCGGAGACGGAGCGCGGCCCCGGGACCGCCGCCTCGTCCCTGGCCGTCGGTGGAGCGCCGGGCTCCCGCCGGGAGATCATCCCGCCCCGCGGGGTCCGAGAGCCGCCGCCCGGGACGCGGCCCCCGGGGCAGCGCCAGCAGGCGGGAGCCGCGGTCCGGACCGGAGCATCCTCCGCGGGCGGTGGGCGCAGAGCCGGGTCCCGCTACCGGGCCGGTACCGCCAGGGGCGGGCGGCTACCGGCGGTCGGTCCGCCCCGCGCCCCACAGCCCCGGCGCCGCTCGGGGAAGCCGGGTCGGCCGAAGGCTGCGGGCGAGCATCGCCGCCGCCGCGCCCTCCGGGATGCCCGGGGCCGCGGCTGGAGGCGGGCGGCGAAGCGCCGGGAGCTGCGGGGAAGGTCCCACACGCCGGCGGCTCCTTGGCCGCGCCCGCCCCGGGGCCGCCCCTGTGCGGCACGACGGGAGCTGTAGTCCACCCACACCACCCCCGGGAGCTGCGACACCGCTACCGACACCGCTACCGGCCCCGCCGCTCCCCCCAGCCCTGGTCGGCGCACGGAGATGGCGAAAGAACAGAGTGAACCTTCATTTATTCCTTAAATAAACCGGGAGGCGGTCGGGGAACAGCACACGGGGAGCAGCGGAGGAGGCGGGGACCCCCAGAGGAGCCCACGCCGCAGCAGGACGGGGAGGGCACCGGCCCCCACAGCTGAAGGCACAAAGCCTCTCGCCAGCCCCGGAGCTGCAGGGACAAACCGGGAGCATCCGAGAGGAGATGGACTGAAGCAGAATGCATGAAACCTGTCCTGGGGATCCCCAGGGACACCGGGACAGGGGACAGAGCGCAGGTAAGGGGGGACACGGGGCTGCACGCAGGAATTCGCCCCCCCCGAGGAGGGTGAAGGCCCCGGCTGAAGGGTCCTGGGGGGAGCAAGGGGTCACAGTCCTTGAAGCGGGTGGGGAGGGGGACTGGAGGAGCTGTTCACCCCTCCCTGGAGGCGAGGGGGAGCCATGTGAACACCAGGGCTGCTCCTCAGCACCCAGCCTGGCTTTGGGGTCCACATGGGCTAAAGGCAGGATCCCCACAGGCAGCAGCTGCCTGAGCTCTGCCTGTCCCTGCCCTGCTCTCCTCATCCCTGGTCCTGGAGAGAGGATGGGAAAAGGGACAGGACAAAAGGACAACACACCCTGGGGAAAGCATCAGCCCCATCCTCATCCCACTGGAGCAAGCCCCAGGACGGGGAGGGGGATGACGTTCTTGGCAGAGCATGGGGGTCCCTGGGCACACAGGGGACCCTCCACACCCCAGGGCGCACAAGTGTCATCACCAGGTGGGGAAACAGGAGAGCACAAGGCAAGTGACCATTCCAGTCCCTGGAAGCAGCATTCCAGCCATCTGGAGGAGGCTCCTGCCCCCAACAGCTGGTGCTGGAAGGGAGGGTGATGGCAAGCTCAGGGCTCGGCCGCAGCACTTCCCACCCTGCTCCCCCCAGTCTGCTGAGGGGAGGGGACCAGCACAAACCAGAACAGCCTCTGTCCGTGAGGAAAGGGGGTTAAGAGCAGCAGACGATTCAGGCACCAGCACTTCCAAGCTGGGATGAGGCAGCCTCTGACAGCTGATGCAGACGCACAGGGATCCAGTGAAAGTGCAACTCGGATTTCCTCTTCCTCGGGAAGAGCCCGCGTGCGCCAGGGAGGCAGGGCCGGGCACGGCTACGGCGCGCGGAAGGCGTTGGTGGCCGCGCCCGCAGCGGCGTTGGCTGCGGCCGTGCGCACGGCCTGGTTGGAGAAGACCCCGGCCGCAAACTCCTCCTGAGCCTTCTGGAAGCTGGCGCCCGTCCGGCGGTACAGAGAGTGGATCTGGAGGGCAGGAGCGGGCTGGGGTCAGGGCTGGGGCTCCAGGGCCCTCATAAACGGAGGTTTACAGCCCAAACCTCCCCCAAAGGGAGCCAAAGGCTTTGATCCTAACCCACCTTTTTCAGCATAATGATCCCCAGCACAGCCACTGCCGTGAAGGACAAGGACACCAGGATCATCATCACAGCCACGGCTGTGTTAGTCCGCAGTGCTATCAGGCTCAGGATCCAGCCACTGCAAAACAAGGGGCTGTTGTCCCCAGGTTCCCTCTCCCCCACCCACCTCTTGCCTTTCCAGGGTCAGCACACGGCGCACCTGAATCCCCAGTTTGGGATGCCAATGGCCTGCAGCACGTACATCACGTTCTGGGCAAAGAAGACGAAGAAGAAGACAAAGAAGTTGAAGGAACTGTCACTCCTGGGAGGAAGAGATGGGCGAGGTTAGGCCACAGAAGAAAGCTCTCAAACCTTCCTTAAAGCAGGAGACACGGGGGGAACAGGGAGCTCGGGGTGGAACCACCACATCCCGCAGAGCCCCCAGGAGCTGGATGCACACACGGTGCAGGGACACACCTGAAAGCTTTGTACATGGGCCGATACCAGCAGACGAAGGAACAGGGCGTGTAGAGCAGAGCCCAGAGGATGGAGAGGCCAAACCCAGAACCAGACGAGGGGTCCACGCAGAACCAGGCGAGCGAGGACAGGAAGTTCAGGAAGAGAGCAATGGTGCTGGCTGAGGGAGAGGACAGTGCTCAGGAGCCAGAGCCAGGCTCCCCCAACCCCCACAACCACCTGTTCTTCCCAATTTCCCCAGAGCAGCAGCACATTCATCCTTCCACCTCCTCCCAGGCTCTGCCCCGAGGTTCCTGTGGAGACTCACCCATCCAGAGGTAGTACATGGTCGTGACTGTCTTCTGGAAGTCAGCAGGGATCTCCACGGGGATGTCCTGGTAGAAGCAGGGCTTCACCGGGCAGAAGGACGGCAGCGGGGGCCAGTTGTTGAGCCTCGCTGTGGACAGAACCGGGTGAGGAGGAGCGAGGATGGGTCCCTCCCCAGTCCCTCCCCAGCCCCGCAGCCACTCACTCTGGGAACCGCCGAGGGCCGCGTTCTGCAGCTCCCGCTCCCGCCGGTCCAGCTCCTCCGCTTTCCGGTTCAGCTCCTCCTGCCGCTTCAGCAGCTCCGCCGTGGCGGCGGCGGCCGAGGCCTGCGGAGGGGGGGGACACAAACTCTGGGCTCCTGCCGGTGCCCGTGTCCCCCCGGCCCGCCCGGCCCGGCGGTGCCTCCCCCCGTACCTGCGAGCCGTAGGAGCCGTAGTTGCGGGGCTCGGTGGGACTCGCCTTCCGCGGGGGCTGCGCGGCCGCCGGTACCGGGGGCGGCGGCGCTACCGAAGGGGTCTGGAACGGCGGCGGTGGCTGCAGGGGAAGAGGAGAGAGGTGAGACTACGCCGGCAGCGGGGAGGGCTCCGGTGCCCGGGAAGAAGCTCCGGTGCACGGGCAGGCCCCGGTCTCCGGGCAGGCCCCGCCGCTCACCGCGTCGCTCTCGAAGGGGTTGTAGCCATCCAGCACAGCGCCGGACCGGGCCTGCAGCGCCGTGGGGTCCTGGAAGGGGTTGTCCGGGAGCACCGCGGGGCCGCCGCGTTGGGCCATGGCCGGACCGGGACCGGGAGCGCGCTGGACCCGCGGGATCCGCGCCGCCGCCGCCGCCGTCAGGCCCCGCCCCTCCCCGCCGCTGATTGGTCCAGCTGCGCCTGACGTCATCGGGGAGACCCCGCTGCAGGGGGCCGCTGCGCACGCGCCGGGGCCGCGCCGGGTGGGGCGCGCACGTGACGCGGCCACGTGTCCCGGGGGTCACGTGCGGCGCATCCATTCCCCCCCCCCCCCCCCCCCCCCCAATTCCCGTCCGGGTTCCCCCGACAGCGGCGGCCGGGACGGGGCTCCACCGACCCCCGGTTCCGGGGCTCCACCGTCCCCCGGTTCCGGTGCTCCACCGACCCCCGGTTCCGGGGCTCCGGGCCTCCGGTTCCGTGGCTCCTCCTGCGTGTTCCCCCGAGAGGCTCCCTGCTCTTACCGGGCGGCCCGGTGCCGTTCGCCCGGCCCCAGGCGTTATCCCGGGGGCCACTCCAGCAGCTGTCACCGAGCCGGCCCGACAGCCATCGAGGGACTCGCGGCACGACGAGCACTTGGGGAATTTCTCTTGTGTCTCCTGGACCAGTTATTTATAGGAATCTCCAAATCCATCCAGTCCAGCTGCCCGTGGACTGCACAGTGACCCTCTCCCGAACAGGGATTCCTCAGCATCCCGGGAGCAGGACACGCACCCTGCCCCCTCCCAGCTCCCAGTGCTCGGCACATTAAAAGTACTTTTTAGCCTCTGAACAGAATGGGAGTGACACATGAATCCCACAGGTGAGCTCCCACCTCCACCCAAACCTGGAGCTGCTCCTGGCAGAGCTACAAGCTGTGGATTTGGGTTCTGGACACCAGCATGAATTTGGTGTTTTCTTGAAGTCTAAGGCAGACCACAGTCAATTGAATTCTCCTCCAGCCTCAGTGCAGGGCTGGGCACACGGGCACTGGGCAGGATCTGCCCCTGCAGCCTCAGGAGGCGAGTGAGGGCTCCCAGCCCAAGCTCGGTGAGTTGGGATCACAAGACCATGGAGAGCCCTCAGCATCACCCTGCCTGAGACTCCCTACACCCACTCCAGGTGAAACCAGACATTTCCTTCCCCCCCTGCATGGTGACAGCCTGCCAGGGCCAGGACACCCCGGCAGAGCCTGACAGTGCCACAGCAGAGCGTTAAGCAGAGCACATCTGTCACCCACACCCTAGTGACACTCTCCCCCTGCCATCAGCTGTGACACAGCCCCAAATTCCCAGGGACCAGCCCAAACCAAGGCCCAGCCTCCCTGCAGAGCTGGGAAGAGCCAAGAAGACACAATACAGGATACAGGACAGCTGGATGTGGGCTCCTGACACCCCAACAGCCACCACCACCAGCAGCCAGTGCTCCCCCTAAGGCTGAGAGGTTTTGTCAGGGGAGAGAAAGGCTCCACTGTCCTTTCCCTGCCTCCCACACCAACACTGGACCCAGGGCACAAAGAAAGGGCCAGTCCATGGTTTTCTGCCCCCCACACCAGCATCTACTCAGGTCCTGCTGCAGCCCTGACAGGCAAAAGCAGCTCCTATTCAGTCTAGGCCTGGGAGGAATGGTGCAGGTGGATAGAGCTGGACCACAAAGTTCCTTTCATCCCTTCTCCTTCCCCCCATGGGGCACAGTAGAACAACCCCAGGCAGCTGCTGTCGGGCCAAACCCAGATGAGGTGCTTTATTCACTTCATCTTTATTTTTCACAAAGACTGTACAAAATTCTTATAAAACTCTGGTGTGGGGATGGGCTATGACATTGATCCAAAAAATAATTCCCATGCAGTCCCACCAGTTCCATAACTTACAAGGAAACAGATAAGCTACAGAGAGCTGCGAGTCCTGGAGTATTTACACCGAGGAGGGCAGGAACGGGAGACAAAGCAACACGAGAGGTATTTACAGCACGGACACACAGGCCCCCTCACCTCACGAGAACGGCAGCAGCGACAGCAGGTCAGGCCCGTGGTGCTCCGAGGCCGACAGAGAATCTGGGCTATTTACAGTATCTCACATATTAACAGCTTTACAAATGTGTCCAGGAAGTTCATCTCATGTATAAAAAAAAAAAAGCACCAAGTGTCTGAATAGAAATCACACAGGCCTCCACGGGGGCTAGAATCCGAGGGCTGGCTGGCACCTGTGGCGTCACCGGCTGATGTCCCGGCTCGAGTCCCACATTTTTGTGCTGGGCTCCATGCCCAGCATGTCAAAGAAGGGGTGCTTGAGAGCCTCAGCCAGGGTGACACGCTTGGACGGCTCGTACTCCAGCATGCTCTCGATGAGGTCGAACAGGCGGTGATGGTCCTCGGCCTCCGAGGTCAGGTATCGCTGCCAGGTGGAGGGGGAAGGTGAGGTTCAAGGAGGCTACACCCTGTCCTGGGATGTTCCCTGGGCTCACAGGCTAAGCTGGGGAAAGGCTGGTTTGTTCAGACCATCACTCAGCCTGGAGCTGAACTCTGTGCTCCTCTACCCAGAACTGACAGATTTTCATGCACCCTCCCTTCCCCAGGCACTTCCTGAACTTTCCACGCCCTCCTTGTCCTCCACTTCAGATTAAACTCAGGTTGCTGCAGCTTCCTATTCCTGGGACAGCCAAGGCTCCCCTCAACCACACTGGTCTGACCCTTCTGCTGGCCCAAGCTTGCCCAGAGGGAGAATCTGAGGAGGGGCCAAGCTGCCTTACCCGCAGTGGTTTGCAGTTCTCCCGGACATAGCGTCCAGCTGAGGTGTTCTCATCCCAGTCCAGGCGGCCGTGGTAGAAATATTTCTGTTTCCTGTCAGGGGAACAGGTGGGAACAGGTTACACCTGAGCACAACACACCCTCCAGCAGCAGCAGCAGCAAGGTGCCAGCCCCAGTGGGACACAGCTGGCTGGCTCAGCAGGAAAAGTGAGATCTCCCAAGGAGAACCACTGCCCCTGGAGCAGGAGGGCTGGCAAACCTGCAGTGCCCAGCTGGCCTTGCTCACCTTGTCTTCCGGACCATCCGAGAAGGAATTGGCCCCAAGATCCTCTCCATCATGGCCAGGTGCTCCCGGTTGTCATGTGTCTGGGAGGGAGAAATGTAAAGGGAAAGCATGGAATAGATTCCAGTGGTTCTGCCTCCAGCCCTGGGTATTCCCCCACCCAGAACCCCTTCCTAGCCAACACCTCGGGGATCTCTACAAGACTGCAGTGATGGAGGGACCCCCATCAGTTCCAGGCCTCTGGGCTGTGCTGGGAATCCAGCATCATCTCCCAGTTGGGAAGAACCCACACAACACAGTTCTCACCTGGAAAAGGGTGAAACCCACATAATACTCAAAGATGATGCAGCCAATACTCCACACATCACAGGGTTGGCTCCAGCCAAGCTCTGAAAAACAATGTTGTTTAAATAAATGATCTAGTTACAAGCCAAGAATTCAAATCCCTCTTCCTTTTAAAAATAAATAACTGAAAAAACATGTCCTATTCCAGCCAGGCTCCTGGTGCTCTGCAGGCAATATACTGCCCAGCTGGCAGCAATGCCAAACCAGCAGCTGATAACCATGGAATCATCAAGGTTGGAAAAGACCTTCAAGATCACTAACTCCAATCTGTGACCAATCCCCACCCTGACACCCAGTCCAGGACACCGAGTGGCACATCGAGCCATTCCTTGGACATTCCCAGGAACGGGGACTCCAAACCTTCTAATGCCTGACCACACTTTCTAGGAAGAAATTCCTCCTGATGTCCAACCCTGGAAGAACTTGAGGCCATTTCTTCTTGTCCTGTCCCTTGCTCCCTGGGAGCAGAGCCCAACTCCCCGTCAGGAAGTTGTGGAGAATGAGAGGGGTTCCCCCCTGAACCTCCTTTTCTCCAGGTGGAACAAACCCAGAATAATGACAGGTCTGTAACCATGGCATTCCCAGTAAACAGCACTGCAGAGCTGTTCAATAAAGCACTTCCCATCTCCCAGGGCAAACCCAGAAAGCTCCTGAATGATGTGGAAGCCCAAAACTCAAACTGAAATAAAAGTGGGCAGCACCCAGTGCCCTCTTGGGGCACACCTACCCAGGATGACTTCAGGGGCCCGGTAGTGCCTGGTGGAGACAATGGTGCTGTGATGCTCGTGGTCAAATGTGGCACTGCCAAAGTCCACCACTCTGATGGCCGTGCTCTTCACACTCCGCTCGTCCCGCTTCTGCAGGGGGCAGAACGGGATCCATCACCTGGGAGCTCCAGCCCCTTCCTCACATAGCTGAGGACACCACGGGAGGGAAAAGCTTTGGCAGCCCCACAGCTCAGCCCCAAACAAGCTCCCACCACCAGCCAGCTACACCTGGGGTCACCATGGCTCACTCAGCACTGGCACATCATGCGAAGCCCTGAAGGACTGCAGGGAGTCCACATCCCCTGGGGCTGTGTGTCTGACCCCTCTGGCAAGGTCAGGGACACCAAGAATCCAAGAGGAGACCCAAGTCAAGGCAGTGTTACCTTTTCCAGGTTGTAGGAGAGCTCATAATCAGAGTTCACGAAGAGGATGTTCTCTGGTTTGAGGTCAGTGTGGGTGAGTTTATTGTCGTGCAGAACTGAGGGAGCAAAGAGAATCAGGGGTGAGGGCAGAGAAGCAGAGCAAGGCTGCACCCCCCAAAAAGCCATCACTGGTTCAGTTTGCTCATACTGGCACCAGCTTAACCCACATTTCAACCTGGATGTGAACAGCCAGGCAAAGCCCAGGCCATGATGCTCCAGTAGAAGCACAAAGATTTATTGTATTGATTGCCAGAAGGTTCAGGGGGATGGATGCTGGAGTGCTCTGAGCTACTGCCAGCCCACAAGCATCAGAAAATGAAGAGGCTTCATTCCCAGAGGGGCAGGAAGGCTCAGACTCAGAACCACAGCAAATACTTGTTGCTCTGGGCCACCAGTTGCAGAAGTGGAACCGACGGAGCTCCCCAGGTCAGGGCAGAGCAGGGGAGAGCAGCAGGGAACACTTACACTTCACAGCCTGGCACACCTGGAAGGCCATGTGCCGTACTTGGTGGATGGGGTAAGGCAGGTAGTTGTTATCCTTCAGGAAATCGAAGGTGCTGAGCCCCAGCAGCTCGAAGGAGATGCACATGTGGCCGTGGTAGTCAAACCAGTCAAACATCCTGACACAGAGACTGACAGAAACATTCCAGTTGGGAACAGCTCTGCAGGCACCGCTCAGCTGGGTCACACCTGCGTCAGGCTCCTCCTTTCCCAGCTCAGTCTGTATCTCACAGCTAGCCAAGATGCTTCCAAAACTATCCAGGATCACATTCAACCACACAACAGCAAGCACTTGTTCCAGCCCAGCCCTGAAACTGGCCCTTCCTGCTGAACACCAAGAGCACACTCACTTTGTGTTCTCGGGATCCTTCTCGTTGATTTTCTCCAGCACGTTGATTTCCAGTCGAGCAGCCTCTTTGTATTTCTCCACGTTTTTAATGATTTTCAGAGCAACACGTGCACCACCCCTGTGGGAGAACAGCAAGCACAAGGTGAGCCCTGAGTGGGTAAGAGGGGCTGTGCCCTGTGAAAGGGACCTTCTGACCAGCCTCCCCAGTTCTGCTCAAGCAGGTTATTATTAAGGGTTGTCCACCAAAGCTGTGCCCTTTCCCTCCCTACAAAACATCCCTGAAGCTTCCCCCCAGCACATGGGCAACACAGAAGGTGAGAGCCTGGAGCAGCAGAAGATACTGAAAACCAAGAGACTGATTTTCACCCCCAGGCTCCCACGTTATGCCCAAAAGGCTCCGTTGCCAGCTGTGGTCTCTCCTTTTCCCACATACCTCCGGTGATCCATGCACTGCACCACTCTGCCAAACGTGCCTTCCCCCAAGGTGCTGATAATCTCATCTGGGAGGGAGAGAAGGAGAGGGAAGGAGCTGAGAGAGGGAGCAGGACCTGGCTGCAGCAATACACAGGGCAGAGGAGAATGCATTGCAACACCTAACCTGCACACAGCTGGAGAGACCGGAGCAGCGGAAGGCTGACACCGGCTGCACAAGGCAGCTGCCCTAATTCCCTGGCACTTCAGTAACAATACACAGTATAAACGTAGCTTTAACAAAAGGGGAAGGAAAAGGAGAGGGTTTCTCTTTAATAAACAATGAAAATAAAATGAAACAGAAAGATAAGACAGATCTGCGACTGCGATGGGAGCTTAACTAGAGAGCTAAATTATGTTACGATTTGGCTGTACATCTTTCTTGTAGCCAGTCGCCGACGCGATAGATCAGATGCCCCTCGTCGTCGTCCTCCACACTCTTGGCCCTTCTGCTGCTCTGTCGACTCCGCTGCTGGCCCAGGCAGACAGGGAATTCATCATTCACCAATCAGATTTTCAAACCAGCGCAGCAGCCAGCGTCACGCATTGGTTGGTTTGGAAATTCACATGGTTGTTTGAGGAGGGGTTGCAGGAGGAGATTCCCAGCCAATTCATACGGCACAGAGGAATATATAACGATAGGGATATTGCAAGGGAACATGTCAAGATACAACACACTAGCTCAGAAAAGAAAAAAACAGTTTGCTTTTCGTTGTAGCAAAAAAAAAAAAAAAATTAAAAAAAAAAGAAAAAGAAAAAAATAAGAAAAAAATAAGAAAAAAAAGAACCTACAAACAGCCCCAACCCGAACCAGCGTGACAGCAGAGCTGTCAGAGTGAGGGAGCTGAGGGCATGGAAGGGGCCAGCTGCTCTCGCTCCCATGGGGGCTCAGAGAGGAACAGCACCGGCCTTCGGGTCCTGGGGACTGCCTGAGCACGCCGAGGGCCAGAGGCCACGGGGAGGGGCTCCCGGCAGCCCCACGGCTGCCACAGAGCAGGGGCAGCAGGAGGCAGGTGCCAGGAGGTTCTGCACAAGCCCAGGCTGCCCCCACAGGCACCCCCATCCCACTCCAATAACCGCCCACACAGCTTCCCCCAGCCCCGACACTCAGGGAAAGATGAATTCTGAGAATTCAGAAAAGCAGCTCTAGATACAGTGATCCATCCAAAACCGAAAGTTTGCAGTGACTGCCTGGGGAAAGACGGACACTTCTTCCTAGACCCTCCCCCAAAGAAGCTGATCCTGGAAGGACTAACTTCCAGAAGAGAAGCAGAACCCAACAGGGAACAGGGACAGCCTGGGATGAGGCAGATAAGAGGTTTATGCCAGAGAAGAGAAATTCCTGCCTCCGGTTCCTCAGCTAAGTGTCCCCATACCTGGGAGCAACCAGCCAGCAGACTTGGGACCCAAATCCAACCCCCAGTCCCCTCCCTGGACACAGAGCCAGAACAGACCAGACAACATGAGAGCTCCACACACAGAGCAGAGAACGTGTCTGGGGTCTAACAGAAGTGGAAGGTGAACAGCAGAACAGACAAGAAGAGAAAGCCAGGGATGCTGCCAGGAAGAGCCTGGGATGGTTCTGCCTCCACCTGAGCTGCGTGGTCCAAAAGCTCTGCTCCTCTGCAAAGCCCCTCGCATGACACCCAACATCAGCTGGGCCCACCCAGGAGGATCCTGCTCTGGAGCAGCTTCTAACCCTCAGAGCCAGGGGCTTCCTGCCACAGCCCGAAACAGGCACCCACAGGGGCAAGTGACCTGTCACAGGCTCTCTGGGACTGGGACCAGCTGAGCGCTGGCTGTTTGAGCTTCACACAAATCCTGCCTGGCTGGGGCTCCTACACAGCGCTCCACGAGCATCACCGAACAGGAGGAGATGCAGCACCACCCTGGGAACCCGCCAGCCTTGCGGGGCACTCCTGTCCTCCCACCTGAGCAGGCAACACTGAGAGAGGCTCTGAGCCACCCGTGCCCAGCTGGCACAGGGCAGCGCCAGCCACGGCGCACAGGGATGCGCGCAGGAACGCTCTGCACCAAAAGTTCTCTAACACACAGTTCAAGCCGAGTCCGAGACAGCGTTAGAAAGTGAGTTTTCTACTTACCCAGCTCAGCACCTGGGAGAGAAAGGTTACTGGGCAGGTGTGGCACAGCAGGATACTCACCGATGAGGAGCGGCTAAAGGACCGGCTGCGGCGCCGCCTCCGCCTGTGCTTACGCCGGCTGCTTTTGCAGCTCCGGTAGCTGCCCTCGCGGTCCCGGGAGCGCCGGTACTCGTAGGAATGTCGGTACTCGGGCTCGTAGTAGGCATCGCCCCGCTCGCGGCTGTAGTCGTTGCGCCGGTAGCTGTCACAGTAACGCCGGTCGTAGGCCCTCCGGTCTGCAGAGTGGTCGTCGTAGCTGGGCAGGGGGATGTGGAGGGGAACGTTGAGGGGTTGGAATGGATTTGAGGATCAAGATCACCTCCCACTAGAGCAGATCTCCTTATTTGAACACTGACAGGTTTGGGGCATCCACATCCAACCTGTGTGCCTGTATCTCACCACCATCACAGGGAAGATTTTCTTCTTAATGTCTAGTCTAAATTCTCTCTCTTGCAATTTGTACCCATTACTCCTTGTCCTATCACTACAGTTCCTCATGGAGGGTCCCTCTTCACCTTCCTTATAGGCCCCTCTAAACACTGGAAGGTGCTGTGACAACCTTCTCTTCTCCAGGCTGGAAAACTCTCCCAGCCCAAATTCTCTCAGCCTGTCTCCATAGCGAAGGTGTTCCATCCCTCTTAACAACTTCCCAACCTCCTCTGGACCTCTTCCAACAGTTCCATGTCCTTATTACATGGGGAACACCAAAATTTTGCAGTGTTCCAGGTGTCTCACAAAAGCACAGTAGAGGGGATACACTCAATGCTGGCAGCTCCAGGGGCAGTGGCAGCTGAGGGGTGGAAGCCCAAGGCAAGAAGCCATGAATTGCCAACCCTTTGCGTAACAAGGGGGACAGGGGCTTGTGTCCCAGCCAGGTGAGGGACACTGAGGGACACTCGGAGCTGAGGACCCCACATCTTCCTGAACTGACACTGGAAGGGACCAGTGGGTCCTTTGCTCAGGACCCTTCTTTGAAGGCACCAGCTAGAGCTGTTACTTTGTTATTGCACCAAGATTAAACTATTTTTAAGGACTGAGACATCTGACACTGCTGTGAGAAATGGGGGTTGAGCCAGTAAGGAAACTGGTCTGACTGGGAGCGTGGAGCGGGTAGGGAGTCAAACAGACTTGGGTCACTGAAGCCACTGCAAAGGGGTCTCAGTCCCAGCTCAGGTGGTGGAGTGGCACTGCCAGAGGGGCTCCTGGGTGGTTGGACAGGGAAGTTCCCCCAAGAGAGGATGGTGTTTGGTGACAAGCACTGTTCAGGCTGTAACAGCTCACAGCAGGTCCAGGTCACATGGAACCTGGGTGAGGATGGATGACTAGGCCATGATTAAGGGACTGGAGCATCTCTCTTAATGAGCAGAGACTGTGAGAGATAGGCCTTGTTAGTCTGGAGAAGACTGAGAGGAGTCTTACATCTCATTACTGCACATTAGTATCGCCAAGGCAGGGTCAGGATGGTGCCAGACTCTTTTTCAGTGGTTCCCAGCAACAGGATGGGGATCAATGGCCACAAACTAAAACACACCACATTCTACCTCAACACAAGGAAGAAGTTATTCCCATGGAGGGTGGCAGAGCACTGGAACAGCCTTCCAGGGTGAGCACGGGGTCACCCTCTCTGGAGACATCCCAAACCCACCTGGCTGACCCCAGAGGTCCTTCCCAACCCAACACCTCAGTGATTCTGTGCAACAGGGCAGGTGTGAGCCCCGCTCACCTCCGGGATCGGACGTGGTAGCTGTCCTCCCGCCGGTGCCGCCGGTCCCGCTCGCTGCTGCTGGACCGGGACCGCGTCCGCCGCCGCTTGTGCTTGCGGCTCCGGTAGCGCTCGTGGTAACTGCCGCGGCTGCTGCGCTCCGACGAGCGGTACCTTCGGGAGTGCGGCATCTGTGGGGACAGCAGGGACCCTGTGAGCCACCCCCGGGGACAGCAGGGACCCTGTGAGCCACCCCCGGGGACAGCAGGGACCCTGTGAGCCACCCCCGGGGACAGCAGGGACCCCGTGAGCCGCCCGTGGGGACACCAGGGACCCTGTGAGCCGCCCCCGGGGACAGCAGGGACCCCGTGAGCCGCCCCCGGGGACAGCAGGGACCCTGTGAGCTGCCCGTGGGGACAGCAGGGACCCTGTGAGCCACCCCTGGGGACAGCAGGAGCTGCACTAACAGCTGCATGGCACAGGAACCGGGCAGAGCAGGGAGGTCACCAGCAGCATGTGTGAGTGTGCCAGAGAATCTGAGTGAGAGGGGAGGAACCTCTGAGAGATCCCAGAGCCCCACAGGACAGGATGAGAGCACCCACTTGCCTCGTGGTTATTTCCCAGGTTCATATCCCTTCTTAACACCCATCTCTGCTGCCCACAGCTCCAGGAAGAGCTTTTGCACCTTCCTTCTTTAAGCTGCCCAGGAAGGAGGGAAGCAGCACCAAGGAGAATGGAGGGAAGGTGAAATGAAACCCTGGATATCACCAGAGTCCCTGTGCACCAGTAATGGATTCCCAGAGAGCAGCTCCTCAAGAGGTGCCTCAGGTTTAATGCCAAGTGACGTCTACACTTGGACACAAGGGTGGGGAAGGGTCTGGGGGAGCCACACGAGGAGCAGCTGGGGATATTTGGTCTGTTCAGATAGAACTGAGGGGAGATCTCAGGGGGCTGCAGCTTCCTCAGGAGGATCAGCTCTGATCTCTGCTCTGTGTGACCAGTGACAGCACCCAAGGGAATGGCTGGAGCCGTGTCAGGGACGTTTAGGTTGGGTATGAGGAAAAGGCTCTTCCCCCAGAGGGTGCTGGGCACTGCCCAGGTTCCCCAGGGAATGGTCCTGGCCCCAAGGCTGCCAGAGCTCCAGGAACATTTGGACAATGCTCCCCGGGATGCACAGGGTGTGGCTGTTGGGATGTCCTGGCAAGGCCAGAAGCAGGACTTGCTGATGCCTGTGGATCCCTTCCAACTCAGGAGATTTGTGACACATGTCCCTCTGTCCATGGGAAACCACCCAGGAGCAAACCTTCCCTTCCCAATGGACATTACCAGAGCCCTGCAGACCCTCAGCTCTGCCCCTCTGGGGGAACATGAGAGGCTGGAGCCAAGGAGAGCCCGAGGTGAGACAGCACAGTGGGTGCAGCCCCTCAGACCCTGCCAGGCTGTGCTCCACAGCTTTCAAACATTCCCCACACGGATTTTGGTTCCAAGCACAAATCACAGAATGATGGAACGTTAACTGCTGGGAGAGACCTTAAAGCTCACTCAGTTCTACCCCCTGCCATGTGCAGAAACACCTTCCACTAGCCCAGGCTGCTCCAAGACCCGTCCAACGTGGCTTTAAACACCCCAGGGAAAGGGCAGCCACAGCTTTTTTAGGCAAACTGTGCCAGGGCCGGAATAGAAGCCCAAACTCCTTTTTCGCAAAGAGCTCCCGCGACAATTTCCCCCATCCAAAATGCCCCCGGCTGCGTCCCCGTCCCCGCCCTGCGCTGACATCACCGGCAGGGCTCGGACAGGCCGAACCGGCCCCGGCCCCGGGGTGATCACGGGCTCGGTATCCCCTGCACGGCGGGGCTTTGCCCTGGGCTCCCCCCGAGCCTCGCCGTTCCAGCCGCTGATTGAAGGGAGCGCGAAGGCGGCGCTGGCGGCCCGCCAAGCCCCGTCTCCGTGGAACGAGCACTGGGGCGTTTCTCAGCGGGGCTGGAACCGGTTTGGGGACGGTGATGGCGGCCGCGGCGGGCGGGGCCTCCGCCGTGCAAGGCCGGAAGCACCGGGACACCGGGAGAGATGGGCCAAAGGCGGGGCGGCCTAGGCGGGAAGGCCCCGACCCTGTCTCCCGGGGCCATCCGGCCCCGCCGCAACACCGAGGCCACCGATTCCCATCGCGGCCCTGCCGGGACCCACAGGCCGAGCCCGCCCCGCGCCGCCCTCACCGGCCGCGACCTACCCACCCCGCCCCACCCCGCGCCGCGCCGCACCGTCCTCGCAGCCAGCCCGGTGCGCTTGTCCCACAGGAAATCCGTGATGGCGGCCGTGGGCCCCCGGGCCCCGCTCCAGCTCCCGCCGCCGCCGCCGATCCGGGTCCTGCCAGCCCGCGGGGCCGCGCACGCACGTACGCGCGCACGTACGCACGCACGTAGGCCCGCGGAGCTGCGTCACACCGGGTGGGGCCGATGGGCGGTGTCAGAACCGAGGGGCGGGACCGAGAGCGGCTCGTCCCGCCCGGCTCCCTCCTTAAGCCCCGCCCCTTTCCCGGCTCCAGCGGCGCGCGCCGGGCGAGGCCGAGGGGCGGGGCGCGATTCGCGATAGCCCCGCCCACCCCGTCCCCGGAGCCACACCCCGCACTCCTGACGGCAGCGGGACGGGGCCGAGGGGCGGGGCCGTGTAATGGGCGGGGCCTATGTGGATATCCCCGCCCATCCCCTCCGGGAGCCCCGCCCCGTTCCCGCCCCATGGCGGGGTTAGACCGGAGGGGCGGGGACCACGAGCAGTAGCTCCGCCCACGATCTCCCCAAGCCACGCCCTTCTCTCACTTCTGCCGGCGATGGGGCGGGGCCAGGAGCAAGGGGCGGGGTCCCGGCCGGGCAGCCCCGCCCCTCTCTCATTGAAGCCCCGCTCCACTCCGGTTCCTCCGGCGGTGGCGGGGCCGGACCGGGGGGCGCGGCCGCACCGGGGGGGGGCGCGTTCTCCATCCCGAGGCCCCGCCCGCCCTCCCCGCCCCGCTCCGCCCGCCGAGGGGTCCCGCTGCCGCCGTCGCTCCGGTGCCGCCCGGGCCTCGCCGCTCCCTGCGCCGCCGCTCCGGTGCCGCCGGCGCTTCCCGGCTGCCGGCGGCCGCCGCGCCCGCGCCGGAGCGTGCGCAACAGGCGGGCGCCGGCGGAGCTTCGTGAGCGCTCGGTGAGCGAGTGGCCACGGGCGGCGAGCGAGCGCCCGCCCGCCCGGGGCCGGGCATGTGCGGCGGGGCGACGGGCAGGGCGCCCGGGCAAGGGCGTTTGAAGGAAACGTGAAGCGAGGCGGCGGCGGCGGAATGGAGGCAGCGCCGCGGCGAAGCCCCGAGCCCCGGGAGAAGCCGCCGGTGCTGGACGGGGAGGCAGCGGGGGCGCCCGCGGGGGCGTCGGGCGCGGCCCCGGCCTCGCCGGCGGCGACGGAGCAGATCGTGGCGGAGGGCGAGGCGGCGGCGGCGGGCACGTTCGTGCAGCGGCAGCTCGGGGCGATGCTGCAGCCCGCCGTGAACAAGTTCTCGCTGCGCATGTTCGGCAGCCACCGGGCCGTGGAGATCGAGCGGCAACGGGTGAAGTCGGCGGGAGCCTGGATTATCCATCCCTACAGCGACTTCAGGTGGGACCGGGGCCCCGCGATCCCCGCCCCGGCACCGGCACCGAGCCCTATCCCAGCACCAGTCCCCGCTCGAGCTCCGCCGCCCGGCCCGGTGCCCGCCGCCGCTGTCCGTGGTTCTGAGCGCGGCCCCACCGCCCGACACCGTAGGGGCAACAAGTGCCGGTAGCCGGGGCTCCGCACCGGCCCGGGGAGGCGGCTGCCGACCGCCGGAGCCCGGGGCCGCGCTGCCCCAGCCCCTTCCCGTCTGGGATTATCCCGCCCGCACGGGCAGCTCTGTCCTGCCCCAGCACCCCCGGGCTCTCGGGGCTCCCGGTGCCGCCGAGCCGCGGAGCTCTGCTGACCCGGCCCCGGGCGTGCGGAGGCGGAGGAAGGGGTTGCTGGGCTTTGCCTGCCCTTACAGCTTTCCCCCGCCCTTCTCCATGCTGTTTTTAATTTGATAAGGAGCCTTCATCCCCCTGGGACGCGGCTCCCCGCGGCTGGAGCAGGGCTGGTCACCCAGCGAGGAGCCGGGCCTGGCTCTCGGTGTCACCGGGATCACAGCGGGAGCTCGGGGATGGAAGATGTGGGAGGAACTGGGTGTCACGGGGATGTTGAGTCATATAGGGTGGGCTTTCTCCACGGGGAATGAAGCTGCCAGGCAGTCATCTCCCGCAGCAAGCTGTGACATGGATGATGTCCCTAGCCTGGGAAGCACCCCAGAATGGGGACAGCAACTGGTGTGGGTCCCCAGCACCTGTAGCCATCTCCCCTCCCCACTGGGCCCCGACCACTCACTCTGTCCCTTGCACCACCCCAGCACAACACCCAGGGCTGCCAGCCCTGAGAGCCCTTTTCCCAGGGAAACCATCCCAAAGTTTGTGAGCCTTGAGCTTGGCAGGAGCAGCTTCTGCAACCAGCGCCATGAAGGGAGCTGGCAGGTAGACAGACAGGGGGATTACTCCGGTGTTTATCACATTAGGGGGATACATAAATGCCATGGAGATCAGGGCCCTGAGTGTTCAGTCTGACACGTAGTGAAGGACAAGGCCTGTCCTAAAGAGCTTAAACCTAAATCTGAAGCGAGAGCTCCAGGCAGGCTTGGGCAGCAACAGGGACAGGCAGCTTTCCTACTCAGTTTCTCAGGGCACAGCACGGAGATGCAGGAGGCAATTCCTCAGCCAGGTCAGGCCCCTTCTGCCTCAGCTGCATTTCACTGTCTGGCCCAGCAAATCCTGGCCACTGGCAGGAAGGTGTTAATTTGGGAGAGGCTCCTGACCCTGGGGTGGACTCCTGATTATGGGGTCACTCGCAGCCCTGGGGTCACTCCTGACCCTGGGGTGGTTTCTGGACCTGGTGTCATTCCTGACCTTGGGGCAGCTCCTTGAGGAGAAGGTGCCTCCCCCCATCCCCCTCAGGCTCTGGTGGGTGCTCTCTTTCTGAAGAAGCCTCTCATGGCACCATGACTTCCCTTCTCCCTTCCCTTCCCTCTTCCCTTCCCTCTTCCCTTCCCTCTTCCCTTCCCTCTTCCCTTCCCTCTTCCCTTCCCTCTTCCCTTCCCTCTTCCCTTCCCTCTTCCCTTCCCTCTTCCCTTCCCTCTTCCCTTCCCTCTTCCCTTCCCTCTTCCCTTCCCTCTTCCCTTCCCTCTTCCCTTCCCTCTTCCCTTCCCTCTTCCCTTCCCTCTTCCCTTCCCTCTTCCCTTCCCTCTTCCCTTCCCTCTTCCCTTCCCTCTTCCCTTCCCTTCCCAGCCCAGTGCCTGTGTCCCACCATGGGTGTGGGGTGGGAAATCCCTGCAGGCTTCTGTCACCTGTAAAAGCTGGTTTGGATCCACTGGGCACTAAGAGCTGCCCTGAAATCACCTTTGGAGATTTGAGTCTATGCCCACGACCAGGGCTGGGACTAACAGGGAATGCCTGGGGATACCTGAAGGTGGGAGCTGGATTTGCTTCCCCAAGGGCCCTTGGAGGCTCTGATGGGGGATCCCAGGAGTTACAAACCTGGTGGAGAAAAGCTGATGTGTCTGCGTGAAGAATGCAAACATCCCAGTGGCATTTGCATGTGAACAGGGCTGCTGGGTGTCCTGACATAACCAGCTGCTCCCAGCATCTCCCGGCTTTCCCTCCAAAGCCTCCAAGCTTGTCCACTCTCAGCAAAAGGTGGATGAGGAGTGCTGCAGGCCCAGGACCGTGCAGCTCCTTCCTCGTGCATGCTGGCAGCTCCTTTAGGGTTGGACATTCCTTCCTTTCCCTCCTTCCTTTCCTTCCCCTGGTACTGTCTCTCCTTGCTTGGCTGCTGCCTGGCTCACCACGAGAGCCTCCCCGATCCTCCTCAGCTGCCCCAGGAGCTCGGCGCCCCTGGGTTTGCATAACCAGCAAAGCTTATCCCAAATCCTGCTAAGCCAACTCGGGTGGTGGCGGGGAGACAGCGGATGACAGGGAGCCTCAAGGGAACAAAGCCCACATCCTCTCTGAGTTCTCCACGGGCCACATGCCAGCTTTGGGGTGGGGGCATAGGTGTGCATGCCCTGCAGTAGAAAGAGAGACAGCCAAGCTCCTACAGCCCCCCATTCCCACACAGGGTGACTTTTGCACCCTCAGACCCAGTGCTGAATTGCTCCTCTCCGCACACATCTGCTCACATCTGTCCCAGCCAAGCAGCGGGGTGTTGGTTGTGTGTGGGCAGGCAGGTGTGTGTGTGTCCTCAGCACCTGCCTCTCTGCCCTCTGTCAGACCCCAGCTTTGATCCTGGGTTTGCTGTCTAACTGCCTGTGTCCTGCCTCTCCCCACTCCTCCCTGTCCCGCTCTGTCCCCTGCATTTCCACCCTGCAGGTTTTACTGGGACCTCATCATGCTGCTCCTGATGGTGGGGAATTTGATCATCCTGCCCGTGGGCATCACCTTCTTCAAGGATGAGAACACCCCTCCCTGGATCGTTTTCAACGTGCTTTCAGACACTTTCTTCTTGGCTGACCTGGTGCTGAACTTCCGGACAGGCATCGTGGTGGAGGACAACACGGAGATCATCCTTGACCCTCACACCATCAAAATGAAGTACTTGAAGAGCTGGTTCCTGGTCGACTTCGTTTCCTCCATCCCTGTTGACTACATTTTCCTCATTGTCGACCTGGAGACCCAGGTGGATTCTGATGTCTACAAGACAGCCCGGGCCTTGCGCATCGTGCGCTTCACCAAGATCCTCAGCCTGCTGCGCCTGCTGCGTCTCTCACGCCTCATCCGCTACATCCACCAGTGGGAGGAGGTTAGAACCCCTTGGGGGTCTCCTGGTCAGGCTCCCAGGCCAGGTTGGGGGTCCCCAGCTACAGGGTGCAGCTCCAAGGGCTCCAAGGGCTGTTCTAGGAGAAGAGTTTCTCTTCAGCTCCACTCCTGCCTATCCCCCAGATCTTCCACATGACGTATGACCTGGCCAGTGCCGTGGTGAGGATCTTCAACCTCATCGGGATGATGCTGCTGCTGTGCCACTGGGACGGCTGCCTCCAGTTCCTGGTGCCCATGCTGCAGGACTTCCCTGAGGACTGCTGGGTCTCCAAGAACCACATGGTGGTGAGTGGCCAGATAGGGGTGATTCCAGCTGGGATCTGCCGTGGTGGGGAGAGGAGTTGGTTCCCTGTCTCCTAGCCCAAGGCTGGAGGTGCTGGGAGATGTGTGTGCTGGTCTCTCTGTGGTCACAGCAGTGAGACCGGGCAGAGGGAATCTCTGCATCACCTTCCCATCTCAGCCCACCTTGCTGGAGTCAGGGAATCCCTCAGGGAGGGAACAGAACACTGGGGCTCCTGCCTTCTCCCCCAGAGCAGGGCTGATGCCTGCTCGGAGCTCCACACAGCCCCAGTGCCACTTCCTGGAGAACTCATCCCTTTGGCCTCCGAGGAACCTTGTTCTTGCTGGGTCTCTGGTCTCCACAGCTTAGGGAGGTGGGACTGGGGGGTTCAGCCCCACAGCACCTTCCAACAAACCCCCCCAGCGCCACTGTCCCTCATCTGCAGAACGACTCGTGGGGGAAGCAGTACTCGCACGCCCTGTTCAAGGCCATGAGCCACATGCTGTGCATCGGCTACGGGCAGCAGGCCCCCGAGGGCATGACCGACGTGTGGCTCACCATGCTCAGCATGATCGTGGGGGCCACCTGCTACGCCATGTTCATCGGCCACGCCACCGCCCTCATCCAGTCCCTGGACTCGTCCCGGCGCCAGTACCAGGAGAAGGTCAGCGGGGTGGGGGAGGGAGGGCCTGGGTCCTGGGGGGAGAGCCCTGGCAAGAGCAGGTCCAGCTCCAGAACCAGCTCAGCACAGCTGCTGTGCCCTGTCGGTTGCACAGGTTGGGATCTTTGTCCTTGCCGCTCTTCCTTGGGTTGTTGCAGGTGGAGCTCGGGCTGCCCATTGAGAGAGAGATCATATTGGGGTCCATCCTGGGAGTCACTTTTGCACAGTGTGGCCCCATCCTGCCCTCTGCCCTTGGGCCCACCTGAGTGCACAGGGGTCCTGTCCTTTGCCCCAGAGGTGGCCTCTGGAGGAGGGGTGTCTGTATCTACATCACTGAGGAGAAGGGACACATCATCCAGCCATGCAGGTGGTCCCAGCTCAGCCCTGTGTGACTCCCCTTGTCCCCACAGTACAAGCAAGTGGAGCAGTACATGTCATTCCACAAGCTGCCTGGGGACACGCGCCAGCGGATCCACGAGTACTACGAGCACCGCTACCAGGGCAAGATGTTTGACGAGGAGAACATCCTGGGGGAGCTCAGCGAGCCGCTCAAAGAGGTGTGGGCACACCATACTCCAGTGGTGGGGGGAACAGAGGCTGGTGCTCACAGGGGCCAGGCTGGGTGATATCCTCACTGACCTGCTCCTCACCCCACAGGAAATCATCAACTTCAACTGCCGCAACCTGGTGGCCAACATGCCCCTGTTTGCCAACGCGGACCCCAACTTTGTGACGGCCATGCTGACCAAGCTGCGCTTCGAGGTCTTCCAGCCTGGGGACTTCATCATCCGCGAGGGCACCGTGGGCAAAAAGATGTACTTCATCCAGCACGGGGTGGTCAGCATCCTCACCAAGGGCAACAAGGAGACAAAGCTGTCTGATGGCTCCTACTTTGGAGGTGAGGCTGGGCTGGGGGACCTAGTGAACAGAGTAGGGCCCAAAAGCTGCCCGGGAGCAGAAGCTGGGGCATCCCTAATGTTTCTGCCTGCCCATGTCCTCTTGCCCAGTGCCAAAGTCTTGGCATCCCCTTCAGTTCTGGTTGGCTGGGGCAGAGGGAGCATCCACCACCCCACTGCTGGCCAGGGAGGAGGAGAGTTTAGAGCAGAACATCTGAGCCAGTTTATAGGATACAGGGAGGAAAACAGGCCAGGCCATCACAGCAGCCTCACCTGGGAGTGTCTCCATGGCCTGGAGAGGGAGGAAAGCGCTGTGCCTGTCCAAGGAGACAGCTGTGGCTGCACAGGCTCCGGGCTCTGCCTCTGAGCCGTGCTCTGTGCAGGGTGTTGGGGTGCTGGGCAGTCCTGTTCCTGCTCTGAGCTGGGAGGGGGATAGATGGCTGTGCCACCCTGAGCCCAGCCCCGTGTCCCTGCAGAGATCTGCCTGCTGACACGGGGCAGGCGCACGGCCAGCGTGAGAGCCGACACCTACTGCCGCCTCTACTCCCTGTCTGTGGATAACTTCAACGAGGTGCTGGAGGAGTACCCCATGATGCGCAGGGCCTTCGAGACGGTGGCCATGGACCGGCTGGACCGCATAGGTGAGGAGTGACCTCCTGGGCTCAGCACAACCACCTCTACAGCCACTCCCAGGGCCCACGGGCCCCCAGACCCGCAGGTGATGGGGTCACAGAGCTGGGGTGAGGCGATCACAGTGCCCCAGCCCCCTGGGTACCCAGCAGTGAGGATGACGGGGAGCGTGGGGAAGGAGCCTGCCCTCTCTCTCTCCATCCCTCCCAGCAAGATCCAGGCAGTGCCATAGGAGAGGCTTCCCTGGGAAAATGTCACTGTACTTGCAGTGTCTGGCAGTGACCTGCTGCTTGTCCTCACTCACCATTCCTTGCCTGTGGAGGACAAGCGGGACCCCAGCCCCCAGTCCCTTTGGACTCCCCTGTTTTGTCCCTGCTGCTTCCACTGCTCCAGTCTGGCCCCTTACCAGGGTCTTGGAACCCTGGTGAGGTTTTATTGTCCCTTCCCCGCTGCCACCCTGCCCTTCACACTGCCCCCAGGGTGGGTGACACTCGTGCCTCCCCTGCAGGGAAGAAGAACTCCATCTTGCTCCGCAAGCGAGCCGAGCACAGCTCGGGTCCCCTGAACAACGAGATGATCCAGCAGATCGTGAAGCACGACCAGGACATGGCCCACAACATCCAGGACCTGCAGCAGATGGCGATGGGCCGGGAGCTGAGCGGGAAGCCGGTGATCTGGGAGCCGCTGGTGCACGCTCCCCTGCAGACGGCGGCTGCCACCACCAACGTGGCCATCGCGCTGACCCACCAGCACAGCCTGCAGGCTCACATCTTCCTACCGCCCTCCTCCATCTCCAGCCCGCTCTCGCCCGAGGCCACCCTGCTCACCAAGCCGGTGCGCCGCTCCCAGCCCAGCCTGGGGGGCTCCCGGCCCTCCTCCGTGAGCTCCCCCTCCGGGGCGCAGTCCCACCTCCAGACTCCGGCCGCCGGCTCGCCTTCCTCCCCCATGGTCCAGTCCCAGGCGCCGCTGGAGAGCGGGGGCCAGAGACCGAGCCCCGGGGCGCAGCCCCCGCCCCGTGCGGCGCAGAGGGGGGAGATGGCAGCGGGGGCCAAGCAGCCCCCGGCCCCCGGCCCCCAGCCCCAGCTCTCCAGGTCCCGCGGCGCCTCGGTCTCCACCTCGCTGCTGCAGCAAGCGGCGAGCGCTGCGTCCCCCAGCTCCGAGCAGGCGCTGCCGCCGGGGAGAACGCTCCACTACAGCCTGTCCCGAGCCACCGGCTCCCACATCTCCCTCCTGATGCATCCCCAGCAGCTGGTGAAGCACAGGAGCATCCAGGGCCTGCCGGTGGGGCGGCTCACCCAGGATGTCCGCCTCCTCTCTGCCTCCCAGCCCTCCCTTCCCAATAAAGTGGCCCAGCAAGCCGACGGGAGCTCCTTGAAGCAGGGCAGGAAATCTGCAGGGAACCTGGCCCGCAGGTCCTCGCCCTCGGTAGCCGGACTCCTCGCCAAGCCGTGCGCGGGGGTCCCAGGCCAGCCCACACACCCGCAGCAGATGCCTTCAGGATCGCTGGCTCAGCCCGGCCGCTCCTCGGCGGGAGCGCCCGCTCCCCAATCCCCGGGCTCCGCGTCCAGGCAGGCAGCAGGTCCCTCCCGCAAGGGCTCCGTGGCCTTCAGCCCCGAGGTGGAAACGGCGAAGCCCAAACTCCCATCCAACATGTGAGTCCTGGCGGCACCCACACGGGCAGGAGGGACCCGGGCATCCCGGCGGCAGAGGAGGCAGGAGAAGCAGAGCACCAGCCCCGCCGTGTCGGAGGGAAAATGAGGTGAGAGGCAGCACCCGGGGCCATGGAGGGGCTGATTCAGGCACGGGGGCACGGCAGGGATGAGCATGGGGCCAACCCCAGAGATGACCTAGCTGGATGAGGAGGGGGCTCTGCTGACTGCCCCAAGGGGGTCACCCTGCCCGGGCTCTCGCCTCCCTGCTCGTCACCAGCTGTGAGTTCTGCCCTCCTCCCGGAGGCATAGGACGGGTCAGAGCCCTTGCCCAAAGTCTGGCCTCTCTGGAGAGCTCAGCTCCCCATAACTGCCCCTTGGGGGCCGGGCCCCCCACGCTCTGTGCCGCGTGTCCCACAGCCTGTCCTCGGGGCCAGGCTGGCGCTGGCAGCTCCTCCAGCTTGTCCTATGTCACAGCAGGGGCTATCCCATGGCCACCTCGATCCCCAGACTGCTCTGCCCATCCCTTTGCCTTTAGGGTGAGGAGGGAGAGGCAGCCCCCTGGGCCCGCTGCCCGGGTGGAGGGAGGAGGCCGGAGCCATGGCTCCCCGGGCAGGCAGAGCGTGGGGGTCCAGGGTCAGCACTCCCCCTTCCCGGAGTGCCAGGGCCTGGGGGTCCCGGGCAAGGCTCCCCTGGTGTGACGAGTTCCAGGGGGCAATGCTGGGGGCAGAGGGGTCTCCGCTGAGCAGCCCCCCAGTCCCTGTCCCCAGCTTGTGGGACTGTTTTGCCTCAGAGGTGCTGAGTCCCAGTGAGGTTTGGATGTGCTGCTGAGTAGGGCTCTGCCCCACACCCGGGCACTGCCTCCCCCACGTGCCCCCATGGGTGCAGCCGGGGGGGATTCTGCTGCCTGCAGCTCCAGGAGGATGCTGAGAGGTTCAGCCCAAGGGGATCCCTCTGTGGCTCCAGGAGGATGCTGAGAGGTTCAGCCCAAGGGGACCCCTCTGTGGCTCCCGGAGGATGCTCAGAGGGTCACCTGCGGGGACCCCACTGCCTGTGGCTCCCGGAGGATGCTCAGCCCGGGCTCTGCTCCCCTCCCCTGCCCTGCGCTGCAGTCCCGTTTCCAGGTTGCCTGGAGATGTCAGTCACCAGCGCCGCAGGAGCAAAAGGCTGTCACAAGGAGATGCCAATCCCGGGCAGCGCCTGGGTGACGTGTGGGGCTGTGGGGTCACCCCCCCATGGATCGAACAGGGGCCCGGGGTCCCCACAGATGCCCCCCTCCCCCCCTAGAGACAGTAGTGTGCAATGTGTGTGCGAGTCGTGGCTCTGCCGAGCAGCCGAGCTCTGCTTACAGTGTCGCTTTGGGCCAACCGTGTTCAGTCCTGGTTAGAGTAGTGTCCCCTCCGACCCCGCCGCGCTGTGCGAGCTGCTTCCCACCCCCGGAGTCAGGAACCATGGCTTGTCTTCGTGTTCTGGGGCTCGGCTGCCGCTGAGCGGGGCCCGCCGGACCCCCCAGCGCAGCGGGCGAGGTTTTGTTCCCCTCGGTATTTACTGAAGTGAGGCGTTCAGTTCTCCACCCTCGTGTTTCGGGGTGTCGGGAGCGCTCCGGGGCGCAGAGCTGCTCTGGGAGCCCGGCCTGCGGGGTGCAGCAGCCCACCAGGAATCCCGGCAGTGCCTGCCAGAGGGGATGTCCTGCACTGCCTTTTTCCCATGGATTTCAACTTCCCCGTCCATTCCCACGTCCCGCTCCATCCCCGTGGTCGGTGTGTCCCCAGCAGCCCCTCGGGCAGGGATCTGCAGCGGAGCCGCGTGTCCCACGTCCCTGAACAGTGTCAGAGTCCACACTGCGTGATGTAGATGTGTTAGCAGCCACCCCAGTGCCCCGCGGAGCGCAGGGGGCCGGGCTCGGACAGCACCGAGCTCCCGCTGGCCGCGCCTCCGGTGCACCCTCCTCACTCCAGAGCCCCGTGTCGGGAGCCAGAGCCACCCTGTGCTCCTGTCACCGCCACCCCTGCCCTGCGCCGGGGCTCCTCGCGGCCCGGTGCTCGCCCCGGTGGAGGCTGGAGGGGCTGGGGGTGCCGGCCGTGCGCGGGCGCAAGTTTAGCCACCAAAGACCACGATCCTCCACTCTTGCACTCACGGCAGTCGATGTACAGAGCTTGTAGTTTTCATATCGCAGAGAATTTAAGAGCGTTTTTTTATTTTTTGGTCGTTGTACATAATGGATTTAAATAATAAAGAGAGATTCTGAGCTGGTCTGGGGGGGAACTCCTTCTGCACCTCCTGCGACCCCACAGCACCCCGCCTGGGGATGGGACAGAACAGGGGGATGCTGCAGCACCTCAGCTCCAATCCTGGCCCTCCGCAGAGCCGGGAGCAGCCAGGACACCCTCGGGAGCCACCCAGGGGCCTCTCCCGGGCCCCACACACCGGGCTGGAGCAGCAGGAGCCCAAAGGCAACAGGTCCCCTCCCACCCACCGCAGTCCCCTTCGGCCCTGGGCAGATTAATGTTTAATCTTTGGCTGTTTTCCCCTTCCATCTCCGTTCCCTTTATTGCCGGGGGGAGGGGCAGGTTTGATACCGCCTGATTGCAGAGCAGACTCGAGGCATTAACGCGATTAAATGAAGGTCACAGAGCGCAAGGTGGGCTGGGGGGAACCCAAGCCACGGCACTGCGGCGTTTGCAGCCCCTGGCGCAGGAACCGGGGCACAGCTCTGGCTGCTATACCCTCATCACAGCAGCCTCAGCACCGCGCAGGCAGGGCACAGGGACAGGCCAGACACGGCAATGGACACACTGGCAGTGGGCACAGGCAGGGTGTGGGCAGGACACGGTGGCAGCAGGACGTGGGCAGGACTCAGGACATGGTGGGCAGGTGCTGGCGGCCACCCCGCTCTGCCCCGCGTTGCCCACAGGACGCTGCTGCAGGAATTAGGCTCTGTGACACACAAAGAGCTCAATGCTGATTAGCGGTTTCTCTCTAATTTGATTATTTCAGATTACACCGCAGCCAGCCTGATTAAGGGGGCACGGGGCAGCTCTGCGGGGCGGCCGGGAGCAAAAAGAGCGTTTTTTGGGGAATGAATTCCAGCATATGTCCCATTCCAATACTCTTCAATCCAGTTTGTGTCCATCTGCAGGGCTGGCAGCTCGGGCGGCCGAGGCAGCGGGGCAGGGACCGGCTGGCCCCCACCGCGTTCCGGGGCACGGCAGAGCCCCGCTGCCCTCCCGGAGCTCCGGGCAAAGCCCCGGGATACGAGGGCCCCGCAGAGCCCCGGAGGAGCGGGCAGCCCGCCCCCGGTTCCCTCTCCCCAAGGACACCCGTCACGGAACCGGAGGCTCTGCCCCGAGCCCCCGCGTCCCCGGCGGCGGCGGGAGGGGGATTAGAGGGCACCAGAGAGATTAATTAACCCGGGTGAGCCGGGATTAGGGGATTCGGGGCGGGCGCCGATCTGCGGGGCGGGGGCCCAGGCCGGAGAGGGAAGGTGTCACCGCGAGTGCCCACCCAGCGCGTCCTGGGCCCAGGTCACCCCTGCGCCATCCCCTCGAGGCTCCACGGGCAGCTGGACCCCCGGCACACGGAGTTTCTCCCACGCACACGGCACCCCACACCTGTACAGCACCCACACGGTGAGCCACGCCTGCACCACACCCCACACCCGCTCTGTACCCCATAATCGTGCTGCACCCCATACCTGAACAGCAGGTCAGATGGGTGGCGCCCCACACCTGTGCTGCACCCACATCCCCCCAGCCGCACTGCGCCCCACACCTGTGCTGCACCCCACATCTGTGCTGAACCCCAAATCTGTACTGCACCCACACCTGTGCTGCACCCCACACCTGTGCTGAATCCCACACCTGTGCTGCACCCCACACCTGTGCTGAACCCCACACCTGTGCTGCACCCCACATCTGTACTGCACCCCACACCTGTACTGCACCCCACACCTGTGCTGCACCCCACACCTGTGCTGCACCCCACATCTGTGCTGAACCCCAAATCTGTACTGCACCCACATCTGTGCTGCACCCCATACCTGTGCTGAATCCCACACCTGTGCTGCACCCCACACCTGTGCTGAACCCACACCTGTGCTGCACCCCACATCTGTGCTGCACCCCACACCTGTGCTGAACCCCACATCTGTACTGCACCCACCTCTGTACTGCACCCCATACCTGTGCTGCACCCCACACCTGTGCTGAACCCCACATCTGTACTGCACCCACCTCTGTACTGCACCCCATACCTGTGCTGCACCCACATCTGTGCTGAACCCCATACCTGTGCTGCACCCCATACCTGTGCTGCACCCCATACCTGTGCTGCACCCACAGCCGCATGGTATTCCACACCTGCATGGAGATCCACACCTGCAGAGCGCCCCAAGCCCGCCCCACAGCCCCACCCATGGCACCCCACACCCCCATTTTCCCCATTTCCAGCGCACCCCTTTCCCCTCATGGTTACCGGACACGCCCCCGGGGCACGCCCCGCCCCTCATCCCGCCCAAGCCCCGCCCCTCATCCCGCCCAAGCCCCGCCCCTCATCCCGCCCAAGCCCCGCCCCTCACACTGGCCACGCCCCCGCGCCAGGTCGGGCCCTCGCTCCATTCTCCCGCTCCACCAATCACCGGCCTCGGTCCCGCCCATACCGCATTTCTATTGGCTGAGCCGCCTTGGGCTCATCCTCGCGCGATGAAACGGACCAATGGGCGCTGCTCCAGCCCCGGCCCGCTGGCGCTACCCCGGCCGCGGGGCACGCCGGGAGTTGTTGTACGGCGGCGGCGCTGGCGGCGGCCGTGCCCGTGCTCGGGACTGCGTGTCCCGGTGTGCCCCGGCGTGCCCGGCTCAGGGGGCGGGGCGGGGGCGGGGCGGGGGCGGGGCCGGGGAGGCCGCGGGCGGCAGCGGCGGGATCGTGAACCGGCACCATGAGCAGCGGTGACGGGCCCGGGGCGCGGGCAGCGGCCGAGCGAGAGGAGTTCGCCGCCTTCTTCCCGCAGATCGTCCGTGACCTGACGGAGGACGGGCTGGGGCACCCGGAGGTGGGAGACGCCGTGGCGCGGCTGAAGCAGGTGAGTACGGACAGGGGGCGGCGGGACCGGACCGGGCCGGGGACTGCGGGCCGGGGCTGAGGGGTGGGAACGGCCCGAGGGGCTGAGGGGTGGGAAGGGAAGGGAAGGGAAGGGAAGGGAAGGGAAGGGAAGGGAAGGGAAGGGAAGGGAAGGGACAGGGCTGAGGGGTGGGAAAGGCCGGGGCTGAGGGGTGGGAAGGGCCCGGGAACTGCGGCCCGGAGCTGAGGGGTGGGAAGGAAAGGGCCGGGGTTGAGGGGTGGGAAGGGTCGGGTCGGGGATGAGGGGTGGGAAGGGAAGGGAAGGGAAGGGAAGGGAAGGGAAGGGGGCTGAGGGGTGGGAAGGGTCGGGGCTGAGGGGTGGAAAGGGCCCGGGGGCTGCGGCCCGGAGCTGCTCACCTCGCTCCGCTCACCTCGCTCCGCTCTCGCAGGTGCTGGAGTACAACGCTCCGGGAGGGAAATGCAACCGGGGGCTGACGGTGGTGGCCGCGTTCCGGCGGCTGGCGGGCCCCGCACAGCTGGACCCGGAGAGCCTCCGCTGCGCCCTGGCCGTGGGCTGGTGCATCGAGCTGGTGAGAAACGGGACCCTGGGGATGGGACCCCCGGGGGATCCCCCATCCCTAATTCAGCCTCTCGCAGTTCCAAGCCTTTTTCCTGGTGGCTGACGACATCATGGACTCGTCCCTGACCCGCCGGGGGCAGCTCTGCTGGTACAAGAAGGTGAGAGCATTCAGGAAGCCCCTGTTCACCTGGGGTGTCCCCCAGCAGTCAGGAGGCTTTGTGACACCTCCCTGCCTTCCTGGTGCAGGAGGGGATCGGGCTGGATGCCATCAATGATGCTTTTCTCCTGGAGTCCTCGGTGTACCAGCTGCTGAAGAGGTACTGTGGGCAGCAGCCCTACTACCTGCACCTGCTGGAGCTCTTCCTGCAGGTGAGCCCATCTCCCCAAACCCTTCCCGATTTCCTGCAGTCTGGGCCCTTTCTGATGTTTGACAGCACGTGGATCTCAGAGTGTTCCTTGAATTCCTGGGCATCCTGCTGGACATGCCCTTCCTGGGGACTCAAAGTGGAGCTGAAACAGGGCTTGGGGGCTGCTCTCTGGTGTTGGGACTTTCCTGGAGGACTGTGTGAATAAATCATGGAATCACAGACTGGTTTGGGTTGGAAGGGACCTTAAAGATCATCTTGTTCTACCCTCCCTGCAATTGGCAGAGACACCTTCCACTATCCCAGATTGTTCCAAGCCCTGTCCAAACTGACCTTGGACAATTCCAGGAATCCAGGGCAGCCACAGCTTCTCTGGGCACCCTGTGCCAGGGCCTCACCACCCTCACAGGGAACAATTTCCTTCCCATATCTCATCTAAATCTCTCCTCTTCAAGTGTAAAACCATCACCCTTTTTCTTGTTACTTCTGCCCATGCAAAACATCCTGCTCCCTCTTGTTTATAAGCCCTTTAAGTGCTGGAAGGCTGCAATGAGGCCACAATCCTTTCTTTCCTCTCCAGACAGGCTACCAGACCGAGCTGGGGCAGACGCTGGACCTCATCACTGCTCCCATTTCCCAGGTGGATCTGAGCCGGTTCAGCGAGCAGCGGTACGGAGGGAAGGGGCAGAGCTCGGTCCCTGGGGCTGCTTTTGGGGGAGCTGCTGCTGCTCCCTTCTGTCCCTGACCTGCAGAGGGTCGGAGAGCTCAAACCTGGTTCCTCTGGCGCAGGTACAAGGCGATTGTGAAGTACAAGACAGCGTTTTACTCCTTCTACCTGCCTGTGGCTGCAGCCATGTACATGGTGAGTCTGGTGGGAACAGCTCAGGAGGGGCCTCACCCTCGTGTGAGGCTGTGCAGGTCCTGGAAAAATTTATCTTTATTTTTTTTTCCCTCCCCACAGGCGGGTATTAACGATAAGAAGGAGCATGAGAACGCCAAAGCCATCATGCTGGAGATGGGCGAGTTCTTTCAGATCCAGGTAGGAGGTGGCTCTGCTCCCTTGGTCCTTGTCAGGGGCTGGCTGTGGCACTCAGGTGTTCCCATTGTCACACAGGACGATTACCTGGACTGCTATGGGGACCCAGCAGTGACAGGGAAGGTTGGCACTGACATCCAGGACAACAAATGCAGCTGGCTGGTGGTGGAGTGTCTGCGCCGGGTCACACCAGAGCAGAGGCAGATCCTGGAGGTAAAGGCTGGGATCACACAGCTGGGAGAGGGAATGGAGAGCCAGAATGTACACCTGGAGAGCCAGAATGTACACCTGGAGAGCTAGAATGTACACCTGGAGAGCCAGAATGTACACCTGGAGAGCCAGAATGCACACCTGCAGTGCCAGAATGTACACCTGTAGTGCTACAATGTACACCTGCAGTGCCAGAATGCACACCTGGAGAGCCAGAGTGCACACCTGCAGTGCCAGAATGCACACCTGGAGAGCCACAATGTACACCTGCAGTGCCAGAATGCACACCTGCAGTGCCAGAATGCACACCTGGAGAGCCAGAGTGCACACCTGCAGTGCTACAATGCACACCTGCAGTGCCAGAGTGCACACCTGCAGTGCCAGAATGCACACCTGCAGTGCTACAATGCACACCTGGAGAGCCACAATGCACACCTGCAGTGTACAGTGTTCAGTCCCAGGCTGTTCCCTGGCTGGGAGGAGGGGGCTCAGCACTACGGGGGGGCAGCACAGGAACAAAGCTCCTGAGCAAAGCTCGTGCCCCATCCTGACGGAGCAGCAGCGCCGTGAGCTGTGATGGGACCTGACACTCCCGGGTTTTCTCAGGAGAACTACGGCCAGAAGGAGCCCGAGAAGGTGGCGAAGGTGAAGGAGCTCTACAATGCTCTGGGCATGGAGGCGGCGTTCCGGGAGTACGAGGAGAGCAGCTACCGGCGGCTGCAGGAGCTGATTGGGAAGCACGCCCAGCACCTGCCCCAGGACATCTTCCTGGACCTCGCACAGAAGATCTACAAGCGGCAGAAGTGATGGAGGAGCCCGGGCTCAGTCATTTACTGGCTGTGGCCGCTCCCCGCTCTGGGAGGGGCCGCGGGCGGGTTGTAGAAGGTGCGCTGGGACGGTCGGGGGATTTCAGCGCTCTCCCCCTCGGCCGTGTGTCAATAAACATAAGTTATTGTAGCTGCGTGGTGCCCGGTGTTGTCTGGGGACAGGGCTGGATGGCGGGGAGGGGGATGCCGGCGCTCCCCGTGCTCCCCGGGGTTGGGGGGATGCCCGGAGCACCGCCCCCGCCGGCGGGGCGGGACCGGGCGGCTCCCGGCGGGCGGTGGTGGGGCCGCGGCTCCTCCCTCCCTCCCTCCCGCAGCCGCATTCGCCGCCGCAGCGCCGAGGTGAGCGGGGGACGGGGAAGGGGATGGAGCCGGGCGGGGGCTGGAGGGGGATGGGGAGGGCCGCGCCCAGCAGGGCCGCTTCTGCTGCCTGGCCGCCGGTGCTCGCCCTGAGGCCGAGGGATGCTCGGGGCCGAGGGATGCTCGGCCCCGGCGGATGCTCGGAACCGCCCGATGCTCGGAGCCGCCCTCCCGCGGTCTCCGCTGCTCGTTCCGTGCCCGGAGCCTCCAGCAGGTGCCTGGAGCTGGGGCTCTCTCCCGGAAAGGCAGGGCCCGGTGGTGCGGTGCCGGTTCTGCGGCGGTTCCCGGGACCGGGGGCTTCCGGCCAAGCCCCGGTCCCTGAGCACCCGCGGTGCCACCGCCCCTAGCCAGGACAGTACCCGCCCCCCCTCCTCGACGAGGCTCCAAGGGCGTTTTCTCCTTGACGGCATCCCCGAGATGCTCCTGACCCTCCGGAGGGAATCCAGCCCCGGAGCAGCCGAGCTTCCTGGGATCATTCACAGGCCATGCTCCGGGGACCAGCGGCTGGCTGCGGTCCCTGCCCGGCCACAGAGCCCCAAGCCCGGCAGGAAGCCGTGGGGCAGCCCCTCTCTCAGGGTACATCCCCATCTCTGACCCCCAGACCCTTGTGCGGGGCTCTGCCGCAAGGTCACTGCCATCCCCCTTCCCCCGGCTGTGCCTCTCTCCGGGTTTGTCCCCCTGTGCTCTTCCCTGACCAGGAGGGTGTTTGGTGCTTACAGGGAGCTGGATGGTCTGAAGAGAGGAGCTGCCGACCTTTCCTGGGAGCCCCGGCACTTCCAGTGAGGCAGCAGCATGCTGGCTCCAAAGAAAGGCCTCCTGTGCAACCTCAACCACATCCACCTGCAGCACATCTCCCTGGGGCTGCACCTCTCCCGGCACCCCGAGCTCCAGGACACCGATGGTTCCACCGCCAGGGGAGACCAGACTGGCTGCATCCACTGCCCGGAGAACCGTGAGCCGGTGGATGCCAATTCCAACAGCCCCTCCGTGAAATGCCGATGTTGTGAATCCCACGATCCAGAACCGGAGACCCTCGGGATCCAGAACCAGGCAGTGCAAGAGGATTTCCCCTGCCTGCACAGCGGAGACGAGGAGGAGGCAGCTTCCCCTTGTGATCCCCCTTGTGATCTGGCTTCTTCTTCCTCCTCCTCCTCCTCCTCCTCTGTCAGTAGCTGCTCGGATTTCAGCTTGGATGATTCCCCTGTCTCGGTGTACTGCAAGGGGTTTGCCAGAGAAGAGTCCCAATCCCCTGTCAAGCAGCTGAACGTCATTCCCACAGAAAACGCCCGGGATGGAGAGTCTCTGGCTGCCCAGGACAGGACGTGCGATGGGAGAGATGCCAACCACAACTCGCCCGTGCTCCGGAGAGCCACCGCCGTGGCCAGCAAGAGCCCAGACAGCCTCTGCAGCAACAACTCGCTCGACTCGCAATGCGATGAGCTCTCGCCCAGCACAGCAGCACAGGATTCCTGCACTGACCTAGACCCCAACTGCAACCCCCTCCCCGAGCCCGATGCTGCGCCTCCAGCACCACCGCCCGTGCCAGAGCGGCGGGATCCCGGCATCCCGAGCAGCGCTCCGGAGCCGCGGCCGCGGCCCAGCGGCCTCCCCCCGCCCGTGCCCCCTCGTCCCCGGCGGCGGCTGCAGGTCCTGAACGCGCACAGAGCGGAGCAGCAGCTCGGGCCGGTGCGGCCGGCAGAGCCCAGGGCCGGCCCAGGTGAGCCCTGCAGAGACACGGCCACCAAGACCATCACCTCCTTCCACGAGCTGGCCCAGAGGAGGAAGAGGAACGTGGCTGTGCCCACACTCGCCCAGGCCAGGGTTGACCGCAGCGACTGGCTGATCGTGTTCTCGCCTGACACGGAGCTGCCCCCCAGCAGCGAGCTCCTCTCCGGGCCCGCGGGCCAGGAGCCAGCGCAGCCCCAGCCGCAGCCCCAGCCCCAGCAGGACGGACCAGCCAGGCCTCCCGGCTCCAGACAGAGAGAGGTGACGACGTTCAAGGAGCTGCGGTCCCGCAGTGCCGCCAGGCAGCCCAAGGGGCAGCGGGCAGAGCCGGCCCAGCACCCCCCTGTGCCCCCGGGGACGGGCTGGGGACCCCCCGCACCCCTGGGGACACAGGTGCTGGCACCCAGTGACGGCCACCAGCTGAGAAGGAGACCCCGGCCGAGCCTGCAGCCCATCGCGGAGGGGCAGCCCAGGGATGTGGAGAAGGGGGAGCTGCCCCCAGGGGAAAAGGGGCTGGGAACTGCCCCGGTCCGGAGGCTCGGGGGTCCCGGCGGGGACCCCGCGGTGCCACGGGCGGCCCAGAGAGGAGACGAGACCTGCACGGGGGGTGAGTCCGGGTCCCTCCGGGGTGGGTCGGGGGGTTCTGCCTGGGGGGGCTGCGGGGCCGGGTGCGAGTCCGAGGGCGGTGGGAGCGGTCCCGGGGCGCTCCGGGCCGGGCACGGCGAGGATCACCGGGAGGTGCCGGGGCTGTCCCGCTCCGCCCCGCGGCTCCCAGGGCGCTTCCTCCGCCTCGGGCCCGGCCCCGCCGCCCGGCCTAACCCCGCCGCCGCCCCCGGCTCCATGAGCCGGAGCGAGCCGGGCCCCGCCGCCGGTCCCGCTCCTCCCCCGGCCCCGGGCAGCGCTCCGGCCGCCGGCCCGCCTGACCCCGCTGCCCCGCTCTCTCCAGCCAGGCCCGAGCCGCTCGCCCCTGGAGCCGCCGCTGGAGCCGCCGCTGGAGCCGCCCGGCCCGGCGGGGGGAGAGCGGAAGGGGCCCATGGAGAACAAACGAAAGGTTGGGGCAGATCCTCCCCGGAGCCTCCGCGGGGCGGGGGACGAGGGAGTGGGACAGAACGGGACCGGAGAGGAGGAGGAGGAGGAGGGAACGGGACCTCCGGGGTCGGGAGGGTGCGAGGGGCACCCGCAGCGCTGATCTGGGGCAGGGGAAGGGCACGTAGGGACACTGAAGGCAGGGACAGGCAGCGCTGCCTGCACCGGGCTCGGCCCTGCCCGCCCCCGGCAGGTGCTCCGGTGGAGAACCCGGGTGCAGCTGCCCCCGCAGCCCCCCGAGGGTCCCCGCCTGCGGCTCCGGCCCGGCTCCGTCACCGTGGGCACTGCAGGGTCCGGTGCTGGTGTCCGGCGGGTCCCTCCGCTCTGACCCTTCTCTCCTCTCCCTCCGTCCCCAGCGCTGCTGGTCGCTGTCAGCTCCGCCGTGGACAAGGTCATCGCGCACTTCAGCACCGCACGGAACCTGGTGCAGAAGGTGAGAGCTGGGCTGGGCCGGGCAGGAGGCGGTTTGGGAGTCCCAGGGGTGGGATTCACCCATTCCTCCCGGCAGGATCAGGGTCAGGTGCTGCCCTGATCCCTCCCCTCTCCTTGTGCCTCCCCCAGGCCCAGCTGGGGGACAGCCGGCTCAACCCCGACGTGGGGTACCTGCTGCTGCACACGCTCTGCCCCGCGCTCTATGCCTTGGTGGAGGATGGGCTGAAGCCGTTCCAGAAGGATGTCATCACAGGCCAGCGGAAAAATTCCCCCTGGAGTGTGGTGGAAGCCTCCGTGAAGACAGGTGAGGGTGAGGTTTGGGGCATCTCCAGACGCCTGGAATCCTGCTGGGGGATGTGTGCCCTGGGCAGTGACTGTCTGTGCCCCCCACAGGCCCCAACACCCGCTCCCTGCACTCCCTGTGCTGGCACGTGGCCGGGCTGGCCCCCCTCAGCAGCACCAGGCAGAAGTTCCATGCCTTTATCCTCGGCCTTCTCAAGTGAGTGTTGGCCCCTCTGGCCCCACAGCAGGCTGGAACTGTCCCAGGGGCTCTAATTTGGGTTCCCTTTGTCTCATTTAGCATTAAACAGCTGGAGTTGTGGATATCTCACCTGCAGAAGAGCCCAGGTAAGGACACAGGGCCTGGGAGCTCCCTCCCCAAGCCCCCTCATCGCTGCCAGGCTGATAATCCCACTCTGGGGTTGGGATACATCCATGCTTGGCTGAAGTTTCCACAGTGGATCAGGGCATTATTATCTATGGTGCATCTTCAGCACAGAGGGTGCTCTGCCTGATGTGGACAGCATGGCTGGCTCTCGGTGGGGATGTGACAAGGCCTCCTCCACCTGCCTCACCTGTCCCTGTCCCCACAGGTGTGATCTCCGTGCTTTACTCACCCACGGCCTTCTTTGCCCTGAGCCAAGGCCCTCTTCCCCACCTCGCTGACGAACTGCTGCTGCTCATCCAGCCCCTCTCGGTGCTGACTTTCCACCTGGACTTGCTCTTTGAACACCATCACCTCTCCGTGGATGTGCGGCCCTTGTCCCGCCGTTTGGAGTCACCGCTGTCTCCCGGCCGTGGCCCCGTCCCGGTGCGGGGGGCTGTGTCTCTGGGGGGCCTCAGCGGTGCTGCCGGGGACAGCCTGGAGGATGAGACCCCCCCCGATGCTCTGGGCAGGGTGGGGGGCGCAGGGGGCAGCACAAGGGCCCGGTCCCAAGCGACCATGGGTGGGCTGGTCCCTACCCCGCCAGTGGGGGCTGCCCTGCACCAAACCTTCCAGCACGTGCTGCGCTGGGGCGACCGGCTCAGCCGCACCTTGCTGGGGTCCGACCCCTCCCCACAGAGCCACGGGCCTGAGGAGGGCACTGGGGGCACTGGGGCTGGCCTCAGTGGCTGGTGGGGCCAGCTGAGCCAGAGCTCCAGGATTTACACCGCTCCTAGCAAGGAAAAGTCCCCCTTGGTCTGGTGGACGAAGCTGCGGGCGGATCCCAGCCCCGGCCAGGCCGCGCAATCCCAAACTTCCATGAGTGAGCCCAGGGCCACAGAGCTGCAGCTCCTTCAGACCAAAGCTGTCCCCGAATGCTCCGGCCCAAAGCCCAGCAGCAGCACTGACACCTCAGGGACCTCTTCCCCTGAAGACCTGTTCTTGCCCACTGGAACTGGAGCACTCACCAAGCTGGATGATCCCAGTGCTGGAAAGAATCTCCCGGCCGCTTCCCCAGAGCCTCCTGCCAACAGGAACCAGGCAGCACCTTCTGGCCCAGAGATGGGTAATCCTCCCAGTCCTGACAAGGGCAGCTGGCTGGGCCGGCTCTTTGGAGCCACCAGCCCCTCGTCCAGGAGCTTCCCTCCCAGCCCTGACGCCGTCTTGGCCAGGTCCAGGTAAGTCCCAGCTTGGGCAGGCCGAGGTGGGAAGGGTTTCTGTGCCTGGCTCACCACGGTGGCCTCGTGGGGGTCTCGTAGTGCCCCTGGCCCAGGGTCAGTGCCCTGGGATTCGTGCATTGTCCCGAGTGCATCCCGTTACTCAGTCCTGTGCAGCAGCGGGAGCTCGTGGGGAGGCTCCGTGCTGCTTGATGGCTCCTTGTCAGCTCCCAGCTCACCAGAACAGCCTGGGATAAACAGCAGGAAGAGCTCCCAGGCGAGCTGGTGGCTCTCTTTGCTCTGTGGCAGGAGACCGTCCCGCTGGCTGTCCCCCAGCCCGCGTGTCCTGGCCGGGGTGGTGAAGGGCCTGGCGTCCGACAGGAGCCGCGCTCCGGAGCAGCCGGACAGGAGCAGCCCCGTCCTGCCCCAGGCCCGCAGGTGAGGGAGGGAAGGGGAGCAGCAGGTGAAGGAGGGCACAGGAGCCAGCAGGTGAGGGAGGGAAGGGGAGCAGCAGGTGAGGGAGGGCAGGGGAGCAGCAGGGCTGGGAGGGCAGGGGAGCAGCAGGGCTGGGAGGGCACAGGAGCAGCAGGTGAAGGACAGGGGAGGCAGCAGGGCTGGGAGGGCAGGGGAGCAGCAGGGCTGGGAGAGCAGGGGAGCAGCAGGGCTGGGAGGGCACAGGAGCCGGCAGGTGAAGGAGGACAGGGGAGGCAGCAGGTGAAGGAGGACAGGGGAGCAGCAGGGCTGGGAGAGCACAGGAGCCGGCAGGTGAAGGAGGACAGGGGAGCAGCAGGGCTGGGAGGACACAGGAACCAGCAGGGCACGGGAGCTGCTGCTGCTGGGCTTTTCTGCCTGGGGGAGAACCGGGGTTGCTCTCAGACACAGCCTGGGGGTCGTGCACATCTCTCCAGGGAAAGGCACCACTGCCCACTTGAGCCATAACTCCCCTTGCTCTGCTGGGCTTTGGGGGAACCTGAGCCTCCGCCTACCTGGGATCAGCTGTTTTTTCCCTGGTGTTTTGGGGATAATTTTTTGCATTTTTTTGCTTTCCGGATTCATGGCAGCCTGCTTGGGGCAAGGCGGCTGTGACCCGGCTGTGGCCGGTCAGAACAGCTGTGCCCAAGTGAGCAGGGTGGGTTTGGCTGCTTCCCTCTTCCCCATCCTCACTGGCCCTGACCCCGATATCCCCACACCCTCTGGGCCATCTCTGATGTCCCCACGCCTGTCCCGGGGGCAGGACAGCTCTGTCAGTGGCTCCTGGTACAGATCCCAGCTCTGCCTGAGGAAATCCCTGGTTCTGCCCAATTCCCTCCCCCCGTGAGCCCTGGGAGCCTCTGGGGGTGCTCGGGGTCCCCGGGGAGGTGACTCTGCCATGGATTTGTGGTGCAGGGCGGTTCGGGCGCTGTGTGACCACACGGGCACCGCTGATGGGCACCTGAGCTTCCAGAAAGGAGACATCCTGGAGCTCCTCTCCACTGTGGATGAAGACTGGATCCGCTGCTGCCATGGAAACAGCACCGGCCTCGTTCCTGTTGGTTACACATCCCTGATTTTGTGAGGAGGTGGAAGGGAGCTGAGGAAGCAGCTGAGCTTTGCCGGGATGGGTGCCAGCTCTGGGAGGGGATGTCTCCTGCCAGACCTCCGGGGCTGGCAGCTCCCAGGGGACCCTGCCCTGTGCCTGTCACTGCTGCATGACGCCACCGGCTGCCACCGTCTCCTCCTCCTCCTCCTCCTCCTCCTCCTCCTCCTCCTCGCGGGGAGGTTCCTCAGCTGCTGCCCACCCCCGTGCAGGGCAGGGATGGGTCGTGTCCCTGTGTCTGTCCCTTCCTGGCCCTCACACTGCCCCGTGTCACCGTGTCCTGCCACTGCTGCCACCTCCCTGAGCCCTGCTCAGCACTCTGTACATAGGGTAACCACAGGAATGAGCTTGTTCCACGGGGAAAAAAACTGGAAATAAAGGTTGTGACTCATGTGTGGATGGGCACTGATGGGGATGGGATGGGATGGGATGGGATGGGATCCATGGGATGGGATGGGATCCATGGGGTGGGATGGGATGGGATGGGATCCATGGGATGGGGTGGGATGGGATGGGATGGGATGGGATGGGATGGGATGGGATGGGATGGGATGGGATGGAGGCTCCAGGAGGATCAGCCTGGCTGGGATGTGCTGGAATCAGCCCCAGCAGAAGGTGCCCGAGCTCCTCCACAGCGAGGGAGAGGCGGCTGCAGCCTCCCAGAGCCAGGAATATCCCTGGAGAAGCTTCCACAGGAGCTGTGCAGCGCTGGGAACAGCCCAGGTCACTGCTTTAGTTATTTATTTAACTCCATCTAATCTTTTCACCACCCAGAGCACGGCAGTAGGGGCTAAACAGCTCCAAGTTTTTCACGTTTTTGTCATTTCAGTGTTTTCATCCCAGAATTTACATTTCATGTTGGACTCCCCAGTGACAGAAAGGAGTGTCCTGGGCCTCTGCTCCCTGCCATAGCCAAGGGCCACGTTTTACCCTTCTGATTTCCCATTTTGGTGGCAAAAAGCTGCTGTGTCATCCCCTGGGCCAGCCCCTCTGCCAGGGTAAAGCTGCTCTCCTTTCACTCTGCTCTCATTTTCACTTCTCTCTCTGGAATTTTTATTCTCAGACAAGTGACGTTATATCCTAATTGGAATGTTCCTTGGCTTGCCTTAAAGAGGTTTGATTGGATTCTGCAGCTGCTTCTGGACTTTGAAATGGGGTCATGCCAGGAGGGGAGGAAGCCAGGTGGTTCTTCTGTTTATTTAATAAACAGCTCTCCAAGCCTCGCCCTTGGGTTTTAAGGGAGTGTAGGAGGAGTCAAGCCTGGCATTTTCATGATCATAGAGCGTCAGACTGGGAAACCAAACCTTCCTGGGCAGCCCCTGCCAGTGCCTGACCCCCTTTCCATGGGGAAATTCCTGCTCTTCTCCCCCCTGAGCCTCCCCTGGCCCAGCCTGAGACCATTCCCTGTTCTCCTGTCGCTGTTCCCTGGGAGAAATCCCGACCCCCCCGGCTGCCAGGGACTTGTGCAGAGCCAGAAATTCCCCCTGAGCCCCTTTCCCAGATCCTTCAGCCTCTCCTGGTGCTCCAGCCCCTTCCCAGCTCCGTTCCCTGCCCTGGACACGCTCCTGCTCCTCAATCTCATCAAAACCAACCCTGGGTTTGAGGTCCCTCAGCAGAGGCAGCGAAGGGCACTGGGGTCACTGCCCTGCTCCAGCCACCCTGGGACTGCTCCAGGCCAGGGGCCATCGGCCTCTTCCCCACCTGGGCACATCTGGGCACACCTGGACACATCTGGACACAGCTGGGGACATCTGGACACACCTGAACACATCTGGGCACACCTGGGGACATCTGGACACACCTGAGCATATCTGGGGACATTTGGACACACCTGGACACAGCTGGGGACATCTGGGCACACCTGAACACATCTGGGCACACCTGGGGACATCTGGACACACCTGAGCACATCTGGGGACATCTGAGCACATCTGGACACACCTGGGGACATTTGGACACATCTGGGCACACCTGAGCACACCTGGACACACCTGAGCACATCTGGACACACCTGGTTCACATCTGGTTCACATCCAGCTGCTGCCCCCAGCACCCCCAGGGCCTTTCCAGCCGTTTTCCCCCGAGCCTGGAGGCTTTGCTGTGAGCCAGGGGCAGCTCCAGCATTTGCTGACCCTCACCCCGTGGATCCCGTGGATCTCATGGGATCCAGGCAGGATTTTCCTGCCCTCTGGCAGCAAAGAAAACCCCCCGAGCCAGCCGTAGGAAAAGATTTTCCATTTAATACTAGACTCTCAGGATTGAGATGCAGGCTTTTTATGCAATTACATCCAATGTTAAAATTGGTAATACATAATTTACAAAGATTAACATCAAAACAATGATCTATTTAGATATGCTTTGTAAAAAGGAAATATATTAGCAGCATTTATTTTCAGCAATCACACAGCCTACACCCATGCAGACTAAGGTTCAGCTCTATTTGCAGTAACGTAGTGCTTCCTGACTCCGGCGGCGATCCTGGGGACACACGGGTCTGCTCAGTATTATAAAATAACCAAAAAAATAAAAAAAGTCATTAATTTCTACACCAGTAAGAAAAAACAATTCTTTGCACTTACCTAACATTTGATTGTCTAAAAAACATTTTGTTTAGTCTTTCAACAAAAGAAAGATAAAATGACAGAGCTAGTGTCTCGCTTCTGTACGCACTTTATTTTTTTTTATTTTTTTTTTTAAAAACTTTTTAGTGTTTAACACCATTTGAGACAATGATTTCTGTTTGAAACTAAATGAGACAACTCGAGGGTTTGGACATGCGATATTCCTACTACACGCACGAGTATTTTATACTCAGGGTTCCTGGTACTGTACAGTGCTTCTCTACAGTAAGAAAATATTCCAAACTATTTTCTTATTTCTTTTTTTTTTTTAATAAAATATTTTTTTTTTCTCAAAGGGTTTTTTTCCTTTCTTTTTTTTTTTTGTGTTTTTTTTTTTGTTTTGTTTTCTCTTTTTAAATCAACACATAAAAGTTAATGGAATGAGTCATGTTCCACTAAGAGTAAAATAATTATAATAATAACAAGAATGTACATTAGGACGAGCTTGGTCCATAAAAAGGAACATGTAACTACGGTATTGCTTTACATCCACGCAGCAGATATATACAACTTGGCACATTAAAAACTGGATTTCTTATAAGAACACCTAAAACAGGACTGGATATGCATGTCTGAGACAGGAAAGCAAAGCCACGGTCCGGGGGCAGCGGGGGCCGCCGGGCCCGGCCCGGGGCTGTCGGGACAATCGCGATAATCGCGATAGGGGCGGGGCCGGCGGGAGCCGCTGCCCCGGGACGTTCCACCAGCACACGAGGGTAGTGTTAGCAGTTGATAAATTCTACAGCTCACGACAAACACTCGCTCGGATACTGCCTGACGGGCACGGAGTGAAAGGGTCCTTGGGGTTTCTTTTTTTCTTTTTTCTTTTGTGTTTTTTTTCTCTTTTTAACAGATTTTTTTTTTGTTTTGTTTTATTTGCACAACACACGAGACACACGAGAACCACAGCTTATCAAAAAAACCAACAGCAATGGTGGCGTCAGGAGCTGACTTTGCTTTTATAAAATTTCTCTGCAGAAAAAAAGTGAAAAAACTCACACCCTGCCCCATCCCCCTGCACAGCAAGTGCCTCATCCCAGCGCTCCTGCCCCGCTCCAAGGGCCTCTGGAAGCTTCTCCTTGGCACAAACCACAGGGACACTGCTGGGGTTGTCCCACGGCGAAGCCGGCGCTCGTCTGGGGACGTTTCTCTCCTCTTGTGCAAATCAGAGGCCACAGCTTTAGGGCAGCTTTTCCTTTTAAGCCACTGGGCCTTTCCTGTCCCCTCTGGATTCCTGGATTCCCTTCCCTGGCGTGGGCAGCTGGTACAATCCCAGGTTAGCAGTGACCGTGGAGAACATCCTCCTCAGAGTAACTCAGTCCTTTTCCTCTGCCCTCCCCATTTCTATTTATTTTTTTTTTTAATTTTTTTTTTTTTTTTTCCTCTGAGTGGGAATATCAAGCAAAAATAAATTAAATTTGACCATCCTGGACAATAACCACGAGGTTTCCTCAGTACCTAACATCAATACAAGGCACGCCCACCAACACACACACCAAGAGCACTGCAGAGCAGGGTGGGCGCCGCGCCGGCCCGGCCCCCCAGGTGCTACTGTTTGTAGTTTTGTCAGTTTGCTGCTGCCCTCCTTCCTTCCCCGGGCTGGGCTCTGGCCCCCCAGCCCCAGTGACAGACCCCAGAGCTCGGCTGCCCCTCCTGGGTCACTTCCTGAAGCTGCTCTCGGGGATGGTCAGAGTGCGGCGCCGCAGTTTCCGTCCCGAGCCCTCCTCCAGCAGGTAGGTGACATCGATGGCTGCAACAGAGCACAGGGGCACAAGGGGATTTCAGTCTTTGCAGGATCAGAGAGGGTGGAAAAGGCCTCCAGGATCATCAACTCCAACCTGTGACCTCCACTGAGTGCCACCTCCCATTGCTCCTCAAACACAAAAATTCCCATTTCCCTATTCCTGCTTCTATCAAGGAAATCCAAAACATCCCTGGAGAAGCCCTGAGCCATGGCTGGACCACACAACCTCCAAAGATCCTCCCAACCCAAATTAAGCATCAGTCCATGACTGCCTGGCATTGTCAGAATTTGGAAGAGCCTGGACAGGGCTTTAAAAGCAGGGACACACTTCACCAGTGGAACCCCTGTCCCCTTATCCCACAGCTCACACAAGACCAACTTGTCTCAGAACCCAAAAGCTCATGAAAGGTAAAAACAGACTTTACAAATTCCCTTTGGTCTTTCCTGGCTTGTCTGTTAAGTTTCTCCATCTCCATATTGTAAATATGGAATGATGGGGGGGGAATTAGTTTATGGGAAGTTTTTGTGGTTATTAAAAATATTATACAAAACAAAGGTGTGAGAAATTTCACTTGGGTTTAATGGATTTCTGTTGCAAAGGAAAACGTGGCTGCAAAGAAAACTGACTTTCCTAACGCCCACTAGCAAGAAATTCAGACAAAAACATTAATTTTACTAACACAGCTCAGCAAAGGGACCCCAGACCTGACAGGAGACCTGGAGCTGTGCAAGCAGAGCCTGAACTCTCACCGTTTTTCCCTGGGATTTTCTCGAGGAGGTTGAGCAGGATCTGGTTCAGCCTCTCCCTCTGGAGGTGCCGCCGCTCCTCGGGGCTGCAGAGCGGCCTCGTGTCCGAGGGGTTCTCGGTGTCCCCCTTCTTCTCAGCCTCGCAGCTCTCGCTGGCCACCGGCTCCTTGTCGGGCTCCTCGGGGCTGGGCAGCTCCCCTGGAGCCTGCTCAGGGGCCCCCAGCACCTCCTCCATCAGGGGAAGGGAATCTTCCTCTTGGTTTAAGTCTTTGATCTGTGGTTTTGAGCGATCGGATTTCCAGGATGACCTTGCAGAGAAGAGGGGTTTAAACAGCGGTTTTTCAAACACTCGTCTGAAAGGACAATTCCCAGCGAGTCCAGGACTCGTCCATGGGCTCTCTGGAGCTCCATTTCCTCCCTCAATCCCTGCACTCACACCCACCCATACCATAACTTTATCTGCACCTCACCAAAGGCAGCTTTGTAAAAACAAATGGCTTTTTGTTTTCAGTTGCAAAAGATTTTACCTCCAAAAGCAGCTTGGCCCAGCCCTTAGTGGGGATGTTCTTGCAGTCTCCACCAGATCTGGGCTCTGAATGCACCACAGACAGCAGGTCCAGGACCTGGGTTCCTCAATCTGGGAAGGCTGGAGCCTCCTGATTTGGGCATCTCCTCACTCAGCTGCTTTTTTCTGACTTTCAAATGGCTCCTTTCCTTTCCTGATGTACATTATTACTGCCTATCCCTCCTCACTTGTTCCCTTTTATCTCTCTCAAAGTTCAGAGAGCTTTAAATAATTTAAACTTCTTATTTCCATAGCATCCAGGGGAAAGGGGCAGGAGGAGAGTGGGCACAACAAACAAACAGAATTATTTCATCTCTTCCCAACGGTCTGGGAGGGGAGCCTCACCTGCCTCCGTTTCTCTTGTAGTTGTCTGGCACATAATGAGGCTGCAATAACAATGAAGATTATGATCAATACCAAATGAAATTCACAGTGGAAGGAAGGGCTGGTTTATCAAATGCTTTGAAAGTGCCAATCCAGGACACTCTGGAAATGCTGGTGAACCTCAAAGAGACCTCACAGGAGGAGGCACAACCATGTAACAAGATAAACTAGAACCAGACTTGTCTGATTCTTCACATCTTCTAAATAAATTTCAAGCCACACACCATCATGATAAAAATCATCTTTGCTTTCTGCACAGCACGAGTCTGGAACCTTCTCCAAAGCCAGGAAGAACAGAGCTCACTTGCAGAAGGTTTGCAGATCTGCCACCTCTATGGCTCTGAGATCCTCTCTGAGCTCACCATCACCATCCCTTGAGCAGCTCTTTGCCTCTCAGCTGCAGGTTCTGTTACACCCAGTTTTCTTTCCAAGTTTTCTTTCCAGCCAGCTCTTCCCCCAGGTTGTGCATGCTCACAGAATCATGGAATGATTGAGGTTGGAAAAGCTCTCCCAACCCATCTACTCCCAGCTGTGCTCGATCCCCATCTTGTCCCCAGCCCAGAGCTTGGACACCTCCAGGGATGGGGACTCCAAACCTCCCTGGGCAGCTCCTGCTAACCCTGACCACCCTTTCCATCAGGGAATTCCTCCTGATGCCCAACCTGAGCCTTCCCTGGCACAGCTTGAGGCAGTTTCCCCTTGTCCTGTCCCTTGTTCCTTGACCCCCACCTAAAGGATCAGCTTCCTCTGCCTGACCCAACTTCATTTATCAACAGTCAGGGGCTTTCCAGAACTCCATCCACTCTCCCAAGAGCAGGTTGGGAAGCTGAGAGCAAACCCACTTACTGAGAAATCCCTCTTGGGCGTGAGTTTCTTGGGGAAGTGGTCGAAGGCGTAGGGCTTGGTGCACACGGGGTAGCGGTTCCGGTGGATCTTGTAGAAGAGGTGAGCTGATTTATCCAGGCGGTAATCACAGATGTAAACATCCTGCTCCTTCACACCCTTCGGCCTCCCTGGCATCAAAACAAGGGGAAAACAGTCATGTGCTGAGGGGGAAACGTGTTTTATCACAGTGTGAGCGAGGCAGGGGCTGTCAGAGTGTTCCTGTTTGCTCTCTCATTCAGGACACGAGAGGAGAACCTGCACGCTTCTGATCAACCCAGCCCCACCCCAGCCATGGCAGGGACACCTTCCACTGGCCCAGGCTGCTCCAAGCCCTGTTCAGTCTGGCCTTGGGATCCAGGGGCAGCCACAGCTTCTCTGTGCTCAGCTCCCAGGGAAGGATTTCCTCTGTGTATCCAACTTCAATTTCCTCTTTTTCAGGTTGAAGCCATTCCCTCTCATCTTGTCACTCCAGTTCATGATTAAGAGCCCCTCTTCGCCTTTCTTCTAGCCCCTTCAGATACTGGACACCTTTCTCTCTTTCCGTAACCTCCCTTTCCATTACTACTACTGCTATCATTACTATGACAATATTTTAATTTATTTCAACCATGAAACTGTTTTTATCCCAACCCCAAGGTTTTAACTTTTTCCATCCCAGGGGGAGTGAGTGGCTGGGTAGCGTTGAGCTTCCAGCAGGGGTTAAACCACCACAGCCCACTGCCCAAATGCTGAGGAATGTGTTTAACTCTCACCTTTGCAGTAGGTGTACAGGTCTAGCACACAGCACGTGCCCACCACGGCCTCCAAGGGGATGATTTCGTACAGGGGCACCCGGAACAGCTCGTTGTGGTAGAACTTCCGAGACGGGGAATGATGCGTTTCGTGTGGACGGAAATAGTGGTGGCCAAAGGCGAAGCGCTCCTCTCTGAGGGTGCAAAAGGGACAGAAACACAAATCAGCCCATGACACAACTCACTCAATGCCCCCTGCTTTGTTTTGAGCTCTCTCTCTTGCACTTGGCTGTGATGAACAGCAGAGCCACACAATATTCCACATGTTCCATATTCCACTTCCCGCCTGCAGTGAGGGCAAACACTCCCAGAGTGCTTTCTGTGGGCACAGCAGGCTGTGACTGGCCAGGGCACAGCACTGAACGGCCTCACAGCTGTCCCTGCACCCAGAGTCTGATCCAACACTGAGGAAATCCATCCATTTCTATCTCTGATCCTTTGCTTAAACCTCCAACCTCACGTGTTTGCACCGCGCAGTTGTGGAACAAAGGCTGCAGTTGGGAACCCCCCAACCTCTGCACCTGGACCTTGCTCATTCCTGCATCCTTAAAATGAGACTTCCACAAAATTCCTGTGCTTTGACAGGGGATATCTCAAACTCCAAGGCTGTCTTGCTCTTACTTCTCGTTTTTCCAGAGTTTCTCGATGCGGAAGATGTCGAGCTTGTCGCGGTTGATGTGGGACAACAGGCGGTACGACTGTCGCACCGGGTGCCCGTCGGGGGTCCTGCGGCTGTCTCTCATCAGGTACACACAGTCACCTGGCCAGGGACACAAAGGACACACCTGTAAAGAGCCTGGCCTGAGCCCAGCCCACCAGAACCAGAGGAAATAATCATTAAAAATGAACATGACACAGGCACCTAATGCTGGACTGTACGGAACGACACAAACCCACCGCAAACCTGCCAAGGACACTCAGATGTTTTTCACAGCAGCTTTACAGAAAAACAACCCAACTTTCCATGTCCAGACTGAAAAAATAACAACCTGTAAGGAATCAAAACCATGAGAGACCACAGGATATGTAAACATGTCAGTCATGATTAGGAAAAGGTGTAGGAATTAGTGATGGCTGCAATGTGTAAAGAATAAATCTTTGAGAGAGAAGACCACTATTAAGAAAATAAATCCTGTCCCAAGAAGCCCCAGGCCTTTGGTTATTCCAGCAGAATTCCAATGAGATGTAGAGCTCAGGAAAGGTAAAGAGAATGCAGAAAGGACTAAACAAACTGGCACTCCTGGCAATCAAAAAGTATTTCCCTAGGGCAACCCCTAAACTTAAATTTATTAATTTTGTCCCATAAGTGAATTTACTCCTTAATTTCTCTGCTCTGACCTGTGAAATCCCAGAATGACCTGGGTTGGAAAGGATTTTAAGGACCATCCAGACCCACCTCCCTGGGCAGGGATGTCTTCCACTAGACCAAGCTGCTCAGAGCTCCATCTCACCTGGCCTTAAGCACTTCCAGGGCTGGGAAGAGATTCCACCTCTTATTTATCTAAAAATGACCAAAACTTGGGAGGTTCCAAGTCACAGAACCTCCACTGGGTTCTTTGACCTTTTTTAATTCCCAGTTTTCCTGAAGGTTCTCCTATTCCCCTCTAGCAAACTTATCAACTGGCTTCACTCATTCAAGAGCAGTTTCTTAATAATGATAAAGGGTTCTTTCTAACCTTGTGTGTATCTGTAGGATGAAATAAAAATAAAGAAAAATCAGTGAGCTGAATTGTGTGGCTGTGGCAGCTGCCTTGGAGAGATTCTGGAATTCAGAGCACAGTCCAGAAGAGAAAAGCTTTAAGGAACACATGCAGTGAGCTGGATGTTTTAATGACCATTCTGCACTAAAATACCGGAGGTCTAACAGCCTTCTTGGCCTTTACTTATAAATGTTAACTACCAGCAGTTGGCTCAGCATCATCCTCCCCTGGCCAGGACAGCCCTGGCTGTGCTAATTAACATTTCTTCATCAACAGCCTGTGAGAACTCTGTGTATCACTCCCAGCATCAGAGAGAGAGAGCAGCTTCCACTTGTGAAAAATGGAAGGATTTTTGACAGGAGATCCCTGATGGAAAGCCCAGCACGTACCTTGGCGGAGCAGCAGATCATCCCTCAACAGGCAGATGTAATAAACACAGCCAGGCTGGGCATAGTGGGGCCGAGGGATCATGGGAACCTCCTGCAGAGAAAAAAGAAAGGGAATCCTGAGCTGCCCATCACCATCAGTTCAAAATTGTGCTGCCACCCTTTTGGAAATACACAGAGAAAAACTGATCCCTCGTGGAATGGAACCTAAATCACAGAAGCTTCAATCCCAAAAGGTACAAATTCTAAATACAAATACAAAGAAACCCTTAAGGAGCTGCTGTAGTTTATAATGGTAATAACAGGAAGGAGAGTTTTGTTTTACCCTGTTCACAGCTCGAGGTTCACACTGCTCACACAGGTAGTGCTCAACGTCTGAATTCACACCCATGCAGTCACAGTGCTGCCACACCTGGAAAAACAGGTACAGCCCTTCAGAAAGTCCTGAAAATGCATTTTCTCAACAAATATTAAGAAAAGCAAGAAAATAAGCTTCACACTGCTAATTCAAGATTTTCTATGAACTATTTCACACCACATCAGCAGACAGAGAAGATCTCCATGCAACAGTAAGTGTAAAAACCCAAAACTTTAAAATTAATTCCTCTCTCCTGAGGTCAGGAGCTGGGGCAGTTTTCATCTCCTCTGCTCAATTCAAGTTGCATTTTCTCTTGTGAAAAGAGAATCTCTCCTCTTGTGGAGAGGAATTAAAAGGCCTGAAGAGTTTAATTAATGCTCCCAAGCACACGGGAACTGCCGGTGAAAAGTTCCACTTTGCTTTGATCAATATGCAAGGCTGAGAAGTCACTTTAACATGCTATTTTTTCACATTATATTGTTTCTTCTTCATTGTAATAATGAATTGCCTTAATAAGAAAAGGTTTATAACTGAAATAGGGAAAGGCAGCTATAAGAAAATTGAAAAATGTGGAAGGAATATGTTTAAATACATGACTTTGCCTTTATTCATCACATACTTATCAAAACCATCAGACTTAGTCAATAAAAGCTAGGTTGATTCATGATTTAACAGTGCTGATCAGTACTCTATTACTTTAGGCTTTACCTTGGAGACTTAACACATGTGGTTTTCACACAGTGAAGGCAGCTACATCAAATTTAGCCTATCCAATTTTTTTTTTAGCAAAAAAGTTCTGCGGGGAGCAGCCTCCCTTTGTGCCCCTCACCATGCACTTTTCACACTGGATCATGAGCCCCTCGTCCTTGTAGAGGCCACAGATGCAGCGGATGACGTCCTCGTCCTTCTCGTGCCCGTTGTCCTTGTCACACACCGAGGTCTCGCTGCTGTCGGCCTCGCTCGCCGTCTCCCCCACGATCTCGTCGATCTGTGCCGCGGCCTCGTGCCGCGCGTTGTAATACGCCTTGCGCAGCCGGCACACGTCCCGCCCCGTGGGGGACTTCCTGCCGTAGTATTTCTGCACAAATCACAAAATACAACCCCCCAAAATGCTTGATTTCTGTTTAGCTCCTGCCTGTGCGTGCCTGGGAGGGGTTCTCCTATGGATGCTAGCTTTGGAGCAGGCTGTAGGCTCCATGGCCTCTCAGTCCTGCCTGAGAGCTAGCCTGGGAAAAACATGAGAAAGAATTAAAACAATCCTTAGAGACAGAAAACAACTACCAGGTGCTGTTTGTCTGTCCTCTTGTTTTCCTTGCAAGAGAAGTCAGGGGGTGGTGAACCCCACTGACCAATGATGGTGATGTAGCAGTTTACTAACCTATAAGAGTTTCCTTTCTGTACTTTCCACAAACTAATCTATATAACAAGCCTAAAGCAATAAACTAGGGATTTCTCCTGATCTGACTCCCTTGAGAGTCCGTGTTGTTCTTTTCTGCCGTTCCTAATCAGAACAACATTCTCCCTACAGCTGCAGCACCAAGCCTGGGGTGCACCTCTCCAGCAGCTCCATGGATGTGACAGGGCCAGGGCAGGAACTGAGAGCAGCTCTGGGAGAAGGAGTTGGGATGATGGGTGACCAAAAACTCAACGTGGCCATGTGTGTCCACAGCCCAGAAACCACCCGTGTCCTGGGCTGCATCCAAAGAACGTGGGCAGCAGATCAAGGGAAGGGATTCTGCCTCTGCTCTGCCCTCCTGAGACTCCACCTGGGAGCTGTGTCCAGCTCCAGGGCCTCCAGTGCAAGAAGGACATGGAACTGCTGGAGAGAGTCCAGAGGAGGCCACAAAGCTGCTGAGGGGACTGGAGCCCCTCCTGTATGGAGCCAGGCTGGGAGGGCTGGGAATGTTCAGGAGAAGAGAAGGCTGTGTGGAGACCTCAGAGTCCCTCGCAGAATCTGAAGGGGCTCCAGGGAAGCTGTTCCTGCTCATCATGATGAAGTTCCTGTTCATCAGGAACTGCAGGGACAGGACAAGGGGGAATGGGCTCAGACATTGAAAAGGAGGAAATTTAGGTTGGGTATATGGGAGAAATTGTTCCCTGTGAGGGTGGACAGGCCCTGGCACAGAGTGCCCAGAGGAGCTGTGGCTGCCCCTGGATCTCTGGAAGTGTCCAAGGCCAGGGTGAACAGGGCTTGGAGCAACCTGGGGTAGTGGAAGGTGTCCCTCCCCATGCCAGGGGGTGGAATGGGATGAGCTTTAAGGTTCCTTCCAGCCCAAACCATTCTATGATTCTGTGATTCCATGACATCTGATACTGAAAAACAGGGTACCCCTTCCACAGGGAGTGGAAATTTCCTTAGGTCAGCTATTCATGAGTGTCCTTGACATTCTCTCTGACCTAAGGGAGTCAAAGAGCTCCTGATTTGCTACTGAGGCCTCATCAGGAATGGATCAGCACAAGTTCTCTTCCTCCAGACTAAATTTCTTCTTTTACTCCTGTAAGAGCATGAAAGGAGGGCACATCCCTGCTGCCAGTGCAGCAGCTTTCAGGCTAGAGAGAGCCTCACCTCTGCATTCCTGAAGACCTTCAGCATGTCCCCATCAAAAGCTTCCACAGTTTTGTAGTAGCCAGTCAGGATCTGCTTCTCGATGGTGGCAAGGTCCAAGGGGTCAGAGATCTTTTCATAATAGTCTGCATTTCTACAACAGGAATGTTGGCACAATGTCAGGTTCACCAGCAATTCCCACTGTGCAAACCCATCAGAGAAAGCAGCTTACTTTTTTTAAAACTTACTTTTTCTTTGGGGGCAGGTTGAGGAGAGGAGCTGCGAGCGCCTGCCTGGAGGAGTCTGCAACAGGAACAGAGCTTAGTGACACCACTGGAGTGAAACTTGCAAAGAAAAACAACCAACAGCATTCAATCTGGGTTAAAAAAAGGCTTTTCTGTTATCTGAGTGATGGGGAATTGAAATGCTTCTGCATTTCTAGATGTTGGTGCCTGTAATTGGAGTACAGGTAGCACAAGGATGACAGCTTCTGATGTTTTATGGAATTTTGAAAAATCCATTTCAGAGGACAGCAACATCTGCAGATGTTGGTGGTGAAGCAGGGGGTTGAGGCTAAAACAAAGTTATTATTGGCAAGGGGAGAAATTGAAAAAATAGGATTTATTTAACATCCCATGTTTTTCTAGCATTTCCTACTCAGAGTCCATTTCCAGAGGTGAAAACATGCCCGTGGAGACTTTTTTAAAGAGCATCACCTTCACCTTTGTAGGATATGATGCTGTCACATATCTCCTTGAAGATCTGAGCCAGGCGGGCGGCACGAGCCACCTCGAGGTTCTCCTCAGCCGCCGCCAAGCGCCGCGTCCGCACCGAGCGCGACGTCTGCAGCGCCGAGAACTGGGTCATGAACACATCTGGGAGAGAGCAAGACAAGAGTTACCTCCACACAGGAAATTCCTTCCTCAACAAGGCATTTGTTAAGAGATCAAATCATCTTTGGTGTAGCAACTCCAGCATTGATTATTAAATGAAGATGTTTTCTAAGCTACTGTAGCATCCAAGGCTTCAGTTCTGTATTCAAATATCAGTTCTCACCTAAATGGATCAGTTGGTTATTGGAATATTTTTAGTTTGCTGGAGCAAATAAAACATCCCATTGAATTCACCCCAAATACTCACTGTGCCTGACACTGGGGGCCAAATCCTGCCAGGCTGTGAGGATGATGGTACCACCACCATCAGGGTTATTTTTGGAACAGGAGCAGTAATTTTTCCCTGATAGTCATATTTCACCCCGTTCCCACATGTGACTGCTCGCCAAAAATCTTTGTTCTATAAAGGCCTGAAAGGTGTGAAACTATGAGGATAAATGACAATTTTCAGTCTACACAACTGTTTCTGGTTTAGGGATACAGACAGCAGGAAACAGGCCTTCTCCACCGGGGTCCAACCATGGAAAATCACGGAATTACAGACTGCTTTTGGTTGGAAGGAATGTTAAAGTTCATCCAGTTGTACCCCCTGCCATGGGCAGGGACACCTTCCACTGTCCCAGGCTGCTCCAAACCTTGTCCAGCCTGGCCTTGGACACTTCCAGGGATCCAGGGCACAGTTTCTCTGTGCACCCTGTGCCAGGGCCTGCCCACCCTGACAGGGAGGAATTTCTTCCCAATATAGAATAACATCCTAGAATCACCAGGGCTAGAAAAGACCTCCAGGATGACAGAATCCAACCTGTGACCTTGAAAACCAGACCACAGCACCGAGTGATGATGTTAAATTCCATTCTCCTCCTCCTCTGACAAACCACTCTTGTAGAAACACCACATGTGACAACTTCACCCACGACTCGAGCGACCCCGGGAGCTCCTACCTGTGCAGCAGCCCTTACAAAAGGTGTATGGATCTCACTGGAACTCTACTCTGGATTTACACAGAGCTGAACTCTCTGTGTCCCACATCAGGCTGGCCTCACCTGATTTGATGTTGCCGTCGTCGCGGCAGATCCCGTTCCAGCGGGTGTACAGCGACGAGCTGTGCATGCTGTCACTGACGTGCTTCACTTCCTCTTGCTTCTGCCGGATCTTCTCCCAGTTCCGTACCAAGAACACGTGGTGTTTTAGCACAAAATTCCTGAGGGAATTAGGAAGCTGTTCAAGAATCTTTTTACTGGAAAATTAATTCTTTAACGTTGGGAAAAGCTGGATATTCAGAGGTGTACCCTGTGTCTCCTCGCTGGAGAGGAATTCCAGCCTGGCTGGTAAAGGAGAACTAAAAGCTGCGTCCTCAGACATTTCAGGATGCCCCATGTTATAGAAGAAGAAATCAATTTTTGCACAGCACTCCATTTCTGAGGCAAATCCCCCTGAAATCAGCCCTTACCTTTCCCTGTTAGACATGGGCTTCATCTGCAGCTGCGGTGTCAGCCTGGTTGGGGCGTTCACACTTTCGCTGGGCTCCTCGGGGATATGGCCCCTCTGGAAAACAGATTGTTCTGATAGACAGAAAAAACTGTGCCAAGAACTCAGCAAAGCAGCCAAAGCAGTCCCTGAGACAGAACCTACAACATTACTCTACTGTATTTCTGTTTAAAGTTTGGGGTTCTGTTTCAATTTTAAAATTTCCAAAAACACCAGTTTTTGGTCTGGTGCCACAGACTGATTTCCCATCAACCTCACCCACCCAAACTCTGTCTTTCCTACTTACTCTCTTCTTTAGTTTGTGCTTTGACTTCCTCTTCTCTTTCGACCTCCCAGGTCTTCTGTGGGTGCTCACAGGTTGGTTGCTTTTGCTTGAGAGTCCATTCATGCGTTGACTTTTACCCCCAATTATTCCTCTGCATTTGTCAAAGCCACATTTGCAGAGTTGCTTTGAGAAAAAAAAAAAAAAAATTAAGTCCAATAAACCCCAAACGTTTAGATTCTCTCTCAATATTAAAAAGAACATTTTCTGCCTAATACAACATGACAGTTTTTGTTAATTTTTACACTTTACAGAACTGTTAGGCCTTAGTGAGATTTTTCAAGGTCTCATGGTGGGGTTTTTACCTGTTTTTCAACGTTAAATGAGTGGAAGTTGTAGTCATAGGTGAGCTCAGTCCCAGCAGGCATGTCCTTGAGTGCATAGAGCCCGATCCGATACACACCATTCACAGACCTGCAGGGAAAATACAATCAAATACCCCCAAAATTAAACATAAAATCATCTTTGTGCACAGAGTGGCAGTGTTAGAGACAGGCAGCAACACCTCTGCTGTGTCCTGGCTTATGTTTGTGCAGTTCTTTCATTTATCTCTCACAATAAACTTTGAAGGCTAAAAAGTGAATATCACATTTATAAAGAGTAGGATGTGCCAGGGCCTCCCCACCCTCACAGGATATCCCAATATCCCAATATCCCATCTAACCCTGCCCAGTGGAAGTGGGAAGACATTGTCCCTTGTCCTGTCACTCCAGGCCTTTGTCAATAGTCTCTCTCCATCTTTCTTGCAGCTCCTTCAGGTACTAGAAGGACATAATTAGGTCACTTGGAGCTCTTCTTTTCCAGGCTGAACAATCCCAATTCTCTCTGCTTTTCCTCACAGCAGAGCTGCTCCTTCTCTCTAATTAATCTGGTGCCTCCTCCAGACTCACTCCAACAGCTCCACATCCTTCCTGTGCTGGAACCCCAGACTGGAGGCAGCTCTGCAGGAGGGGTCTCACCTGAGCAGGGCAGAGGGGCAGAATCCTCTCCCTCTGTCTCTTAAATTCTTTTATTTTGTGTTGGATTTTCAAATTTAAAACTTTACTATTTAAATCTAGAATTATCTGAGAACCACGAGCTACTCTGATGCACTGTCCCCACAGTGACTCCTGTTCCACCATCTGTCATTCCCAGCAAACCACTCACAACAAATCCCTCAGCAGTACTTCCACCTAGTCTGGCTCTCACAAAGTGCTGGTATGACACAGGGTGTGGTGGAATCTGACTATTTCCCTCTTACCCTGCTTTAAAAAAATATTTGAATTGTCAAAAAGAAAGAGTATATATACAGATAGATGATTTTAGAGCATTAAAATCAAAGCATTACTGGTTCAAGCTTTGCAGCAGGTTAAGAGTGTGAAAACCAGCGATACTGGGAGGGAAACAGCCCAGTGTAACCAGTAATGCTGGGAGGGGAAATGTCCCAGGGTCACAACCAGCAAAGTTGGATCCTGTCTCCAAAGCATCCAGAACTCCCCAACACCACACGACTTCTCTCGAGCAACATGAGCGCCGTGTAAGGATTATTTACAGCTTGATTCCCCTCCCTATTTTTAGATCTGATTCCCTCAGATGAACTGATTCTCTCTCTCTCTCTGGATACAGCAGTCTGCCAGAGAGCAGAATCCCTTTCCTCACCATTTCTGCATCTCACAGTTGGGGTTGCAGCTGTGGTTGATGAAGCGAGCCTCGTTGCCCATGCGGTAGCTGTCGATGACCATGCCGCTGTCCAGGTTCAGGCAGTAATGGTCACTGTGGTTGTGGTACTGCTCAATCATCCGGTTCCTGTGGAGTGACACAGGGACACTCTTGTCATTCTGCTCGTCCCCCACACAGCACACAAGGAGTGACACGGTAAGAGCACATCTCAGAGAGGGTTCTGAAGAAAAAGCAATGATAATCTTTTATATTTTAAATAGAACCGTACACCTAGAGATGGAGGAAACCATTATTGTACCTATTTTTATAAGTCAAGGCCACTGACAGAGCTTGGGTTAGAATTTAGAAATTTGCTCTTCTGGAATGCTCCCTTTTGGGTTCTGCAGATTATTTGTACACATTTCGTGTTGGTAACCTGTGTATGGAAGAGAAAATGCAAGTATATATTCCTTGGGGTGCCTGTGTATGCACGTGTACAACAACCAGCTTCCTCCTGGGGGTGGGCAGGTTCTGGAGTCACATCCATGGATCACAAGAGCACTGGGACAGGAGTCAGTGCTTATCTCTGGATGAGGAGAATGCAGCTGCCTTCTGGTGGAGCTCTGAGAACAGCAAGTCCTTCCAACCTCAAATATCCCATGGAGTTAACAAGACAATTTCTTTCTTTCTTTCTTTCAATGGTTATTAACGCTTCCACTTGTTCTTTTTCTTTCACATCTTTCTGCAGAAGCTCCTGCCCCTTCCAGCCCCACTCTGCCCCTCAGCTCTACCTGGTGCAGCCCAAATCCTGCAGAGTTCTCATTTAGATTCAGTCACTTGTGGTATTTTGCATTTACAGGGCATATGAGGCAGATGATACATTTCAAACACTAATCACCCCTCTCTACTGGACTGAGAAAAACTTGGGTTAACCAAAAAACCCCCAAAATTCAAAGCCTTCCTTTTCCCCCTCATCCTCCCCTTCGTTCCTGCCTGAGGATATCCCAACCACAACCACAACCACTAAAAGCCATTTATGAACCTCCCATGCTAAAGCAGCAAATAAATATTTCTACCTGAATTCTTGCTCACTAACAACTTCTCCCAGATATTCAATGATAAACTGTCCTGCTTTCAGGGGTTCTTTGGTACGGATACCCCATCCTTTCTCCTCGGCCCGGAACCTCTCCAGGCACTGCACCCACTCGTGCCTCTGGATGCGCTGGTTGCAGCACTGCTCCCCACAGGGACACGTGTTGGGGGAACACTCTGCAAAGATCATCCTAAAAGAGACAAAAGACAAGGTAAAGGCAGGGGAAGAGTGTCCTTTGGGATCTGTCATGCAAGGAAAATCAATCGTAAATCAGTATATGAAATCCAGATATAAACATATAAATCACATAAATAATATATAAAATATAAAAATAAAACATACAAATAATCACATAAATAATATATAAATATATAAATAATTTAATATAGAATAATCATTCTGTATTATATAAATAGTATACCATTATTATATATTAATATATAATCTTATATTTTTATATGTATAATATTAATATATTATAGATAATAGAATATCTATATAGTATAATATCTATATAATATATAAAATATTTATATATACTATATACAATATAGTATATATTTTATATATATAATTATATTTTATATAATTATTTCTATAATACTATATAAAATATATAAATCAATATAAAACAAATTTATAAATCACTATAAAAATCAACATTATATGTATAATGTATATTATACAGTATACATTATTATATATTATATACATTATATATATTATTATATATTACATGTATATATATATATTAACAACACATGAATATATAAAGAAATAAATTAATAATGACAAATTAAGCAAAACAGAAGTTATTCAATAACTAAAATGCTTCTTGTTTTCAAGGTGTAATTCACACAGTGATTCCCAGCCTGGCTCTCACTGCTATTCAAAGGGCAAAATGGAGATTTTAATGGGATTTTCCTCTGGAGAAGGGGGTAGGGCAGTGCTGAGGAATCACCTGGGGCAGGTGCAGCTCCTGCAGGCTGGGGAGGGGGAATGGCCAGAGCCCCCAGCAAGGGCCAGCCCTGGCACTGACCCTCTGCTTGCCCAAGGGGCCACTCTGAGCCCACCACGAGCCCAGGGGGGGCCTTTGCCCAGGGCCCCTCCCCAGGGGCAGCAGCTGGAGCTGTTCCTGTGGCTGCTCCAGCATCCAAGGGCTGGAAGGAGCTGGGAGGGAACTGGTCTGACTGGGAGCAGCTGGGAGTGTGGGGGGTCCACAGGGCCCCAGTCCCAGCAGTGACAATCTGGGGGACCCCAGAGCTGCTCCAGGAGGGTCAAACTGGGAATTTCCTTCCCTGTGAGGATGCCTTTGCTGCTGGGGTGCATCCAGAACACCTCTTTTCCTAGGAGATGAGGAGAAATAATTCATTGCTGACCTGTTCAGACAATCCTCCACACAGCCCTTCCCACTGTCATCCTCTGGTTTCTTACAATTGCAGGTGGTGGCCTCGTAGCCAGAGAGAGGTTTGACATCCACATAGACATCTAGAGGAAAGAAAAAAGAAAGAAAAGAAAAAACAAACCCAAATAGGGAAAATAATTATTTTCAGGTGAAAAAACAAAACTGTTTAGCTACAATATTTTCATTCCAATCAGTAAAGTAAAAAAAAACAGGTGGAAGTGTCTTTGGTAGTACAAAGAGAAGGAGAGAAAGGAGGGTATCACATGAAAATTTCACAGTTATCACAATTTAGTAATAAGATTTTACTTACTGGAACGGATTTTTTTATAAAGTGGGACATCTGGCTTTTTATACAACTAAAAGGAAGAGAAAGAAAATTTTAATACATTGCATAAGTGCATTTGTTATTCAAAAGGATCAGGGAAATCATGTTCTGTACATAGGGAACTGTTCTGTAATCATTACTAGAAATCTGTGTTCTCTTCTCTAGGCTCAGACTGCATTAACAAACAGGTCACAAAAAGGACCTGAATAAGGAGAATTTGGGCTTGGTGAAAGAGTGGAGCAGTTTGTTATCCACATTATTTATTCTGTCTGCCCAGAGCAATGTGGGAAACAGCTGTCCCGAGGACAGGCTCCTCTGAACAGGGCTTAGAAGAAGAGGAATTATTTATACCTACTTTGGAGAAACCATCTTTGGTGGAATCACCATGTGCCAATGCTTAAAAAAGTGAAAACAAGAAATCAAGGTGCTGATTTATCAAAGTGACTCTATGATCTTAAGGGGTTTTTTCCAATCTAAAGGATTCTGGGGTTCTATAAGAACTGTGAGTACAGGTGGGAGCCACGAGAAATGCAGATTCATCTTCTCTACAGAGGAGCTTCCTCTGCAGATGGAGATGATGGGAAGGGAAAGGGGAGTTTCCATCACAATTCATAATTCCATATTCCAGCCTTTCAAACAAGCTTTAAGGAATAATTTCCAATTATTTGCTATTTCACACACATTTCCTGCACTAAGAACCTTCCCTCAGTGACCCCTGTGGCCCACAGGAACAACCCAGACATCTCCACACCCTTGCACAGAGAAACTCCTCTGCAAGGGCCTCCAATATTCCAGGGAGAGCTGGAAAATGTCAAGGAAAGAGATTCCATGTATTTATTACTTATAAAATACTGAAGAGATGAGAAAGGCCATCGTCAATACATGGCAAGAAAGTGTCCCCAGTGCTCCTGAGGATCAGATTCCAGGGGTGTTGGAGTGCAGCTGGAGCCACAGCACCTGGGAATGTGTCCTGCTCATTTACATGCTCAAGTTACACGTCTGAGAGCACTTTCTCACCACAGAGCTGAGGGCAGATTCTCCCATCAGCTTTAAATCCTGTGGTAAATCACTTGGTGGAATCATCTCAGGGGAAAAAAAAAAAAAAAAAATCCTATTTTTAAGCTTGCACATATTTAAAGCTCTTTAAAAAGAACGAGACTGTTAAACAGTTTTTCTTCTTTCCTCAGTACGAAAATTTCAGCTTGCAATTGAAAAATAAATTCCACTCTGCTGGGATTGATCCAAGAAAAATAAGGCCTGAAATTTCTCAGTGCTGCTGGCAGTACATCCGAATTCTCCCGAGGCGTGTCTGAAACCAGCTCCCCACACAGAGCAGCACTGCCAAAATAAAAGTCTGCAGCCAAATTAACGACTTTTGTCAGAGCAGAAACTCACAGGGTTGCTATTTTGCAGGAGATGGAATAATGGGAATTTTTAACATTAAATACATATGCAAATCCCTTTTCCCCTCACACAGCGGCAGCAACAAGAAACCCCCCCAGCTGGGATGTGTGAACACAGCTCTGAGTGCTGCTGTTTCCTTCTGATCCCAATCTTGGCAACCCTGTGACTTCTTATCTCGTACCTGGTTGTGTTTCCACTGCCAGAGGATGTCGTAAGGCAGCTGGAAGTCGATTCTCTTTTGTCTGAGGTACTTCCCTGAAAGAAAAAGGTTTGTAAGTGGCACACACTCACAGCCACGTGTCCTGAGAGAATGGGAGCTGCTCCCAGGCACCTGGCCAGGCTCTGACAGGGCCTCTCAGGGCTGGAGAGCAGAAAGGAGAGGGGCAGAACCCTCTGAGAATGTTCTGGATGTCAGGGAAGAGCCCCCAGGACACAGCCCCAGGTCCTGCTCTCCTGTCCCCCTCAGGAGGGGCCTCCACGGACAGGGAGGGATGGGAAGGAGCTGGCTCAGACCCCACCACAGCCAAGCCTGGATAGGACTGAGCACAGTCCTGACAGGACTGACCATGACCCCTGACACCACTGACCACAGCACCTGGAACAAGTGACCACAGCACCTGGAACAACTGACCACAACACCTGGAACAACTGACCACAGCACCTGACACAACTGACCACAGCACCTGGAACAACTGATCATAACACCTGGAACAACTGACCACAACACCTGACACAACTGACCACAGCACCTGGAAAAACTGATCACAGCACCCGAAACAAGTGACCACAACACCTGGAACAACTGACCACAGCACCTGGAACAACTGACCACAACACCTGGAACAACTGACCACAACACCTGGAACAACTGACCACAGCACCTGGAACAACTGACCACAGCATCTGGAAGAGCTGATCAGAACACCTGGAAAAACTGACCATAGCACCTGACACAACTGACCACAACACCTGGAACAACTGACCACAGCACCTGGAACAACTGACCACAGCATCTGGAACAACTGACCACAGCACCTGGAACAACTGACCACAGCACCCGAAACAACTGACCACAGCACCTGGAACAACTGACCACAGCATCTGGAACAACTGACCACAGCACCTGAAACAACTGACCACAACACCTGGAACAACTGACCACAGCACCTGGAACAACTGATCATAACACCTGACACAACTGATCATAACACCTGACACAACTGACCACAGCACCTGGAATTGCTGACCACAACACCTGGAACAACTGACCACAGCACCTGGAAGAACTGACCACAACACTTCTCAGGACTGATCACAACACCTGACAGAACTGACCACAGCCCTGTCCTCGAAGCTGACATGTTCTCCTGGGTTTTCCTGTGCACAATCCAACACTTTGACATTCAGGACAAGACCTGCACCACCCATGCAGGCTGGTAAATCACAATATTGTACTCAAAGAAATCAAATCAGTTTTGAAAATAGTCTCCCAGCCTGTTCCCGTGACCTTTACCAGAAGAGATTTAAGAATGAATTCAGACTTGGCAAACACATTCCTAGATTTTTTGGAAAGGCTTCAAGGGGATCTGTATTTTCAGCAATAACTGGAACTCGTTTTAGACAGGAGTTCCTGCTTTCACTGCAGATTTTGGCTCTGTTCTATCATTCCCTGTCACCCCTAAAGGACACAGACCCATTACATCATTCACACCAGTCCCGAGGGCTGACACTGCTTGGTTCTAGCCAGGATTCAACATTCTCTGATCATTTTGCTGGAATCCCATGTCACAAAACTGCAGGGAGCAGAGTGCCTAGGATGAGGTGTCAAGCCCAGGCCTGATTTTTTTTTCCCCCAGCTTTTCTAACTGTTAACAAGTGCCTTTATATTCCTCCAGCAATGCTCTGTGGGTTCATATAAATTCACATGCATACCCTCACCACTGGAAAATAAAACCGGTAATGTTTTCCTTACAATTTACCCCTAAATTACTTTCCATTTTCAATGCCTTATTCATCCCTAGCAGGTTCCAGGAAAGAGCTAAATCTGCTGGGAATTTGCTTTCACTTCTATGACCTCAGCAGGCCAAACAAAAGGCTCTTTCAGGTGCCCTGGCACTGAGCCCCAGCGAAGGGAAGGTGCCTCCAGCCCTCCTCGAGTGGGCATTAGTGCAGTGCCCTGGCAGATCCCCATCCCTGGTCACTGCTCTGGGGTTAAAACATCCCCAGGCATCCCTGGAGCCACTGGAGCAGGACCAACAGCGTGGTTTGGGAACCTGGTGAACCTGGTTTTACGATCCCATTCGAAAAGGAGCTGAACAAGGGCACGTTTTGAAGAATTTCAATTGTCACCTTCAGCTCTGAAACCTGTTTTGTGGCTCCTGATTCACACAGATCTGTGCAACTGTTCTGCTGTGCAGCTGTGCAGGGAGCCAAGCAGATCAGTTACAGAAGACAAACCAGTGACAGTGTGAGCTTGATGGGACAAAGATTCCTGCTGACCAACGTGAAATTCCCCAAACCCACTGGGCATGACAGGACTTGCAACAAGAAATCACAGCACTTCAAAAGCTGAAACAATTACCCCAGAATTAGGAAATTACTCAATCTTGGCTTAACCTGGGAAATGGTATGAGCTGCAAACAGTGGGAGCTGGGGACAATCTCCCCAGCACAGTCCCTGGGAGCAGAATCCTGAGCTCCATCCCCTCTGAGGGCCTGGGACAGACCTGGGTTGTGGTTTCTTCCCACAAATACTTCCCTGGAAGTGTTCAAGGCCAGGGACAGGGTTTGGAGCAGACTGGGTTATGGAAGGCCATGGAACAGGATGGAACAAGATGACCTTTAAGGTCCTTTCCCATCCAAACCATTCCATGATTCTGTGATTCTGTGAAATCCTAAACCCCATTTTTTTCCTAGCTGAGACCTAAAAATGGGGATAAAGTAAAAACAAAGATAACAGCAAAGCTTTTAATTCTTCCACCCTTTTACCCCTGTGTAAAGACAGGCACCATTAAGCCCATGGGGACATGGAGAAATTTATCATTTCATGCTCAGCCTTTGGGATTTAAATAGTGATAATTGCCTGTGGCTATTCTGATGGAATTTTACTTTGAGGTGGAGACTATTGCTCTGCATTTCATCCAGGGACTGTCACAGTTAAATCAGGTTTTCAACTAGAATGGTATTTCTGACACACAAAAAATCAAGAACAATGTTTTAAGCTAAAAAAAAAGCCTCTTGAGTCAAACAGGGGAACAGAGGGATGAGCTGGCAAAGTTCATGTGCCAAAAGCAGCCACGAGTGACCTGGCAAGGGATAAAAACCAGAGAAAGGCAGAACCCCAGTGCCACATTTGTCTCCCAACAATGAGAACACAGGTGAGATACCCACCAACGTGGATTGGGGCTGGGAACAGCCCGTGCTCGTGCTCCCCTGGGGTGTATTCCAGCTTCTCCTTCTTCAGCTGGATCAGGCGGCTCTTGGGGCTGTGGAGGACAGGGACACAACCAAAACATCACAATGGGGAACATCTGTCACTTGAAAGAAATGCATTTTTTTGTTTTAGTTAAGGAACAAATGTCTGGAGCATCAGGCAAGAGAGTAATAATAGAAATGGCCAAGGAACTGCTTTCCAGGTTGTCTGTCAAAAACACTGATCCCAGCCCTCCCACAATGGAATCTTCTCCATAAATGCTGCTAAGGCAACACCCAGTGGGACACCATTGACTTTAAATGCCCAGCATGTGATATAAAAGTAATAACTAAAACTACACAAATAAAAGAGGACTGGAAGATCGTATCTGGTGGTTTTGCTAAGGAATTGGACACATGACACACGTACAGCCCATGCTCTCCCACTTCCCTAAGTGCAAATACTCATGTGCTGCCCTTTAGAAGGTTGTTCATTAGGAAAGGCAGAGAAAGAACAGAAATCAGAGTTAGAAAAAGCAATGAGACATCCCTTTGGAGAAAGAAAAACTGGAGTATGAAATCAAAATGGTTGTATGGGTCAGGCAGGTGACAGCTCTGTAATCTGGTGTTTATAAACATCTCCTCCTGGTCAACAACAAACCTTGGAAAATAGAATCTGATGTGGTTTTATTTAGAACTACAGTCCTGCAACATTCAAAGGAGACTTCTAAATGTTAAATATACCAAAGATTAAATGATATTGAAGCCTATTGAAGTTTACTGAAGTTTTTTAAGGGATCTGTTTTAATAACTGGACAAATAACAGAAAGATGGCTCAATAAAAGAAGTGATATTATTGTTTAGCTAGAAAATGCAAGTTAAAAACAGATTCTGAGATACAGATATCAACAACTGGAAATACTTAGGAAGAAAATCTTCTGTGTGAGGATGGTGAGGCCCTGGCAGCAGCTGTGGCTGCCCCATCCCTGGATGTGTTTAAGGCCAGATTAGATGGGGCTTGGAGCAGCCTGGGGTAGTGGGAGGTGTCCCTGCCATGGCAGAAGATGGAACAAGATGAATTTTCAAACCCAAACCATTCCATGATTCTGTGATTCCAAGCAGGCCAGTTAGACCTGGGTGAGACCTTGCCAATAATCAGGGAAACGACACTTTCCACCAGCCCAGGTGGGCACCTACAACAGGGAGCTGGGGAGGACATTCCTGGGCATCTGACAGACTGAAACATAAGCCTGGCTACACAAAAGGTCGGATTTGATGATCTTGGAGGTTTCTTCTAACCTTAAAGATCCTACAAGAAACACTTCCCACTCTATAGTCCATTGCCTAAAGCTGCTTGGTTGAGTTTCTCTAAGTGATTTGTAATTTTCCCCTGAGGAGCAGTGGAGGAGCAGCTCCAATCTCTGCTCTGTGTGAGCAGGGACAGCACCTGAGGGAAGGACTGGAGCTGTGCCAGGGGAGTTTAGGCTGGATATCAGTAAAATATCTTCCCTCAGGCACTGCCCAGGCTCCCCAGGGAATGGGCATGGCCCCAAGGCTGCCAGAGCTCCAGGAACCTTTGGACACAGCTCTCAGGCACATGGTGGGATTGCTGGGGCTGTGCATGGCCAGCAGTTGGACTCCATGATCTCTGTGGGGCTTTTCCAACTCAAGAACACTCAAAGTTCCAAATATTTACACTAAAGAAAAGGAGAAGAGTCTCTCAGCTCTCTCCTAAGGCAACAGATGAAACTGTGAGATTTGAACATTGTGTACAGCAGTGACAGACCATCCACGTGGCAAAGTTTTAGCACATCTCTTTAAAACACTTTGGTCAGACTGAGATCTTTGTTTCCTCCTTCCTGACCCTTTCACTGATTCCTCCACTCTACTACAGAGAGAGATTACAGCAGGAGCAGCTGATAAACTACTGGCAGTTTCCCAGTGGTCTCTGTAACAGTCTGAAGTGGTCTATGACATAGTGAGAAATTTCCTCTCTTTTCAATCTGTCAGATCATGTTGGAACAGAAGCACAAATTCCTGATTCATTTGTTCAGATGGCATCAGAAAACAAGTGTGACTACAAAGGGAAGGGAAAGAGAGAGGTGTACACATTCTAGTGGACACCAGACTGCAAACCAACCAGTGGGAAAAATAAAGAAATGCTGGAGTTTTTCACCCTAAACATCTCAGAGAAAACAGAGATGAACTTCACTGAACTGTGAAATGAGCTGGGTGCATATCTGAAATTCTTCCACACAGAAGATGAGCAGTTGTCACCACTCAGCCAATGCAAACAGGAACCTAATGACCCTTCTCAGCAGACACTGCTCAGCTCCTGCTCAGAACCTGCACACATCCAGCTCTCCCAGCACCTGGATTGCCAGGACCATTAAGACTCTTGAATAAATCTCTTACCTTCTTCAAAGCTGATAATCAGAAACACTTTGACTGCTCGAGGCTGCCTTCTGACTGGGGTTACATCTTACATCCTCCCTGGGTCAGGTTCTGACAATTATCATGCACGAAATTTTCCACAGCCTTCAATTAAGTTGATGGTTTTATTTCTTTACTCATGAGTGGCAGCTCTTTATGGCTCTAGGTGAAAGGAGAGTTTCCCCTGGATTATCAGAGAGCAGTTTTGCTCTGTTTTACTTACTCTGTTGTTTTGTACACATCAGAGTAGAGCCCAGCCTTCTGGTACTTCTTCTTTGGGGGTCGAGGGGCTTTCTTCTCACGCTGGGTTAGAGGAGGCAAAGGCTGCTCAGGGGTTTCAGATTCAGGTGGTTTCCCAAGGGCCTCATGTGGACTGGGAGGTTCAGCTACTGTCTCAGAGAAACTGGAAGAAAAAGTAGAGTTAAAAAAAATCACCTTCCCATTAAGATCATCTCACAGTATTTCATTATTCCTCTCTCAAATCTGGTCAGCAGAAAAAGTCCTTGCTTCTGAATTCCTGGGTGTCTCAACCACTTAAAAAAATGCAACCCAATGATCATGATCAAGTGGGGGTTAAGCATAATCATAAGAAAAGTATGATTTTTTTGGTGATATTATTATTACTAAAAGAATGTTGTTTGTACTGCTGATGTTTATCCCTTGGAGCCTCAGCTGAGTAATTCAGAAGGCAGCTCTTGCTCTCTGCTTTTGCACTCTAAAACCAGCACGTGGTAACCCTTTCCTCAGCCTTCAGGAGAGCCACAGAGCAGCCCCTGCACACGTGGTGCCAGCAGCACCCTCACAGCACCCATTTCTGGAAAGGAGAACTCCTGACAGAGTTTGATCTGTTTACTGATGACTCTGGGGACAAGTGTCAGAAGATGAGATCAGAGAGAGGTTTTTGGTGTGTGCCTTTACCACTGACTGTACAGGTGCTCCTCCTTGCTGCTTTAGCTTTACTCTTTATCTCCTGTACATCACTTGACCTCACTTTACATCCTGTGTTGCCTGTATTTGTTTGTGAGCTATGTGAGTAGATCCCATGGCACAGCCAACTCTTCAGGGCTCCTTATTCCACACAGGAGGAAGGAACAATCTGTGGCACCTCATCAGTAACCCAGTTACCAACTCCTTAAATGTATCCCTCACCAACACAAGCACAGAACCAACCATTTTAGATCACCTGAGATTTCCATTTCTGGGGTGTGCTGAGTGACTGAGGAAGGCCCTGAACACAGTTAACGCTGACATGCTGGTTCCCTCTACACTGAACGCCTTAATAAAATCAGGCAGAACATTCCCTCAATAATCAAAATGTTCTAAAACCAACTGAGGTACAAAACTGCAAGGGAATCACCTCTTATTGCTCTCCTGCTCATCTTCAGGCAAAGACTTGTGTCTCTTCCTGGCCTGTTCCTCCGGCAGCCACCTCTTCCTCTTCCAACCTTTGCGGTGGTCAGGGTTTAGATTCACGCTCTGCACCACGGCTTCGATGACATCTGTGATGGTGTCTGGCCCCAGGTGCAGGGGGCTGCTGCTCTGCTCCCTGTCCTCCAGCTCCTGGCTGACCAGCCTGGCTGCCTGGAATGCCTGCATGGACACCACGGCCTGCATCGGGTACTTGCGCGGCCGCCCCGGCCGCCGCTTCACGAAGTTATTCCCGGTCCGCGACTGCCTCTGCAGCTTTTTGGCTTTCAGGATTTTGTTGACGTGGTCCAGATTTTTTTTTGTCGCCAGGATCTTGTTGTAATTGCACATTTTCCTCGCTTGGCGCTGCATGGCCTCCACCACGCTCCTCTTGAGGTGCCGTGGGGAGTAGCTGCCGGGCAGGCGCTCCTGCAGCAGGGAGATGCCGTCGCTGCCGGCCATGGCCGGAGCCCCCAGCCCGTCCTGCTTGCCCAGGGCTCTCTCCCGGGAGTGGTTCCGGGCAGGGCTGGCCGCTGCAGGGCCAGACACGTTGGCCATGACGGCTTCCAAGGTCTTGTCCAGCGTGGGTGGCCCGTCCTGCTGGGCCATGCGCTGCAGCAGCGTGTCCACCGAGTCCTCGGCCGCCGGGGCCAGGCGCGCGCCCCGGGCCGGTCCTGCCACCCCTGAAACACAGACAGGGCTGGAGTTGGTGCCTTTGGATTTCAGCTTTTGTATTTTTCCTGCACTTCTTTGGTGTATAACTCTAAACTCCATATACAGTGAGCTGCTGCTTTCCCATTTTGGGCAGACACAACAATTCCTCTGGGAATCAAGGACACCCCACTGCCTCAGGAAATGGAAACAAAAGGGAGTTGGGGGAGCAAATTTGGGGTAAATGACTTCATTACCTGAAGCTGTAATTGGAAAATTAACCTCCAATATGCAAATGGACCAAACTTATAAAAATCTGAAACCCATGACCCATCATCCATTTTGGGTGCAGCCCCTGGGGGGGCTTTGTCTGCCTGAAATGCACCTGAAGACCCCTCAATAAATATAACTGCTTTTAATTCTCTTAATTTTGTCTGATTTTAGGTAGCCCCAAGAAGGTTTCAAAGTGGGGATGGGACCAACAACATGGAGCTAAAACACAACAGCTGCAACAACTGACAGCATTTGTGTCCTGGGACTGCTCACAACGTTCTTTGACAAGATTCTGTCATATGGAGACAGGCCCAGTGACACAAATCAGCCACATTTTATATCATCACTTTTAACATACAATTATTTTCCCTTTATTTTCAATAATCCCCCACTTCTAACAGCAAAAAGCAATGAGGATTCACACAGTCCTCAAGTTTCTTTCTATTCAACACTAAAAATACAAAAACACATAAAAATTCAACCCTGATAAAAAATGGAGCAACAATTGAAATATTTTTAAACTCAGTTTTCTTTTTTTTATGGTTTGGAAGTACTGAAACAACTGTTTTCATTGCTCTTGCAGTTTTTTTATCAAATAGACAAGACTGATGATGGCAGAACTGACTGGATAAAGGTAAATCAAAGCACCTGGACAAAAGAGAAAGGCTAATTTACATAGGAAATAAATTCAGATCTGACTTTTAAAACTGTTAAATGGTTTAGAGATGAAGATTGGTGTTTGAAAAAGAAAGTTTCCAGGTCAACCATGTAGATTATGCTCCATTAAAAAGGGATTTCTTCCAAACTAAGAGCTTCCCAAAGCTGCCCTGCTACTCCTCAGTGATAACATTCCATCAGAAGAAATTCTTTCTGGAATGAAATGGATGCTGCCTTCTCATAAATACACCACAACTGCACATTAGCATTGACAAAATGTTACTGTAATTGTGGCCAATTACTTAGATCAGATCTGCTTAACCCAGCGGGGCCCAGGCTGGAGCCAGAGCAGCACGTCCTGGTGTCAAGGGAACTGTTAAAGAAGACAACAAAATGTGTTTATAAGGGGTTTGAGCACTTGACAGGAGGGAGTTTATTTGTTAGATGACAGAGATAAAGCACAACCAGTTTAAATATTTTCTAGACTTCCAGCTATTCTTGAAGAATTTTCTAGTTTAAATATTTTCTCATATTTTTCCAGTGCTCAGTAGTCCAATTGTGTTACTCTGGAGAGCACATTCCTCACTAAGATTCCAAAGTCAGGAGTTTGTAAGTGCAAATGAAAAGAAGCTTCAGAGATTTGGAGGAGGAAGAGTCAGTAAAACATGTTTTAAAAATCCTCTGGACAATGTTCTTCCCAGTGACAAGAGAAGCCTCCTGCCATGAGCTGACAGGGACACCCCAACAACTCCTCACTGGAAAGATTTACACTTTCAGATGAAATAAAGATAAATTACCCTTTGTTTTCTTCTGGCCTTTAGAGGCACATGGGGATGGAGCTGGGGCACCTGCTCAGTGACCCTCAACCAGCACCACGTCCCATGGGTGCCCTGGAATTGCTGCTGCTGCTTGGAAACTGATCCAGAGGGCTGGGACAGTGCAGGCTCTGATCCGGGACAGCTGCAGCTCCTCTCTGACAAACACACTGAAACCCACACGCATTCCAGATCCACGGATAATACAACAATGACTGATCTCCTCAGCTGCATCATCACTTCAGTGACTTTGAAGTTGACAAACTTGTGATTCATGTCATTCCAATGCTCCTGCACAAAACACTCCTCAACTTTAACACTTCCTATTCCCAGCTACAACAACTGCAGCTGCCCCTTTCAAGTGAGCGAGGGCAAGAAAGTGAATGAGAGGAAAAAGGAAGATTCCTTTCCCACTGCAAAGGACTTTCTGCAGCACAGGCTGAATGGAGCATCTGTTGCAAACATCTGTTTAAAGCAGGGAGGAAATGGCACTTTTGGCACATCCTTCCTAGATGGAAATCATAACTAGTTTTAAGTACCAATCCTAAGGATTTACGACATATTTGCAGTCAATCTGGGTGTCTAAGAATGTCTGAATTCTGGTAACGAGAGTGTTTTTGCAACTGAGCTTCTTACAAAATGGGTCAACCTGCTGGATTTTCTTCTGCCCAATCCTGGGGGAGCTCACATTTTATTTTTACAGAATCACAGAATGGTTTGGGTTGGAAGGGACCTTAAAGACCATCTTGTTCCAGCCCCCTGCCATGGGCAGGGACACCTTCCACTGGAGCAGGTTGCTCAGAGCCCACTCCAGCCTCTCCTGCTACCTGGAATAACCACTGGGTGACAACATGCAGGAAATCAACATCTGTGACAATGTGGGTAACAGATTTAGCACTGTCATAGGGGTAAAATGTGAGTCTGACCTCCTGACAAAACAAAGCTCAAACACACAGAGTCACAGAACCATGGAATCAGGCTGGAAAGATCTCCAAAAGCACTGAGCCCAGCCTGACCCTCCTGTGATCTGCCCAGGGGCAAGAACCCTCTGCCTCCAGAGCAGTGCCAGAGTCAGGCTATTCCCCAGGGAGGAATGAATTTATTCCTCTAATTCACTGATTAATGTCACAGGTCTGGATTAAAGCACTGAGCTCCACAAGGCCTAACTTAACCTGGTGAGGAACCAAACCCTACCCTGCCACAGCTGTGCTGCTGTTTCTCTGAGCACCTACTCTACAACCCAACCCACAGTCCTTGTACCCCAAAATGTCAGTGGAAAAACTCAGTATCTCCATGAGCTGAAGTTCTCAGAGCCATGCTGTCTCAGCTGGGTTTCAGGACAGGTCTGAGCACACAGTGATCCCAAAATCTAGCCCCCTGAGCAGGACTTGCCTGGAGAAGAAGTGCTCTCCGACGTGGATCTCTTCCTGGAAGGGCTGCAGTTTGTGCTCTCCGACTGCCTCTGCGAGGGTTTGTCCTGGCTTGGCAAAGTGCCTGCAAGGCAGATCAGGGAAAGGCACAAAACCATCATTTCAGTCTGGCTGTGCCAACAAACTCTGGTGTGGCTTCAGGAGCACCTGTGTGCTCCCATGAATGCAGGGGAAGGATGGAAAGGAAACACCAAGCAGGGACTTTGCACAGGCCAGTGGCAGAGGTAAACAAGCCATGAGTAAAGTGATATGTAAAATTAACCACCAGAATTAGCTTGAAAACACCCCCCCGTATTCCTACTCTTAACTGAACCCCCTCAAAATCTTTGATTTTCAGAAGAATTTGAAAAGACCTCCTGCAGATTACCAAGACCAACCACCCTGCTCAGGTTGCTCAGGGCCACCACATTCTGTTGGGTTTTCCACATCTGCAGTGACACGGATTCCATGATCTGCCATTCCCTCAGCCTCTCAGTGAACGCTTTTTCCTTCTGCACAAACACAATTCCCTGAACTCCCACAGGTGCCCTTTGTCTCCCCTGTCACTGGACACCACCAGGAGCAGTTTCACTCCTTTTGCTTCATTCCCTCCCTCCTGGAACATGGACACACTGGGAGGAGCCCCCTTTGTCCTTTGGGGACTGGCAGCAGGTACTGAGCAACTGCACCAGGCATCACTTGTGCTCCTTGGGCTTTATTTCCCACTGTCCTTTCCATGACAATTATTACCACTATTAATATTATATATAATTTTATTTAAATTATGAGAGTTCTTATCTCAAGCCACGAGTTTTACTTTTATTCCAACCTTTATTCCTCTGGGTTCAGGGAGCTGCTGAGCTGCCCAGGGGTTACACCCACAGCACTTCTGTCATCCCAGGGTGAGTTTTTCTCCTGAGCAACTCCAAGATGCATTGAATTCATAAAGTCTACACTAAACAAGTACCCCGGGAGTTGGGATTGAAAATAGAAATTAAACAGCGGGAGTTAAGTGTTCAAAGTGGGAATGGGCTGTAATTCAAAATAGGGAAAAAAAAATAGGGAGAAGGTGTTGGAGGTTGCAGGGACAGCCCAGCAATACCTGCGCTGATGGCAGGGGGTGGCACATCCTGGGGGCTGTCACCGTCCGTGTCCCGGGGCTGTCACCACCGGTGTCCCGGGACTGTCACCACCGGTGTGTCCCGGGACTGTCACCGCCGGTGTCCCGGGGGCTGTCACCGTTGGTGTCCCGGGACTGTCACCGCCGGTGTTCCGGGGCTGTCACCGTGGGTGTTCCGGGACTGTCACCGCGGGTGTCCCGGGGCTGTCACCACCGGTGTCCCGGGGCTGTCACCACCGGTGCTCTGGGGCTGTCACTGCCGGTGTCCCGGGGCTGTCACCACCGGTGTCCCGGGGCTGTCACCGTGGGTGTCCCAGGACTGTCACCACCGGTGTCCCGGGGCTGTCACCGTGGGTGTCCCAGGACTGTCACCACCGGTGTCCCGGGGCTGTCACCTCCGGTGTCCCGGGACTGTCACCGTGGGTGTCCCGGGACTGTCACTACGGGTGTCCCGGGGCTGTCACCGCCGGTGTCCCGGGACTGTCACCACCGGTGTCCCGGGGCTGTCACCACCGGTGTGTCCCGGGGCTGTCACCGTTGGTGTCCCGGGACTGTCACCGCCGGTGTCCCGGGGGCTGTCACCACGGGTGTCCCGGGGGCTGTCACCGCCGGTGTCCCGGGGGCTGTCACCGCCGGTGTCCCGGGGGATGTCACCGCCGGTGTCCCGGGACCCCAGACCCCGTGAGTGGCCCCTGTGTGACACTCTCCACCCTGTTCAGCGCCCGGGACACGCTCAGCCGCCCCCGCCCCACCGGAACGCGGCAGAGGAGCGGCGGGGCCGCCAGGGGGCGCTGCTGCCCGCCGGTCCCGCGGCCCCGGGGCGGGAACGGGAACGGGAACGGGACAGGGACCCCTGGGGACAGGAACCGGCACAGGAACCGGGAGAGGAACAGAGACCGGCACAGGGACCCCTCGGGACAGGGACCGGCACAGGAACCGGGACCGGCACAGGAACAGGAACCGGCACAGGGACCCCTCGGGACAGAGACCGGCACAGGGACAGGGACCTCTGGGGACAGGAACAGGGACCCCTGGGGACAGGGACCCCTCGGGACAGGAACCGGCACAGGGACCCCTCGGGTAGGGACTGACACACGGTCTGGGACTGCTCGGGTCACCCCCGGGGCCCACACGTGCCCGGTAACACCGGTTATCCCACGGAAGGGACAGAAAGGGCGGCCAGAGCAGGAGCAGCCTCGCACCAGGGAAGGTGCGGGAAGGTGCGGGAAGGGAAGGTGCGGGAAGGTGCGGGAAGGTGCGGGAAGGTGCGGGAAGGGAAGGTGCGGGAAGGTGCGGGAAGGGAAGGTGCGGGAAGGGAAGGTGCGGGAAGGGAAGGTGCGGGAAGGTGCGGGAAGGTGCGGGAAGGTGCGGGAAGGTGCGGGAAGGGAAGGTGCGGGAAGGGAAGGTGCGGGAAGGGAAGGTGCGGGAAGGGAAGGTGCGGGAAGGGAAGGTGCGGGAAGGGAAGGGAAGGTGCGGGAAGGGAAGGTGCGGGAAGGGAAGGGAAGGTGCGGGAAGGTGCGGGAAGGTGCGGGAAGGTGCGGGAAGGGAAGGGAAGGTGCGGGAAGGTGCGGGAAGGTGCGGGAAGGGAAGGGAAGGGAAGGGAAGGGAAGGTGCGGGAAGGGAAGGGAAGGGAAGGGAAGGGAAGGGAAGGTGCGGGAAGGGAAGGTGCGGGAAGGGAAGGGAAGGGAAGGGAAGGGAAGGGAAGGGAAGGGAAGGGAAGGGAAGGGAAGGGAAGGGAAGGGAAGGGAAGGGAAGGGAAGGGAAGGGAAGGGAAGGGAAGGGAAGGGAAGGGAAGGTGCGGGAAGGGAAGGTGCGGGAAGGGAAGGTGCGGGAAGGGAAGGTGCGGGAAGGGAAGGTGCGGGAAGGGAAGGTGCGGGAAGGGAAGGTGCGGGAAGGGAAGGGAAGGGAAGGTGCGGGAAGGGAAGGTGCGGGAAGGGAAGGTGCGGGAAGGGAAGGTGCGGGAAGGTGCGGGAAGGTGCGGGAAGGTGCGGGAAGGTGCGGGAAGGTGCGGGAAGGGAAGGTGCGGGAAGGTGCGGGAAGGTGCGGGAAGGTGCGGGAAGGTGCGGGAAGGTGCGGGAAGGTGCGGGAAGGTGCGGGAAGGGAAGGTGCGGGAAGGGAAGGTGCGGGAAGGGAAGGTGCGGGAAGGGAAGGGAAGGGAAGGGAAGGGAAGGGAAGGGAAGGGAAGGGAAGGGAAGGGAAGGGAAGGTGCGGGAAGGGAAGGTGCGGGAAGGGAAGGTGCGGGAAGGGAAGGTGCGGGAAGGGAAGGTGCGGGAAGGGAAGGTGCGGGAAGGGAAGGTGCGGGAAGGGAAGGTGCGGGAAGGGAAGGGAAGGGAAGGTGCGGGAAGGGAAGGGAAGGGAAGGGAAGGGAAGGGAAGGGAAGGGAAGGGAAGGGAAGGGAAGGGAAGGGAAGGGAAGGGAAGGGAAGGGAAGGGAAGGGAAGGGAAGGGAAGGGAAGGGAAGGGAAGGGAAGGGAAGGGAAGGGAAGGGAAGGGAAGGGAAGGGAAGGGAAGGGAAAGGAAGGGAAGGGGCACGGACTGCTCAGATCCTGTGTTCCTCCCGCTCCCTGCCAGGACTGTAAGTGCAACACACTGAGGCCACAGGAATTGTAAGCAGCACACCAAGGCTGGGCTATGACACGGCTGGCCAAAATAACTCCTGATGTGAAGCTGCTGAAGCTCAGGAACAGCACCTGGGAACTTGGTGCTGTCCTACAAAACTCCCCTGGACAAACCAGCAGAGCCTTGTCACCTGCACCTGTGGCTGTGCCAAGGTCACACAACAGCCCCAGCGTGGGAACTTCCACCTGTGCTTCACCTCCTGGAACCCCTGTGTGTACAACAACCGACACAACCCTTCTCTGACACAGCTCAGACCTCTGAAAATATCTGGCATCGGACAATATTGTAAAGAGAATTTGTTCATCCAGTTAGGCCAGGTGTATGTTCAAAGGGCTGTGGAGGTGAGGTGGATTTTCCATGTGGAATACACTGAAATAAAGCACCACAAACATTCCCTGTGGATTCCAAAGATCCATTCTGGATGGGTTCCCTGATGCTGATCCCGGATTATTCCAAGTCTCTGATCCAGCACCTCTCCACCACAAACCTAAACTGCATCTGGTTTTATAAATAAACAATCTTTCATGCACCAGAAGTTTTCCCCTCACCTGTGCCTTTCCTTTAATCTTCCATGCTCATGGATTCAGGATCACCATTTGGCACCATGGCTAAAACCAAAACACCCCAAACACAACATGCAAACTGACATGGATCTAAAACCCCCAAATCTGGCATTTCTCTTTCCTGGGGCTTTTTACCAGATGTGGTTTAAGTTTTCCAAGTGGTGTGGGGCACTGGGAGCTCCTTGGGAATGAGCTGGATGCCAAACCAAACATCAGCTTCACAAAACAGCCAGGTTCCAGGTGGGAATGCACTGCCTGGAAAGGATATCCCACACCTGAGGAATCACTCAAACTTCCTGGGGCAGGGAGCAGGCACAGCCTTCACCAAAAAGTATCTCCCCTTCCCTTAGGTTACTCCTCACACAAACCCAGGTCAGATCATTCACTGCAGTGGAAAACATCTCAAAATTCCCAGAGCTGCACAGGTTCCCACACCCAATTCACTCCTCAGAGCCAAATTTAACCCTCTGAGTGACCCAGCACTTGGAATTTCTCTTTCCATCACAGCAGGAGAAGCAATCTCATGGCTCTGCTGCCTTCTCCACACTCCACTCACCACCTCAAGTAATTTCAGTACCAGCAAAAAGAAATATAAATTTGTCAAAGATCCAGCTGCTTCCAACTGCCCTTAAAATAAAGAAGGAAAACATAAACCCCCCAAATCAAGAGAAGAACCCTGTCCATACACAGGTGTGCAGAGCAGGAGGTGGCAGAAGGCATCAGAGCAGGAGTATCCCATGGGAAGGAGCAAGATGAGAGCCAGGAATGTGAGGAGGGATTATTCAGTCCTGGCAGCTGGTTCTTGCTCTGTGAAATATTAGTCACAAGTGGCTTTGGACAGTGATTTAAACTTCAAGGGAGAATGTAGGCAAGAAGGGGAGGGAGAAGCAGCTCAGGCTTCCTTCACACACTGGAAGCAGGCAGGAGCACAAGCCACATTTGCCCTTTGCAGGTTCTCTTTTCTTTTCCTTAATATTATGCAAATGACTGTTCCTGCTCCTCCTGTTCCAGTTTTGCTCAAGGCTGTCAGATGCATTTCCCAACTATGAATAAATCCAAAATTTCTAGGTTTGGTCTCAGGCATCCCCAGCATCAACCCCAGCTGTTGTGAGGTGTTGCAAGAGGCCTCAAGGCAGTGACTGAAAGCTCTGTGGTAGCAGAGATTGTCAAATAACCAAAATGGAGTTACAAAAGGAATAGGAAACATTTTCTTAAATGGAAATATTACTCACAACAGTAGCAGCAACAGGTGGTCTGAACCAAACCAACCAAACTTCAAACCAAACAGAAGCATGGCTTTGCAAAGATCAAAAATCCTGAAAAACTTTCCCTCACTTCTTTGGAAAATTAAAATTGTATGGAAAAAGCAAAGGCCTTTGCATGAGAAAGCATCCTTAGCCTGTAAGAAGCAAGAGGAGTGTGTTGGGAGGAGGGACAGAGCATTGTGGGTGGCTCTGGGGGAGATCCCGAGTCAGTCTGCAGGAACAGAGCCCTGAATGAGAGCAGGAGCAGGGCTGGAACCCAGCACCGACCTCTGCAGAGCCAAATCCCCCCCTGCCCCCTGCCCCAGCCGTGTTTGGTCCAACAGAGCCAGCAAGGCCCAAGCTCCCTTACCTGACAGTGGCTTCTCCAGGGAAGGCAGGGGCTCCTTGCGGAGGGGTCGGCCGAGCGCCGCGTCCTGCCCGCTGAACAGCCCGGGGCTCTCGGGTAACTTTTTCCGTCCGTTGGTGCTGGCAGAGTTGGTGACTCTGCAGCTGCCTATTGCACTTGTGAAAAGGTTTGTGTGTTCATCGCTGCTGGCTGGCTCCGAGCTGGGAGTGAATCCCCCCAGGGACAGAGCTGGGGAATTTTCAGAGCAGTCTATCTGCAGAGGTGTCTGCAAGCCCAGCGCCAAGGAATTGGACTCCGAGGGCTCTCTCCTGACCCACTGCTCATCTCTGCTCAGCAAACCCTTGGAAGGTGACAGGTGAGGACAAGACATGTGGCACCTGTGTTTCTCTTTATGTTTGTACCTCTCGCCGACAGCCTCCTTCCCAAACCTGTAGCGCTTCAAGGACTCCAGAACCGTTCTGGAGGAGCTGTTGGCCGTGATGGTGTCCATGGAAACCTGTGGCTGCTCGGAGGAGCGGTGCTCCCGGTGCTTGTGGCGGTGCCTGTGCTTGTGTTCCAGCATCCAGCCGTAGGCCATCTCGGGTGGGACGCTGGGGTACGTGCTCATGGACAGCAGAGGAGTCCTGCTCGTGGTGAGGAACGCTTCCTGGCGCAAGAGTTTATGCTTCTTCTTGTGGTATTTAGTGGGGTTGAGAAGCAGGTGGCCTGTATGCATGTAGGAAGGTGGGGGCAGAGGGGTGGTGAAAGAAGGAGAGGGTGGAGGAGGGTAAAGAGTCGGAGGGTACCTTCCATAATAACCTAATCCTATGGGAGCAGCTGCCAGGGGAGAAGGGGAGTAAGGCATGCCATAGGAGGGGTAGAACCCGGTGCTGGACAGGGGAAAGCTGAGGCTATGCATGAAAGGCATTTCTGCCATCGCTTCCCGCATTTTTGGAGGCCTGCCTCTCTTTTTCTTTAAATCAGGTTTTCTAATGTAGTGCAAAGGATCTAAAGGAAAAGTAGGGTGGGTGTAGAAACTATTGAAATTTATCCTAAAAATGGTAGGCAGCAAATCTCGGGGTATAAAATGGTGACTTCTGTGGGTTATTCTAATTTCACTTAATCGACTTATTAACTCCTCTAACTCAGCGAGGAAGTCGGGGTCCTGCCTCCCTCGGAGCTGGGGATACTTCTTTTTCCTTTTTCTCTTCTGCCTCTTCATCTTGTCGTAGCTGAGGTAATCGTGGCTGCGGCGCTTGCACTTGTGTTTGTGCTTTTCCTTCAGGTTACTCAGCACGGTGGAAGTCTCGGGTGGGATGAGGGACACGTGGTCGAACGAGTGCCTCTTCTTCTTCTGCCCGCAGAACTTCTCAGCCCGGTCCGAAGTGCTGTTGTTGTCGGTGCCTATCCCGCTGTCGCTGGGGATGGTCTCGTCGCTGTGGGACTCGCTCACGGGGGAAGGGGTGGCCTCTTTGAGCGACGTCAGCTCGCTCAGGTGGGACGGGGAGTTGGGCAGCAGCGTCGGTGGTGACAACCTCCTCCTCCCCTTGGCTGCTTTCTTCATGGCGAGTGTCTGGACCACGCTGCCCTGCCTGGAGTGGAGGTGCAGGTAGGGCACCGAGCTGGGCTCGATGAACCCCGCGTCGCTGCTCACGGGGCTCTGCCCCCCGCTCACGGCCGAGGACTGGGAGCAAACCGGGGACGGGAGGATCTCCGAGGGATTCGCTGCCGAGGGCAGCAAGTGGGGAAGGACTTGTCCTAGGGACGTACCAGGAGCTTGCTGGGCAGACTTCTCCAGAACTGTCAGACTGGCAGCGCTGCTGGCTAAAATGCCATTCAGGACAGCTTTAGGTTTCCTCCCTCTCCTTTTTCCTATGTAAATTGTTCCTTTCTTGCTGACATTGATTTGCTGGCCTAGTTTTGAACCAAATGTGGCAGCAAGAGTTGACACGGTGTTGTGGAGCTTGGATTGCATCTTCCCTTTGGTATTTGGTTCCACTGTACTGGACAGAATCTGATTCAGAAGTTTCTTTCGCTTCAGAGTTTTCATTTTATTTATTTTTCGAATAATTGTTTTCATTAACTGTCCATTATTTCTCTTGGCAACTTTTCTGTCTGAGTCTACTTCCAAATCACTCATGCTACAAATACTGGGGCTTTGGACTTCTTCTGGCCCTCGGAGCTGCTCCTTCCTCTCAAAGAACTCCCCAGGTCGATGCTGATCACTTTCAGGCCCCATCTTGCTTGAGTTCTCTGTTCCAACAAAAGGTGCCACAGACAGAATAGGAGGTTTCATTTTAATCGATGACCGGATCTGCCTTTTAGGTCTCCCTCTCTTTTTAGGAAAACCTTGTCCTGATAAGCTTTGCTTTAGGGAGGGAATTTCGACTTCAGGCTGCAAAATTGGAGGTTCTTGCTCTTCTTTTGACTGTACTGAGAAGACTTTTGATGCTGGGATCTTAAGAGTTCTTTTGGGGGGACCTTCGAGTTCTGGCATTTCCTTGGATTTAGGTCTTCCTCTCTTGGGTTTGTATATGTCAGGTAAGAAATCGTCCGACATACACAAGCTAGAGGGTTGTTTGTGAGCACTGTAGAACTTCTGAGTTTGTTTGTCAGTCTCAGACAGCAGTGCCAGAGACTGTCCATTAGTTTCATTCAGCTTTGGCAACTGATGTTTGACAAATTCGTGCTCCACAAATGAGGACGATCCGATGTTTTTCAGGAATTTGGCCTGCTCCAAATTACTGCTTGATAGTGCACTGTATGAAATGTTTTTAAAAAGCTCTGACCTTTCTAGTTCCAGACCCTTTGGAGGTCGGCACGCGCTTCTTGACACCACTTTAGTCCATCGTGGCTTCCTTCCTTTCCTTTTCTTTAAAGGTTTGGATTGCTGAGTGCTGCTCAGGTTTTTTGCTCCTTGGCAGGATTTCTCGGATGCAGCTATTGCACCGATCTTGAGGAACTGCTTGCTACCAAACAAGCTGGTAAAACTAACTACTGAAGGGGTGACAGTAGCGTGGATGCTCGTCTCAGCTGCCAAAATGGGTTTTTTCCCTGTGGGAGGACTTGTTCTTGAAGTTTCCACGTAAGATGCTTTTGAATCACTTAAGTCTTTCTCAGCACCTTTAAAATCGGTGCCGAGGCTGTGGTTCAATGTCCTGTTCAGGCTCAGAAGGGTGCTGTCCGAGGAGAACGCCGCTTTGCCCATCGGATCTGAAATGCCTTCCAAGAGCTCTGCCGTGGAACTTAAGTGCAATGAGTTGGACGCCAGCTGGGAGGAGGCTGTGGAGAGGCTCCTGTTCAGGGTGGGGACAGACACGGTGGGGGAAGGAGATGGGAGATTCCCCTCTCCCACTGCACTGAACGGGGACTTGGCTGTCGACACCTCCGAGGCACCTCCTGTCCTGAAGTCTGGTGAAGTGCAATAAACGGGAGGCTGCTTTTCGTGCTTAGACGTTTCATAAATCCCTTTCTCACTGGATGAGTAGGCATCCTGTGGAACACACATTCCTTCACTGAACATCTCTTTGCCTACATCAGCAATTTCTTTCCGAATTGAAAACTTGTCCAAGATACTTTCTTTGCTCTGTCTCATAATGTGCTTCTCAAAGGTTTTGCTGGTAGTATTTTCCTTCAGTAAATCCGCAGGCTCATGGCTTTCAAGGCTGCTGAGGTTTGAATTGCAAGGAAGCTTAAAGGGCTCTGAGGAGGGCACGAGGGAATCTGCTTTCAGAGTTCCAGAGTCCTTGCTAGCCAAACCAGCCGGACTGCCAATCCCTGCTGGCTTCTTCCCACAGTCCTTGCTAACCAATCCCACGGGACTGCTAATTCCTGGCATCTTCCTCCCAGGCTCCTTGCTAACCGGTCCCATCGGGCTGCTAATCCCTGGTGTCTTCCTTCCAGAGTCTTTGTTAACCAGAACTGTGCTGTTCCCAGTCCCTGGCATCTTCCTCCCAGAATCCTTGTTAAGCAGACCTGTAGGGCTGTTTATTCCCAACAACTTCTTCCCAGCATCTTTGTTCACCAATCCTGCTGGAGTGCTGATCCCTACTGGCTTCTTGAGAGGCTCCTTGTTAGTCAGTGCAGTTGGAGTGCTGATCCCTGGAAGTTTCCTCCCCACATCTTTGCTGATCAATCCAACTGCAGAGCTGGTCACTGGCTGCTTCTTCGCCGAATCCTTGTGCACTAATGTTGGAGTGCTGATCCCTGGAGGTCTCTTCCCAGAATCCTTGCTAACCAATCCAATTAAGGGGCTGATTGCTTGGGGCTTCTTCCCAGAGTCTTTATTAACCAATATGGCTGCGCTGCCAATCCCTAATGGCTTCTTCCCTGAGTCCTTGTTCACCAATCCAACAGCAATCCCAGAGCCTGGCAGTTTCTTCACCAAATCTTTGTTAACCAGCCCACTCGCAGTTATGGCTCCTGGCAGCTTCTTCCCGGAGTCTTTCACCAAACCAGACGCAGCTCCATTTCCACTTCCAGGCTTCTTCTGCTTTGTCTTGGAAGACTTGGAAGGAGGGCAGGTTGCAATAAGTTGAGCCAATTTTTCTGTGACAGTTGTTGCTCCATTAATTTCTGTTCTATCCTTTAAGTCAGAATTATGGCTACTGATAAGAGTCGGAGGAGATGACTTTATATAATCTGTCATTTCAGAATGCAGTGGGGAAACTTTCTTAGATAAAGGGGCTGTTTCTACTGGGAGACCTTCTTCCACGTGTAACTCAACTGATGCAACTTCTCCAGCTTTCTTGTAAGACTTTGAAGGGTCCTAAGAGTTAATAAACAAAAAAAAAAAAACTCTTTAGGAACAGAGTACAAAGTATCACTGAGTAATACACTATCTTTTTATGTTTCAGTGATTAACACTTGCTCTGGTAACAGGGTCATGGTATAAACAGAGGCTTCATCATCCCATTAATATTGAACCAAACAATAGTAATATCAATAATTTAAATAATAAAATGTAATAATAAAATAAACACATTCAGCAAACAATAGTGATATTCATATTTAAAGCAATATTTTAAAACAATGGACATGCTGAAGCTTTCCTGATGTTAACTAAACCCAAACTCCCTCCCAGTCTGGAAATATAAACCATTTAATCTGTCCCCCAATTATTTTGAATATTCTCCAAAAATACTGTTGATGTTTATTAATAAAAATCCACTAACAACAAAGTGCTGGGCTATTTATAGTGTGAGAGCACTTGAAGAGCTCACATGGTGCTGAGCAGCAGCTGAGCAGTGCCCTGCAAGGCACTGTCACCCTGTCCCTGCACAGCCCTGCTGGCAGCTCAGTCGTGTCCTCACAGCCCCTGCAGCAACAGCTTCTCCCAGCACAACACTGACAGTCAGGGAAATAAGGAAAAGAAAATAACTCAAATTATTCTGTTTGCATGGGGGTGGGGGGGAGGTGATAATGCACACACATGGAATAACTGAAACTCACGCTTATTTCCAGTTCAGACCTAACCCAACTTGAAATTTATTCTGTAAAGGTTAAAATCAAAATTGCAATATCTATTACCTTCATAAATCCTATTGAGAACATCTCAATAAATTAATCTTTTATTTTGGAAGGACATTCTTTACATACAGTGCCCAACACATCTCTGCAGTGCAGGGGACACTTTCACTCCAAGCAGGGGCTGAGAATGGAAGGCTCTGACCCCTGATGAGATAATTCTGCCCATGGTTCTGATGTCCCCAGCATAAGAAGGACATGGAACTGTTGGAGCAAGTCCAGAGGAAGCCATGAAGTTGTTGAAAGGACTGGAGCACTTTCCCTATGAAGAAAGGCTGGGAGAATTGGGAATGATCAGCCTGGAGAACTTTGTGTGGGGACCTCAGAGCCCCTTGCAGGATGTGAAGGGGTTCCAGGAAAGCTGGAGAGGGACAATTCATCAGGAACTGAAGTGACAGGACAAGGTGGGATGGCTTCAAACTGATAGAGAGGAAATTTAGGTTGGATAAATCAAAGAAATTCTTCCCTGTGAGGGTGGGGAAGCCCTGGCACAGAGAAGCTGTGGCTGCCCCTGGATCCCTGGAAGTGTCCAAAGCTGGGCTGGACAGGGCTTGGAACATCCCTGGGATGGTGGAAGGTGCCCCTGCCACGGCAGGGCTGGGTTGGGATGGGCTTCAAGGTCCCTCCCAGCCCAAAGTTATTGTGATTCTGTGATTTCATTCCCAATTTAAAAACCTTCTGGGACCTCCCAGAACAAACAGTAAAGACATCAATGCCACAGCTGTTCATCCCTCTGCAATAAAACTGCTCTGGCAATGGCCTGCCACTTCCTGCACTTGATTACAGTCAGCATTACCCTGATCCCAGAGCTGTACCTACAGCAAACACCTACAGAGGCTGAAGGAAGGGACAGCCTGGATTCCTCCAAAACAGCCAGCTCTGCTGCTGATCATGAAGGATTTGTTCATTTGTGCATCAGGAGGCTGCAGCCTGGATCCAGCTGGACCCTGGTGGGATGAGAAGCAGTTGTGTGGGTAATATGGGAGGCTCTGCAGTGACCCCCAGGCACCCCAAATCCAGGGCTGCTCCTTGCTGCAGGGATGGAGCAGGAGAGGGGGTTCTTTCTGCCTGGAAACTCCTGAGTCAGTGTGACACCACCCCGAGCCTGCACTCCTGGAATTCCCTGGGGCAGACTCTGAGTGCCAGAGAGTCACTAACGAGTATTAAAGCGAGCAGCCTTCAGAGAGCTGCAGCCTCCTTTCTATGGCCTAAAATTCTGACAAGAATGTGGAAGAAAAATCTCCTTTGTTCATGGGATTTCAAAAAAAAAAATCCACCTAAATATTGACTTGGGAATTCAGCTCCTCATCCCTGTATTTGCTCAGCCATCAGTGTATCCACACTCTTCCTTCTTTCTTCTGCTCCTCCTGGGTGCTCTGCCACCCCCTGGGCCAAGTTCTGTGGTGCTCTCACACTGCCACTGCTGGGTACCCAACGCCTCTTGGCAGGCTCTGCTCACCTCTATTTCCAAACAAAGAGCTTGGAAGTTTGAGTAGACGCTTAAATAATAAATACATAACTAACAAAACCCTTCCAAACACCAGCTTTGATCTGAGCAAGATGCCAGGATTCTGAAAACAAGACTTTAGCATCAAACACAGATCCTTTGAAAGCTGAAGGCGTGTGCCCTGGAAAGCTTATTTCTCATCTAAGGGTGAGTGAGTTTCCCAAGCACACTGAAAATTATTTCAAAGAACATGAATAGCAAAACAGGAAACATCTAGTGACACGTCAGACAAGACATCAAAAAAGTCTGTAATTCTTTTCAGCATTTTTAAACCCAAAATTCTTATATGGGATTTTTTATTTTTTTGGCCATAAATCTACTTAATAATCAGCATGATTAACAGAAACATTTTGGAGGGAAATTTTTAAGGACAAAATTTCATCCAGTAACTTCCAATAGAAACATCTTGAGATGTTTCCTTTGAAGGAGGTTGCAGTGGCTGCAGAAACATTTAAAAAACTCCCAACATCAGCCACAGAGTCAAAGCTTCTTCTTGCATTCTGTATCATTAAAAATTTCAGATTTTTGGTTGAAGTGAATAGCAGGTATTGCTGCCACTAAGGAGGATCCCATTGGAAGAGTAAGAGTATTGCAGACAGGTACCAAAATCAAACTGCAATCATGCACAGTCCCAGATTTCAGGAATAGAAAGGACATTTTCTGTGCAGTGGAAGAACTGGACTCCAGTGCTCATACACTGAGGGGATCAGGTAAATCAACTTCAGCCACATTTTAACTCTCCCAGCACACACACCCTGCCCTGGACACCCTCTGGGAAACACCCCCAGGCCACTCCCTGGAACAAAGCCCAGAACACCCCTGAACACAGCCCCCAGGACACAGCCCCGAGTCCCTCCAGGACAAAGATCTCACACACATTGTCAGGACACATCCCCAGGGGTCCCTGGAGACCCCCAGGACACCCTTCCTTCCCCAGGACACACCTCCCAGACCCCAGGACACACAGCCACACCCTGGTCACACCCAGAGCCCCCAGGACACACTCCTGGACACATTCCCAGGACACCCCCTGGGATACACCCCCAGGGATACACCCCCAGGACACCCCCAGGGATACACCCCCAGGGATACACCCCCTGGGATACACCCCCTGGGATACACCCCCTGGAATACACCCCCAGGGATACACCCCCAGGACACCCCCAGGGATACACCCCCTGGGATACACCCCCAGGGATATATCCCCAGGACACCCCCAGGACACCCCCAGGGATACACCCCCAGGACACCCCCAGGGATACACCCCCAGGACACCCCCAGGGATACACCCCCCGGGATACACCCCCAGGGATACACCCCCAGGGATACACCCCCAGGACACCCCCAGGGATACACCCCCTGGGATACACCCCCAGGGATACACCCCCAGGGATACATCCCCTGGGATACACCCCCAGGACACCCCCAGGACACCCTGGACAGGACACAGCCCCACAGTGTTCCAGCCTGTGGCCATGGGGTCAGGCTGACCCTCAGCCCAGCTCTCCTGTATGGACACACTCAGCCAGCTCCCCCTGGAATACTCCAAATCCCCAGCTGGGAAATGGGGAGCAGCCAGGACTGTCACCTGCAGAGGGGACAGGAAAGGTGCCCAGTTTCCCTGGAATAACTCCCTGTGCCCACACAAGGGTTCTGTGGGATGGGAAGCAGAGACCTGAAGTCCAGCCCAAGTGACAGAGCATCCTCAGGGCTTCAGAGGCTGCTCCCATGGATCTGTAAATGTGTCCCCAGCTCCAGGTGCTGCAAGCTGGGCTCACAGGGCACCATTCAGCACTAAATTCCCTCCTGAGCCCTGCTTCCCTCCCTGACTTGGACAAATGCACAGATGTATTAGAGAAGCACAAATCAGGTTTTAATCAGACAGATTTCTGAGGACTGGGGAAAAAGGAAAACAACATCACCGTCTCCTGAGTGTTTCTTTCACCCGGTCTCACCTCCTGTCTCTACAAGCACCTGCCTCAAACTTCCTCACTGCTGCCTCAATCAAATGGACAATGCCATAAAAAATAGACTAAAACAGTTTTCCTGGAATTCTGTGCCTTTTCAGCCCAAGTTTCAAGCCCTGCTCTACGTTCCTGTGGTGTCAGATGGAATGAAATGGCCCATCTGGGCACAAAGCTGTTCAAAAGGGTGAGATTACGTTGCATCAAAAAGCATTTTGTGCTTTAAAAACTGAAACATTTGTTCCTGTACAATCTTTAGTTCAACTGTCTGGTTTAAGAATCCATCCAATAATAGCATTGCCCAAAGCAATTGCATAAAACATGTTAAGTTTCCATAAAATTCATATTATTCTTAGTCTGACACTGAGCTGAACTGAAAGTTCTGTATCTCCTAACTGTGAATGTACAGTTTTTCAACTTGCATCATTCATCTGAGGAATAATAATTCCAGGTTATTCTGATATAAACTATCAACAAGTTATAATCCATCACTGGAGACATGGGGAACAGCTGAACTCCATGATCTTAAAAGTCCTTTTCAACCTGAACAATTCTGTGATTCCAGAATCATCACAGGCACCAACAGCAAAAAATCTTTATTCTAAAAAGGGCATCTGTTGTTACACTACAGCACAGTCTCAGTTTATTACTACCAGCCCATTATTTATTGTCATTATCTTTGGTATTTATTTGCAAAAAGCTCAAGAACAGGGCCCTGAGAACAGGGACATCTATCAAGTCTGGTGTCACACTTCTCAGCTAAATCCAAATTACAAAACACAAGTTAGTCTCAGCTTCCAACACCTGAAGTAATTAGAAGGAACCAGCCTTTTAATAAAAATGTTTGGTATTTCTCTTGAGAGCCAATGGCAAGCAATAAGGATTTTTTCTGGACATACACAGATTTACCCATTATTGTTTTGGCTGTTGTACTTCAGGCCAATGCTCAGACTATAATTCAAACAAGCATTCTGAGGAATCACAGGAATTATTTTGTAGTTGTGGCATCAACATATTCTGTGCAACTCCCCAAATAAAAATGCTGTTTATTTTTCACCTCAAAGACCTTTTAGTCTTTTCTAAAAGCAAGTTTGAACTACCAGGAAAACAATGATTCTGTGGAATTAGTGTAAGACAAAAACTATGTCCTAGATCCTGCAGGAAATATTCTTGAGCTATCAAAAAAAAAAAAAAATTAAAAAAAAAAAATTATTCAGCTTTTTAACTTTTTTCCTTGAAACTTTTTCAGCTGTGATTTCAAAGGCAAAAGGAAGGGCTCTAGAATCCTGCACTCAGCATTTTTACACAGGAATAAGGAGATGGAGCAGGAGGGCGAGTCCCAACCTGCTGCCCTGTTTTACCACTGAGTGAGAATTACACAGGCTGCTGCTGTCATTTCTTGCCTTTTACGTGCTAAACCTTCAGTGCTGCACCTCTGCCAGCAGAGCTGAACCTTTCCTACACACCATCCTCTGAACTAACAGGGGAAAAATGTCTATTTTTGTTCAAGGCTCAGGTTTTTGGGCTTAGCCCAGCAATGTCTGCCTGCCCCAGGACACTTTTTGAAAGAATTAAATCCATACTTGGTGTCAAAAAGCAAACTGAACACTGCTTGGCTATTGCAGTAATTTTGTTTCTTGTAACACCTGGGAATCTCAGTCATTTCTGGGTTTCCCTTTATTGCTCTATGATTTTCTCCTCAGAAAAATATTTATTAACTTTTATGTCTACGCGTTTCTGGAGGACAAATTGTAAATATACGAGGAAAATGTTGCCCAGGGAAGTGGTGGAATTACCATCCCTGGAAGTGTTCAAAAAGGTGTGGATGTGGCAGCTGGGGTCAGGGTTCAGTGCTGGGGAACAGCTGGATTCTGTGAGCTGGGGAACAGCTGGATTCTGTGAGCTGGGGAACAGCTGGATTCCATGAGCTTTTCCATGGAATTTTGGAGGGTTTTTCCAACCTGAACAGTTGTGTGATTCCAACTTACCTCACCTACCCACTCCCCCTCAGACTGGAGATAAACCCTCTATTCACATACCTGAAAATACTCCCCAAATCTTATGAGTTCTGTCAGCACTAAACAGGGAAAAAAACCTGTCAGAGATGGCAGAGCAAAGGATTCTCCTGCTATTTTCATTTTAACACTGCTATTCCCAGGAGAAGAATTCCACTACTTCTCTTTGTATTTCAGTGGTTAACTGTGCACGCTGCAAGTGCTAAATTTTCATTCTAATTCTTTATTGCTCCTTCAAAAGAACAGAAAGTTCCGTTTCAGAGCTCCAAGTAAAGCCACACCTGGCTCTGAATGGGTCACATGTTTGCTTTCCCCTCCTCTGCATCCACAGCAAAAATTCATGGATAGCTTTCCTTTGCTGTAGTGTAATTTGCAGTGCTAAAACTCGCTTTATTACATGGCAGTAAGACAAAAAAAACAACCCTTGGGTACTATATTCGAAACATGTGATGGTTTTAAGCCATCATTCCCATTTATTTCCACACAGACACTTCTAATCCCACTTCAGGAATCAGCAGGATGTTGTTTAGTGTCATTTCTAACAATTCAAAGTGCAAAATGGCAGCAGGAAACAGACAGACTTAAACACCATCTCAGAACAACTCAGGAGAGAGCAGAGCATCTAAAGTGAGTTATCATGAGTCAGGGATTTGAAACTCTTGTAAATAATGCAAATTTAATGCAACAGATCTGCATCCTCTGCATCACACACCAGGGCTGCTTGCCAGGCAGGAGAGCAGCGACTGCAAGGAGAGGAGCTGCAATCTAAAACCGACATGGTATCAACTGTGTCATGCACCACATCAATAATATTCTACAACATCAGTAATAGCTGCCTCCCTTTCTGCTTTCCATTTGAAATGGGATGGATCTCTGGAAAAAAAAATTCTGGTGTATAAACAAAGATGTCAAGGATGAAGAATCCCTGCTGTCACCATGCGAATTCAAATATTGATTATTTTCTCTGGTAAAAACTCCCAGGGCACGATCTCTTGATGCAAAGGGAAAGGCTCCAGACGCAGTGGTGCCTTTCAGATGTAGAATCAGGGAATCATGGAATGTCCTGAGCTGGAAGGGACCCACAGGGATCACCCAATCCAACCCCTGGCCCTGCACAGACACTCCAACAACCTCACCCTGTGCATCCCTGGGAGCGTTGTCCAAATATTCCTGCAGCTCTGGAAGCCTCGGAGCTGTGACCATTCCCTGGGGAGCCTGGGCAGTGCCAGCACCTTTCCAGAACCTTTCCCTGATATCCAACCTGAACCTCCCTTGATTAACTTAACATTAAACCTTCCCTGAATAAAGAGATTTTCAGCTGCAGGGGCCACCTCAATTCAGACATCAAGAGAAATCACTGGTTGGACATTGCAGAGTGGCCCAATACTCAACTCATTGCAACAGAGTCTTGTCAAAATAAAAAAATAAAAAAAAATTTAAAAAAAGAAAAAAAGAAAAAGAAAAAAGAAAAAAGAAAAAAGAAAAGAAAAAAAAAGAAAAAAAAAGAAAAAAAAAGAAAAAAGCAAACCATCAGTGTAATAACAAACTGTGATCAACTCCTCCAATGTTTTTCAAGTCGAAGTTAGAAACATCATTAGAAGCAATAAGTTTGTTCTGAAATAGAAGAATGTAAAATAAAGGCCATTGCCAAAATTTTAAGTTACGCAACGTACACTGGAGAATTTCTTGTCCAATAGGCTGACTAAAAACACCTCTCTTTCCAGTGGAGGAAAAACCCCAATGTGAGTGCATTGTAGAGTGTGGAAAAGGCAATTTTAGTCCTTACACGTGACATCCAGCACACTTGTTTTGTCAGCACATCATTTGTTACTCAGAATCCCAGACTGGTTTGGCCTAAAAGGGATTTTAAAGATTTCATTCCACCCCCTGCCATGGGCAGGGACACCTCCCACTGTCCCAGGCTGCTCCAAGCCCCATCCAGCCTGGCCTTGGAAACTTCCAGGGATGCAGGGGCAGCCACAACTTCTCTGGGCACCTGTGCCAGGGCCTGCCCACCCTGACAGGGAGGAATTCCTTCCCAATATCCCATTTAACTCTGCCTCCCGCCCTGGCACTCCAGGCCCTTGTAAAGAGTCTGTCTCTGGCAGGATCCCTTCGGGCAATGGAAGGCCACAATGAAGTCATCCCCAAATTTCACTTCTCTTTAAGGTGACTCTTCCTCAAGGCCAATTCCAGTCAGGGTGTGCCAGGGGAAGAGGTCTGGGTATGTCAGACACACAAGGTGAGGAATTTTCCTTCCCCCTGGGCAGGCTCTGCCTTAGGAGATCTGCCAGGACAGATTTATGCAGGGAGCCTTGAGAACAGGACAAAGGCTGGAGAAATGGAAATGCTCCAGCCTTGGGGACCTCTGGAGCAGGAGCCCCCTGAACAAACAACCCCTGCAAAGGAAAGACTCCAATTTCCAGGGATTCCCTGGATTCCCCTGCTGAATCACCTGGCAGTACTACATAAAGGTATATTCTAACATTCCATTAACAAAACTTTAATGTTTATTGGAAAAAAGAGCAGGCTGTAACCAAACCCTTCAAAAATTTAGCATCTATGCAACTTTATTTGTAATCCTTGCTATTTATCCTATTTTCCCTATCTGCTGCTGCTGCTCTTACTGATTACATCATGGAGATCATAAAAACAAATCCTCGAGGCAGGGCTATTTCCTGGTGTTTGGAAAAGCCCTGGCACATCTCTCCAGCCACTGCATTTACATGCAGGTTATCACCAGGCTGGTTTCTAACTCATTTGGAAAAGTCTATTTTACTTTTCAGATCCTGCCTTGAGCTGTTCACAGCAGCGAGAGGTTAAATACAGTAAAACAACTGGTTCTAACAGGTAGGAAAAAATATAAATCCAAGCACCAGAGCACATCCAGAGCCTCATCTCAAGACAGACAAGACACCCAAAGCCCTCCACTTTGTACAGAAAAGAGACTAAAAACCTCCCCATTACTTTTCAGAAATGAATCTACTTCAAGTGAACATGGGAATTATCTTTCACTGCTGTTGAAACAACAAATTGGCAAACTGTGAAAGAACATTTTTTCCTGCTAATGGCCACAAAATAAAACCATTTCAAACTCCAGATACTTCAGCATCAGAGGTTACACAGAAACACAGCAGAGCACGGTGGTGCAGAGATGATGAAGCTTTTAAACACAGCTTAAATGTACCATGACTTGCAAATCACCCCACAGACACATCACTCACTTGCTTCGAAGGACAGTGCTCGTTCTTCTCCTCTGTCATCTTCCCACTCTTGGGAGCCCTTCTTGGCTGCTTGATGCTGGTTTTTATGGCAGGCCGGCAGACATAATTCTCCAGGTTCTTGGGAGGCTTTTTTGTCCGCTTTGCTTGAAGGCCAATCTTCAGTTTCAGGTTTCCCTCTGAGAAGTTTGTTTCCTTCACCGAGAATTGCTGCTGTGCATCGCCCAGAGCTTCGCTCTTGCCACTCTCCGCGTTCCCCTCCCGGCTCTTCTTCTTCCCGTCCTCCTCGTCCTTGGTGCAGCCTTCGAGCTCTGCTTCCCCTTTGCCCACCAATGTGCCAATGTTTACCACAGAGGGGCTTTTCCCAGAAAACCCTTCAGAATCAGAACCCAAGCCTAACATAGCAGTATTCCGAGGGTCCATCACAGGCGGAATATTTGCCTTCGGGTGATTTTAGGGAAGATTTACAGAGATATGTTCCTCAGAAGAGCTGTTCCACTATGGGCAGTCAACATTTTTCACTCTGTGGGGTAAAAAGACAGACAGAATAAACATGGATTTTCCATTAGAAATTAAATTCATATTAAAACAAATTAGAAAGCAAACAATTGTATTCCAGACAAGCACAGTAGCTGATGTTCCAAGACACCAACCTTCCAGTCACCTCCTTCCAAACCACAATTTATCTATAAAACACTTTTAAATGGTAAGTGAAAAATAAAAGGTATGTGCCTATTATAATTTCCAAATTATCCACAGGACACTTCAAATGATGGCTACAAATTTTAATATTGATCATCAAAGTAATTTTCTTATTTATAACCAGAGCCCAGTTAGTCCCAGTCTTGCTGCTTCTGAATCAACTGGAAGAGCTGCATCTAAGGAAGGAGCAGGCAAATGAAAACCATGAGAAAGCATCCAAAGCCCAGAAATATTCTGGTTTTAATTATCTGAGCCACCAAGAAAGTTGAGCTTAAGCCACATGTGCATCAGTTTACAAACACGCCACAAAATCCGCTTGTTAGTTAAGGACTTTCCACAATTCAGGAAGGAGGATGGGAGAACAGAAGCCAATCCCACCAAACATTCATATGCTGGTTTGTGCTTCCTGAAGCACAGGAAGAGGGAAGTCCACACTTCATCAGCCCAGACACTGTTAGAAATATAGAATTGACCTATTTAGCACAAAATAATAGAGGGAACACTTTCATCTTAAATACAACAAAAGTAAATTAGAGTCAACCTCTAAGTTTGTGAGGGTCCCCAGACCCTTGTGCAGCACTGACCTCCTGCTCACACACAGACCCCGAGCCCTGAGCTTCCCTCTCTGCCAGAGAACAAACCAACCTGTGCTCTTTGTAGCTTTATCATGCAGGCAAAAATCCCAAAATCCCAGAATCCCAGAGCTGTTTGGGCTGGGGGGGACCTTGAAGATCATCTCATCCCACCCCTGCCATGGACAGGGACATCTTCCACTATCCCAGGTTGCTCCAAGCCCTGTTCAGCCTGGCCTGGAACCCTTCCAGGGGCAGCCACAGCTTCTCTGGGCAGCCTGTGCCAAGATATCACCATGAAGCCATTCCCCTCTGCCCTGTCTCCAAACCCTTGGAAAATTCTCTCTCCATCTTTCTTGCAGGCTCCCTCAAGGCACTGAAAAGATATTTGTTCTGGGGGCATTCTAAGGAGAAAATGTTTAAATATCTTCAGCACTTAAATACCTTTATCATCTTTGAAATGAAATGGATCAGAAACAGGTCTGAAAAAACACAGATTTGCTGAAAAGTGTAACACAGGCAGCAAACCAGCCTGAAACTTCTGTCCTTATCTTCTCTACAGTCATTAAGGCTGAATTGTGAGGAACTGCATGCAAAGATGTCATGAACTGCCAAATGAGTTTCAAATAAAGGTCTCAAGAAGCCCAGCACTTTTCTGAGATGTTTGGCCCCCTGGCAGGTCAGCAGGAGCCCACTGGAGCACAGAGCACTTTGCAGGTCCCACAGCTCCCAGGCCACACAAGAACTGGGGAAGCAGCAGCAAAGGAGATGTTTTTGGGGTGGCTCTGGAGCAAAGACACTGCAGGGAAGGGAAAAGCATCAGGAATGTGAAAGGTGACACCAGAGAGCACCAAGGCAACTGCAGTGGACACAGGTTGGAGGACAGATGCCAGGATTAGTGGGGGGAGAAGAAATGCTGCTGGGAACACCAGATGCAGCCCATCACAAAGCCAGGCTTCCCTGGCTGTGTCCTCAGAGAAAATAAACTTATTTCCATGTGTTCTGTGCACATTATTCACGGGGTTTCTATCTGCAGCTCTGGCTTTCCAACTACGCACATCCTCAGAAATCAAACCTGCAATTATTACTCATAAGACCAGGGGTAATTAGATAAAATCTCCATTTTATAAGGAGAAAAAACGGGTAGAGCAGTGTGACATGGACACAGAAAGCGAGTCAATGGCACTGCCCAGTTCAAGGCCCAGTTAGTCCAACAGCCCATCACCAAAAATGGGCTTTTTCATTTATATCAATCTCCAAGGAAAACTGGCCAGCAGGTAAACAATTCTGAACTGAAGCCTGAATTTGTATTATTCAAGTCCAAGCAAAGGGACAATCCCACATGCCATCATGCAACTCTCACATCTGTGCTCACACAACTATTTCCTTCTCTAGTGACTGGGGTGCAGAGCAGTGACAATACTGCAGACATTTTCCTACAAATAAAATTAATTAATCAGCTTCAAATATGAAACCAACTGCAAGAAATTGCAAAACCCAAAGTGCACGGTGGGAATCAGAGCAAAGGAACTATGTTCATATCCTACTCTGTGCTAAGAGGATGGGTAACTATCCAGAAACAAAGTCACTAAACTGATGGCTCCCACAAACACAGAGCAGGGCATTTATTTATCCATTAATTGCTCTCAACACAGACAAAAAAAATGCTAATCCTGGCCCTAATCACCATTTTGCCTCGATCACTGTAATCTTCTCACAATTCCCCAGTTACCCCACTAATTCACAGGATAGGTGTCTGTCACTCCAAGTTCATTTCCCTGAACCCCCACGTGCTGTTTCCTCCCTGCCTTATCAAGTCCAAGCTTCCTGTCACTGTCTCCAAGGTGTTCTCAAGCGTACCTTGGCTCTTCCCTTGCTCGGAGCTGTTTCCCCAGTGATGCCACTATTTGTTTTCTCTTCTCACTTTACTTTCTCTGTGCTACTCCTCACACTCCGTGTGCCTCACTCGCTGCAGGATCTGTTCCACTCCTCCTGCAGGTTGTGCCTTAAAACCTTGTGGATGTCAAAGCAAATGAGCAGCCAAGTGGTGACAGCCACAGTTCAGAGGCAGCTAAAAAAACCTGCACAAACTTACCCCAAAAAACTCTGATGTTTTGGGACTTTAAAGACCTAAAATGATCATATTTAACCATGTGAGATAAGGTACTTATCCGTGCCTCTGCTTTCCATGTTAGTTGCACAAAGTTACAAGTCCTGTTCTGAATTATCCTACATTCATGGGATCTTAGGTTAACAAAACTTTTGCTGGATAGAAAACCATCCAGTACCAAATCCCTGCATGGCCTCTCAAGTGATGAGCAAGACATGTCCTCACCACTTCCCTACAAAGCAAATCACATCAAACTCCCAGCCCCTCAGTTCTGTAGATTTCAAATCCCTCCTGAAATTGTTCTTCCCAAAAAAAATTAACTATGAAGCATTTTAGCATCTGTTTTGACACCTGGAACTAAGTGGTGTTCATTAATGGTTTGTCTAATGCCACACACAGTTTTATTCATCCTTATTCCCCTGGTGTCACATCCCAAGCCCTCTCTGCCCATCAGCTGCTAAGATTTCTGTTCTTCTGATCCTCTGCTTCCCCAGAAAGAAAATGCCAAGTGTTGATTCTGCTGCCAGATTCCCAGATATGTTACCCCACATCCCTCAGCAATAGTAACTGAGATTTCCCCCTCCGTTCAATTTAGGACGTTGAGTTCATTCCTGGTGCTGCTTTTGTTGATAAAAAAATACTGTCATGTCATATTTGGAAGGTGAATAGTTTTATTTCGGTTCTTTTCATTGCTTCAGCTCCAAGGAACATTAAAACCAATTCAGCTGAGTGTTAGAAATCCCAGAATATTACTACTAACTCTATGGCCTCCCACAGTCCCCTCTCAAATTCCTTGTCTACTTTTCTTTGCTAAGGAAGACAGCTACCACACCCAGAAAAGAGAAATAAAAAGTGGGATAAAGCTTTACAATATTTCTCTACATCACAATCCTTGAACAGGGGAAACAGGAGCTCAAGGCCCCTGGATCACCTGCACAAGCATCCTTAAAATGTTTAGAGATGGAGGCATCAGGAATAAGGTTCCTGTTTGCGTTACAGGGGGTAATAAATGAAACACTTTCCAATCAGAATCTGCTGGATGCGTTTCTGACAGACAGAAATCCCAGGGGATCTGTCTTGTCAGGAAGAATATTCCACAGAACTGCTGGGAGCAGAGGCCACGCTGAGGGAAAGCAGAGCAGGACAGGAGTTTTGTGGGAAGAAAGGCAGAGGACAGACAGGAGAACACCCTGAAAGTGTGCTCTGGTGGGAGGAAAATTGGGAAGCAGAGATAGAGTTTCTCCTGGTTTTTAACCTGGCCCCAGCTGACACCCTGACTGCAGGTCTGGAATCACAGGGCTGAATTTGGAGGTGCAGGGTAATTCTGTCAGTTCCCTATTCATATGCAAATAAAAGCAAAATTGCTAAAATCTGCATAACCAACCCGTGTTTGATGGGAGCAAAGGTTCCTCCACCCTTAGGCTGCGAGTGCCAACATCAGCCAACGCTGACTGCCGAGGGAAAAGCAGTTTGGGAACTCTCCTAAAATATTATCCCATGTGCTACAGTGTGAGTCAGGAGCTCCCTGAGAGGTCTCTACATCCAGTGCCTTCCAGGGGATTTTTCTGGACAAATCCCATTTATTTATTTCCATCCACTAAAAGATAAGGGTCACAGCAAACCAGCACTTCTCCTTTAACTCCAGACAGATTCCTTTGGTTATTCCCAACCCATCCCAGTGCCAGAATGGGCACACCTGTGCCACAGGTAATGGACAGAAAACCAGGGAAAAACAAAGATTTTGCTTTCACAGAACAATCACAGTAGGTCTCATGACAGATTTTTTCCCCCACCTTTGCAAGCTGAGGATGGGACTCATGACCTCACCGAAGTGGGAGAATGTGTCCACAACAGCACCAGCCCTTCCAACAGCAGCAGAAATTAATTTAATTTTTAAAAAGCCAACAATCCCATAGACAACAATATCTATTTAAAAATACCTTTAATTCAGTAACTACATGTGCTATTGCCACTTTTCTCTTGTGAGAACAGCACTCCCATTTTTACCACTATGTCTGTCTCTTCCACCAAGGAAAAAAACTGCTTTTTATATCCTTCAGGACAGTTTAAACTTCTGAAAACAACTGGAAAAAGAAAGCTTCTTCTGGAAATTGTAACTCAAATTTTGTCACTGGTTATTATCACTCAAACCTTTTTAGGCAACTGCCGACTGCCTGTAGCAATGAAATCAAGTCCAAAAAGAAGTTGTGGTAATTTTGTCTTTTAAACCAAGATGTTTCAGACTTAGAACTCTTCAAAATGAAAAAAAAAGAAAGTCTCTCTTTTATACTCTCAGACAGCTGAGAAAAGCTTTGAGTAAGAACACTTCTTAAGAACTCAAGCAGGCAGACAGATGATGATTTTAGAGCCCATCTCTCCCCATATGTTCAAGCAGCTGCCAGAACTTCCCCGTTTCCCACAGAGGCACCAGGGATGATCCCAAGGTCCTGAAGGATGACCACGGGAAACACGAGTTTTACAGGATTCACCCCAAAACCCCAACACCTGAAGGTGTAACTTAAATTACTGCAAGGACGACAGCCAAAACAAACCAGGAAAGAAGATGCACTGCTCCTGAAAATGATAACTGAGAGATTTCAATGGATGAGGGTAAAGCCACAGGTTCTGTCCCTGCTCCCAGAGCTCCCACCACCTCCAGTTTCCTTACTGGCTCCTGACAACACACAGCTAGGAGAGTGAATGCGTGTCCTGAGGCCATCGCATGGAAACCCACATTCCAAGCAGCTTCCAGTTCTCTGCTACATAATTAACAGGGTGAAGAACCACAAACCAAGGGCCAAAACCAGGAATCACAAAGTCAAGGGACCACGGAAGAGAGAAACAAGGATGGGAACACATTTTGGCTTTTGATGTGAGAGATCAAAAAGATATCAAAAAAGAGAGATAAGGCTCAACCACCTAAACCCAAATTCACGGCCAATAAAGCTAAAACAGGACTAAAAATACAATGAAAGTAAAATTTCAGAAGTATGATTTTGGAGAAGGGGGAAGACAAAGTCTACAAGACGCTGACCCAGTAAACCAGCCAGCATGCCAAAACCCAAAAAACCACATAAATATTTAGCAGGGAGACCCCCGGCTCCGTGCCCCGCATCCCCCGCCCGTCACACGGGGCAGGAGCCCGGGGAAACACAGAACTTCGGGGATGCGCAGCCTCGGGCACAGCCCCGCTCCGCAGGGAAGCGGGGGCCAGGAGGGGCCCCGGGGCCGCTGCCAGGTGACACCGCGGCCCCGCCGCCCGTGCGAGCGGGGCTGTCAGGCTCCCGCACCCCCCGGGGGCTGCCCCGGCCCCGGGCCCCGCCGCCGCTGCTGTCACCGGGCCCCGCCGCCAGCGGGGATCCCCCGCCCCTCGCCGCGCTCCCTGTCAGGGATCCCCCGGTGCCTCCCGGTGCGGGCCTGGCTGGCAGGGACTCCCCGGCCCATCCCCGGCTGTCAGGGACCCCCCGCCCCGCTCCCCGTACGGGTCCACGCTGCGCTCCGGGCCCTGCTGGGGATCCCCCCCCGCCGCCCCCGGGGATCCCCCGCCGTCGCCGGGGATACCCAGCGCCCGCCACCGGGCCGGGAGCGGGGGGTGCGGTGTGGGGGTGCGGGGGAGGTGCGGGGGGGATACGGGGGAGATGCGGGGGGGGTGCGGGGCGGCCCCGCGGCGGATCCCGGCGCGCCTCCCCTCCCCCCGAGCCGCGGGCCTGAGGCGGTCCCAGTCCCCGCCCGCCCGCCCGCCCGCTCCTCACCGTGTCAGCGGCAGCGCGGCCGGGGCCGAGCACGGGCTGCTCCGCGCCGCATCCCCGCGGCCGCCCGGGCGCGGACGGGGCCGGGGCGGGACCGGGACCGAGCGGCCGCCGCGGCGGGGCCTGAGCCGAGCGAGGCGGCGGAACCAAAATGGCGGCGGCTCCTGCTCCGCCGCGAGCGAGCGCACGGCCACGCCCCCGGCGGCGGCCACGCCCCCTCCGCGCCCGGCCACGCCCCCAGCGCGGCCGCACCCCCGCGGGCAGAGGGCGCGGCGGTCACGCCTGGCCACGCCCCTTTGGCCACGCCCACAACGCTTTGGCCACGCCCATCAAAGCCACGCCCCTTCTACACAGGCCACGCCCACCGGGAAAAGCCTCGGGAAAGGGAAAAGCCGGGAAAGGAAAAATCGCTTTTCTGCCCCAAAGTGATGCAGGTGGTTTTCTCACCCACAGAGCCATCTTGCCTTCAATGCCACACCCACGCAATTGCCAGTTCACGGTCACTAAAGTATTTTCGTGGATCTGGAATCATGGGATGTTAAGGGGTTGGAATGGACCTTAAAGGCCATTTAGTCTCAACCCTCCTGCCACAGGCAGAGACATCTTCCACCAGATCAGATCACGCAAAGCCTCGTCCAGCCCGGCCTTGGACACTTCCAGGGATCCAGGAGCTGCCACAGATTCTCTGGGAAGCCTCTGTCAGGCCCTCCCCACCCTCACAGGGAGAAATTCCTTCCTAATACGTGACCTAACTTTTCCCTCTGTCAATTTGTACCCATTGCTCCTTATCCTATCACTACGGTGTCTGACCAAGAGTCCCTTTCCATTTCCATGTAGCCCCTTTAGATCTGGAAGGTGCTGAGGTCTCCCCAGATCCTTCCCTTCTCCAGGCTGAATATTCCCAACCCTCCCAGGCCTTTTAGCTACGTTGTTGTCCCCACTAGACTTCCTCCAATTGTTTCATATCCTTTGTATTTTGGGAATGATGGAGTGATGCTCACAATATCTGATGGGAATTACTATAGCCATTTGTAATTGTGGTTAAATAGGGTTTTAAAACATTGTCTGCCAGGAATAGGAAAAAATTAATTTTAAAATCGTATTACAGCAATGTGTATATATAAACCCAAATGAACAAAAATCGCTGCAACTAAAACACCCATAGTAGAAAGAAATGTGAAGTTTTTGCAGAAGCACAGATTTAAGCTGTCAATACCTGAAAACCTGGCAATGAAACCATGAACAGCAAATTGCTTTTGCACTACGCATGCAAAATTCAATACTGAGGATCCAGATGACTCCTCAGAAATGAAAAACAGGCTGTGCCTGAGCCAGCACCGTGACCTGGAAGCCAAGAAGGCCAACAAAATACTGGGGGCATCAAGATGAGCATTCCCAGCAGGTCAGGGAGTGATGCTGCCCCTCTGCCCAGCCCTGGAGGCACCTCTGGAGTGCTGTGTCCAGCTCTGGATCCTCAGCACAGCAGGGACAGGAGCTCCCGGAGGGTCCCTGCCCAGGAAAGGCTGAGGGAGCTGGGGCTGCTCAGCCTGGAGAGGAGCCCCAGCTGAGAGGGGCCTCAGTTCTGGCTGTCCCTGGATGTTCCTCTCTGTCCCTGTGTCTGTCCCTGGATGTCCCTGGGTGTTCCTGCATGTCCCTGGCTGTCTCTGGGTGTCCCTGGCTGTCTGTGGCTGTCCCTGGGTGTTCCTGCATGTCCCTGGCTGTCCCTCTCTGTCTCTGGCTGTCCCTGAGTGTCCCTGGCTATCTCTGGGTCTCCCTGGCTGTCCATGTCTGTCCCTGGCTGTCCCTGGATGTCCCTGGCTGTCTCTGGGTGTCTCTGGGTGTCCCTGGCTGTCCCTGGTTGTCCATGTCTGTCCCTGTCCATCCCTGGCTGTCCCTGGCTGTCCATGTCTGTCCCTGTCCATCGCTGGCTGTCCCTGGGTGCAGGAGGGGCAGAGCAGGGCCAGGCTCTGCTCCAGGCCCAGCAGTGGCACCAGAGCCATGGGCAGGGACTGAGCCCAGGATCTGCCCTGCACAGGAGGCAGAACTTGTGCCCTGGGCAGTGCCCAGCCCTGAGCAGAGCCCAGAGAGGCTGTGGATCCTCCTCGCTGGGGAAATCCCAGACCCACCTGGCCTCAATCCCGTGTCCTGTGCTCTGGGATGGCCCTGCCTGCACCAGATGGGACCCACAGCGCTTCCTCCCCGCCCGGCATTCTGACTTCATCCATCCCCTTCTGAAAACCTGGCGACGAACCTCGAGCAGCTTTCGCGCTGCACCCACCAAACGCGGCGCGGAGGGGCCGGCCGGGATAAAATTAATTAAACAAATTAAGGCCGCTCGTACAGAACCCTCAGGTAGAGGAGGCCACGCCCCTTTTGACCACGCCCACGCGTTCGCGCCCATCGTGACCACGCCCTTTCTGTCCCTCCGCGCCTCCCGTAGCGGCCGCGTCATCGCGGGGCTGCGGCGGCGCCGGCGGCGGGAGCGGCCCCGGTGGGCCCCGGTGAGTGCGGGGGCACCGCGGGTACCTCGGACACACCGCGGGGCCCTCGGGAGCGCCGACCGCTCCCCCCGCTCCCCCCGCCCAAGCGGCAGCGCTGCTCCGGCTCTGCGTGTGACCGGGAGTGGGGAACGGAGCCCGCGGCAGCACGTGGGAGGCACCGGGAGGGCCGCGCCGCGCTCGGTCCTCAGCGACCGGGCGTTGTTTTTATTTAACCTGGAGAGCCGAGGCGGTCTGGTCGCTGATGGGTGGCTGTAAATGCACCTTTGGGGTTGTCTGCGTGATTTTTGGTGGTAAAAGCACAGAGATCCGGTGTTGCTCCCGGTGCACCGGGGCTGTTGTGAGCCCGGCCCGGTGCGCTCAGGGCAGCGGCCCCGGTTCCCAGCTCCTTCCCCGGGGACAGAGCCCAGAGCAGCCCCCGCAGCCCCCTCGGCCATTCAGGGACTCTGTCAGAACCCTCGCGGTGCCCAAAATTAACCGCAGGTTTTAAAAAGAATTCAACAGCAAGTTTAAAAAAAAAAATAAATAAACGGGATTTTTAAAAAAAACGAACACAAAGTTTAAAAATATTAACAGAATTCAGTCTTTGTGACTCCTTAATTTTTTTCTTGTGGAAGAAGCTTTCCCATCCTTGCTTTTTTAGCAGCTAAAAGCCAACGATTCCCACGTGGAGCAGGATTTCTCCTCGCTGTGCTTGTACCAGCAAGGCACAAAACCCCTAAAAATTCCTCTGCAGGATGAGATCTTCACTCATTCCTGAAATAGCAACAGCGGGGGGTTGTTTTTCCCTGTGTTTATTTTAGTTGAAGGAATGAAAGCCGTTCTCACAGCGTTCCCTGTGGGGTTGTTTCCCCTCCCTGCAGTAACAGGTGGAAATGTTGTTTTTGTGTGCAGGTGAAGCAGCTTCGTCTTGCTCTGCTGCAGGGAACCACCACTCCCAGCTCCTCCTGAGGAATCCAGGTAATTCATATTCCCTGAGGAATCCAGGTATTTAATATTCCCTGAGGAATCCAGGTAATTAATATTCCCTGAGGAATTAAGGTAATTAATATTCCCTGAGGAATTAAGGTATTTAATATTCCCTGAGGAATCCAGGTAATTAATATTCCCTGAGGAATCCAGGTATTTAATATTCCCTGAGGAATCCAGGTAATTCATATTCCCTGAGGAATCAAGGTATTTAATATTCCCTGAGGAATTAAGGTAATTAATATTCCCTGAGGAATCCAGGTATTTAATATTCCCTGAGGAATTAAGGTAATTAATATTCCCTGAGGAATTAAGGTAATTAGTATTCCCTTGGAATGCAGTTTCTTGCACCCAGGAATTCTCAGAGCCTTGTTGGGCACTGTCAGGGTTTTCTCCTGGGGAAGCTCTGTGGAAAAGGCCTTGCAGAGGTGGCAGATGTGACATTTTCACTCTTTATTTCTGCATCACAGCTGCTCAAATGTTTTGTTTTGGGTTTTTCCTCCTGCTGTCGGTTGGAAATGTGCTGGTAAATGATGAGGATGGAGCTGGAGACACAGAGGCACCTTCAGTCTCTGCATTATTCCAATTCCTCCACTGCTGCAGCTCTGACATCTCTTAACAGCTGCACTCAAAATTCCTTTCCCAGACAATCCCAACAAAAGACTGTTCTCCTCACTAGGAGAACTTAATTTACAAAGTAAAGGTATTTTGTTTTTCTCTTCATGTCTCTGAGTAAATTCCACATAATTAAAGGAATAGTTTTTATTAGTTTTATTTATACTTATTTATTTATGGAGTGATTTTTCATTTTAAACTATTTCTAATTTTTTTTTTTGGATGGCATGGTTTTTATTCTTATTTTATTAATAGTTTATCTTAGGCAAGTGGTGCTGATCACCAGTTTGTGTTACTGCAGAGCATCTGACACTTGGTCTGAATTATTTCTGTGTCTTTCAACACAAACAGTTCTCTCCCAGCAGAAAATAATCAGCAACAAAACCAACTGAAATACCCAATTCTGTTCCTGCAGGAAAATGCTGAGAAGTCTGAAAGGACTCGTCTGTCGCTCTCTGAAGGTGAGTCCTGTAAGAGCCTGGTGCTATTTCCAATATTTCAATTTTCCCATGGCCTGGAATGACAATTTACAGCGGTAAAAAGTGAAATTCTTCTTACATTTGTCAGCTAAAACCTCTAAATTGGGGGTGTAAACTCCCACTGTGGGCTGAGGAAAGAGCTGGTGCAGCATTTGCACATTTCCCTGAGGAGTCTGGGGAGAGGGAGCCTGGATGCTGAGCTCCTCCAGCTTCCACTCACATGTTCCTCAGGAACAGGGATTATTCCACTTGCTCTGCACGGCTGGAATGTCCACAGGGAGAATCCACCAGCCTTGCACTGATCCTGTGGGAAGAGTTTTTCCAGAAATGATGGAATTCTGTCCCGAGCTGGAAGGGAGCCACAGGGATGGTGGAGTCAGCTCCTGGCGCTGCCTGGACACCGCAAGAATCCCACCTGGATTTGCTGGGAGCTCCAAAGACTCCTTGGGGCTGTTCCCATTCCCTGGAGAGCCTGGGCAGTGCCTGAGCCCCCTCTGGGGCAAGAACCTTTTATTTCTTTTCATTTCCTGAGCCAAAAACTGTCTCAGTGGCTGGGTGTAGCCATAGCAGCTCTGCTCACAGCACCCTGTGTTATCCAGAGTTATCCTTAAACCCTGAACAGCAGCAGCACCAGCGCTCCATGGCTCTGGAATTGCTTCCTGATGGAAAAGAATTCCGGCTGTGTCGTTTGCTGCTGCCTTTTCCAGCCTTTTCCCCGGAGCACAGCGATGTGAGGAGCGATGGGGGTGGCTGCAGCTGCCTCCTGCAGCTCTGTCTGGGCAGGGCATCCCTTCCTGGGCAGCCTCTGCAGAACCAGCCCGGCGTTCCCGAGGGTGGGATCCGTGGAATGTGTGGGAACAGCCCAGGATCCATGGAACACACGGGAACAGCCTGGGATCCATGGAACACATGGGAACAGCCCAGGATTCATGGAACACACGGGAACAGCCCAGGGTCCATGGAACACACGGGAACAGCCCAGGATCCATGGAACATGTGGGAACAGCCCAGGATCCATGGAACACGTGGGAACAGCCCAGGATCCATGGAACATGTGGGAACAGCCCAGGATCCATGGAACACATGGGAACAGCCCGGGATCCATGGAACAGCCTGGGAACAGCCCAGGATCTGTGGAACATGCAGGATCAGCCCAGGATCCATGGAACACACGGGATCAGCCTGGGATCCATGGAACAGCCTGGGATCTGTGGAACATACGGGAACAGCCCGGGATCCATGGAAGACGCAGGAACAACCCGGGATCAGCCTGCAATCCGTGGAACATGCGGCAACAGCTCGGGATCCATGGAACATGTGGGATCAGCTTGGGATCCATGGAACAGCCCAGGATCCATGGAACATGTGGGAACAGCCCAGGATTCATGGAACACATGGGAACAGCCCGGGATCCATGGAACACACGGGAACAGCCCAGGATCCATGGAACATGTGGGAACAGCCCGGGATCCATGGAACACACGGGAACAGCCCGGGATCCATGGAACAGCCTGGGATCTGTGGAACACGCAGGATCATCCCGGGATCTGTGGAACATACGGGAACAGCCCGGGATCCATGGAACACGTGGGGACAGCCCGGGATCCATGGAACATGTGGGATCAGCTTGGGATCTGTGGAACAGCCCGGGATCCATGGAACAGCCTGGGAACAGCCCAGGATCTGTGGAACATGCAGGATCAGCCCAGGATCCATGGAACATGTGGGATCAGCTTGGGATCCATGGAACAGCCCAGGATCCATGGAACACGCGGGAACAGCCCAAGATCAGCCCAGGATCCATGGAACACGCGGGAACATGTGGGAAGAGCCCGGGATCAGCCTGGGATCCATGGAACAGCCTGGGATCCATGGAACACGCGGGAACAGCCCGGGATCATCCTGGGATCTGTGGAACAGCCCAGAATCCATGGAACACACAGGATCAGCCCGGGATCTGTGGAACACGTGGGAACAGCCTGGGATCAGCTGGGGGTCCATGGAACGTGTGGGAACAGCCCAGAATCCATGGAACACACAGGATCAGCCCAGAATCCATGGAACGTGCAGGAACAGCCCGGGATCATCCCAGGATCCATGGAACATGAGGGAACAGCCCAGAATCCATGGAACATGCAGGATCAGCCCGGGATCATCCCGGGATCCATGGAACACGCGGGAACAGCCCGGGATCATCCCAGGATCCATGGAACATGAGGGAACAGCTCCACCTCATGGCTCGGGATTCCCGATTCATCTCGGGCACCACGTGATGGTTCGCTGCCATTTCAGGGATCCCGGGAATGCCACTCCTGGCCTTGGGCAGATGGAAACTTATCCCCAAATGCAGCGAGGATGGGAGAGCCCCATGGATGTTCCTGGCATTCCAAAGCCGAGGGATCCAGGCTGAGCTTTTGTTCAGGAGGAGGAGGAGGAGGGATCCAGGGGCACCTCGCTGCTCTAAACTCAGGACATCAAAGCTTCAGCAGGGGCGTCCTGAGCCATCTGTGGTGGTTTAAAATGTGGATTTTCCAGGTTGTAAATGGAAATAGTGATTGCTGAAATGTGAAATCTGTATCTCTGGAACTCGGGACAGCTGTGAGCAGTCACTCACTGCCTGTGCTGGCTTTGTGGCACCTCAGAGAGCAGCAATTCCCTTTCCCAAGGTGCTCAGAGCTGCTTCCACACACACAAAGCTCCAGAGCACCAGGAGGGGTTTTGGAAAGAGCTGTTGTGCTAAGGCTGCAAGTGGAATTGTAAAATAATGTCACTGCAGGGTCACTTACAGATGGGATGTGCTGTGTTGACGGAAAAAAATAGAAATTTAATGTGTTTGGCTACAAGACCAGAGGATTTGACTTCAGGACAAAGTCTCTTCACACTTTCATTCTGACTTCCACTCCCTTCAGAGAGCTCATGAGGAGCTGGCTTGTGTCCTACAGAGATTCCAGATCCTGCTGAGCTCGGTTTGGGCTTTTTAAAACATGAGATTGCTAATATTGATTTGATGAAGCATCATTCAGCTCAAGGCTGTGTCTGGACATCCCTAAAATCTGAACACAGAGAAGAAGTTCATCCTTGCTTCGTTTTCCTTCAGCTCTGCTGCTCAGGGATAAGGATTTGTGTGATAGCCCTGGGAAAGGATGAGCAGGGAGCTCTCCCAGCAAAGCTCAGCCCTCACACTCACCTGGGGCTTGAGGAGGAGGGAATGTGGGATCAGAGAATCATGGAATGGTTTGGGAGGGACACCTTCCTTAGGCCAGGCTGCTCCAAACCCCATCCAAGCTGGCCTTGGATCAGGGATCCAGGGATCCTGGTCAAGGAATATGAGAGTGACTCTGATTCCAGGCTGGGGGTGACTTAGGGCTGACATTTTTTAGGTGATCAGGTGACAAGAGTCACCTTCTGTATTTATTCATGTATTAAATTGGCATCTTTGTGTCTTGCTCAAGGCTATAAATTGTCATCTCCGTGGATTTTAAACTAAACAGAGCCAAATAAGCCATCCTAAAGGATCATTTGGATTTGAGGAGGAAAAAGGCAATGTGGGAACAAGATGTGTTGGGTGATCTCCTTATTTGCACTGCAGCTGTTTGTTCCAGAGGGTCCAGACTGGTTTCATTCCTTCCCTCACAGGAAGGCAAGTGTCCAAATGCATTCCAGACATCTGGAATCTGGGTGATCCCACTTTCACTGGAGCCCTTGTGGCTTTGCAGTGGCCCCAGTGGGGTGGCAGCAGAGCTGTGTCATGCCATGGGGAGCTGAGACAGCTGTCCCTGGCTCTGAGCTTTGCATTCTGCTGCTCTCACCCAGACAAAATAGGAAACTGCTGGCTCTGTTCAGCTGCAACTGGCCCTGTCAGTGCTGTGAGGGGCTCTCAGCTTGTCCCAGAGCCTGTCTGGAGGATGCACTTTCTAAATCATTGACAAATGTTTGTGTTTTCTTTCACCACGATATAATAAAATGCTTGTCCTGCCACTGCTCACTTTCTTGCCTGTTTTGGCTGGGCTTTGCAGGCAGGCTTCAGCAGTCTGTCTGGGGAAAAATGAATTAATCAGCTTAGCTGGCTGTTTTGGTTTCTCAGCCACGTCTGTATCCTAATGCCAGAGTCTGGATGCAGGGACACAGTCAGGGAAATCAGTGCAGGGAGTGTAATTATAAATATCAAACAGTGGGCAGAGCTGCACTAATCCCTGGGTAATTGAGGTGATTATGGATTGCTAGACAGCCTGAGTTTTCAGGGTGCTGCCACTCCTCAGTGTAGGCAGAAACACGATGGGCACTTCGCAGCAGTGAGGCCTTAATGGCTGGATGTGGGATCTTCAGGAATTTTGTGGGGTAAAGCTCAAGGTGCAGGGCTTGGCTCACTGAGGTGGCTTCAGATGGGAATGGTTTCCATGCAGGTATCTAAATGTGAAATCTGGTTCTACAGCATGTGGGTTTATGTGATGAATTTCCATGCTAATGATGAGTTTTCATTCTGATTGCAATCAGAGTTCAGCTCTGGGTTACACGTGCCACGAGCGCTCAGAACAGACTCCCTGGCTTGTTTTTCACCGACAATCCTTGGCTGCTGAGAGCTTTGTTGTGTCTTTGCCTTGTTCTCCCCTCAGCTGGACCATGGCTGTGCCCTCCACACGGCAGCCAGGGATGGGCTGAGCTCCGTGTCCAGCCAGGATGTCCCAGCAGAGAGGCCCCGAGCAGTTTTCCACACCAGCGAGAGCGACCCGGTGAGTGGCTGTCCCTGGGGTGTCCTGGGTGCCACCAGGGACCATCCTGGGAGCAGGAAAAGGGGGTGCTCAGACCTAACCCAGGGATCCAACCCTGGCTGTACAGGGTTGCTCAGGATGGGGCTGCTCTGCCTGAGAGCTCCTGGGAGCAGGTATTGATCCCTTCTCCAGAGCTGCACAGATCAGAGTGTTGGAGAAGCTGGGATGTGGCTTAGGCTGTCATCAGACACCGTTCATTTCAACTCCAGGGTTATTCTTCTTCCCTGGAAGAGCCTCCCTGAGCTGGCTGTGAAGGGGATGAAAACCACACCCCAGATGACCTCAGCACGGCTCTGCAGCATCACAATTCCAGCCTCACTCTCTGTCTCGAGCACAAAATGAAGGGGAAGAAATGAATGGAAGGAGCCTTTGAGGTGGCTTTTCTGCTGCCTGTGTAATTGGAGTCTCTCGGTGCCGATTCCTCCGGGGTCTCTATGGAAACGGCAGCGGGAGATGATCGGCTGCACGTGACCCGGTGTCTCCATGGATTGCACAGCACAGGCCAGATGGCCACATTGTCCCCACTGTCCTGTTCCTGCCTTTTTGTTGCCAAGCAACTGGCTCTGGCATTCTGACTTGTTCCTGAGCTTTGGCATGGCTTCGGCCGTCCCCAGGCTGGCTGGGTCACTCCAGCAGCAAATCCTGCTGCTCCCCAGCTCCTGCACCAGATAATCCCATTTAAATGGGGCTAAGAAAGCCACTAAACACAAAATTTTTCATCAGAGTTTGTGTACCTTTCTGTTAGCAAAGCTCCCTGAGGATAAAGATACTGACCCACATGATGTAGAGGAGTGGAGGAATTTGCCCAAAATCATGCAGCAAGCCAGGGGTGAAGCTGAGAATGAAAATGGGCTCTGGAGTCCTGCTCTTGTGTTTGAGCCGTGGGAAACCACAGGTTGGTCTGTGTGCAGCATGTGCAGAATTCCAGGGAATCCACAGTTTGAAATAAGCCTGAAGTGTCACTTCATGGTTCTCCTCAGGTGATGCCTCCTTTCTGCAGGACACCTTTTGAACAGCCAGGATTTAACATTTCCCCCTGTTACAAAGATTTCCTGACCATTAAACCCAAATTTGGCAGCTCCAGCAGCTCCAGCATTCCTTGAATCAGGAGTTCCTCAAATCCTGCAGCTGTGTCAAGGTGGAGCACGGAGTCCAGGACACTCCAGAGCCAGAAAATTCATGGATATGCAACAGCAGCAGTGGGCCATGAGGAGTCCATCAAGAACTGGGAAAAGCCAAATATTCCTGGCCAAACAAGGAGAAGTCACACCTGCACATAAAAATGCTCACACATAAAGTAAAGAAAACAAGGAAATTGTTATATTTGTTGTTGTGCATGCCAGTTTTTATATATATCCAGAATAAACAGGAGGATGTTTTTACTTTAAATTCATGGTAAAATGCAGAGCAGAATGAGATCTAAGCTTCAAAGATTAGCACAAAACTGCTCAAAGTCACACAGGAAGGGCTGTAGAATAGTCTCTATTTACTGTCCTAATCAGACAGGACACAAAAATGGACAACTTGGGCAGGAAGAAATAAGTAAGTGCTTTGCAGGTATTGCATGGCAGGAAAAGAGAATAATGAGGGGGGAAATCAGGCATTAAATTCTCAGATCCCAGTGACAACAGCTCCTTGCTGTCATTATGGTGAGACCTGTAGAAATAAATGCAGCAGGATTCAAGTCCAGTGGAGGAATAGCCCTGATCACTGAGGTCAACACAAAGGACTGGAAATTATTGCCCCAGAAAAGGAGTTTTTTGGAGGTTTTAAGCCTCCAACCCCAGTAACCAAATGGGACCATGGGAATTACTCCTGGGAGGGAGCAGCCCAAGGCAGAAAACAGCATTTTGTCACAAAAGAAAGTGAATATGACACCAGCAGGTAACTCAGAAGGGTGTCACACCCTGTTAAGGTTTGGGGGGACTGGTGAAAGGTGAATTCATGGAGCACAGGGCCACTGGTGCCCCCAAAACACCACGGTTCGTACAGGAGCTCAGGGAATCCCTTCATTATTTAGTGCCAGGTGGGATCTCCTTTCTTTAGCCTCTTCCAAAGCAGCTGCCAGCACTGTCCTAACCCCCCAATTCCTGCTCTGTCTTGCTCTGCCCCCCAGTAAGAGAATATTGTCTGTGACTGAGCACTGCCTCCATCCCACCCTCCCAGGCTTCCAGGAAAGAGGCATCACCAGAGTGACAATTCCCATTTTCCCTTCCAGGCCAAGCACACGGAGCAGCACGAGGCTCGTCTGTACAACATCCCCCTGGAGGAGGTGAAGGCTGTGTTCCCCCACGGGCTGCCCCATCGCTTCCAGCAGCAGGTATTCATTCCAGCTTGGAGGGAATGCACAGAGAGCAGCTGGGGCTGCCCCTGGATCCCTGGAAGTGCCCAAGGCCAGGCTGGATGGAGTTGGGAACAGCCTGGGACAGTGGAAAGTGTCCCTGCCATGGCAGAGGGTGGGATGTGATGATCTTTAAGGTCCCATGCAACCCAAACCATTCCATGACTGTGGGAAGAACCAGATCCATTGGTGACTGTGATGTTTTCCTGTTGGAATGAGGGGGAGCAAGAGTGCAGTTATTCCTGGCCCTCACTGTTGTTTTCAACATCTAAGAGATGTTGAAACCCAGAGCAGCAGCAGAAAAGTCTGAGGGCTCCACCTCAGGCAACCTTCATTCCAGTGTTTTCCATCTCTAACATCCAAGCACTTAATGAACTACAGAAATATTTTCCATGGCTATATTTCTGTGTGAAACAGGCTGTCTCATGAAAAATCAGTTTATATCTGCAACAAAACAATCTTGTCTCCTGATCTGTGTGGTGGAGCTGTGCTGGGCTGTGCTCTGTGAACAGCTGGCTGCCTGAGTCAGGAACACATTCCTTACCTGTGCATATCCAGGTCACTGAGTTGGATTCATGGCCAGCCCGCTCAGCCACACCCCAGTCTGTGGGAACAGGGTGGAACAGCTGACCCAGAAAACACTTTCTGGGCACAGGAAGGACAAGAAAGTCCTTTCACTGAGGGGAAGCAGCGCTTGACCAACCCTGGGGTGCTGCTGGGCAGAGCTGGGGGTGTTGGGAGGCTGCAGGCAGGGATGGAGCAGGGCTGGGGGCAGCTGTGCTGGGGCAGCTCGTGGCATCTCGGTGCCATCTGCTCCTTCCTCAGATCCGGACCTTCAACGAGGCGCGTGTGATGGTGCGGAAACCGGCGCTGGAGCTCCTCGCTTACCTGAGGGGCTCCAACTTTGCCCACCCTGCTGTCAGATATGTGATCTGTATCCTTTAATTTGGGGGTGGGATGAAGAGAAACACGAGCAGTTTGTGCAGTTAGAGGGTGTTTGTGTCCCTGAGCTGGTGCAGTCTCCAGGAGGTGGTGGTGCCACATGGTCTGTGGTCAGTGCAGGGACTTGGGGCACTTCAGGAAGCTCAGATTCCTTTATTCCTTTATTCCTTTATTCCTTTATTCCTTTATTCCTTTATTCCTTTATTCCTTTATTCCCTTATTCTTTTATTCCCTTATTCCTTTATTCCCTTATTCCTTTATTCCTTTATTCCTTTATTCCCTTATTCCTTTATTCCCTTATTCCTTTATTCCTTTATTCCCTTATTCCTTTATTCCCTTATTCCTTTATTCCTTTATTCCCTTATTCCCTTATTCCTTTATTCCCTTATTCCTTTATTCCTTTATTCCTTTATTCCTTTATTCCCTTATTCCTTTATTCCTTTATTCCTTTATTCCTTTATTCCTTTATTCCTTTATTCCTTTATTCCTTTATTCTCTTATTCCTTTATTCCTTTATTCTCTTACTCCTTTATTCCTTTATTCTCTTATTCCTTTATTCCTTTATTCCCTTATTCCTTTATTCCCTTATTCCTTTATTCCCTTATTCCTTTATTCCCTTATTCCTTTATTCCCTTATTCCTTTATTCCTTTATTCCCTTATTCCTTTATTCCTTTATTCCAGCTGATGGCACAGACCTACAAACAGGGTCAGGGCATGGGGCTCCTCAGCTCTGCTCCGTGGGGTGGGGCACAAGGAGAAGGAACTCTGCAGGTTTTGATGAGCTCTGAGCTCCCTGTATGACCTTTCTGGAAGAATCACAGTCAAATACAAACTGAAGTGTTTTTTTCAGAGACTTTCCTTGACAGTCCTTGTTGGAGATGGTGAGAGGGGAACAGGGAAGACCATGACCCTGTGCCATGTGCTTCACTACTGCTCGAGGCAGGGCTGGCTGGTGCTGCACATCCCGGATGGTGAGAAAAGCAGGGCTCTGTTACCACACCAAACACCAAAAGCAGCTGCTCCAGGAGCTGTGGGATAGCCCACCACAATCTATCCTTGTTTTCCCTTAGTGGGGAAAGCTCATAAAACACAAAGCCCCCAAATAAAGTAGAGGATAACTATTTATTTTCACCTGCTCACACGTGCTTTGGGTCAGTCTGGTTTTCTCCATTGTTTGGGGTCTGTGTGCCCTCCTCTGATCTGAGGGAAGAGTTCTCCAGTCAGGAAGGACTGGATCCACCTCTGGTGTCCCAGCACAGGAAGGACATGGGCCTGTTGAAATGATCCAGGATGATCAGAGTGATCAGGGGAGCAGCTCTGCTGTGAGGAAGGACTGGGAGAATTTGGATTGTTCAGCCTGGAGAAGAAAAGGCTCTGGGTTTACCTAATTGTGGCCTTCCAGGACCTAATGGGGCTACAAGAAAAATGGAGAGGGACTATTTACAAGGGAGTGATGTGGGGGAATGGCCTCCCACTGCCAGAGGGCAGGGTAAGATGTCACATAGGGAAGAAATTCCTCCCTGTGAGGGTGGGCAGGCCCTGGCACAGGGTACCCAGAGCAGCTGTGGCTGCTCCATCCTTGGATGTGTTCAAGGCCAGGTTGGATGTGGCTTGGAGCAGCCTGGGATCATGGAAAGTGTCCCTGCCCATGGCAGGGGCTGGATGATCTTTAACCCAGCCCAAACCATTCCATGATTCTCTGACTTTTCTTAACAGAGCTGCAGAAAAAGGACAAGCAACACAAACACCACCCCCACCTCATACCATTATTTTGACTAAAAAAAAAAATTTAAAAAAATCCAAACAACTGTTTTATTTTGTTCACAGCTCATCTCTGGGTGAAGAACTGCAAGGAGCTTTTGCAGTCTTCCTACAAGAAAGACCGCCTGGATCAGCCTCTGCAGGCCTCTGTCTGGCTCAAGAACTTCAAAACCTCCAATGAACGTTTCCTGCAAGAGGTTTGTGGCTGCAGACCCCACCCACTGCCCTGTGCTGGACCTCAGGTGCTGTAGGAAAAGCACTTTACATCCCCTCTGTGGGGATGGCTGCTGGTGGTGGATACTCCTCCCAGATTCTGCAATCCAGCCTTGCTTTGCCTCCTTTCACCCCCAATCTAATCATAGTTTTCTTCCCACAGATAAAAACACAAAAAAAATACATGTGGGGCAAACAAGAAAGCACAGAGGAGGGCAGACCTTTGGGGGAAGTGGTGGAGCAGGTAAGGAGCAGCCACTGCTGCTGGTGTGGTCTCACCTCGTGCCAGAGGATCCCGTGGCTGTGTTTGTGGAACAGATTGCTCCTCAGAAGCTTAGAGATGTCAGTCCTGGGGAATAGAAGGTGTCTCCCTACCAACAAAAGCTGTTGTTGGAGGATGTGGTGGGTCTGTAAAGAAAACTGTACAGAGAATTTGGACAGAAGACAAAGTTAGAACTTGAAATTCTCATGTTTTGATGCTCAAACTGCTCCTTGGAAAGGAAACAAAGAGGTTGTTGCCTGTCAGTTTGTCTTCCCCTGAGGAAGAGCAGCCCAAAAGCCACCAGCATCACCCCCTAGCAAGAAATGCAGGCTGAGCTCTGTGTCCTGTGCTCCCCACAGGGTCTGGCTCGTGTCAGGAGTGCCACTGATGCCGTGGGGGTGGTGCTGAGGGAGATCAAGCAGCAGAGTCACCGCGGCTCCTTCCGGCTCCTCGTGGCCGTGGACGGCGTCAACGCGCTCTGGGGACGGACCACGCTGAGGAAGGAGGACAAGAGCCCTGTGAGGATGATGCCTTCTTGGGGCTACCTAACATCAGACAAAATTAAGGGAATTCATTCCCTTAATTAAAAAAAAAAAAAAAAAAAGCAGTTATATTTATTGAAGGACCTTCAGGTACTTTTAGATCTTCCCTAAAATGGATGATGGGTCATGGGTTTTATAAGTTTGGTTCATTTGCATATTGGGAGTTAATTTTCCAATTACAGCTTCAGGTAATGAAGTAATTTACCCCAAATTTGTTCCCCCAACTCCCTTTTGTTTCCATTTCCTGAGGCAGTGAGGTCTCCTTGGTTCCCAGGCCTGGAGAGGAATTGTTGTCCACCCAAAATGGGAAAGCAGCAGCTCACTGTATATGGAGTTTAGAATTATTACAAAGAATTGCAGGATTACAAATAGATAAAAAATATAAAAGCTAAAATCCTAAGGCATCATTCCTCCCCTCATCATTCCCCAGAGCTCTGCCCTGATTCTTGCTGCAGGGGGGAACAGGGAGGGTGTTCGGTTCAGTTTCAGTTCTGTGGCAAACCCTGAAAATATTCAGGCTTTGGAGGGGCTGGAAAGGTTCATATCGTGCTTTAGACGATTTTTACTGAATTTTTACTGTCTCTCCCTGAGACAGAAGTGCAGGTGGGTGTTGTTGGAGAGGCAGGGCCTGGGTGTTGCTCAGTGCAGCATGACTCAGGCTCGATGCTGCAGGGCTAAAGGAAAGCAAGGTAAAAAAAAACCGTGCCTGAAGGATACAAACGATCCTGCCAGCCTAATTGGAAAGAGGGGAATTGATGTAGGAGCTGCTGGCAATAAAAAAGTGATGCAGACAATCTCCACCAGGTTTCTCCCGAGGAGCTGACGCTCGTGCACAACCTGAGGAAGATGCTGAGGAACGACTGGGTGAGTTCCAGCTCTGCCTTTGTGTCACTCCCAGCACTTAAAGCTGCCACGAGCCCAAAGCTGCGAGCCCAGCACTGCTGAAGGAGAGCACAGGCACAGCATCAGTGTTTGTGGCACCACCTGAGGAGAAGGAGAACAGCTCGAATCTCTGGCAGCTTTTCCTGGTTCCTGATTCCCCCCACAGCTTCCTCTGGTGTAGGACCCTGAGCTGGAGGTGTTGGATGGTCCTTGGGACAGTTTGGGTTGTGATTTTTTTTAACTAATGAGAACTGGTTTCTGAACAATTTGCTGTAGGAGATCAACTCCTCCTGCTGCTTTTTCAGTCCCCTGGATGCTCAGAGCTAAAATGAGTAGGCTTCAGATTTAAAGGTATATAAGAAAGTCCTTTCTCAAGTATTTCACTTGTTTGCATAGAAAACCCATATTATAGGTAAGGAAAGTTTTAATGGGAACATGAGCTGTGTATTTTCCCTGTGCTCACATGGACTTGGAGCAGTCAGGATTAGTGTGGTCAGGAGCATTATAAAAAGTTAATCTTGTAGAATTTTTGAAGAATCCAGACCCCAGAATGGGATCCTAAAGCCCACTCAGTCCCACCCCTGCCATGAGCAGGGACACTTTCCACTGTCCCAGGTGCTCCCAGCCCCATCCAACCTGGCCTTGGGCACTGCCAGGGATTCAGGAGCATCCACAGCTGCTCTGGGCATCTGTGCCAGTGCCTGCCCAAGCTCACAGCCAGGAATTCCTCCCCAGTATCCCATCTAACCCTGCCCTGTTACTGTGAAACCATCTCCCCTTGTCCTGTCCCTCCATCCCTTGTCCCCAGTCCCTCTCCAGCTCTCCTGGAGCCCCTTTAGGCCCTGGCAGGGGCTCTGAGCTCTCCCTGGATCCTTCCCTTCTCCAGGTGAGCACCCCCAGCTCTCCCAGCCTGGTTCAGAGCAGAGGGGCTCCATCCTGGAACCTTTGTGGCCTCCTCTGGACTTGCTCCAGCAGCTCCATCCTCCAAGAAGAAGATGCTTCAGAGGTTGATCCTAAACTGGGTTTGCAGCTAACAGGATTTTTTATTTCTGATCTGCCTTCCAGAGTGGAGGTGCCATTGTGACCACTCTCAGCCAGACTGGCTCGCTCTTCAAACCCAGCTCAGCCTACACTCCCCAGGAGTTGCTGGGAAAGGTGAGTCACGGCCTCTTTTGGGTTTTTTATCCTCTTCACATCAGGAAACAAACAAAAATCTTGTTTGGTGAGCTGGTTCTGTTGAAGGGACGCTGTTGAGGGTCTCTGTGGGTCACACACACCTTTGGGTCAGCAGTGCCCTGACAGATCCAACTGTCCTGGGGTGTGCCAGGCACAGGCAGGGGACTGTCCCTGCTCTGGGCTGGGGCAGCCTCACCTCCAGTCCTGGGAGCAGTTTGGGCATCACAGTAAAGGTCTGAAGCTGCTGGAGAGCGTCCAAAGGAGAGACAGGAGGGTGGTGAAGGGTCTGGAGGATGAGGAGCATCTGAGGGCATTTGGTCTGTCCAGCTGGAGAAGAGGAGACAGAAAGGGGAGACCTTGGGGATCTGCAGCGCTGGGTTCTGCTCCCTGTGACCAGGACAGGACCCAGGGAAACGCCGGGCGCTGGGGCAGGGCAGGGTTGGGCTGGGTATCAGGTAAAGGCTCTTTTCTCAGAGGGTGCTGGGGCACTGAACAGGGAATGGTGACAGCCCCAGCTCTGCCAGAGCTTGAGGAGCGTTTGGACACAGCTCCCAGGCACAGGCTGGGATTGTTGGGGTGTCTCCATGGCCAGGAGTTGGACTGGATGATCCTTGTGGGTCCCTTCCAGCTCAGGATATTCCATAACTCCACGACAGAGCTCTGATTGAGCTCCCAAGGCGTCTGGGCCGTGTCCCCACCCAGCCCCGCCACTGACCCCGACTCGCCTCCCTTCCCAGGAGGGCTTTGACGCCTTGGACCCCTTTGTGCCCATCTCGGTCCCCAACTACAGCCCGAGGGAGTTCGAGAGCTGCTACGGCTACTACCTGGAGCGCAAGTGGCTGCAGCACGAGAAAGGTCAGTGCCCGAGGAGGGGACAAACCCCGGGGCCGTGCTCGCCCCATCCCTCCCTCCCTCCTTCCCCCTCTCCCCCAACCCCTCAATCTCTGTCTCTCTCCCTCGCAGCGCACACGGAGGACGGGAAGGCGGAGCTGCGGTTCCTGAGCGGCTCCAACCCTCGGCAGCTGGACCGGCTGGCGGGGCCCCTATAGCGCAATAAAGGCTCGGTTCCCCGGCTCTCCGTGCCCGTGTCCGTGTCCGTGTCCGTGTCGGTGCCCGCCCCCGCTCCCGCTCGTGTCCCCGCCCGTCCGGGGCGGTCCCGCCGTGACGCGCTCCCGGTTCCTGCGGCGATGCCGGGGGAGGCGGTCACGCTGCAGCTCGGTCACTATTCGGGCTGCGTGGGGGCGCACTGGTGGGGGCTGCAGGTTCGGGGGGTCCGCGGGATGGGAGGGGGAGGTCGTGCCGGGCCCGGGGCTCGCTGTGATGTCCCGCTGTGATGTGCCGCTGTCCCCGTTCCCCGCAGGCCGCCGCGCTCCGCAGCCCGGCCGAGCCCGCCGAGCTCCGCGCGGCCGCGCTGCTCCGCTTCGGGCGGGGCCCGGGCGGCCCCGAGACCCCCGCACCGCGGCTGGTGGCGCTGGAGCTGAAAGGTACCGCGGGCCGGGGGGGTCGGGGGGCCCCGCCGCCACCGGGCGGCCCCGCCCTGACCGAGCGGGCTCTGTTTGCAGGCGGCGTGGGCTCGCTCAGAGCCGACGGGGCGGGCACGGAGCCGCCGCTGACCTGGTGAGTGCGGGACGGGACGGGACAGGACAGGACGGGACGGGGACACCGCAGCTGCCGCCGCTTTGTGTCGCAGGGACGGGCCCGTGGCCGATTACCGGGACTGCGCGCCGGGGGACACCGGGAGCCGCAGGGTGAGCGCGGCCCGCGCCGCTCCCTGCCCGGGGAAACGGGAAAAACGCCCCGTAACCGGGATTGTTCCCGTAGGGAGACGCTGCCGGCGACGGGAAGGGGAATCCCGGTGCTGCGAGGACAGGTTTGTGCGCTGGGATCAGAGATCCAGAAAGGCGGAATTCCCTGGCCCCTGCTGTGGGAATTCTGTGCATCTCCTTGTTAGTGAACAAGAAGGAAAACTATGAGATAAGACTGGCTTACAGAGAGCTGGGTCAGAGCAGCAAATGGGCTAAAAAACGTGGAGAAGTTCAAGAAGTGATTTCTGCACTCACAGGGATGCTCAGAGCTGAAAGGATCTTTGCTCTCCCCTCTGCAGGTGCAGCTCCTGCGGGCTCCGTGCGGCTCTGGTCCGATTACCTCAACGTGCACCTGCACCCCAAAAGTGTCTACGTGATCCGGCAGTACCTGCACGATGGGTACGGCCAGAGCCCAGAACAGCAGCTGAGGTTTGACTTCAAGGATGAATAAAAGGGGTAAAATAACCCCTCTGAACCCCCTTTTTCCTCAGGGATTGTGACTCTCTCGAAGCCTTTGGGCAAGGTGAGAGGCTCCTGCAGGACCCTGCCTGTGTTGAGGAGCTGGAAGATCGGCTGCACTTCTATGTTGAGGAGTGTGATTACCTCCAGGTTCACGCCTTACCCCAACTCCCTTTGCTTTCAAGAACCTTTCTGCTGGAGATGAAGCAGCATCTGAGCCGGTTCCTGCATTGTTCCCATTGTTTCCCACAGGGGTTTCAGGTCCTGTGTGACCTTCACAATGGGTTCTCTGGAGTTGGTGCCAAGGTGACAGAGCTGCTCCACGATGAGTATTCACGGAAAGGGATCCTGACCTGGGGCCTGACTCCAGTCCTGAGTGCTGTGGCTGTGAGTAAACAAAGGGCAGAACCACACCAGGTGTCCAGCCTGGCTTTGGCAGGTTCCTGTCCTCTCCTAAATATTCCAATGGTTTTTTTTCCCCCACAGGACCCTCAGAACAGTTTTTACAGACTGATGAACACGGCCCTGGGCATTGCCCACCTCTCTCGTCACAGCTCTCTCTTCTGTCCGCTGTCACTCAGTGGGAGTTTGGGAATCAAGCCAGAACCTCCTGTGACGTTTCCATACATAAAATACGAGGCAAGTCCTGGATTGGGATCTCCCACTGTGGCTGATCCACGAGCTTTGAGCTTGTGCAGCTTTACCCCTCTCAGTGTTTTCTGCAGCTCTGTGGTTTGCTGGTTTTCCACGGTCCTGTTCTGCTCAGCAGAGACCTTTTCCTGCTTTTTCACTGGGACTTAGCTGCCAGCTCCTAATTTCTGTAGTTTTCTTCCTTCTTTTGAAAATATTAACACATTTCCTTGGGTGCTGTGCTTGCTGGTGGGGTGCTGCCTGCAGTGTTGGCACTGAAGAAAAGGCTTCACTACGTTATTCTCCATGCTTGGAGTAATTCCAGCCTCACTGGAGCCCCAAGGAGCCAAAGAAAGATAAGGAAACTGGTACCAAAGCATTTGTAAGCAAACTACAGTTAGACACTGGCTGCTTATCCCAGCCCTGACGTAACTCTTAAACACCTCTTTTAAAGACACAATTTACAAAACTGGGTTAAGGAAGGGGTGACTGTGACCTGTCCTGTAATTCCTGCGTTTGTCTCCTCCCCAGCCATCCCTGAACTACCACAGCAGCGCGATTTTGGCAGCGGCACTCGACACCCTCACGGCTCCCTACCGCCTCTGCTCCTCCCAGGGCTCCATGATGCACTTTGCTGACTCCCTCACCTTCTCTGGGAGGAAGGTGAGGACAAATTCCAGCTGTGCTGCAGCTGTTCTGCACAGCCCCAGTGCCAGGAGCGTGTTCCAGACCCTGCTCTGTCACCCCACTCCAGGTTGTGGCTGCGTGGGCAGCTCTTCCCTTCCCTGCCTTACCTGGCTCCTCGCTCCCCGAAATTTTAAGTGCCCACCAGCAGGATGTGCCCTGGAAGCTTCTGTCCTCATGGAAGGAGCAAAAGGTCAGCTGCTGTTTTGCTCAGTCTGTTGTGCTACGAGGAATTTGCCAAGAGAAACCCACCAGGTAAATCAGCATTTGAACTGCACTTCCTGCAGGGATTCCTCACTGGAGCCATCCACGCTCCATTCCGAGACACAGCTGAAGGGAGGAGCAGTCTAGTGACTGAGTGCTACTAATTTTAGAGCAAAAAAGCTAAAATGCAGCTGAGGCAGTGATGGTTTCAGGCTGGAAAACGCTGAATTTCCTTTGCAGCAGCTGCCCAGGCCAGCCCCGGTCCCCCCTGCACCGGTGTGAGAGCCCCGAGGAGGTGCTCCAGCAGTTCCTCCACACCCAGTTCCCAGGAGCCTTCAGGTGGGTACAGGCTGGGGGTGCTGGTTTAGAACTGGGAACAGTTGAGGGAGCTCTGGGTAACTTTATTCATCTCCTCACAGCACAGCCCACGTGCTCCAGCAGCCCTGTGACACCCGGCCTCCCTTCCCCCAGTTCTTCTCTCCTCTCCTGACCAGACGAGGTTTCCTCCTGGACAAAGCTCAGGGCTATTCCTCAGCAGGTAACAAACACCCCTTAAACTGCAACAGAGAAATCAGGGCCTAACAATGACAAAATTATTTATAAAAATTACTACATAAATAACAAACCAAGGCAGTGTGGAGTGTTTGAGGGCACGAGTTGTGAGCGTGGAGCGGCGAATTCAAGGCAGCTGCTCGTGGAGCAGCACAGGGCAGGGGATGAGATGTTGGTGAGTATTTAAGGCCTGCTGTGTCTCACCCTGCAGGTGTTGAGAGCATTCCTGTGCTGGCAGCCCTGCAGAGCTCCCCTGGCCTGCACTCGCTGCTCTCGGGGCTGTGCCGGGAGCTGCAGGCGCCGAGCGCGCGGCGCTGGAGCAGCTCCAGCACGGCTGGGCTGGAACAGGACGACTTCCAGGAGGCCCTGGAGGAGCTAAAAACCCTGGCCCAGTGCTATGAGATGGGGTTTGGAGCAGATGGATCTGAGGATGAAGCAGACTCAGACTAAACCAGCTTTAAGATCACTCCCAAAATAAAGGGAATGGTTTTGGAGATGGCCCAGCTGCTTCTCATTTCACCAAAAATCTTCTTACTTCTGGCCTGAGTTCTCCAGGTACTCACAGCTGTGTTGCAAAGGAGGAGAGCTGCTTTTTTGGGGGCTGATTTTATGTATTCTGCTTGGGTTTTTTCAGCTGTGCAAAGTGGATTTGCTCTGCCCATTCAAATAAGCTCACACAATAAATAAGGAATTCAGATTGTAACTATCTCACATAGAAACTGCAGAGAAGAGGCTTGACCTGGGGAGGAATTACATCACTATTTGTCCTCCTAACTGGTGCTTTTTATCAACTATGCTAATTTCCTAAAACCTATAAAATGTACTCACCCTTGGTGGGGTGGGCTTTTGTGGACATCTTTCCATAACTGCTCCTGAAGGCCTTCAAATAAAGATCCCCTTTTATATTACCTTCTTACTAAAATTATCTTGAGTTTCATTTCCAGGTCAGGAAAAAGGCAACAGATTGTTCCACACAAAAACTGACATTTTTAGGGTACAATATTTACAGGTTCTGGTCAGAGGCTGCTGGGCCCAACCTTCACCCCAAGCCCAGATCAGTGTCCACAAGTTCTGTTATTTCACTGTTGAAGCTCCCCAGGGAGGTTCTAGAGAATATTCTCATCTTACTTCCTGCCTTTGGTTTGGTACAGGCTGGAAGTGCAGCAGGAAACTGAACAAAAAACAAAAAAAACCAAAAAGAAGGTGCTGTCTCAAGTACCTGTGCAAACATTTTTCCACAGCACCTGTCTAGCAGCAAACTGGCAAAAAAAAAAACCCTCTTCTGGTGCAGTCAGTAGTTTATCACCTCAGTCATCAGGTTCTTCCTCAGAAAGCAGAAGATCTTTATCTGACAGCTGGTCTGTGTTGCTGGTGCTGGTGGCATCCTCCTCATCTTCAGAGCTGCCATCACAGGATGTGTGGAACAGCCTCATCAGCTCCCTGAACCTGTGGGACACCTGCAGAACGAGGGAAATCCAGGGTGAAACGTGACCTAAAAGTGTCATGGAACTGGAATTTCATATTACAAACTTCAGGGTGTTTTGTAACAAAAATCAGCACCACAGTGGTGTTTCATACAAGATTCAGTTATAAAGGAAGAGAAATGGAAGAGCACTGGGTTGTTGTTTTTTTTCTGGAAGAACAGTTACATTCTCCAGTAAAATCTGGCAGTTTGGGAAAGGACAAAAGCAGATCCTTTGTACAGGAGGCTGAAGACCTGAGTAGCAGCCACTGAAACAACTCCAGAACCAAATGTGCAGCTCAAGTATCAGTGGTCAGAAGGACCAGGGCACATGGGATTTTTAGCACCACTAAAACAGAGTTTGATTTTTTAATTTACAACTGAGATGTTTTTTCATCCAATTGAAGTTTGGGAGACTGATATGACAGCACCCCCCACCTCCCCTTCCTTCCCAGCCCCTCTCCCACACCAGCCCTCACCTCACTCGCTGTCTTGTTGCCCAGTTTTTGGGAGATGGCGTGGAAGGTGTCCAGGTGGGCTCCCTTCTCCTGGCAGGTGGTGAGGATGACTCTGTCAGCCTCCCTGCAAAACAAACCCCTGTGAAAGCAGCCTGAAACCAGTGACAGACTTGAGCACCCCCAACCCTGTTCCCAGTTCAGCAATCCCTGAGCAAGGCTCCTTCCTTTAATCCTCCTGCCACCCCCAGTCCCAGGACCCATCTCTAAGCAGAGCTCCTTTAGCCTCATTTTAAGTTCTTTAAAGGAAAAAAAAGATTATTTCCCAGCCTGAAATGCTGCAGTAACAGCCCTGCCAGGAGCAGCCAGCGCTGCTCAAGGGGCCAAACTGATGGACTGAGGAATCCTCAAAGGGAGGGGGCAGAAAATGGGAATACAAAATGAAAAGAAAGGGCCCAGTAAGAGCTGAGGCCAAAGAGTGAACACACAAAGATGAGAGGTCAGGCAGGAGTACCTGGTCCAGAGCACAACCTTCTCCCCAGTGGAGCTGACTTTGCTGTTCTTGGCACACACGGTGGCCTCTGTCACTCGCTGCTGCTGCTGCTCCTCCTCCCTCTGCCCCGGGGAGGCTGTGCCTGCTCTGGGCTCCAGCTGCTCAGGATGCTGATGCACCTGGAAGCAGCTGCTTGCATTTGACCTTGGCCTGCCCTCGGGAGCATCTCCAGTGCAGCCTCTGTCCTCCGTCTCCAAACTGCAGCCACTGGGGGACGGCCCTGAGCCGCAGCTCTCGCTCGCTGTTGGTTTGCTGCTCGTTGTGATCCAGCCCTGCTTTGCTTCAGCTCTTCCTTCCAGGGGCAAAGATGATCCCTCGAGGTCTTTGCCACCTCCTGAGGTGAGAGCAGAGCCCCTGGGCTGCTGTGCTGCAGCAGAATGGAGCCCCTCAGTCTGACACGGGCTCCGTGCGCAGGAGGGTCGAGGTCCCGGTGATGCTTTTGCTGCAGCAGAGAGCAGCAGGTCCCTGCTCAGCCCCAGGGAAGCCTCTGCATTCCCTCCAGGCTGCTTCAGTCCCTCAGTGCAAGGGCAGTCTTTGGTTTCTTGAGGTAGTTTCAGAGCAGCTTTTTGTAGCTGTGCCCACCTGGGGCCAGTGGCAGCAGAGTCCCTGTCCCTGGCAGCATCCACACCTGCACTGGCACCTTCTGGGGCAGGTTTTTCACAAGATTCAGCCCTGCTGGAGGCCACTCTTCCTTCCAGGTGAGATCCTGGTAAGAAACCTAAACAAGGTCAGAGAAGCTGTAAGGAAAAACTTCTGGAGGCTTAATTCCCTGACTTTTAAAGAGATTTTTATTTACAGAGCCTAATGCTGCACGTGAGAACAGTTTGGGAGCAGCTTTGGGACTCCACCTAAACTTTTCCCACCTGTACTTCAAAGAGGATAATCTACAGGAAATTTTCTTCACCCCTGTGGGTTGCTACAACCAAGTGCTGTGTGAAATGATGATTTAAATCACTTGAGATTTTTGTGAAATAATGAAGATTTAAAAAGTGCATTGCCCAGAGCAAAACTCTCCAGTGAAAGAGCCACTGCTGCTCTTGGCACCCTGGTTACAAACCCAGACATGAGACCACATTTAAACTCCTGTATTTAACTGTGTGTTGTCCCCAACAGCAGCATGAGCTGAGCCCTGGCTCCAGGGAGGAGGAGGAGATCTCCCTCGGGTTGTTCATCCTGCCAAAATTGTGTTTCTCCTCGTCTGTACCAGACTGGAGGAAAAAGAAGCACCAATGAGATTGTTTAAAGGCAGATTAGAGAGATGATGGTTCTGAACTGCTGTGCTAAAATGGAAACTGGAAAAGAACCAGTTCCATGGACTGGGGACTGGAGCAGTATCCTGGCAAGAGAAGCTTAAATGGAGCAATCATTGTGAAAAGGGAAGAATATTCTCTAGGCAGGAAAGGTTTTGTTGAAGGGAACGCTCGACAGGTTTGGAGCATCCAGAGTGGAGGAGCAAGAGGAAAAAAAAGTGAAAAGATGACAATTAGAAATTCTCATAATACTCAATAAATGTGCATGAGAAATCCCTGAACGTCTGCTCATTTATGTGGAGGGGATTCTACACCTGTCTGTAGAAGACAAAGGTTCACACCCACCTGGAGCCAGAGAATCCACTTTCCTAGAGACAGGTTTTGTTCTGCTCTGGACACCCTCTCCCTCTTCTCTGCTCTCCAGGCTTTCCTCTCCAGGCTCCTTTGACATTCCAGGATCCTTCCCTTCTGGCTGGGGACTTGGCTCTCGCTGAGCAAGGCTGGCAGGCAGCTCTTGAGAATCTTTGTTTTTATAAAATTTGTTTTCACAAACCTGCAAACCAAGCCACAGGCACCATCACACACATGGTCTGTCCATCCCAGCCTCACCTCAGCCTTTGCTTCCCAGGTATTCCTGGCCCTGCCAAAGGCTTCACTTGGCATTATGTTTGTTTTAGAAAGTTGTTTATTATTATTATTATTATTGTTATTGTTATTGCTGTTGTTGTTGTTATTATTGTTATTATCATCATCATCAGGCATCATGACTATTTTCAAATAGTGGCCATGCCAGCATCTTCCACTCAAAAACTTATTCTTAACCCAAAAGAACATCAAAAACTCCATCATTTAGCAGAGCAAGGAGGGGCAGTAGAAAGTGAGGAGGAGAGAGATGGGAGAAGGCCAGGCAGGTGCAGTCAGAGCTCCAGACAGGGAGGCACCACTGGGCACCTTTGGATGGATTCCCTTCCTCACCCCATTTTTTGGGAGACACGAGGCCCCAGGATCACCCCAGAAGGGAGACTTGGCAGGGATCCTCTCCCCCCTGAGCCTCTCCACTGACCTTGCTCCCACAGTGGCTGCAGCTCCTCCTTTTGCTTTTCTTCAGCTTGAGATCGCCACTCCCTTCATGGCAGGAACATGAACATTCCTTCATCCCATTATCCACCCACTCGAGCTCCTGGAAACAGACAGACTGCAGCTGACAGACAGACAGACACTCCAGCTGACAGACAGACAGACTGCAGCTGACAGACAGACAGACACTCCAGCTGACAGACAGACTGCAGCTGACAAACAGACAGTGTTCCAGCTGACAGACAGACATTCCAGCTGACAGACAGACTGCAGCTGACAGACAGACAGACAGTGTTCCAGCTGACAGACAGACTGCAGCTGACAGACAGACAGACACTTCAGCTGACAGACAGACTGCAGCTGACAGACAGACAGACACTCCAGCTGACAGACAGACAGACTGCAGCTGACAGACAGACAGACACTCCAGCTGACAGACAGACAGACACTCCAGCTGACAGACAGACAGACTGCAGCTGACAGACAGACAGACACTCCAGCTGACAGACAGACAGACTGCAGCTGACAGACAGACTGCAGCTGACAGACAGACAGACACTCCAGCTGACAGACAGACAGACTGCAGCTGACAGACAGACAGACACTCCAGCTGACAGACAGACAGACACTCCAGCTGACAGACAGACAGACTGCAGCTGACAGACAGACAGACACTCCAGCTGACAGACAGACAGACACTCCAGCTGACAGACAGACACTCCAGCTGACAGACAGACAGACTGCAGCTGACAGACAGTGTTCCAGCTGACAGACAGACAGACACTCCAGCTGACAGACAGACAGTGTTCCAGCTGAGAGACAGACACTCCAGCTGACAGACAGACAGACTGCAGCTGACAGACAGACAGTGTTCCAGCTGAGAGACAGACACTCCAGCTGACAGACAGACAGACTGCAGCTGACAGACAGACAGACACTCCAGCTGACAGACAGACAGACTGCAGCTGACAGACAGACAGACTGCAGCTGACAGACAGACAGACTGCAGCTGACAGACAGACAGACACTCCAGCTGACAGACAGACAGACTGCAGCTGACAGACAGACACTCCAGCTGACAGACAGACAGACACTCCAGCTGACAGACAGACAGTGCTCCAGCTGACAGACAGACACTCCAGCTGACAGACAGACAGACACTCCAGCTGACAGACAGACTGCAGCTGACAGACAGACAGTGTTCCAACTGACAGACAGACACTCCAGCTGACAGACAGACAGACTGCAGCTGACAGACAGACAGACTGCAGCTGACAGACAGACAGACACTCCAGCTGACAGACACTCCAGCTGACAGACAGACTGCAGCTGACAGACAGACAGACAGTGTTCCAGCTGACAGACAGACAGTGTTCCAGCTGACAGACAGACTGCAGCTGACAGACAGACACTCCAGCTGACAGACACTCCAGCTGACAGACAGACACTCCAGCTGACAGACAGACAGACACTCCAGCTGACAGACAGACTGCAGCTGACAGACAGACAGTGTTCCAGCTGACAGACAGACATTCCAGCTGACAGACAGACAGACACTCCAGCTGACAGACAGACAGACACTCCAGCTGACAGACAGACTGCAGCTGACAGACAGACAGTGTTCCAGCTGACAGACAGACATTCCAGCTGACAGACAGACAGTGCTCCAGCTGACAGACAGACAGACACTCCAGCTGACAGACAGACAGTGTTCCAGCTGACAGACAGACTGCAGCTGACAGACAGACAGACACTCCAGCTGACAGACAGACACTCCAGCTGACAGACAGACAGACAGACATTCCAGCTGACAGACAGGGAACAGGGGGACATGGGGGGACAGTTCTCTCCACACCCGCAGAGAACTGAAGTGATGATGGCAAGCAAAGCACACCAGGAATGTCCCGATCCCGTCCCTTGCACCTCTGTGAGGTTGTAGCCATGTCTCTCATTAACACAATTTATCCCCATGCATTTGCCCAGAGGTGAGAATTACCAGGGAGATACCCCAGGCCCACCTTGTCGTGGTGTTGGCCTCCAATCTCTTTCCGCTTCTTGTTTCTGGTGGCTCCGTGAATTTTGGGTGGCTCATCCTCCTCTTCTACATCTGGCAGAGACACCTCTTCAAACCCATCAAACTACAGCAAAACAAACACACAACAGCTGTGCTCAGGTGATTATATTTTGTTTTCCCCAGAAAATAAGAATCCTGTTCAAAAATGTGAAGAGTTTGCTTCGGTCCACCAGCAGCTCTCCCACCCCACTGCTTCCCTCTCTCTGGAACTGCACTCTCTGAGTTCTTCCAGATCAAACATGTTTCTTATCTCAGCTTTTATCATTTCTGGTTTTAGGGAAAAGGTTGCTCCACCTCATACTCCTTCTCCTCCGTCCAGTTGATCTCCTCAAAATCTCCCATGCGGCTGGCTGAGGGCCGGAGGTGATCAAAGAAAACAGAGAACTCATCCTGCAGGTGGTCATGTCCCTTCAACAGCTGCCACATCTGGGTCTTCAGCTGGAAGATAAAAAATTCAGAGAAAATGAGTCTCATTCCACATCACCTCCTTGTCCTCTGAAGGGCTCTCAGAGCAAGGGGAGCACCACAGTTTGCTACAGCTCCAATGTGGAAGTTGGTGCTTGCATGGGAACAACTTCCTGGAAATTCTGACATCATTGCACACCCAGATATCAAATTAGCCTGGAAAGATTCCTCCAGAATCCCAGGCAGACTGTAGATGACACTAAATCTCAACTGCAAGGTGATAAAGGCAAGGTGGAGGTGGGAGAGAGGAAATCCACAGGGCACCTCTTGAAGAGGCAGCTCCAATTCCCCTCGAGTCCAAGGCCAGGTTGGGTGGGGCTTGGAGAAACCAGGGCCAGTGGGAGGTGTTCCTGTCTGTGGCAGGGGCTGGAATGAGAGGGGCTTTAAGGTCCTTCCCAACCCAAATCATTTTGTGACTCCATGAATTTGAGCTGTACCCCCAAAAGGGAGAATGTGCTCTGCCAACTCCTGTGGTGTCCAGGAGCAGGACAGGGAATCAGGCTGGCTGCACTCTCACTGGGAGAAAAGGGGTCCCTGGTTACCTCTGCAATCTCCTGGGGCAGACAGTCTGCACAGCTCTGCAGGACTTTGATGATCTTTTGGTGGTGGGCAGGATTTTCAGCAAAGCAGATCTCCAGCTGCCTGAGGAACTTCCGGCTCTTCTCAAAGGCTTGCTGCTCCTCAAACTGGCCAAAAGAAAAAAGATTCACCCTCATGTACCAGCACATATTCCCAAAAGCATCTCAAATTGACTTAAGCTGTAAAATTCCTGTCCTGCTCTTTGTTTTCCATTGTGTTGATTCCCTTCACAAAACTGGGAAGAGGCAGAGAAACACCACTTTGTATCATCAGTATTACATGAGCTATAAAGTCTGGCTTTGCAAGATAGGGAAATCCAGAAAGAATGGAACAGGTGAAACCCTCTGTCCTAGTGGAGAGAGGCAGATTTGGAGACAGAGGTAACACTCTTTGCTGTATCTGCACGTTGTCTCTGCAGTCAGACGTGATGCAAGTGGGAAAGGCTGGTCCTCCACAGCCACACTGAGATTTACAAAGAACACCACACTTTCAAATTCTGATTAATAAAAGCAGCAAGGTAAAAAAGTGATTTACCAGCTGCTTTCTTTTCTTACCCTAGCAAGAACTCTTTATCCTTTCACCCCCAAAAGCTTTTATATGTTGCTTAAAATCTGGCCTCCTCCTCCTCCCCCTCTCACTCTACCTACCAGCCCACATTCCAAAGCTTGCTCTGGTAAAAGAAAGGCAGCAAAATCTGTGAGCAGCTGTGGCCAGTCGTGCAGCAGTTTCTGCAGAGTGGCATAGAGATCCACAGCTGTCCGTTTGTCCGTGCTGATCTCAAACTCGTAGATAACGCGCAGGAAATCTTCGTATTTCCCCGGGATGTGCTGCAGTGTCTCCCGCACCTGGGGGAGCAACAGGGCTTGGTAACATCCAGGAGGAAAAACAATCACAGAGTATCTTGTGTTGGAAGGGATCTTAAAGATCAGTTCATTCCAACCCTTTGCCATGGGCAGGGACAGCTTCCACTGTCCCAGGCTGCTCCATGCCTGGAACACTTCCAGGGATCCAGGGGCAGCCACAGCTTCCCTGGGCACCCTGTGCCAGGGCCTGCCCACCCTCACAGGGAGGAATTTCTCCCTAAATTATTGTAATCAAGTAATCTTTGATCTCCTCTACTCCAAATCTTGCAATTTTGTTGAAGTCTCTTCCTTAAAGATCAACCTAAATTACTGCTCACCAGAGAAGGAATCCCAATCCAGACTGTGAAGTTGAGAAATTCAGAAGGTTCTGGTGCTGTGAGTGCAGCAGCTGAGCACCCCCAGCCCCTGACTCCTTCACTTCCAGCTCCCCCACTCAGGACAAGGGAGGGAGGAGGAAGAGCAAAAGCAGGGAAACTCTCAGCTCAAGAAAGGGACAGTCTGGGAAGTGAAGCACCACACGTGGGGTGTAGGAAGAAATAACTCCACCCCAGCCAGACCAGCTGGTTCTGTGGCTCAGTTGTGTGTCAGAGAACCCCAAATCTCTGATGTTCCTGCTCCTGAGCTGCCTCACCCTGCTCAGGTAGGCCTGGGCAAAGGCCAGGTCCTTCTGCTCACGCAGGGGATCCCTCTCCAGGATGTCCTCGTCGTACAGCAGCAGCAGCTTGGACGTGTCCTTGCTGGCACGAGCCCGGCCCCGCTTGCTCCTGGTCCTGTGGGAGCTCCTGCTCTTCCCAGGGGGTTTCAGGTTCTCTCCTGTGGAGGAGCACAAGGTCACTCGGTGGCACCCCAGGGCAATATTCCAACAGAAAAGCAGCTTTCAAGAGTCAGTCATGAGTTCCTGTCTGTGCTCTCTGGAAGTGTAAGAGAAACACGCTTCCCACAAGTCAAAATCCTAAATTTGCTGTTTTGTTTTCACAGTTTTTCCAGGAAAAATCCCTGGATACAGCCACAGGTCCATCCCAGCTTTTCTTGGAACTAAAAAATCCTGCACAGCAAGGCAGGACAGCCGTGAGGGGAACAGAGACACAACACAAGCCCCAGAGCTGGCTGTTAACTCTGCAAATTTTAGCTTCTCATTTACATAATTAGTTAAAATCACAGATAAATACCTGGTGTCACAAAACAGGGAATGAAATAGGGTACTAGGAGGGGTTACATCCAGATTTTTGTAGCTTTAGGATTAGGAATCTAATGGGCTGAGGTCCCCTCCTCAAAGTTCACTGCTCAAGTTCATTTCCCACTTCCTGGACTTTGTTTCATTTCCTTTTCTCCAACATGATCTTGTCAGACAAAATTCAACTTAGCAAAGATTTTTGACTATTCAATATTGTTTTTTACAGGTATGAGCTGACACAAAGCATAAATCTGTCTGTAAATTTTTGAGGCACTAAAGACCCTTGGTTCACATCTGAAAGAGTTGTGACTGGGTCCCAAAGCTGCATTTCCAGCTGGAAAGCATCACTTGGCTCAGATACATCCATGAAATTAAACCCAGATAAGATCCCCACTGTTTTGTTTTCCCTGCAGAGAGCAGCTCTATTTCCTCACTCCCTGTGTCCAAAACAAATCCCAAAGAACTCACCTGCTGGCATCCAAAAAACCCCACAGCACTCACCTGCTGGCATCCTGTGGGCTTCCACCTGTGGGGAAGCTGCCTTGGCCATGGTGAAGGCAGATTTAGGCTCCTCTGATACATCTCCACATATTTCATCATCTTTCTGTAAACTCTCTATTCCTTCCCCTTCCTCCTCCTCCTCTTCCTCAGGCTCAGAGTTCTCCTCCTGGGAATTCTCTTCTTCAGAATCTCCTTCTTGGCTTAAACGTCTCTCTGTTGCAAGCCAAGTAAGTTTTTCCATTGTCTCCTTAGAAACCAATTAATAACAAAAAATCACATTGTTTTATTTTATTGTTTGGTTTAGCATCATTCAGCAACTTCCTCACTGCATCATGACTCCAACAGCCAATTTCATGGATCCAACTAAAGGATTCTGTTAAGGAACAGAATTCAAACCTCTCCAGAGCTGCCCAAAACTGTACCACGCAAAATTAAATTTCAGCATCGGCCATTCAGCAGATTAGGCCTTAAGTTAGAAAGGATTCCTTAATGATTCTTTAATGATCATCTTAGCTCTTCAAGGCTTGCTGGAATTGTGACCTGGAAAATAATTACTACTTAAAGCACTTCTTAGAGAACAGCCTCACTGAGGAGCCCTTGCAGCTCAGCAGAGTTTAAATCTACATATTTACAATATATTCCCTCAGCCTGGGCTTAAAATCTGCCCAGCAAAACCCGGTGTCCAATTTCTCTGTGACCAGCACAATGCCAGGCTCTTACAGAGTTACCAGCCCACCCTCCCAGTGGGATTCCCAGTGGGATTGGCCCTGACTCCACAGGGTGTTTCAGGACACCCTCTGTTGCTTTTAAGGGTTTTAAAGTTTTGTCTTTACCTGCAGTTCTGGCACTGACAGAATAGACTCTTCTGAGGCTGATGACATTTCCTCATCCTCGTCTTGTGTAAAATCATCAAAGTCATCTTCTTCCTCTTCTTCCTGCCCTTCCCTCTCTCCTGCGGCCTCGGGGCCGGCCGGTGTCCCCACGGACTGACCATCAATGCTGGACGAGTCCTCTGGTCTTCCTGGGGGGCTGCTGAACTCTGCCTCCCCCTCTGCTGGGTAAGGGAGGTTCTTTGGAGAGTCACTGCTGGCTGGTGGCCCAGCAGCCGGCCCTGCCTCCCCCTGCTGCTCGCCCTGGGGAGGGGACGGCAGAGCCCGGCGCTCCTCCTCTCCCTTCTCCTCCTTCTTGGGCTCATCCCCACAGGAACACGCAGCCTCCATGTTCAGCTCCTGGCCAAGGCCCAGCATGAACTCATCCTTCCCTTCAGCACATAAAAGATCCCTCTTCTGTGCCAGGGTTGCTTCTTTGGGAGCATCACTTGAATCTTCGGGCTCGATTTTCACCGATTTGTCAGGATCTTCTAAGTGAGGCAAGAGCTCCACGGGCAGCGGCTCGGACGTGTTCCCATCTCCCTGTCCCACTGCCCAGCTGCAGCACTCACCCTTGCTGCCCTTGTCCTGAGTGCCCTCCTGGGAAGTGGCAGGGTTTGCCCCACACTCCTCCTTGGGGGACACGGCGGAGCAGGGAGCGAAGAGCTCCGGGGGCTCCGGCTTGGGCTCCGCCGCGGGGAAAGCACCGGGAGCAGAGACCAGGGTCAGCTGCTCCTCCCCTTCACCCACAGCAGGTGCAGACAGACCAACGGGGCTGGGGGAAACAATCAGCGATGGGATGGAAGAGGTGACCAGGGGCTGATTTAATGGACATGGGAAGGTGGATGGATTCACCAGCAGGGTTGTGACGGGAATGGCCTGAGTGCCTCGGCCCACCGCCGCGTTGAGGGGCTGGATCATGTTGCAGCCATTGCCAATGTTAACCACCTTCACCGTGGTGGCAGGGACAGTCAGGATGACGGGGGAGGGCTGGATCAGAGGGGAAGGTTTGATCAGTGGGGCAGATCTTGTCCCTTTTTTCCTCTGGTAACCCTTTCGCACACAAGGTTTGCGCATTTTCGTCCCGGCCAAGGCCGGCAGCATCAGCTTGGGCTGGCAAGTCACCGGCTCCGACGACAGCAGCGCTGGGGATACAGCAGCTGGGTAGGCTTGTTTGGAGTCTGGATGGGCAGTGGGAAGCACATTCTGGAATTCCAAGCCATCCCCACCTCCCACCGCTGCTGGAACGTTCATGGGCTGCACCGCCGGCACCAGCGGCGCCGGTTTAATGGGCCGAGGGACCTTGACCCGCACCTTGCTGGGGGGAGCCTCTGACTGGGACAACTTCACGGTTTTCTGGATGCTGATGGGGCTGGAGCTGGGCTGCAGACAGGGACTGGGGCGGATCAGGACTGGCTTCAGAGATGATGACCTCTGCCTCCTCCAGGCCCTCCTGGAGAACCGGTTGGCCAAAGGCTTCAGGGTCAGCACGAGCCCCTTGGGCATCAGCAGAGGGTATTTGTCATCACATTCCGTGTCTGAAGTCTCCTCTTCTGCCCCCAAAAGGACAGATTCTGCATCAGGTGAAGATGGTGTCTCCTTGGCATCTTCTGCCAGCTGCTTCAGCTCCCCCTGGATGGAGGGCAAGCTTGCCTGAAGGGAGCAAGAATTGGAATTTATTATTTATAGGCTATTATTATTATATACTACTAATACTATTATAGGCTACTAATATATAATAGTTAATAATGTATATTAACATATAATATACTATTGTAGGCTATTAATACTATTATTTATAGGCTATTCTTTTATTATTATGTTGTTATTATTATTATTGTATTATTTATTGTATTCTTGTATTCCTGCCTTCACACTGCAGCACAGAAGGCAACACACAGCAATCTGCTTCTACAAGCAGGTTTTATTTCCTTTATACTACTGCATATTACTTATTAATAATAATAATACTAGTAATACTGCATATTAACTTTAAGTACTTTAAATTCATGAGTTGCACTGCAAAGACTTTAGGAGATGCTGAGATCCTGAGAAAAACAAGACTGAACTGCTTTATAAAGGTTGCTTTAGTGAACACAAGATTTTGTGGGAAGGAAATTTCCCTGTGTAACAGGGGTGATGTAGAGAACTGGATTTTAAGGCATCTGAACCCAGTTGTTCCTTTGGGCACAGACCTCCCTGACTGACTTACAGGCATGGTCTTTGTGCCTCCAAGGAAAATCCACATGAAACCCAAATAAAACCCTCTAGAAACGAACCAAACAACTCTCCCCCCAGCCCTGGGTGCAGGGCAGCAGAAAATACCTTTAACCAGAAGGGCAGGCGATGCTCTTCCCTCTCCACGGGCGGCTTCCACTCGTGGGGCTGGATTTCCTCACAGCACTTCACCAGCACAGGCAGCTGCTTTGTCTTCCTGTAGTACTGTGGGGACAGGAGACAAGGCCACACAAGGTGACTGTGCTCAGCTCACCTGCCCAGGTACTGCTGGGATGAAGGAGGATTGGGCTCTGTCAAAGTGTTCATGTGAATCAAGTGATTCTTTAATTCTTTAATAAGGTTCTACCCTCATTAACATTAAAAATCAACAGCCAAGCCTAAAGAGGAGCTCACTGCCAACCCAGCTGCTCTCACAGAGGTTCAGGAAGATGTGCAGGTGTTGTTTCATGTGTTTTTGGCTCTTACCCTCTCTTCAGCAGCTCCCAGTAGTTTATGGGACAGGATTATTGCCCAGCTGGCTGCTAACAGCACTTTTCTTTAAGTCTTTCTACTCAAAAGGCCACTTGTATGAATTTTTGTCAGGTTTACTATGTTGTCCCAGGACTAACTGGGCTCTGAAGAGTCAAAACAGCAATCTAAGTACTTGCCAAGTCCAGGGGCTAAGGTAAATAAAAGGATAAATCCTCACTGCTAACAAAAGGATGACATTTTATTTTAAGGAAGCGTCAGCACAAAGAAGCCCTTGGAACACAGAGCAGCTCTGCCCTGCTGGAACAAACCCCAGAAGGTGCCCCTTACCCTGATGATGTTGTCAGGGGCTCGGTTCATGTTGAGGTTCTTGATCCTCACTGTCAGCTGATGGGCAGTTTTGGTGGGCAGGAGGTATTTGCTGATCAAAGGCTTCGGAAAATCAGTCCCTTCGAAATGTTTCAGCCCTAAAGCCAACAAGCTGGACAGGGAAAAAGGGAGGAGAAGAGCTAAGAAACCTCTCAGGGAGCTGCTGGGATGTGGCACACTTCTCCCCAAGGATTGCACCCCAGAAATTTTCCTTAACAAACAAATGCCATTTCCACACATTTTGTACAATAATTGAAGCACCTACTTGTCCTCTGCCTTGGTGAAGACCATCTTGTCCCGGTGAGAGTTTGCTCTCAAGGAACAAATTGGCAGCAGCTCTGGGTACATAAAGACTTTCCTCGTTGCCAAAATCCAAGCCACTTGCTTTGGCAAACATGAGAATTCACTTGCTGTGAAAAGAATTCACAGGTAAGGACAGTTGTGTATGTGGGTGAATGTTTTTCACAATTCCCTTCTTGCAAACACTGTTTCTTTTACTCCTCTCACTGCAAAAATAGACTTTCTTCCTGTTTTTAGAATCTGCAGATTTTCTAGTTTTTCCCCTTAAATTCACATCAGCAAAAGATAAAACTCTTTTCCCCTTCCATCTTTTCCTTTGCTCTGTAGCGAGGCAAAGACCAAGGGGCCACTCTGAGCCCATCACGAGCCCAGGGGGGGTCTTTGCCCAGGGCCCCTCCCCAGGGGCAGCAGCTGGAGCTGTTCCTGTGGCTGCTCCAGCATCCAAGGGCTGGAAGGAGCTGGGAGGGAACTGGTCTGACTGGGAGCAGCTGGGAGTGTGGGGGGTCCACAGGGCCCCAGTCCCAGCAGTGACAATCTGGGGGACCCCAGAGCTGCTCCAGGAGGGGCAAACTGGGAATTTCCCTAACACATGAATGACTCTCCCTGCCAATGCTGTCCCCACCCTGTCCCCTCACCATTCTTCTTCACAGCTTTCCGAGGGCTCCAGTCCACTGGGACCTGGGCATGGAAGTCCTCGATGAGCTGCAGGGCCCCCTGCAAGTTGCAGGGCTGGAACATGGTCTGGAACTTGGGGTTCAGGGGCACCCGGAGCAGGGTGGAGCTGCGGGCAAAGCTCCCGAGCTCGCTCTGCAAAGTCAGCCACAGAAACACATCAGAGACAGGCCTTCAAGTGCAAGGCAGAGAACAAACAGACAAAATGTGAAAATTTTTCCTTAAAAGTATTAATTACAAATCCAGGGACAGAGGATTTACTGTGAGGGTGGGGAGGTCCTGGCACAGGACAATTGTGGATTCCCCATCCCTGGCAGTGCCCAAGGCCAGGCTGGACAGGGCTTGGAGCAGCCTGGGATAGTGGAAGGGGTCCCTGCCCATGGAAGGGGTGGAATTGAGAGAGCTTTAATGCCTCTGCCCACCCAAACCATTCTGGGATTCCACGAGTTTTACTTTTTTTTAATCCCTGCCCTTTCCAGAACCTTAGTTCTCGGTTTAATGGGATCCATTAAATGAATTAATCTCTCTAAGTATGCCCAGGGACCAGCAATCGTTTGAATTCATGGATCTCTGATTTCAGGCATTCCTTACCAAAAACATCCGGGTGGTGCTGGCCTCTGAACTTAGAGCAGGGTTGAAACTTGCCAGGAGATGGATTTGAGTCAGAAGCTGAACATGCTTGAGAAATAAAATCAGATAAATTGTTTATTTCAGTTCATCACAAATCCAAGAAACTGGAAAGCACAAGCCCAAAACCACAAGAAGTATCTCCTGAGCACAGCAACAATCTCTGACTGCAAAAAATCTGGTAAGCAACAGAAAACTGAGGGCAAACCTTAATACCCACTGGCAGAAAGTTTATTACACAAATTTTGAACACATCTGTTGAAGTCTTTGGGCAGTCTCCCAGCTTTTGTGCCAAAGTCTCATAATGACCAACACAGAAACAATTTTTTTTTTCCTACATAAATACGTAACTATTTCTTTATCAACAATGATTTCATCCCTCAGAACTGCCCATTTCTGAATTTCTACACAGTTTTGTGTGGTGGCAGAAGGGAAAAAACCAAATCCAAACTAGATCAAGAATAATATTCTTAGACAGTAATAAAGAAGTTGGTGAGAAGAGAGTTTTGACAGAATACAGCCAGCCAAGGCAACATCTTGCATGAGAACAGATGCCAAGAAATGAGCTGTACTCCACTCAGTTCCAACTGTCTTTCCATGTGAAATCAGGCATGTGAACATCACCTAATAAAGCTCCAATTCACATGGAGCTTTTCCAATTAATTCCTTGAAGGAGGCAAAGCCCTGCTGTGCCCTTGGCTTCCCCTGCCCTTCCCTGTGCACAGCAAACACCCCTTAGATCAGACCACCTCCAACACTGATTACCTGCTGCATTTGCTGCTGGAGCCTCTTTCTCTGTGCACTGTCCAGAACAAGGCTCTGGAGGGGCTTCTCATTTGGGGGTTTTGATTTTTCACTCTCTGGGGGTGCTTTGATGGAGGACTTTTTCATTCTCAGCTGCTCCAGTTGTTCCTTCACTGTCCGGTGCTGCTTGTTCAGCAAATTGGCCAGAGGCTCCTCAAATCTGTTGGAAACCAGGCAGAGCAAAATGTAATAAATATATGATTTAATAATGATTCATGTTCACTTAGAACATTTTACTCTGTATCTGGTTTGTACAGTTTAGGGATGGCCATCCCTAAATAACTCCAACTTGAAAAACCTGAGTTATTTACACATACAAGTCTTTTAGTGCACCCCAGCAGTGCTGTAGTTTTGGGACACAGTGCTTCATCTGCTTGTTCCAGGGACATTTAAAAGCCTTTTCCATCCTTCCCAACCATCTGTGCCCACTCTGATGCTCTCCCCAGAACTCAGGATCTAAACCAACCTGGAATGCATCACCTAATCTTTAATTTTTACCATCAGCAAGGGCTGAACCCAAGGTATTTTATCACCTGGAAGGTCTCCAGAAAGACCCCCTCAAATCCTGCTACTTTATTAAAAAAATAATTAATTATTACCCAGTCTTATGCTGAGGACTCTACCAGAGATCCTACAGTAAGAGTTACTCCTGTAGCAGAAAAGAGGCTGCACATGTCATCATCCTTTTTCAAACTGTATCAAAAACAGTTCCAACTTTATTCATTATTTAATTTTATTTATTTTAGCTACACCAGTTACTATCCTGACTTCTGCTGGTGATCAGCTTCCCATCTGTAACAGGCCTGAGGTCAGTTATAGAGTTGTTCCATGATGCTCCTAATGCAAGGTATCATAAAAACAACAATAAATCCAGAAAATAGGTATTTTTGTCTTTAAGAATCCTGTGTACAGATAAAACCAGGGAAGAAACAACTGGGAGAAGTGCCCACCATAGAAAAATTAATAAAACCACCCATTATCAAAGCCAAATGCATACAAATAAGAGAGAGCAAAAAGCTGCCTGGCTTTCAGTTTGTAGCTGGTTTCAGAGCTGCTGCACTCCCCTCTGGCACTGCTCAGCCCAGAGAGAGCATCCAGAAACTCCAGCCTTCATTTTAGCTCCTTTCCCAAACAGACACAGCTTGATCTTGAGCTGATCTGCCCCATAAACAAGGAGACACCACTCATCCTACTGCTCCTCTTTAGCCAGAGTCTGTAGCTGGTGAAACACAGTGGAATTACTACCCAGAGAGAAATCACGGAATCATGGAATGGTTTGGGTTGGAGGGACCTTAAAGTTCACCTCATTCCAGCCCCTGCCGTGGGCAGGGACACCTCCCACTACACCAGGATGCTCCAAGCTCTGTCCAACCTGGCCTGGGACACTTCCAGGGATGGAGCTGCTTTAGTCTGTCTCCTCTTCAAGCTTCTGCTACGTATAAACCAAAAAATGACAATCCAGTGTGCAAACTCCACAGACATCTCATTCCTAGGCCTCAGCCATCTTATCTTGGAAAAGGCCAAAACACATCCAAGCTGTTTAATTCAAGGAGAAGGTGACACACTTGGACAAAACAGCTCCTCAAGCATCTCCTGCCATCACAACAATGTCAGGGCAGCAAGGGAACCTTGCCCTCCCCTTAGCAATAAAAAGGGAAAGAAAATTATTTTTAAATATTTAAATATATTTAAATATTTATTTTAAAATAATTGTTAAATATTTATAATTTTATTTTATTATATTTATTATATTATTATATTAATTTAATTATAATATATAATTAAATATTAATAATTGTTTTAAAATAGTATTTAAAATTATTTTTCTGCAATGATGTAGCATCACTACAGCCACCAGCAGAGTGCAGAGCACAAGCATGAGGAGTGGCTGCCACTGAGGTTGGGACAATCTTTGCACAGGTCCTGCAGAGCTTTGACCCCACACACAGCAGACCCAGGGTCTCTGCCCATTTCGTGGAAGAACCACCTCATCTGTGCCACCTCCTGCTCCACTGAGCAGTGCCAGTGACAATTTTACATGGACAATGTGAAAGGACACAGGAATGGTTTTATATTAGAAGATGAAAGATTTAGATTAGATTTTGGGAAGAAATTCCTCCCTGCCAGAGTGGGCAGGCCCTGGCACAGGGTGCCCAGAGCAGCTGGGGCTGTCCCTGGATCCCTGGCAGTGCCCAAGGCCAGGCTGGACAGGGCTTGGAGCAGCCTGGGACAGTGGAAGGTGTCCCTGCCATGGCAGGGGTGGGATGGGATTGAGCTCCTTCTTTAGTGGCTGCCAGCCTCTTAACCAGAGGCTTTTCCTTGGAAGAAATGAGGACCATGAACAAATGCTCCTACCTCAGGGCCTGTGGGGTGTTAAAATTTGGCCGAGACTCTGTAACAACATCGTCATCTTCTAACCCTTCATCTTCCATGTTGGAGAAGCCCATCTCGTCCTGGAACTGGCAGCAAACAGGGAGCAAGTCAGGAGGAGAAAGCTCAAGGAATAAATTTACCTTTGGCTAATTAAGCTCATGATGATCTTTTCAGCACAGATATTCCCTTCAGGAAATCCCTTTGGATCCTCCCTTCAGGAAATCCCTCTGGATCCTCCCTTCAGGAAATCCCTACGGATCTTCCCCTCAGGAAATCCCTACGGATCTTCCCCTCAGGAAATCCTTGCAGATTTTCTTCTCAGGAAATCCCTCAGATCTTCCCCTCAGGAAATCCCTGCGGACTTTTACCATAGGAAATCCCTGTGGATCTTCCCCTCAGGAAATCCCTGTGGAACTTCCCCTCAGATCTTCCCCTCAGGAAATCCCTTCGGATCTTCCCCTCAGGAAATCCCTGCGGAACTTCCCCTCAGATCTTCCCCTCAGGAGATCCCTGTGGATCCTCCCCTCAGGAAATCCCTGCAGACCTTCCCCATAAAAAATCCCTGCAGACCTCCTCAGGAAATCCCTGCAGATTCTCCCCTCAGGAAATCCCTGTGGATCTTCCCCTCAGGAAATCCCTGCGGATCCTCCCTTCAGGAAATCCTTGCAGACTTTCTCCTCAGGAAATCCCTGCAAATCTTCCCTTCAGGAAATCCTTGTGGATCTTCCCCTCAGGAAATCCCTGTGGATCCTCCCCTCAGGAAATCCCTGCGTATCCTCCCTTCAGGAAATCCTTGCAGACTTTCTCCTCAGGAAATCCCTGCAGACCTTCCCCTCAGGAAATCCCTGCAAACCTTCTCCTCAGGAAATCCCTGCGGATTCTCCCTTCAGGAAATCCTTGCAGACTTTCTCCTCAGGAAATCCCTGCAAATCTTCCCTTCAGGAAATCCTTGTGGATCTTCCCCTCAGGAGATCCCTGTGGATCCTCACTTCAGGAAATCCCTGCAGACCTTCCCCATAGGAAATCCTTGCAGACTTTCTCCTCAAAAAATTCCTGCAGATCTTCCCCTCAGGAAATCCCTGTGGATCCTCCCCTCAGGAAATCCCTGCAGATCTTCCCCTCAGGAAATCCCTCAGATCCTCCCCTCAGGAAATCCCTGTGGATCTTCCCCTCAGGAAATCCTTCAGATCCTCCCCTCAGGAAATCCCTGCAGATCCTCACTTCAGGAAATCCCTGCAGACCTTCCCCATAGGAAATCCCTGCACACCTTCCCCTCAGGAAATCCCTGTGGATCCTCCCCTCAGGAAATCCCTGTGGATCTTCCCCTCAGGAAATCCTTGCAGACTTTCTCCTCAGGAAATCCCTGCAGATCTTCCCTTCAGGAAATCCCTGCAGATCTTCCCTTCAGGAAATCCCTGCGGATCCTCCCTTCAGGAAATCCTTGCAGACTTTCTCCTCAGAAAATCCCTGTAGATCTTCCCCATAGGAAATCCCTGTGGATCCTCCCCTCAGGAAATCCCTGCAGATCCTCCCCTCAGGAAATCCTTGCAGATCTTCCCTTCAGGAAATCCCTGTGGATCTTCCCCTCAGGAAATCCTTCAGATCCTCCCCTCAGGAAATCCCTGTGGATCTTCCCCTCAGGAAATCCCTCAGATCTTCCCCTCAGGAAATCCCTGCAGATCTTCCCCATAGGAAATCCCTGCACACCTTCCCCTCAGGAAATCCCTCAGATCTTCCCCACAGGAAATCCCTGTGGATCCTCCCTTCAGGAAATCCCTGTGGATCCTCCCTTCAGGAAATCCCTGCAAACACTCCTTCCTAAGGCTAAGAACAACCCAGTAATGGCAGAGCCTTTGGCACAGCCCCAGCACTGAGCATTCCCAGAGCCTCCCGTCAGGTCCATGTCACATCTGACAGCTCTATTCTTCAGTGCTACACTCAGTTCATCACTTACTGTCTCAAACAGCTCCTCCATCAGCTCATTCACTTCCTTTTCTGCAAGTAAAATTAAAAAGAATTATGAAGATCCCTTTTCCAAGAAACACTCAGCAATCCTGTCATAATATCAACTCAATTAAGGAATTTCTCTCACAAAGGAAAACCCTCTTCTTGCAAACAGAGGACCAAAAAAGAAAGGCCCCTGATAATTCCTTTTTTAATGCTGGGCCCAAAAAAAACTTGAGCTGAGATAGTTTGGATTCTAAAATATCCCATAAAAACCTCATTTTCATGATTAAATTTAAAGTTATGTTAATCTGCAATAAGACCTAAAGCAAGTGTGGCTTGTTGCAAAGATGGAAAGTGATATGTTTATAGAACTAAGCTGAAGACTGTGAGGACTCCAAAATTTAATTAAATTCAATCAGAAGGCAAGCATTCAAGTCTGAACTGCCTGAAGCTTTCAGGATGCATTATCACTTCATTGATGCATTATCAATTTCAGGTTGTAGTGTCACCTAAATATTGTTCTTCAGGCTGTGCTGCACCTGAGCACAGCAGCTCAGCCCAGATCCTTCCATGGACAACCAGAGAGCCAAAAGCATGCAGATCTTTATTTAATATCCTACACTGCAAAAATCCTTACAACAAAACACTTCCCACTGAATTAATACTGCCAGCAAGAAAGGAGAGGGAATTCCTGGAGAACTCACTCGTGATTCTCACAGCACGGTCATTCCTAAAGTCTTCTGTGTCTGGTTCATCCAGATCTTCCAGGAAATTGTACTCAGGGTCATCATCATCATCAGCCTCATCTGCAAAGAAGCAGGTTTTGGACTGTCATTACCCTGCCCCAGCACCAAGCAGCTGCCAGGAACAGAAGCTCTTTGTTCACTGCCTGACCTGTTCGAAAGAAGGCTGGAATTACTGCTGGAAATGAACTGTGTTTATTTTATGGAAGCAGTATCAAACCCATCCTCCTTTCAAACCGAGCTGTTAGGCACCTGACCTACAACCATTCCCATTCTGAAACGCTGGCTTGACTCTCTGGGATCTGAGTTGCAGCTAAATTTAGAAAGAGTCGAGTAGTGTCATTTCAGTTTCTGTTTTATATTCAATTTGCACAACTGTAAGCAACCAGTAAACACAGGAAAAAAGGAAGCTGGGCCCCAGAGCTTGTTCCTCTTTCTTCTCAAAAAGAAAAGAACTGTTTCTACCCCCAAAAAAATGTGCCCCAAACAAGGAGTACAACACATTGGGATTCAGGGGGATCAATGGTGAGCATCAGGGGTTAAATCCACCACTTCTCTTTGTGGCTGCCACTTCCAGGGATCCAGGAGCAGCCACAGCTTCTATGAGCACCCCGTGCCAGGGCTTCCCCACCTTCACAGGGAGGAATTTCTTCCAAATATCTCATCTAAACCTCCTCCTGTCAGTGTGAAGCCATTCTCCCTCATCATGTCACTCCATCCCTTGGGAACTGTCTCTCCCTGTGTTCCTTGTAGCTCCTTCGGGTCCTGGAAGGACACCCCAAAACCTTCTCTTCTCCAGGCTCAACATTTTGAGTTCCTTCAGCCTTTCCTCCCAGCAGAGCTGCTCCATCCCTCTGAAGCCTCCTCTGGACTCTCTCCAGCAGCTCCAGGTCCTTGCTGTGCTCGGCCCAGGGCTGGGGCAGCTCTGCAGGTGAGGTCTCACCTGAGTGGGGCAGAATCCCCATCTTTTCCCCCACTGGGGGATCAGTCCAGGGCTCAGGGAAGGTTCTGAACTCATGTGCAGCCTCCCAGGGTTGCTCCATCTGCTCATCCCCAGCCCGGATCTACCTGCCAGGTGCAACACCAGCACCTGGCCTGGTTAAACCACAGAACCCCCAGTCCCACCGACTCTCCCCCACCTCCACATCTGCCAGGTACCTTCATTCTCCACATCATCATTCATGAGCCCCCCGAGCCACCTCTTCCACTCCTCGTCGTCGGCGGTGTTGGGGTCGTACATGTCGGGGGTGATGTCGGGCGCGCGCAGCTCGGCCTCCAGCTGCCCCAGGGGAACGTCCTTCAGCGGCCGCTTGGAGCGGGTCCTGAAGGCGATCAGGCTGTCCTCCAGGGGCTGCAGGGACAAACGTGGCCTCCCTGGGATTTGCAGCCCAGCCAAGTAAGCCCAACCCCAAAAATATTCGATTCCTGCCGCAGAGAATCGTTCAGTTCTGTAGGCTGAGAAAGCTGAGCTTTCGCTACTCTTCCTGTCAAGCTGCTGTTCCTTATAAATATACATTTAAATACATTATTGCTCATTTATCTGCCACCCAGGAAGCAGTTTCCACTTGCAATATTTGATTCTTTCACTTATGTTTTACTCTGATGTTAATCTGGAGCAGCATCCCAGCACTGTCTCTCCACCTTAGCCTTGCCCAGGAACACAGAGCAGTAAAGCATTTCCCAAATATTAAAATGGGACACTGGGTCTCTTGAGAACCAAATTCCTCAGCTGTTAACAGTAAAAATTGTGCCTGCAAAACGTAGCTAAGCCAACAGGATAATTTTCAAAAGGAAAACTATTTTCATTAGTTATGTAAATGTTATCGAGTTACATTTAACAGCTGAAACAACAGCAGTGAGAGACTTACAAGCACTAACAGTGTCATGACAAGAAACTAAAAGCCTGTGTCACCAACAATATTTTTAACAGCTGCTTCTGAATGCCCTGCACACTGTGGAGATGCAATTTCACAGAATCCAAGACCCATGGAATGGTTTAGATGGGAAGGGACCTTAATGTTGTTACAACCCCCTGCCACAGGCAGGGACACCTTCCACTAGCCCAGGCTGCTCAGAGCTCCACTGATTATTTGAAGTTATAGGAGGAGAACAGAATGCAATAAAAGAAGGAGCAGAGAACACCAGAAAGTGCCAGAAAAAACCCAGAAAGTCCCCTCCCCTCTAAGAAATTTTAAGCAATAAAGCCCAGCACCATACCTGGTAGGAATCCATGCAGACAGGGCTCGAGGCCAGCTCCTCATCCACTGCATGCAGCTTCTCCATGAAGGTGCTGTCTTTGGTTTGCTTGGGTTTGGGAGGTGGTGGGGGTCCCATGGGAACCACTTCAGCACTAATGTGTCTCACAACAGGTGTTGTGACCTTCTCCATCTAATTAAAAAGACCTTTGTGTTAAAAGGTTTTATTCAGAACAGAATTTTCCATAGACAGAGTAAATCTTTTTTCCTACTCGACCAGAAATGGGAGAAATGCTTCACAGAAGGACAGGGATTTTTCCTATTACACTCACTTTGGTTTTCAGAAAACACAAAGAAATATGAAGATTTGCTGGAAAGGAGATATTTGAGTATCAGTCTCCTGATAAACCTGAACATCAATTATTGTGGCAGAATCCTCCCAGAAACAAACTCATGGTGAGTGGAATGTGGAAATATCAGTATAATATTGCTGGTTTTGATCCCAGTGTCAGTTCCCAGGCTGATCCTTGGCCTGTATCACACTGCACCCACCACTCCCTCTGACTGTGCACAGTCAAACAAACACCTTTTTGCTTTTACCAAACACATTTTCTGCTCCTAAGCCAAGCACAGGAAGCCCCTCTCCTGCAGTCCTCAGAAATGATCAGAAAAATAATCATTATCTAAGGACTCAACAACTGCTTCCATTCCCAGAGTTTTATTTTACACTCAGCCCTTCCTGCAAGGAAATGTGGCAGTGAGACCCTAAAGCCACCTGGCAGCTGGAATGTCCCCACAGCTTTAGGAATTGATACCTTTTTTTGGGTTTGGATTAATAAATTAGGAACAATGACTGTTTCCTCCAGCTTTACCTCACAGAGTGTCCCTCCCTCCTCGTCAGAGGAGCGCCTTGTCCTGGACCTCTTGGCTCCACGAGGAGAAGAAGCCGTGCTCTCCACATCGCTCTCCAGCAAGCTCTGCAGGGCAAGAGATGCAGAATGCTCTCAAACCACCATGCCACAATCAATAACTGCTCCAAATAACACTTCAAAGATTCTCTTTCAGCCAAATGAATAGTAGAGCATTGAGGAATGATTACTGGAAAGTCCAGGATGACTTACAAGTGTCCATGTGTTAAAATAGAGTGTTCTCCTGCCTCAGACACAGAGCTCTGTGCTGAGCACCCAGACCTTTGCACAAGCTGCATTTACCTCTTCTGCAGTCTCATCCTCATCTTCATCATCAGGCTGGTATTCTTCATCAGAGGAATCATCTTCCTCCAGAGGAATGTCCACGAACTGAGGTGGCTGCACACAAGAGAAAGAGGGTGACCACTGTTAACAGGCAGGAGGAGGAGCTGCACTCTAAGGGAGCAAATATTTCACACTGAGGAAACACCCTGCAGCTCAGAAAGGAAATCCTGAAGAAACCAAAGAAACAAATTGCTAAAAGATTGGCAGAGGAAAGCAAGTGGTTTGAGAAGGTGCAAGAACAAGCACAAATCATTTAGTATTTATATGATGGAAACTGCATGAGCAGACACCAGCTCAGAGATGGTTTTAGGACACGAGTCTGTTCCAGCCCTCCCAAAGATCTCTGCCTCAGCAGGAAGCCTCCAGCATGGTCTCCCCTTTCCCAGCAATAATTCACTTACCTTCATCTCGTTTGCCTTCTTAATTGGAGAAATGTTCCACGTTGGGATCACCTAGGGACAGCAGAGACACTTGGGCTGTGTCACACAGGCAGGGACAATGTCATCAGCCTAAGGAGCACCTGAGCTTGTGACCTTCATCTCCACAGTGGCCAAGCAACAACAGAGCTCAAACAAAGCCTTCAAATCTCCCATGGCATCTCCAGGAAGCAACTTCAGGACAATGGACACTGGGAATTCACTGCCCTTCCCGACCCTCACCTGGCTCTGTGCTGCACAGCTCAAATGAATCCTTTTTTTTTTAAACACTGTTTTAACTGATTTTTTTCATTTCAAGACTTAAACCACATTTATGCTTCTCTTAGAGGGTCACACAAGCAAAGCCATTCACAGAACAACAGAACAGGCTGAATTGGAATGAGTCCAACCCCTGGCCCTGCACAGACACCCCAACAACCTCACCCTGTGCATCCCTGGGAGCGTTGTCCAAATTATCCTGGAGCTCTGGAAGCCTCAGAGCTGTGCCCATTCCCTGGGGAGCCTGGGCAGTGCCAACACCTCTGGGGGAAGAACCTTTCCCTGACACCCAACCTAAACCTCCCTGACACAGCTCCAGCCACTCCCTGTGGTCCTGTCACCGTCACAAAGAGCAGAAGTTGGAGCTGCCCCTTGGGCAAGGGGAAGGTGCAACAGGAAAAGCAGATTTTTACTTACTCCTCCTTTCTCCACAACTTCCTTCAGTTTGGAACGAGTCATTTTGGGCTCCTGAGAGTTTAAAACAAGACAACAGCAACAAATTCAGTCCTTTTATTAACAACAGACTTTTCCCCAGCAACTCTTTACTATGAAGCTCTCCTCTTTTTTTAAGTTAATTACCTTTAAATTCACTACCTTTAAATTAATTACATTTCAGACATCACCATAGTAACCCCAAAAATAAGTCCTCATATTTCTGTTCCATAATTTACACTCTTCATCCAGGTGGCAAATCTGATAACGAAACCTAATTATTATAACAGGTTTATATTCTTATTTGGTCTACCTCTTCTCCCCACATCCCATTATGGCCCAGGAAGGCAAAGTGGAGAAGGCCTTGTGCACTTGGAACAACTGATAAAACAAAGTGAGCAAGGCTATTACTTACAAATAAAGGAATATCTTCTGTCTCACTGATGGCTGCTTTCATCATGGCCACCACGTGTTCATTTGTGATCACCTCCTAAAGGAACACACAAAACCAGGATGTTTATTAAACAAAACCAGACAATATAACTTGTGTTAGAATAAACTACCTGGAAATATGATGGGGGAATGCTCAGTGTGCTACAGGCTTTGTAATGACACAGCAGCAAAAATGATTGTTCAGAGATCAAACAGTAAAATTGAAAGCAGTGATTATAACATTTGCACTACATTCTCTGTGAATGCTCCCCAGGAAAAAAATCCCAGCAGAGAGAAAGAAAACAGTCAAAACAGAAGCCCACACCAGTTTCCCTGATATCAGTAATCAGTCATGTCATGTAATCAGTAAAATGTGCTGATCCCAGTCACAAGAGAAATGCTGCTGTGCAGCTGCAACAGAAAACCTAAATCTTGATTAAACTTCAATCTTTAAGCACTCACAGGCTCCCAAAGCAAGGGTGCAAATCTCTGGAGAAAGTGTGGAATAATATCCAGTCTCTAAAACATTGTGCTACTGCATTCCAGCAAAGGCTGCATGCATTTGGGAGAAACAGGGGAAGGCAGGAGAGACACAACATCCCAGCCTGCATTTTCTGAATGCCTCCACAAGGCTCCAGGGAAGGCAGGTGACTGTGAGGAACCTCCCACAGCAGCACATGATAGAGAAAGGCATTAATTTGGGGCACTTGCACAGAATCCCGTGGTCAATCTGCCTCAAAGAACCATGGCAGTCCCCATGTTTGCCACAGGGATGGCAAAAAGGGAAAATATCTGAGATTACCTGGATCTGAACAATTCTTGGCTGCAGGGAAAACAAAAAGTACAATTTTTGATCCTGTGGGAAAATAAATATTATTGCTCTCTAGATCACACTCTGGGATGAACTGAAAAGACTTGACAGAGGTGTGGAGTTAAGAGATTCACTCCAAAGCTGTGACAGCACAAATATTCTTCTGAAATTCTCCTCTCTGGGAGTTGTGTGATGGACATTAACTAAAAGTGATGCATTTCTGTCAGTACCACTAGAATTCCACCACAATTTTACGATGGAACAGCTCATTCAAAAGAGGAAACAGCTCACAGCCTACACCTGCCCACGTGGGCCCAGAAGGATCATTTTACTTCAGTTATTCCTGCTGTAACTGCTCAGGAAAAACAACCAGGCCCAGGTGCCAATGTAAGCACAGGGAAGCTGTGATGCCTTAAGTTTTAGCTTTCTTATTTTCCAGATTCTGTACTGCATTACTGAAAAGTATTATAAAGTGTTAGCAAGTTCTCTTCATAGTTCAGTCAAAACAATCCTTTTCCAGCCTGAGAACCAAGGACACCATCACAGCTTCAGGCCCAAAAAATGTCTAAACAGAGGTGAATTGAGGAGAGCAATCTGGGAGGATGGGACTTCACCACCTGAAGCTGTAATTGGACAATTGACCCCAATATGGAAATGGACAAAAACTTTAAAAAGTGTGAAAATTCATAACCCAGGGTCCATCTTGGGTAGAGCCTTGGCCAGGCTCTTGTACTGCCCAAGGTGTATTGTTTGAAGGCCTCTCTAATAAACCCCAACTTTATTCCTTTAACACTGGCTAGCCTCTGTTCTAGGTCTTTGAAGGCCTCTCTAATAAATCCCAACTTTATTCCTTTAACACTGGCTAGCCTCTGTTCTAGGTCTTTGAAGGCCTCTCTAATAAATCCCAACTTTATTCCTTCAACACTGGCTAGCCTCTGTTCTAAGTCTTTGGAGGCCTCTCTAATAAATCCCAACTTTATTCCTTCAACACTGGCTAGCCTCTGTTCTAGGTCTTTGAAGGCCTCTCTAATAAATCCCAACTTTATTCCTTTAACACTGGCTAGCCTCTGTTCTAGCTCAGCCTCTCAAGGCATCAACACCTGCTGGAAAATCCAGGTGAGTGGCACGGACACCACAGGATCCCATCTTCACAGATTCATTCACGGGATCCCCTCTTTACAGATTTATTAGCAGAGATCAGGACATCAAGAAGCAGGAACCCAGGAGCCCCCAGTGCTCCCTGGCAGCCCAGTCCCCCACACTCACGTGCAGGATGTTCCTCACGTTGACCACAGTCAGGTTGTGCTGTTTGGCTCCATCTTCCAGGGTGCGATCCAGGGACTCGTCCAGTTTGATATCACAGGACAAGGAGCCCTCTTCTTCCAGGCCTTTCCCTTCTCTTTTCCTTTTGGTCGCCTTCCTCCTCCTCTTTCTCCTCTCGACATCCTCCCCATCCTGCTCCTCTGAAAATTGGCAGAAACGGAATCTGAAACCTCGGCTGCTTCACATCCAGCACATTGTGAGAGGATGAGTTTGAAAATAAACACAAACTAGAATTCTGCAGCTACTGAAACAGCAGAACTTCCATCAGCTGATGCACCCAAACACAAACAGCCATGAGAACTAGAAAGTCTTTAGAATGATGGATTCAAGTTCTGCAGGACATGAAGCTCATGCAGCTGCCACCTGCTCCAGAATGATTTACAGAATGGCCTCAGCAGCCTTTTTACACTTTTAACAACATTGCAAGACTCCAGGTACCACACAGCAAGAACAGGTTACAGTTTCCAGGACTTAAAAAGCGTTTTCCTGTGTTGCTAACCCAGAGAGAGAAAAGAAACAATTTTCTCTTAAGCAGAGCAGACAAAAACTGCAGAGATCAACTCCAGCAAGTTCCACTGGGACACCTGTACTTTACTGAGACACTGAATTATGGAGCACAAGATGAAATCTTTAAAAAAAAACCCTGCACCTACACAGCCCCCACCATCTTCACAATTCCAGAATTTGCTGCATCAGTCACAGCATTTATCCAGTGGAATAAACAGCCCCAAATCCAAGTTTTCCCCACCACTCTGCTGGGACCACTCACCAGCTCTGGTGTTCTTCGGTGGCTTCATCGTGGTGGGATTTCTGGCAGCCACCTGCAGGGAGCTTCTCCCTGGAGACTCTGGCACTGCACCAGGGCTTTCACTTGGATATGGATCCCGCTGGGAACTCACTTCCACCTCTGTGTACAGCTTAGGGATTTTCCCTGGAAACAGAACACCCAGCTGTAGCCAGGCACACCACAGGGACACACAGAGCAAAGATAACACACCAGTGTGTGCTACATTGAACCCTAACAAATCAACTTTCCATTGAATTTCCCACTCAAACCCATCAAACCAACTGAACTCAGCCAGGGCAGCAGCAGCTCCATCCAGCTGGAAACAGAAATCCCATTCCAGCGATTTCAGCCTCGCTCCTTCACTATCAGCTGGGCACAAACCCACCCCTGTCACAACTTCCAGAACCCGGTGATTTGTTCAAAACAAATTGAATTGGGTTGTAATTCCTGTTGTACAAATGGAACTGTCACGGGAGGGGCGAGCAGACCTCACAGCCCATCAGTGCCATGGCAGGGCCACCTTCCACTGTCCCACCGGGCCTTGGACACTGCCAGGGATGAGGAAAAGACCTCATATTCATTCTAATCTATAACACTTCCAAGGGAAAACAATACCAAAACAAAATAAACATCACAAAATCCCAGGGCCCAAAGCCGCCGCCCCTCCCGGTACCTTCCGCCGCCGGACTGCCGGGGCCCGCGGGGAGCTCCTGCCCGGGGCCCGGGGCCACTCTCCCGGGGGGTTTCCTCCCGCCCTTCGGCGAGGCCTCCCCGGGCCCCCTCCCCGCGGGCCTGGCCGAGCCGCCGCCATCGGCAGCTCCGGTGGCGGCGGAGCCTCCGGGCAGCTCCGCGTCCTCCCCGCGCTCCCTCGGGCTCGGCGGCCCCGCCGCCGCCGCTCTGCGCTTCTTGCAGGGCAGCATCTTCAGCGCCAGCGCCATGGCGGCCGCGGGGCCGCTGCGGGGCTGCTCCGGGGCTGCTGCGGGGCCGCTCCGGGGCCGCTCGGGGGCTGCTGCGGGGCCGCTGCGGGGCCGCTCCGGGGCTGCTGCGGGCCCCGCTCGGGCCGCCCGGTCCCGCTCCCCGCGCAGGAAGCGGAAGCGCCCGGGGCTCGCCCCGCGCATGCGCGGCCGGGCCCGGTCCCCGGCGGGGCCCCGGTGAGGCGGGGCTGGGGGGGGGCACCGAGCGCCGTCACCGCCATCTTCACCGGGGGCCGCCGCCGGGGCCCGCTGCGACCCCCCGCACACAGCGGGACACGCACACACACACAGCCCGCGGCACCGCGCCCGCTGCCGGCCCCCCGCCCGCCTCTGCCGCCGGGGCTGTCCCCTTGGAGCGCAGCGGGTCCTCCCGGTGCTGCCGCCCGCGGGCCCGGTGCCGTCGCCTCCCGGTGGGAGCGCGGCTGAGGCACAGCGGGCACACGCCCCGCGGCTCCGTGCCCGGAGCCCCGACAGTTGCCGAGTCACCGCCGGGCGGGGCCGCGGCGGGCGGGGCGGGGCCGGGCGGGGCGAGCGCCGCAGCGGGACCAGTCGGCAGCTCCTGCATCCCGGCCGCGAGAGCATCCTCCGCACCGGGCCCCGCACCCCCGCGGCCCGCCCGGGCCATGGCCGAGATCACCAGTGTCCACCCCGGCTTCGGTGAGTGGGGCCGGCCCGCGGCGGCCCCGGCTGCGGCCCGTCCGCCCCGGCGGAGCCCCGAGAGGCGTCCCCGGGGCCGGGCCGTGCGCGGCTCCTTCGGCCCCGCTCTCTCCGCGCGGGGACGGGAGCGCCGCTCCGGGGCCTCCGCACCCGCCGGCAGCGGCCCCGGCCCCTCGGCATCCCCCGGGCCCTCGGCATCCCCCGGCCCCTCAGCGCCTCTCGGCCCCTCAGCATCCCCCGCCCCGGTCCCTCAGCATCCCGCGGCCCCTCCGCCCCCGCCGGCCGGGCGATGCTGCTCCCCCCGCGGCCGCCGCTCGCCGCCCGCTGCTGGGGCGGTGCCAGCGCTCGGCCGCGGAAGCGGGGCCGGTGCCCGCGGTCGGTGGCGGAGCGGGGGCCGGTGGCAGGTGCAGACCGGGCCGATGACGTGATGTCTGTGCCGGGCCGCGCCGCGCCCCGGCCTTTGTTCGAGCTCCCCGGGGCGGCTGCGGCACCGGCACCGGCGCCACAAGGCGGGGCCCGCCCGGGGCACCGGGGGATGCTCGGGGAGCGGCGGCGGCGGCGGCGGGGCCCGGGCGGGGTGGGGGGAAGCGGCCCGGCCGGTACCGGGGGCGATGCAGAAGCTCCAAAGCCCGCTCAGCCCCGCTCGCTTTATTTTCGGGATGGTTTTTGGTGCAGCCCCGGGGTGAGCGGGGCGGGGGCCGCAGCTCCGGGGGTTCCTCCAGAGCTGAGCACCCAAAGCGCTGCCCCCGCCTGTCCTGCAGCACCCAGCGACCTTCCCTGGGCTCGGCACGGGTGCTGCGCTTCCTCTGAACCCCGAAATGCTCGGGGATAGATATTCCTGCATCCAGCAGCGTTTATCTCATGGAAAACGGACCCGCTTCCCTCTTACCTTGTGTTTCCTGGGATCCGAGAGCCACGTGCTGTCACCATTTAACCATTGGCCACCATTGGGTATCCTTAGCAAACATCGCGTTTAAAAGGACGTTTTCAGTAATTTTTGGTCAAATTGAAGCGTCACATCGGAACAAAGACCTCTGCCACAAAGTTTGGATTTAAAAAAGCACAGTTCTGCTGTGTTGGAGGGAGGTGTGAGGCTGTGCCGCCACTTCAGGTGGACCTTGGGCGTGGGGAGTGCTCTGAAAGATGCAAAAGCTCCACTAAAATTGGGTTTAGGCAGCTTTAGATCAGTGTAGGGAATTATGGAGACAGAACTAATGGATGGATGGAATGATTATATAAATAGGAGCCTTCAGCCAGGACGAGGGGGATTGGGAATAACTGAGGCACCAACAGGGACTGGATGAGATGAGACACAGCAAACCTCAAGCCACATCACGAGGCTGAGGAGCTCTTTGCCACAGAACATCATGGGAGTCAAATGTAAGACTTGAAATAATATTTAAAATAATATTTAGAGTTGAAATAATTTTTGGAGTTACGATCATTCAGTGAGAGAAAAGATTTATTTGGTGCTTTCTGGTGTCGCTGTTGGGTGCTGCTTCTGAAATTGTCCCATCAGAGCTGCAGGAAATGAAGCTACAAGAGCTGGTCCTGTGAGGACACAATAGAAACAAAACACACACCAAGAAATAAGAATAAAAACAAGAATGGAGTTTCAGCATTTTTCTTACATATCCACCAAAGCCTTTTAAGCTGAGTTGTCTCCAAATGAGCTGTTAAAGACCATTTGCCTCATATCAAACATTAAATAACAAACTGAAGTCGGGTTTTTTGGGGTGGTGTTTTGTCAATATTGTGAATTCTTCTTGCTTTAGTTAATTTAAGGCTCTGCAGTGAGACCTGGGACAGGTTTCTCTGTGGAATCAATCATGACAGCCAGCTGCAGGTCACAGAGGTTTCTGTCTAACTAAAAGTGGTTTTTCGAGTTCTGGGAGCTGGCAAAATAATCTTCCCTGAGTCTGTCAGGTGCTCAGTTTACAGCCTCAGTAAATGGTGATGTGGGAAGAACAGAAAAAATCCAAAGTCGTGGTGCTCTCTGTAGCTTCAAGGATGAGGTTAGAAGATTATTTCCTCCTGTTTGTGCTACAGAATGAAGAGGAAAATGAGACAAGTTTATCCTTTTTTTGAACCAGCTGTCTCATTTGGGTACAGCCACGATTGCCATGACAAGGGTTTTTGGTAAAGGAGTGGTTTGTACAATTTGTGAAAGAAAGAGACATAGGCTTAGAGGGCTTTTTGTTTGTTTACTGACTTCCAAAAAAAAAAAAAAAAAAAGAAAATTGCTTTAAAACCAAAAATACAAAAATAAGTTACATGAAGAGCCTGGCTCTACCTTCCTAAAACCTCCCACTGAGAAACTGAGCACAGCAAAAAATCCCCTCTTTTCCTCCCCTTTTAGGAGTGAACAACCCCAGCTCTTTTTGCAGCTCCTTCTCTTCCATCCTCATCCTCCCCAGTCCTCTCAGAATCGCTGGGGGATGTCAGTGCTGTGTCCTGGGGAGCTCAGCACCACTGGTTTCATTCTGTGCCTTGGTAAAACTTCTCCAAAGTCATCCATTAGCAAATAAGCAGATAAAAATAAACACGGATTGTTTTGGGTTTTTTTTAATTTATTCTGCCTTGCCATTACTGATTAACACAGTTGGCATAAAATCTAGAAAATATCAGATAATCCCTAAATCCAAGCCCAGGATTTTCTGTCTGTTGGTTTGGACACTGGATTTCCATGGGAGATTTCATGTTTAGCCTTGGCCTCAACCACAAGGGCCAGGGCAAAACAACCATTTCAGGGCAAAGGGATATTTTAAAAATTGATAACAAAGGCTATCTCAGATCCAGCATTATGGCCAGATTTATTACTCCCTTCCTGTTGTGAAAACACAATTGTGTAACGTTCCTGAACAGGGCATTAAAAAAATAAAAGAAAATGCTTCCTGCACATCAAGAGCCCGCGTTCCTATGGAGATGCTGGTGATGCAGGAGCTGGGTTTGGCAAGATAAGGCAATCAACAGTTTGAGATCCTCAGCTCATGGAGCACGGGTCAGGCGTGCCTTAGGAGTGTGAGAAATGAATTTAGAAACAGAAGCCATGTCTGGGGAAGCTGTGACAGGCGGATCCCAGAATTCAGAGCACGACAGGACTGTGTAGATCTGCAGCCAGGTGTGCTGGGGCCCCAGCTCCGTCCTCACTGCCTTGTCTTCCCACAGATGTGTCTCCCGTGGTGGCAGGACTCATTGGAGCCACTGTCCTGGTGGTTTCTGTCTCAGTCACAGTCTTTGTGTGGACATGCTGTCACCAGCAAGCAGAAAAGAAGCACAAAACCCCCCCCTACAAATTCATTCACATGCTGAAAGGCATCAGCATCTACCCGGAGACCTTGAGCAACAAGAAGAAAATCAACCGGATCCGGAGAGACAAGGGCGGCGCCGCCAAGGAGGGGGGCAGGGGGAACCTCCTGGTGGATGCTGCTGAATCAGGGTTGATGGGACCCAACAAGGCTCCAGAAGGACCCCCCCACGTCGACCAGCTCCCCATCAAAGTTGATTACGGAGATGAACTCAGCCCAGATCAAAGCCTCACTCCAGGAGGGAGTAAAACCTCCTCTCCCTCTTCCCCGGGCGACGACGTCATGCTGGGAGACCTGACTTTCTCAGTGGACTACAACTTCCCCAAAAAGGCGCTGGTGGTCACCATCCAGGAGGCTCACGGGCTGCCCGTGATGGACGAGCACACCCAGAGCTCCGACCCCTACATCAAGATGACGATTCTGCCCGACAAGAGGCACCGCGTCAAGACCCGCGTGCTCCGCAAGACCCTGGAGCCGGTGTTCGACGAGACCTTCACCTTCTACGGGATCCCCTACAGCCAGCTCCAGGACCTGGTGCTGCACTTCCTCGTGCTCAGCTTCGACCGCTTCTCCAGGGATGATGTGATTGGGGAGGTGATGGTGCCCCTGGCAGGGGTGGATCCGAGCACTGGCAAGGTCCAGCTGACCAGGGAGATCCTCAAAAGGAACATACAGGTAAGTCACTTTTGTGCAGGGTGACTCTTTGCCTTGTGTTTGATGCCAGAGCTGTTGATCCGTGGTTTAACAAGCAGATCCTCAGCTTTGAAGGCTGATTTTTCCCCAGATGTGTGGTTTTGGTGTGATGTGGTTGTGGTTTTAGTTGGGTGCTTCTCTGCTGTGTGGTGATGGCGATTGGAAAAGGTTTTGTCACTCCTGAGGCGCAGGAATGATGAATGTTATGATGGATGGTGCCAAGAAAAAAGGCAAATTCCCATCTCCAAATAAAAGCTGATGTGATAATAGGACATTCATCTGCAAACCTGACTGAGAGAGGGAGATTTCTCTGATCTGACCACTTTAGACCCCTCTACTTGGAATTATTTACAGCTGAATTGTGGCTGTAAAATGTGTCAGCAGAGCCTGACCAGATTCTCCTTGTCCTGGAGCAGAAATCAGCTCCCAGGAATCCCACCTGAGATAGGTTGGATTGGGAACAAAATGCAGACATCTAAAATTTGGTGTAAATGAATCCCAGTGAAAGGAATCCCACTCTCAGTGCCTGGTGTTGTAAACAAAGGGATGAGCACTCTGGAGCAGATGTTTGTGTGCTCAAGAGGAGGAGGAGGAGGCACTTCTGATTTTAATCTTCTTGCTCAGTTGATTGCAGGTCCAAAAGCAAAAGACATTTGGGCTCACTTATTGCTGCAACATCTTGAAAATCGTTGCTGGGCTCTATAAAATCCTTCCTTATGTCCTGAAATGGAATTATTTAATTTGAAATGTTTCTACTTTATGGGGTGTTTATCTTTTTTTTTTATTATTAATATTATTTATAGGAGATTTTATGTCAATGACCCCAACAAAACAAGAGTTCTGGTAATTACTTTGCTGTTCTTCAGTTCTAGGGATTCTTTGTATTGTGATAAAACAAGTGGCTGGTTCAGGGTCTTTAATATTATTTTTTTTCAGTGCAATGACTGGATCTCTTAGAAGTAATAGATTAAAAATAGAGGGGAAAAAGAGATTCAAAAAAATAAATCAAGGATGCAAATTATTTAACACTTGGTAGTAATCAAAAATTTATTTACCTTGGTGCCAGATGTGCATGCTTGAAAAATCTGCATCATTCCACGGAGCCAAACTGAACAAAGTCTGTCAGGAGGTTTCAAAATGTGGGATACAGAACTGCATTTAACACTCAGTAATGAGCCAGTGACCCAAGGCAGGCCTCCCTCCCATCCTAGTGAACATTCCCAGGAGTTTCTAACTGGCAATCACAAACTGAAAATTACTTTGAAGCAGAATCCCAGAGTGATTTGGGTTGGGAGGGACCTTAAAGATCAACTCACTCCAACCCCATGCCATGGGCAGGGACACCTTAAGACCAGAAGAACCCCCAAAACTCTTAATAACATCCTCACCCCCAAAAAAATCTCTCCTTGGCTGTTGTGTTCTGTATCCAAGGAGCCAAAGTTCCAAACATTTCCCTTCCAGGCCCAGGAACTTGCTCATATATTTGTTCTCCTCCCAAAATTGGACTTCCATGGTCCTTGTGAGTCCCTTCCAACACAGGAGAGTGATTCCATGCTTTTAAAAAACTTGTGTTAAACACACAGGAACCACTCAAATAAAAAAGAAACCAATGAAAATGAGCATTTTCCAGGCTGAAATTCACACTCTGCGTTTTCCCCTCTAAGCTGAGCAGAGGAGTGAGGACAGAACTTCACCTCAGAGCACAGAATGAGGCATTTGTGCTTCACTGTTCTGAAAGGAGGAAAATCCCTTCCTTGGAGCCTCACTGACCCTCTGCCACCTCCCAGTCCCTGCTGGGGAAGGGGGAGGTTTGGGAGAATTTGGGGGAATTTGGGAGAATTTGGGAGAGAGCCCAAAGTTTCAGCAGCTCTGTGAGTGCCACCACAAGAGTTCCCAGCCCTGGCTAGTGCTGTTCACCTTGACAGCAAATAAACTCCATCTCAATTAGTGCCAGCTCAGTGGAAGTTAACACACACCATCTGGAAACCAAAACTAATTATCTTAATGTTATGTTAATGCAATGTTACTCTTTGAAAGAATGCACAGCAGGATTTACTGAGATCTGAGATAAAACCTGCTCTGCTTTTATCTTCCTTTAATCTTCATCCTGTAGTTTTGCAGGCTGAACTGATGGTGAGACTGTCAGGACACTCCTGAAGAGCCTGAGCTCTTCAGCTACTGAAGCTCCACAAAAAATCAGTGGGATTTGAGCTCCTAAACCCCTCAGAGCCCCAAAGGCAGCTTTGGCCACTCTCAGAAGGTCCCACCAGGTTTCCTCTCCTGGAGATGCAGAGTTCCAGGCTGTGGGGATGCTCAGAGCTGTGGGCTGAGCACGGGGTGGTTTCCCTGCTCCAGCTGAGGCACCGAGAACAACCTGGGGCTCATTTCCTTTAGGCATTTACTACAAAGAAAGGAAATTTCTGGTGACCACCAGAAATTGCTGCTGTGTCTAAGAGCACCTTGTCCTGACCAGCTGTGTGTGTTTCACCCTGCCAGAAGTGCATCAGCAGAGGGGAGCTGCAGGTGTCCCTGTCCTACCAGCCCGTGGCACAGAGAATGACGGTGGTGGTGCTGAAAGCCAGGCATTTGCCAAAGATGGACATCACTGGCCTCTCAGGTAGAAGCTATTTTCTCCAGCTCTGAGTGGGTGGGAAAAAGATAAATCCCCAAGTTCACTTGCAGGGCTTTTCCCTTGTTTTTAGCTGAAGATTTTCACTGTTTACACGTTTTTCCTCAAATTCTTCTTCAGGGTGATGGGCTGCTCTGAGTGCTCCATGCTTCAGCTGTGGGTGGTTGTGCAGAGCAGCACAAATCCTTTCTGCTGGGAGCCCTGGTTTATGCAGGCAGGGTTTGGTGAAGGCAGCAGCTCTCTGTGCTGGATCCAGAACAGCCTGGATCCGTGGGATCCATGGGATCTGTGGGATTCGTGGGATCTGTGGGATTCATGGGATCTGTGGGATTCGTGGGATTCATGGGATCTATGGGATTCGTGGGATCTGTGGGATCTGTGGGATCTGTGGGATCCATGGGCTGAGGCCAATGGTGTGAGGAAAACTGGGAATGGCCCTGGCTGGCAGGGGCTGGACACGAGCCCAGATGTGCTCAGGTGTGCCCAGATGTGCTCAGGTGTGCCCAGGTGTGCCCAGGTGTGCCCAGATGTGCCCAGGTGTGCACAATGGCACCTGTCCTGGACCAGCCCCAGTGTGGGCACAGGAGCAGAGCACTGCCCATCCCCTGTGCTGGCTCTGCTGAGGGGCCTCAAATCCTGGGGTCTGTTTTGGGCTCCTCATTTCAAGAAAGAGATTGAGGGGCTGGAGAATTCCTGAAGGAGCTGAGAAGGGGCTGGAGAATTCCTGAGGGAGCTGGGAAGGGGCTGGAGAATTCCTGAGGGAGCTGGGAAGGGGCTGGAGAATTCCTGAGGGAGCTGGGAAGGGGCTGGAGAATTCCTGAGGGAGCTGGGAAGGGGCTCAGGCTGGAGCAAAGGAGGCTCAGGGGGAATTTCTGGCTCTGCACAAGTCCCTGACAGCCGGGGGGGTCGGGATTTCTCCCAGGGAACAGCGACAGGAGAACAGGGAATGGTCTCAGGCTGGGCCAGGGGAGGCTCAGGGTGGAGAACAGCAGGAATTTCCCCATGGAAAGGGGGTCAGGCAGGGAGATCTGCCCAGGGAGCTTTGGAGGTGTCCAAGGAGGTGACACTCAGAGCTCTGGGCTGGGGACAAGGTGGGGATTGGGCTGGATGGGTTGGGAGGGATTTTCCAATCTCAGTCATTCCAGGACTCTGGGGCTCTGTGGTCCTGGTTCCACGGCTGGAGGAGGGGGACAAGTGTGACAAGGAGCAGTGACAGACTCAGAGTGGAGAGGAGGAATTAGAGCCAGTTCTGGCCTGGTGTTTTGGGTGTTTGCATTTTTGTTGTTTGTGCTGGGTTTGTTCTTGTGCTGTTGCAGCTGTCCTGGCTTTCCTGTTTCACAGATTTTCACACTCCTGAATCCCCTCAGCAAAGTCTCCTTTAGGATTACGGGGAAATGGCTGGAATCAATTTGAGAGTCAATAACAGCCTGACTGAGAGTAAACATGGTCCTGGTTTTGCAGTTTCTCTGGGCACCTCAGAGGGAATGCAGACTAGGCTTAATTATTGTAGGCCCCACATTTCACTCTTTCTTTAAGGAAAACAAAAAAACAAAAAAAAAAAGAAAAGCTGTGCATGTGTATTCTCCAACCACAGGATAAAATTTTCAGTGATGTTCCACCTGCAGAATCTTGTGACTAACACTGTTTATTTATATGATCTTTGTATTATGCATAAGCCCATTTCAGCTGGGTGAAAAAAAAAAAGGTGAAAAAGAGGCAGTGCCTGCTGGGCAAGGCCCTTCCAGCTTCAAAACTTGTGTGTAATGAAAGAAAAAAAATCCCTCAGTGCCTGGTATCTTGATTGTAATCCTCCAGCAGTGTCTGCATAAAGAGCAGCTGCCCAAGGGCTGGGGGAGGCTGGGGGGAAAAGGGAGGCTTTGTTTGAAACTTTATTCTTTCCCAGTACCTTCCACTGGCAGCATTTCCCATCTGTAAATTATTGGAACTGCCTGGAGCCTTTGTTGGGCTGTGTCCTGAGCAAGGGTGGGGTGCTGAGTCTGGGAACAGAGGGATTTGGGGTGAACTCCCAGTGCTGGAAGGAGCCAGCAGGGAGAGGGATTGTTTTTGAGGGGCTGGAGTGGCAGGACAAGGGAGAATGGCTTCAAACTGACAGAGGGCAGTGCTAGACAGGATTTGGGGAAGGAATTCTTCCCTGGGAGGGTGGGGAGGCCCTGGATGCCCAGAGAAGCTGTGGATCCCTGGATGCCCCTGGATCCCTGGCAGTGCCCAAGGCCGGGTTGGAGCCAGCTGGGGTAGTGCAAGGGGGTGGAACGGGATTTTTGAGTCCCTCCCAGCCCAAACCAGCGTGTGCCAGTGATTCCCAGCCTGTGCTGGAGCTCTCCTGGGCCGTGTCATTGGTTCCTCCCTCTCCCCCCAGCAGACCCCTACGTCAAGGTGAACGTTTACTACGGGCGCAAGCGCATCGCCAAGAAGAAGACCCACGTCAAGAAGTGCACTTTGAACCCCGTCTTCAACGAGTCCTTCATCTACGACATCCCCGTGGATCTGCTGCCCGACATCAGCATCGAGTTCCTGGTGATCGACTTTGACCGCACCACCAAGAACGAGGTGGTGGGGAGGCTGATCCTGGGCGCTCACAGCGGCAGCGCGGCCGGCGCCGAGCACTGGCGCGAGGTTTGTGACAGCCCCAGGAAAGCAGTGGCCAAATGGCACAGCCTGAGCGAGTACTGACCCCCCCTAGGACAGACTTAAACCTTGTTTTAGCTGTAGGACTAAACTACTTTACGTTGAGAAGCAGCAGCTGATTGGTTCTTTAGTGATGTGGTTTTTGCAGGGCACTAAAATTCTAAGGAGCATTAAAAACGATGGGGAATAAATAATAAATAATAATAATAAAAAAAAAAAAGGTACCACGAATATATATAACAGTGTAATCACGCTATTGCATGCCTACTACAAACTGAAATTAGTATAACTGCCAATATCAAGTTGCAGGTTTTAATACAATTATCTGTCACTATGGAAGTTGTGTTTGTGCCGAGCTGTCTTTGCTGGTATTCACCAAGATTGGCCTGTCTTCATTAGGCTTCTCCCAAAGTTTCTGAATTCTGCTGTTTAACCTCTAGTTTCTTGTTAGTTTTGCCTGCCCATTGGTTCTTGCAGTTCTGTTCTGTGCTGGTTTGGGAGTCCCAACCGCGTTTCCATGTAGAGCTGGGTTAGAATTCTGCACTGGCACAAAAGGAAAAAATACAGGGAAAATGGCACTGGCCTGCAGAGAAGAAACAATTCTGTGTCAGGCACCGAAATCCTCGTTGTTGGGATGTACCTGGGGAGCTGGGAGGTCACAACATCCAAGACTTGACTCTAAAATCCAAACCCCAAAGAACTGATCCCGTTGTTTTTGCCACGTGGGGGTCACACAGGCAGGATCTCACAAATTGTAGGAACTGGGGAAATCCTGCTCAGTTTCATTTGATTTAATCTTGTCTGAGCGTGAAGGGCCCAAGAAAATCCAAGCACTGATGTGTCATGGATTGGTAAGGAAACTCTTAAACTTTAAATGTTAAATTCTACCTGGCTGATAATTTCTGTTTAAGGGCAAAACAAAGCTGAGACAGGGAAAGGTCCTGGAGGCAGAGCTTGTCCATGAAAAGGTGACAAAGCTTCCCTTCATCCATGTCAGTTTGCATCAGACATGATCCTGCAGTCACCTAAGAGCCAGCTCCCAAAAGAGGAGTAAACACAGGGAGGGCAAAGCACTAAAAACGTGCCAGACCTGGAATCCTGAAATCCTGGAATCCTGAAATCCTGAAATCCTGAAATCCTGACTGACTCCTGAGTCTGGGAACCACCTGCAGGGGGAAGGATGGCCCTGACCAGAGGGACCTTGAGCACTTCAGGCTGTTTTAACCCTGCAGAGTCAGGAGTTTGGAACAGAAGTTCATAAAGTTTGGCAGCAGCTGCCTGAGATCTGGATGTGAGCAGAGCATCCTGGCATGTCACTGGATTTGGGGATTCTGGCCACAGCCCAGCCAGGGCACAGATAAGGGTGATAACTGGCAGGAAATAATTCATGGTAACCTGTGCTGGTGAATTTTGCAGAAATAATTATAAGTGAAATTGTTCCTGGGCTCTCCAATGGAAATGCAAAAGCAGAATTGGGTTTGCAGAGGCTCCTGCAGAGCCCCAGGTTTTCAGGAAACCTTTGGTTGCTCCCAGGCAGCCAGTCTGCTCTGAGCCCTGTGGGATGCAAATAGGAATGCAAATAACAGATTATCATTTTTTAAAAATTAAGATCAGTTATTTACTTAGAGGACTTGACTGCTGAATTTTAGATCCCTGTTGGAAGAATGATCCATTTCACCTCCTCTCCCCTGCAATAACTGAGCGAGGCTGGTTCCCCCCGAGGCAGCAGCTCTGTATGAACAGACAGCACTTTGTGAGCTGCCATCACTTTGGCATCTCTTCCCGAGGCATTATTTTTGGAAAGCTGATTTTTCTCACTCACAGCCACTTCCTCACTGGCCCTCCCTCCCAGGCTGGGGCTCCTTGAGGCTGCAGCTCCATTTCTCAGCAGACACAAGCGTGGACTTTGTTCCCCCTTTACCTGTCCCCATGACCAGGATTTCTGCCTGAGGTTGTAGTAGATTTTATCAGTGTCTTAAATGTTTCTAGCTTGAGCTCTGTGGCTCAGAGCCACAGCCCAGAGAACGAATTCCCCCTTGGAAATTGCTGTAGATCTTTTTCAATCCTAGTTTTTTTGCACTAAGCAATTGCGTTGCTGCAATTCAAGCAAGTGTCACGACTTTTTCTCGGGACATGCTTTGCAACACCACTCCAAAGATCTGACCAGGACTAACAGCAGCAACAAAATTCCCTTCTCCCTTCGGTGTGAAAAGCATGACTAAGCCTAGATGATCTTAAGATTCCTTTAGTTGCAAAGGAAAGATGAATTTCTTGTGAAGGAAACATGCTCAGGGTAAATAGACTTAGGCTATCGGGCAGGTAGGAGTAGCTCCAACACTCTTCTGGAATAATAGGAAACTGAAAATGTGCAGATATATATTTTTTAAAACATAAAATAGACAGTAAGTGACAGCGGACTCACTGTAAAATCTCCCAGGTGTGGTTATTCTTTACCTTGTGTCTTCTATTGTAAAATGAACTTGGACAGTTACAACTTTGTGTGAAAAAAAAAAAAAAAAAGAAAAAAGGCAAAAAACCTAATTCAACCTGTGTGAAACTGCATAATGCTATAAGCTAACCTACATTCTGTAATGCTACCTTGTATGTTGAATTTGTTAACGCACATTGAGCGTGCAAATAAAAATTAAATCACTTTAATTTTGCTGCCTGTGCTGTGTGTGACCGTGGGCAACAACCAACACAACTGAACACTCCAAGGATTTGCTTCTATAAATATGCATTTCTGCTGAAAATGTGTATTTAATTCACAGGAAAAGCACACACAGAATTAAATCTCAGAGGGATAAAGAAATGCAACAGAATCCTGGCACATTAAGTATTAAATAGAAGAGAGAAGAATTCAGGGTGACCTAATTTTGGCCATCCAGCACCTAAAGGAGCCAACAAGGAAGATGAAGAGAGACTATAAAGGCCTGGAGTGACAGGACAAGAGGGGAATGGCTTCAAACTGACAGGAAGGAGATTTAGTTTGGATTTTGGGAAGGAATTCCTCCCTGGCAGGGTGGGCAGGCCCTGGCACAGGTGCCCAGAGCAGCTGGGGCTGCCCCTGGATCCCTGGCAGTGCCCAAAGCCAGGCTGGACAGCGCTGGGAGCAGCCTGGGATGGTGAAGGTGTCCCTGCCATGGCTGGGCTGGGCTGGGATGAACTTTCAGGTCCTTCCCAACCCAAACCACTCCATAATTCCATGATAACCCTTTTTACCTAAGCCTCAGCCCATCCCAAAACATTCAGTAACCCACACAGCATTATAATCTGGTATAATCTGGTATAATCTGGTATAATTTGGCATGAACAGATATCATTAAATTGAATCTAAGTGGGAAGAAAGGACATTACATGGGCAGAAAAAGCAGCAGTTCAGCTCCAGGGTTTGTAACTCAGAGCCGTTCCTGGACCCCTGGTGAAAGCTGAATTCTCCAGGAATGTTTTTGTCCATCCTGATCCGTGCAAGACGCAGCAATCCCCCCTCAAGCACGGGGATTTGGCTTCTGGGGCTTGTTTTTCTGCAGCTGCCCATCACCACCACCCAGAACAGCATCGCTGGGCACAGAGCCACGGCTTTAGAAAAGGCCAAACAGCCCCGGGCTGGGTTTCCCCAGCAACAAATTCCAGCCTTAATTAAACCAAGAGCTCCCCAGCAGCAAAGAACCGACTTCCAGAGCTGCTTCAGGTGTCTCACCATGAGCTTCAGGTCCCATTTTCGAGGAGCCAGGAGGTTTCAGGCCAGGCTTTACAAAGAGGTGGGGATGACCCTGGAAAAGGAACGTGGCCATTGCGGCATTCCTCGGCACTCGGAGCACAGAACGATGATTTGGGGTTGGAAAGGACCTTAAAAATCATCCAGTCCCAATCTGGTCATCTCCCACATCTCCCACTCTCCCAGGTTGCTCCAAACCCCATCCAACCTGGCCTTGGACACCTGCAGGGGTTGGAGCAGCACCTGGAGGGGATGTCACAATGTCCCCTCCTTTCCTCGTGTGCCTCCTCCAACATCACCACAGGCAACACTGAAATCTCTCTCCAGCTCTACCTGGGACAAAGGCAAAACCAATCCCAGTGCAGCAGGGACTGTCCTGTCCCATCCCCAGGATCACCAGGGACAGGCTCAGCTGTTCCAGTCACAGTGGGGACGAGTTTATTGAGCTTGGCCAGAGTTCTGCTCCAGAGATTTGATTTGGCAGCCCAGAGAAGTTGCTGAAGACACAAAATTACCAGAAACCAGCAGGATTCTGCAGGTAATGAATGACCCAAAGGACTCAGGGCTGAGATAATCAGGGTAACCTAAATACAGCCTTCCAGGACCTGAAGGAGACCACAAAAATGAAGGAGAGAGATTATTTGCAAAGGCCTGGAATGACAGGACAAAGAGGAATGGCTTCACACTGACAGAGGAGAGGGTTAGATGGGATATTGGGAAGGAATTCCTCCCTGTGAGGGTGGGGAGGCCCTGGTTTTTTAGGCTTTTTTAGTCTTTTTAGTCTTTTTTAATCTTTTTAGTACTTAAATGCTAAAGGCATTTAAATGAAGCACTTAAATGAAGTGTCCAAGGCCAGGTTGGACACTGGGGCTTGGAGCAGCCTGGGGTGGTGGAAGGTGCCCATGGCAGAGGGTGGGACCGGGTGGGATTTAAGGTCCCTTCCTATTCTGGGATTCTGTGACTTGTGCAGGAATTCAAATGTGATGCTCAATCACACACAGAGGTTTATTTAACACTGATATTTCCCCTTCGTGTCCTCTGCACCATGACTGATCAGGGTGCTCCATCCCTTTCAGTGATTTATCGGGGCAATAACCAGAGTTATCGAGCAGTTGGCTGAAACTATTCAGTCACTGATTATCTTCTACTTATTGTGCAAAATGTGAAAGGGAATATCTCTTCATCCTTCTCTGCTTGACTCCTGCATCCAGCACTACACGCCTTCAAAAACCGGCGGGTTTCAGGTTCTTACCCCATTCAGCCGAACAGAAACAAAAGGATTTGCATCATAAAAAGAGAAAAAAAAAAAAAAAAAGAGAAAAAAGCGCCAACAGAATGGGTTCGCCAAGCCATGAAAAGAGAAATGGTTTTGTGGAGAGCATGGAAGCTCAGCCCCGACTCTCTTCCCACCTTCCCTGGCTCTGCCACTGAAAGCAGCGGGATTTCTCCGGGCGTTTGGCACACTCGGGTCTCTCCTCCTCCTCCTCCTCCTCCTCCTCCTGCCTTATCTAACTCCCCGCAGGAGCTGCTGGCGTTGCCAGGGCGATGTGAATCACACCCATGGCAGCGCTGCCTCGCTATTTCCCTCGAGCAGGAGCCCCAAAGGTTCCCTCGGTCCCTTCTTCCCCCTCATTGAGATGCAACAGCTGGATCTGAGCTCTGAACCAGCCATTCCAGCCCTGCGGAGACTCCGTTATTGCCGGGAATTGTCCAAATTGAATTGGAAATGGTCCAAAAAGTAAAGCCAAGAAAGACCCTCCAGAGCCTGCAGGGATTCCTGTGAGGAGCAGCTCGGGGAGCCTGGGGGAAAGGAGGCTCAGGGGGAATTTCTGGCTCTGCACAAGTCCCTGGCAGGAGGGGACAGCCGGGGGGGTCGGGATTTCTCCCAGGGAACAGCGACAGGAGAACAGGGAATGGTCTCAGGCTGGGCCAGGGGAGGCTCAGGGGGGAGAAGAGCAGGAATTTCCCCATGGAAAGGGGGTCAGGGCTTGGAAGTGCCCAGGGAGGTTTGGAGCGCCCATCCCTGGAGGTGCCCAAAGAAGGGATGGAGATGAGGATCAGGCACAGCTGGAACTCCATGGGCTGGGAGAGCTTTTCCAGCCTCAATCATTCCGTGATTCTATGGAAAAGCAAAGCCTGGAGCTGCTGTGCTGAGCAGATTCTGCGTGTCTGAGCTGCCAGCTCACTGCTGTGCCACAGACAGAGCCTGACCGCCAGGAAAAGGATTTATTGGGCCACTTGTAACAGGACAGGAAGGGAAAAACACACCAAGAGATAAGTAAAACATTAGTGAAACATTAGTGAAACATTAGTGGCAGAAGATAAAAACAAAAACAAACAAAAATGCCCCAAAAAACAAACAAAAAAAACCCCAAAAAACCAACAAACCCCCCCAATTCCCAAATCAATGCAATAAACACACACACACACAAAACCCCAAACCCTAAAAAATCCCAAAGCACCCAAAGTGCTGCTGAGCTGCTCAGCTCCTCCAGCTTCTCCCCAGCAGCAACACAAACCCTGTGGCAGCTGAGAGCAGAAGAGGAATTCATCTGCTCCTGGTGACTCATCCCAAAAGGACTCAGCAGCCACGTGGGAACATCCCAAAGCAGCCAGATCTTGGAAAAAAAACAATTAGCAGCGTTCCTAAAATAACCCAGAGGAGCCTGGAGCACGATGGGGATGGGAAGAGGAAGGTGAGACCTTCACCACATTCCCAGGATATGCTGGAGTCTGGGATTCAGAACGTGTGCCCTTGTTTGTGGTACTTAAAGACCCAGAAAAACACTGAATTTCATATAATATTAAATTCATGAGCAGGTTTTCATGGTGATACATGGGAACAACTGTTGAAGTTAGATAGAAAAAGCTAAAAGTGTGTGTGGATTAAAGAGTTTTCTTAAATCACTGGGTGAAAAAGTTAATTTAGAGAACAGGAGATGAGATGGAGGATTTAGGGTGTTGTCTCTTGTTCCTTCTGCTTTCTTCTTCATGTTCCTCTCCTAGAAGTTTTTGGGTGATAGTGATGGGACAGAAAATGCTGCAGTGCAGCACAGAGGTGAAGGGTCATTAAGTCATTAAGAAAAATAATACATGTGTATTGTTAATTGGGTAAAAATAAGAATAAAGATAAAAGAATATTTGGGTATTTCAGGGCCATTTTGTGCATCAGACACAGGGTGAGCCACAGGGCCTTGTTTGTACCATCAGAAAAAAGAAATGTACCAAATTACAAAGATTAACCTTGTGCAGCCAGCCTGGAGAGACCTGTCAAGTTTTGTGATGACCTTTTAATAAATAAACATGAGAAACAAGATTCTAACGAGCTCAGGAGTTTTCTTTGAATCACAAGAACTGAGATAAGCAGAGCTCCCCACCAGGGAGGATCCCAAAAGAATTCAGTCCAAAGGAAACAGAAAAATCCCAGAAGAGACAGAAAAATACAGAAGAGATGCAGCAGAAACAGAGAAAAAGAGTTTTTAAAGAAGAGGTCCAGGACACACTGATTTCAGTGGGACCCATCTGAGCCCTGAAAAGAATAAAAATCCATTTTATGTAACCTCAATTTTTATAAAATTTCAGGAATGCAGCTTTTCACAGGCAGCTCCTCACCTTGGTGTTTGTGCCTGAGAGAATATTTAATATAAAGACACCAAAATCACAGAGTTCAGACCTGTCCTTCCTGGCAATGAGGGGAACAAACAGCATCTCAAAAATGCAAAATGCACCAAGTGTGTCCCAGCACGATGCTGCTCCAAGGAGGAATTAAAAAGATGAGATCCAGGCATTAAAATCTCCTCAAAATGTCCCAAGGAGGAATTAAAAAGATGAGATCCAGGCATTAAAATCTCCTCACGATGCCCAGGGATGTGTCAGTCCCACCTGGGATGGGAATTCAGAACTCTGCAAGGAAGCAGGAAAATGAAAATGATGAAAATGAAAATGAAAATGAAAAATGAAAAATGAAAATGATGAAAATGAAAATGAAAATGAAAATGAAAATGAAAATGAAAATGAAAATGAAAAAGAAAAAAAATGAAAATTAAAATAATGAAAATGAAAAATGAAAATGAAAATGAAAATGAAAATGAAAATGAAAATGAAAATGAAAATGAAAAATGAAAATGATGAAAATGAAAAATGAAAATGATGAAAATGAAAATGAAAATGAAAAATGAAAATGAAAATGCAAATGAAAAATGAAAATGAAAATGATGAAAATGAAAATGAAAATGAAGATGAAAATGAAAATGAAAATGAAAAGTGTTGCCTCATGTCACAGGACAAAACCTGAGCTGATACTTTCAAATAATATTTTTTTTCTTATAAAACAGCAGAATATCAGAGCTGGTGGGGGGAAAAAAGTTTGGGAATAGTGGGGGGAAAGAGCCTTTACACAAAAAAGGCACAACCCAGGGGGAAAATTCCAGCATTCAACCCCACAGATTGCTCCAGGCACAATCAGTGTCTTGGCCACAAACAATCCACAGGTTTTTTGGGGTTTTTTAAAATAATTTCTGGTATTTTTTGCAAAGAATATCTGTATTTCTAAATAACTCAAATATTGAGCCCACATGAGGACTCTAGAGGAGAATTATTTCACTTTTCTTAATGTTCTCTGCATTTGAATAGCTGGAATACAGGAGAGGAAAAAGAGAAAGACAAACCACTCCAAAACCTTATGGCAAAGAGGATAAAAAGATGAAAATCATCTTTGAGATGTCCTGGCAATATTGGCTTTCCTGGTTCATGCATATCCTGTTTATGTTTATAAATTTCTTTAAATTTATAAAAAGGAAAATTTATAAGTCAATTGATAATTTATAAAATTTATAAATTAAATTTATGAAAAGGAAATTCTTTCCTTTTTAATCCCTTCTCAGTCATCCCAAGGTGATATTTTCCCCATCCTGAGCTTTGGCAATGCTTCAGAGGAGTTGTATTTCTATATTTCTAGGGTATTTTCTGTATTTCTATGATATTTTCTATATTTCTAGAGTATTTCCTTTATTTCTAGAGTATTTTTTCCTGTATTTCTAAGGAATTTCTATATTTCTAGGGTATTTCTATATTTCTACAATATTTTCTATATTTCTAGGGTATTTTCTATATTTCTAGAGTATTTTCTTTATTTCTAGGGTATTTCTTTATTTCTAGAATATTTTCTATATTTCTAGGGTATTTCTTTATTTCTAGAAAATTTTCTGTATTTCTAGAATATTTTCTATATTTCCAGGGTATTTTCTATATTTCTAGGGTATTTTTTTATTTCTAAAATATTTTCTATATTTCTAGGGTATTTTCTATATTTCCAGTGTATTTTCTGTATTTCTAGTGTATTTTCTATATTTCTAAGGTATTTCTATATTTCTACAATATTTTCCATATTTCTAGGGTATTTTCTATATTTCTAGAGTATTTTCTATATTTCTAGAGTATTTTCTATATTTCTAGGGTTTTTTCTATAGAATCATAAGAGGTTGGAACCACGCAGAGAAAAACAACACAGCTGGAAAATGTTCATATTTCAACAATTTAGCACCAGACTCACAGAATTTTTAGGCTTTGCACCACTTAAATGCCATCAACCAATTCTTTTTTCCCACACAAAGGAAGCATAAATTTAAATTTACAAGCACACCATGAACTTCCCTCCTTCAGCACTCCCAGGCTGAACAACCCCACCACAGATTTGACACATCCAATGCAAAGGTTTGTATTAAAAATTATATATATTGTGTCAAATAAAACAAACGTTCTGTGTACAAATTTATACGTGACAAAAAATAAAACTCTTTGAATAACACTGTGTAAAAAAAAAAACAAAACAAACCAAAAAGTGCTGGCTGCTGTTCTGCTCTACGAGTTCTAGAAGCAACAGGCTCACCAAAGGCATTAGGAAACACCTAAACTGCACTGCAGGACTCAGGTAAGGCACAGAATTCAGTTTTTTAGGGGTGGAAATATTCCTGTACAGCGTTCAGCACCTCTGCCAGGCTCCTTCAGCTGAGAGCTGATGGAGGTTTTAAGGAAAAACACTGGAAAATGCATCATCACCGTCAGGCCCTGGCTCTGAAACACCTGAGCAGCCCCAAAAATGCTTTGGAGCCACTTTTGAGCTCATTCCTCCTCCTCTTCCTCAGTCTTTGGCCAGCTGGAGATTTTATCTGAGTTTTAGACAGCTTTTAATCCAACAATGAGAAATCAGTGAAGGGACACACGTGGCTGCTCACACAGGAACGTGGAAGAGTCTGAAATTCTCAACAATCTCAATTCTCAGCCTTTTCCAAGCCCATTTTGGGATTCTGTGATTGCTGCCAGAGCAGAGTAGCACTGGGAGGAGATGAGAAATGGAAACCAGATTAAATGTTCAGCTCATCACAAAGCAAATGTAAAATGCAGCTTCTCATTTGTTTAAATCTTCCACAAGGAAAATATTCTTCAAAGCAACAGGCACAGGATTTCCAGTTCTATCTTAGGTAATAAGGAGATTTTTTACATATATTTATATATATATATATATATATTTTATCCTCACTTCCTTAACCAATCTTTTTACACCTGGGTTTTCAGTGTCCTGTGCAGCACAGACTGAGAGCACAGATCTGAGAGGAAGATCACTGAAGTCTAATCAGCTCTTTCACACTGAAGGCTTCCAGGCACTTGGTTCAGAGAAACTGCTTTTAACCACATCTGAGTCACCCAGCTGTGATGTGTCCAATTGTTAAACAGCAAAATCCAGAGGAGCACCAGGCACCTGATCCCAAAACTGCTGTAAAATCAATCAGCTGGAGGGCAAGGAGTCCATCCACGTGTGGAGGATCTGCCTCACAAGTAAATTGTTCTTTATGAGCATCAGGAGCTGCTGGGCCTGGGTTTCCCTGCTCTGCTCCAGGAACTGCGCTGGGAGAGCCTCAGCAGGATCAGGGAATGCCAGCTCTGGGCACAGAACCTCAGCATCAGCTGTTTTCTCTACAAAACAATTCCCACAGAATAGCTGGGAATGACTGCCAGAGACTCACACTCCCCAAAGTCACTGCTGCCCTTGGGATGACACAAACCTGGCTGAACAAGCCAGTGCTCCGTTCCCCCAGGGTTTGCAACAACAAGCCAGGGAGCTCCAAGCTGTGATTTCCCAGCACATCATGCTCCATGTGCACCTTCAGTGCTGTTTGCAGCAGGAAAATCCCACAGGTTCCTGCCCTGCTGCCAAGTCACAGCTGCCACAGGAACCTTTATGACAAAGGGTGGTGGAATTTGGAAGGGGCTGCTCAGGAGGTGGTGGAGTCACTGTCCCTGGAGGTGTTTAAAGGACTGGACGTGGCACTGAGTGTTCTGCTCTGGGTGCTGCTGGGTCACAGGTTGGACTCGACGATCCCAGAGGTGATCTGGAAATGATTTCTGTGATTCTGTCTTGTTTACATCCCACCTACAGCACTGCTGGTGAACTGATCACTTGGATGAACTTGCACACAAGCATTCCACGGCCATTTTCCTGGAAAGAAATCTGTTCCATGAGGGCACAAGTCCAGCCCAGCTCTGCTCGGTGACCTCCAAGGCCATGACACTTTGTGAACTCCTGTTCAACCTCTCACACTGTGGGCTGTTGTTATGGAGAGCAGCAAAATCCTCCTGTGCAAACAACATGGATTCAGAGAGGTCCAACTCCAGCTTTGCACAGTTCCAGGGCGCTGTGACCAAGGACAAACACTCCAAAGTGCAGGGCCACGAACCCATCAGCCTTGGTGGCCAACAAGTGCTGGGTCCAGTAAAAAAATGACAACAAACAAAGTACAACTGTCACTGGGTGTGAAGTTCAACACCCAGAATCAAGGCAACACGTCTCTAAACAAAAACAACTGGCAGAGCTACGCATTCCCTCGCAAAGTCCCTCGGGTGTCACACATCCTGTCAGCGTTGTCACCGAGCTGCTTTGGTTACAAAAGGTCACAGCTTTTGTCCTGTTTTGCAGAAAAATTTTCTGTTCAAGTGACAGAATCCTTCTTCCTCCGAAAGGGGGACTTGAGTCTTTTCCAGACGCTGCTTTTGGGCTTGGATTTCTTCTCCATGGCCATGACAGCCTCCTTCTCCTTCCTGCGGATCTCGCGCACCAGCGCGTGGAACACGTCGTCGATGTAGTAGCGGAAGGCGGCCGAGGTCTCAAAGAAGGGGCAGTTGAATTCCCGAGCCAAGGCAGAGCCCTCCTCTTTGGACACCTGGAAAATGAGTGCACACCCTGGTCAGGGAGGCCAAACCCCAGGAGTTCATTCCTTTGTCTGTCCCTGCTTTGCTCACTTGGACACCCCAAGCCCCAGGACAGGGCATTTCCACCCAGCTCCAAAGGTTTCTCTGCAAATCTGCTTTCACTCATCACTTCTCTGCCAATGCAAGAGACTCTCTGGACATTCACAAAAAATAAACTTCAAAGAATATTCCTTTTTTGACCTAAGCCTACAAGCTGTCTGACACGAGCAGTCCTCACCCCTGGTAGTTTGGTGAGTTAAGGAAGTTTCCTTCTCCTTGTCAAAAGCTGCTGTGTTTGTCAAATTACTTCCCAGACCCAGAAAAAAGCCTTTCTAAAGCTTTCTTGCTCCAAGCCCCATCCAACCTGGCCTTGAACACTCCAGGGATGGGGCACACACAAATTCTCTGGGCACCCTGTGCCAGGGCCTCCCCACCCTCACAGGGAGGAATTTCTTCCAAATATCTCATCTAAACCTCCTCCTGTCAGTGTGAAGCCATTCTCCCTCATCATGTCACTCCATCCCTTGGGAACTGTCTCTCCCCAGGTTCCTTGTAGCTCCTTCAGGTCCTGGAAGGACACCCCAAAACTCTTCTCCAGGCTCATTTTGTGTTCCTTCAGCCTTTCCTCCCAGCAGAGCTGCTCCATCCCTCTGAAGCCTCCTCTGGACTCTCTCCAGCAGCTCCAGGTCCTTCCTGTGCTGGGCCCAGGGCTGGAGCAGCTCTGCAGGTGGGGTCTTACCTGAGTGGGGCAGAGGGGCAGAATCCCCCTGCTCCTGCTGCATGGTGTGCTCTGTGTGCCAGCACATGGCCAGGGCATGTCCAGCCTCCCATCTACCAGCAAATCAGGAATTACAAACAAATCAAAGCCCAGCTGAACTTGAAGACCTCATTTCTGTGACAGCTACAGGCAGCTGCTCTTCACCACATCCCGTGAGAAACCCGCTCTCATCACGGAGACAAAACACGAAGAAAGGGACAAACCCCTCTGGTTTCACTGCATTTTCCAACAGGAACAGCTCCCAGCAGAGAGCTCCCCGTGGCCTTTACCTGGCGCAGCTGGGTGAGGTCGGACTTGTTGCCCACCAGCACCACGGGGGTGTCGTCGGTGCGGCGCACGCGGTAAATGAGCTGCTTGAACTCGCGCACCTCGTGGAAGCTGCGCCGGTCGGTGATGGAGTAGCAGATGATGAAACCCTCACCAGCCCTCATGTACTGGTCCCTCATGGCTGTGAACTCGGCCTACAAACAGACCGTGGCATTTTAGCTCCACAAATATAACAACATCCTGCTTTTCTCGCCACCTGAGATCCAAACCTGGCTGTGCAAACAACAGCAGCCCCAGCTCACAAGCCAGGAGCTGTTTGGGACGTCCCTTGAGACAGAAACCCCACTGAGATGTGATTTACCAGCCCACAGGTGCTGCTGGTTCACTGGGGAGAAAGCACAGCTCCAGTCAGGCACATGAAGCTCCTGAGGAGTGACAGAGCTCAAACCCCCCGGTTTGGAAGAAAAGAGAACGATTCTTTATGCAGGATTCCTGTCCCCCACACCTGGTCATTACAGGCTGCTTCACGTGCTCTCCATTCAGCTGGCATTACTCACATACCTGTCCTGCTGTGTCCAAAATATCCAGGTTGGCAGGTTCATCATCGATGCGTATCCGGATTTTATAGGCATCCTCTGTGGATTCCCAGGACATCAGAAAGATTGGGATACAAGCACAACACTCATCAGCCATCTGCTCACAAACAGAATGCTACACCTCAACCACCCACCCTGGCTGGAGCACTGGACTACCTCAGTCTGAGCTTTGTTTCAATTAAATTAAATTAAATTTCTAATTGTTCTGGTGTGATTTAATATTTCATGTGCAAAAAATCATGTGCTGTTCCTGAGCCCACAGCCCAGAAATTCATTTTGGTCACCTCGGTGGGAAACACAGAGGAATAATGTTTTGTTTTTCTCAAAGCCAGAAAAGATCTGTGATCTTTTTTTGAACTGGTCACCAACAACTGCTGATTTCTTAGAAGACATAATGATACGTACCAACAAAATATGGAAAACATTATATATGTAAATGCTATCTATTATACATGTAAATTTAATTATACATGTAAATATTATTTATTATAAACACCATATGAAAACAATCTGTACAAATATGTAAGTACACAAATATCCTGTCCCTCTCAGTCAGCACTCCCACACTTTAAGAACCCACTCTCATCAAGAATTTGGCTTTTTTTCCCCCACTTTTCCTTCCACTGGGTTCAGGTTTCTCCTGGAGATGCTGCCAAAGTTCTACAGCACCAGAGTGAGCTGTTGAGCATTTTCATCCCTCTCCATTTCTCAAACACTGAGAACAATTTGGCCTGACAAGTGAACAGCAAAGAGCTGATCACAGCAGAGAGTCCGGATTTTGTGAACAGACAACTAAAAATGTCTTAGCAGCAGTTTCAATCCCTGTCTGCCAACACACAGACAGAGACAGGGCATGCCCTGAACGGATGGATGGGAAAACAATCAAAGAGCTGAAACTCAGGATTCACATCCCACTCTCAGAACTCCCAAAAAACAGAAACACAGAGAGGTTCAGGTTGGAAGGGACCACAGCAGATCACCTGCAGGGCCATCCCAGAGCACAGGGCACGGGATTGAGGCCAGGTGGGTCTGGGATATCCCCAGCGAGGAGGATCCACAGCCTCTCTGGGCTCTGCTCAGGGCTGGGCACTGCCCAGGGCACAAGTTCTGCCTCCTGTGCAGGGCAGATCCTGGGCTCAGTCCCTGCCCATGGCTCTGGTGCCACTGCTGGGCCTGGAGCAGAGCCTGGCCCTGCTCTGCCCCTCCTGCACCCAGGGACAGCCAGGGATGGACAGGGACAGACATGGACAGCCAGGGACATCCAGAGACAGCCAGGGACATCCAGGGATAGAGAGGGACAGACATGGACAACCAGGGACATCCAGGGACAGCCAGGGACATCCAGGGACAGCCAGGGATGGACAGGGACAGCCAGGGATGGAGAGGGACAGCCAGGGACAGCCAGAACTGAGGCCCCTCTCAGCTGGGGCTCCTCTCCAGGCTGAGCAGCCCCAGCTCCCTCAGCCTTTCCTGGGCAGGGACCCTCCGGGAACTCCTGTCCCTGCTGTGCTGAGGATCCAGAGCTGGACACAGCACTCCAGAGGTGCCTCCAGGGCTGGGCAGAGGGGCAGCATCACTCCCTGACCTGCTGGGAATGCTCATCTTGATGAGTGATCAAAGATCAGTCTACAGCCAGATTTAGAGATATCTTTGAATTGAACACTTTACAGCAACGGGCTGTAACAGCTTGAGCTGCCAAGGGCATGAACAAAGAGAAAAGAGATTTTCCTCACCAATGGTGGGATCGTGGTCCTCTGGGAACCGGTGACTGATGAATTGCATGGTCATGGCTGCAAGCAGAAATCAGGCAACAAGTGAGCAGCTCTGCTCCCAACTCCCCGTGTCACATTGCCACCCCTCAGCGGCGGCACAAAACCAGACCCGGGCACCGGGGCTGCCCTCGGCCCAGGGATGCTCCGCCCGTGCCCTCAGGCGGGACGAGCTCCAGGGACGAGGCCGGAGGCGGAAGGCGATGGCCGGGACATCCCGGGAGGGGTCGAGACTGCCCGGCGGGGACACCCCGGGATGGGCCGGGACACCTTGGGAGAAGCCGCGATGTCCCGGGAGGGGCCGGGACAGCCCGGCGGGGACACCCCGGGAGGATCGGGGAGGGGTCGGGACACCTCGGGAGGGGTCGGGACACCTCGGGAGGGACTCAGGACAAGGGTTTGCTCAGGGAACGCGGCTCCCCCCGGCCGCTGCCGAACCGCGCCCCTCGGGCCGAGCCCCCCGCGCTGCCAGCGCCGCTCCCCGGGCCGGGCCCCCGCGGCGGCCGGCGGCTCCCGGGGCCGGAGGCGGCCGCAGCCCCGCACTCACCGCTCTTGCCGACGCCTCCCGCGCCCAGCATCACCAGTTTGTACTCGCGGGACTGTCCCGGGGCTCCGCCGCCCCCCGGGCGGGCTCCGGGATCCATCGCCGCCCCCTCGCCGCTGCCGCGGCCCCGCTCCCAGCGACACCGAAATGGCGGCGGCTCCTCCGCCACAGCGCCCGCCCGGGCCCGCCCCGGCCTCGCCCGCAGCGGGCGGGGCCCGACGGCGGCTCGGTGGAGACACGGGGACATGGTGGGGACATGGCAGGGACCCTGAGGGGACATGGTGGGGACCCTGAGGGGACATAATGGGGACATGGCGGGGACCCTGAGGGGACATAATGGGGACATGGCGGGACCCTGAGGGGACATGATGGGGACATGGCGGGGACCCTGAGGGGACATAATGGGGACATGGCGGGGACTCTGAGGGGACATAATGGGGACATGGCGGGGACCCTGAGGGGACATGGCGGGGACCCTGAGGGGACATGATGGGGACATGGCGGGGACCCTGAGGGGACATAATGGGGACATGGCGGGACCCTGAGGGGACATGGCGGGGACCCTGAGGGGACATAATGGGGACATGGCGGGGACCCTGAGGGGACCCTGCGGGGGACACGGCACTGCCCGCTCCCACCCGGAGCACTCCCGGACCCGCACCCCCTCAGCCCCGGGACTCCGCTCCTGGATCTCGGGGCTTCTGTCATCTGAAGCCTCTCCCAGCCCCAGGACCCTCCCCAAGGCCAGACCCCCTCTCCAGCCCGAATCCCCCTCCCAGCCCTGCAGCTCCTGCACCCCCGAGCCTTGGGGTCCCCCCATCCCCGGACCCCCAAGGGCTCCCCCAGCCCCGGGACCTCCCCACAGCTCCCCAGCCCCACATCCCCCCACTCCTACCACGGCCTGTGCCTCCAAACCTCACGCAAAGCAGCAGCAGCAGCAGGAAGCAGAATATTTATACATTTATTTATAATGAAAGTATGGTTCTAATTATTTACAACACATTGGAAAGCCGAGGTTTGTACAGGTGAGCCATCCCGCCTGTCCCGGCTGCAGCGGCGACACAGCCCCTTCTCAAAACCACAGCTCCTGTCCCAAAAGCTGCCCAGTGCCTTGGAGCAGTCCCCGTGTCACTGCTCCGTGCAAGAATTCTGTCTGCACCAGCCCACCCCACTCAGCCCCTGGTGCAGTTCATTGTCCATAATAGTCCAAAAACAACAGTCCAAAAACTCATTCCCAGGTTCTGCACATGAGGCAGGAGCTGCTGGACCCAACTGCTGCCCTTTGGGAAACCACTGTGGAACCTTCTGGCTCTGGTGGAATCCAGTGAATGAGGGAAGAGATAGGGGTAAGCCTCTGGAAAAGGAATTCCTGCTGGTTGGGAGCAAGTCCTGGAGTGACCAGAAACAACTCAGTACCAGGGCTACAGTCCCAAGTCTACCTGGGACAAGGTTGACCTATCCAAAAACCTGAGCATCCCTCCCACCCCAACATCTGGCTAGAATGAGAACTTGTGGGATTGGTAAAATCACATTTCAAAATAAAACCAAGCCGAGTTACAGGAGACGTTTGAAGTAAAAGCTAAGAGTTTTCAAACTGTGATGCTCAAGTTTTTCATGACTCCTGGATGTTCCTTCCCTCTGATGAAAGTCCAAAATTGAGGCTGAGTCACCAGTAGATCACTGGGGCTGACAGCAGGAGCACTTCAAAAATGCAAACGCAGAGTGAAGTCAGTGTCACTGACTCTTCCCTTTAAGTTATCTGGGAAAAATGGCCCAAGAGGCTTCCCTGGTTCCTCTTTACAGCACTTCTTCTCCCTTGCACAAGGGACTAGCCCCATCAGGATGCTATTCCAAATATTCCTTTGTAAAATTGACAAATACACTGCCAAAATGAGCATTTTAAAAACAATGGAGCCCTTCCAAGGGGAAAATTGGCTTCTGCAAATGTAAAAACAAGGTGTCTTTGCCAAGTTCGTTCTGGAATATACATGCATTATTGCTAGAGGGGAAAAACCAGATGAATGAAAACTCTTGTGCAGTTTTTATGGTGCCATCCAGAACGGCATCTGTTGTTTAGCTCGCTGTTGTGAGGATGGGTACTGGTACCCCAAACTCCAGCCCTGTGAAAAAGTACTTGCGTTTTTATGGCCACCGTGTTCCTCCTCTTCATCTGATGAATCTCCAGCATAGGCCACTAATCCAAAGCCCTTTTCTGCAGTTTTCATCTTCTTGGCTTGATGATCTAAGGAGGGGAAAACAAAACAAGCCCCCCCCCCAGCCCCCAAGAAGGAAAAAATAAAAACAAAACAAACAAAAAGAGATAAAATGCCCCAAAATGAGTTAATAATAATAAAAAAATAAAGATGTTAATTGTAAATTGTTAGTTGGACACCATTTTGAGGTCACAAGGCCAATGGTCATCCAAGGTCGAAGGCCACAGGAAACAGCACCAGCAACAGCCATGTGATCCATCAGAACCATGTAAGAGAACAGAGAAACAAGAAAGAAACACACAGAAAAGGTAAAGTTAGCAAATGGCTCTCAGCGAGGGCAATTTCACCGTTAAAGAGATCAACACGTCAAGAAAGTAGAAATTTTGTTCAAAAGGAAGCTAACAGGAGAGCAATGTCTGGGAGCAAGACTGCAGAAGAACTAAGGTTAACCAGGCTGGGTGATGTCCCTGCAGAGCTGAAAGCACTGAGCTGCCTGCAGAGTTAAACAACTGCATGTCTGACCAAGCTCAAACCCTTGCTGAGTGACAGCCCTAGGAAAGATGAAATCCTCACAGCACTTGTGTTGTCTGCAGCCAGAAATGTGTGCAAATCCCTGCCTGAGCAGAATTCCCCCCACGCTCCTCAGTGCCTCTGAGGGAGCTGCTCACAATGCAAAGCCTCACCTGTGCCACAGAACAACCCACCACATTCTGCACTGCCTGATGGGTTATAACTCCCTGTCTTTAGTCCCTCACTTCATTCAACTCCCCTCATTTCACACAGATATTTATTACAGCTTTGACCAACAACCTGTGTGTATAACCACAGCAAGCATCGGTGGTTTTAGAGCAGTGCAATGTCACCTGCTTTGCACCTCAACAAAGAACAGTCAAAAAAAATCACCAGTTTAGACACGTGTTAAAACCAGCACCAGCTCTTTTGGGAAAGGAAACTGGACTTACAAGGGTGTTTGGGAAAGGACACTGGACTTGCAAGGGCATTTGACCTGTTGCACTCACCATGGTTGCTTGGTAAAGACCCCGCACCTTTTCTTTCTTCTGATTCCGATTTCATTCCAGTGACAGGAAAAGCTGGCGGAGGCATCAACTGCCTGTTTAAAGCGATATTTTTTGCTTTTTATACCAAGCTAAGAGTCAAAAGGTAATAAAAACCAAATTTCTAACTCAGCACTTGGCCTGAGGAGTTGAACTTTAAATCCCCTGACTCATCCAGTGACTGGACTGGAGTGACTGATGGACCCTACCCAGAGCTCTGCAAGACCTGTCCTCTCCCAACATTCTTATTTCCAAATGGGCAGGAATGGATTGGATGGATGGATGGATGGATGATGGATGGATGGATGGATGGATGGATGGATGGATGGATGGATGGATGGATGATTAGAGGTGTAAGGAAGTGGCTGGATTTAAGTCCAAGGACTTACAGCCACAGCTCAATGTTCAAGATGAAAGCAGTAACGAGAGGTGGCCCTCAAGGGTCTTGCTGGGGCCAGTACAATGGAAAATGTGACAGTGGCAAAACACCAGAGCCACACAAAGACTTAGGGAGGAGTGGAAATGAAGCTATTTTCATTCTGTAGCATCAAAAGGTAACCCTTGCATCCCTTCTCTTTAAAAAAACCCAACCCAAAATACAAAAAAATAAAACCCACACACACATGAACAATCCCCAAGTCACAGAAGAGAATGTGAAAAACATCTCTGAAATAAGCTTTGCATCAGAACCAGGAGAGCCTGGCCATGATTTCCTCACTCACCTGTCCCTCTCTCTCTCTTTTCCTGAGGAACTTGCTGGCTTCGACGCGGCTCCCTCGATTTCACTCTGACTGGAGAAGCCTGTACCTAAATTAGTCATATGAATGGGTCCATGCTATGAGCAGAAAAACACACGGCATTAGCAAATCTACAACTACAACAAAAGCTACAGCTCCTTAATGATACTGTTAGGAAACCCAACCTTTCAGAGCATATGGCCAACTAGCAGAAAGAACCTCTAATCACCACTGCTATACAAAATATACACTGCTTTCTTCTAAAAATACTGAGGGCAGAGTGGTAGGAAACACGCCTGAGCACCACTCTGGGAGATTCCTCACCACCTACTCCACCTTGTCAGTAGTTCAGGACAATAAAGAGAGCTGCTCCCTTCATGGATCACCTATTACCTCCTCAGTCAGCTAATTCTGAACACACCTCATGCCACAAGAATCTGCTTGAGATTCCAGTATTAGCTCTAACACTCAGGCAGTTCCTTATTGCCTCTAGGCAAAGCTTTTATTAAGGGTTCTGCCTGTGGCAGGGGTGTAGCATCAGAGAAACATTTACAGACACTCCCTTTGCTCACATGCAAACTGGAAGAACTCAAAATTATTTTTCTTAAAATCTTCTAACTATCTAAAAAACAAATAAATTAAGCTTCTAAACTAAGCTTCTTGAAATCCTCTCAAGTGCAACCTGCAAGGTAAATGGGAAAAACTGGAAGTTATTACATTTCCCTCCCTCAAAAAGCCCACCTAAAGATTCCAATAAAACCCCAAATAATCTCCCTTTAAGCCAAGCAGTCCCACACTCTTGTCATGTCTGTGACCTGGATGCACCATTTGGGAAGGGCTGAGGGGATGGAAAGCAGCTGGAACGAGTTCAGCCACATCTTTAGAGCAGTGCATCCACTCAGAGACACCAAAGTGTGGGCCCTGTGCTTTGGAACAGCCACTGCCCTCTGCCCAAGGCCCTGCACAACTGCTCCAACAACCTGGGCTAAACGACCTCTCACCAACCCCACTCTGCCTCCATGAGGGAAGTAAAATTGGTGATTTTATTCCACCTGGTATCCCAGCAGTCCTGACTCTCTCTCATCAGGCAGTTCCTCGGTGAAGCGTCTCTTTTGGCCCTGGGGATGGGGCTGGACCTGTGGCTGGGTACCAGTTGGCATGCTGGTTTTTACTGGGGCAGCAGGAAGGAAAGGAGCACTCAGTGGACTCTGCCGGGCACAAGTCAGAGAGAAAACACAAGAAAATCTGTTAATATGCATGTAAAGTATTCATTCAATGCAGTGTCATAAAAAGGAGCAGAACACACAAATAGCTTCTCTAGATTATGAGAGAACTTAGAGGAGAATTCAAAATTGAAAAGGTAAAACAAGTATTTCATGTAGAGAATGCTCCCACCTCAAACTAATCCCCATCTGTAACTCCAACTCATGCACCTACATAGAGGCATCAAAGAGGGTGATGATGCTCCTCAGAAATGAGCCCCCACCCCCTGAAAATGTCCTTGCTGTTACAAGGGAATATGAAAAATGCAGTAGGGAAGCTGCCACATGACAATTTAGCTGCTTAGGAATGATCAGCTAAACAATAACAAAAACCCCAAACACACAGTCCCAAAAAAACCCCAACAAACAAACAAACAACAAACACACATACAAACAAACAAAGGCAAAAAAATAATCTCCATTTGGAACTACAAAAAGTCTTTTCTTGCTGATTAAACAGAGCCCCTGGGCAGTACCTGGCCAGTGCTGGCAGGAGGCTGGACCTGAGGTATCGGGTACTGCGTGGGCACGGGTGGCACCGCCGTGGGCAGCGCTGGGAGGACTCCAGGAGCCAAGGGCACTGCAGGGGGGACAATCCCTGGCACCCCATAGGGAGGCTGGACAGGCTGCTGAGGAGGGGGAACCACAGGATAACCAGACTGGTACCCATTGGAAGGGTAATAGGAGGGCTGGGAAGGGACGCTGTTGATTGTGGCAGGCTGGGTGAAGCCTGGGGGGAGAGAGAGAAAGGACATCTTAGTTCTGCCACAGTCACCAAAATATCCAGTTTAATTCCAAATGTAAAAGAAGCTGGACTCTCAAGGCTGAGTTATTGCTGATGTTTACCTGCCAAGGGAACTGCAGTGGTTATCTGGTTCACAAATCGGGAGTACTCGGCGTGAACCTACAAAGAATTTCAAGGATTAGACAATAAAAATGTATTTACAATATAAACCTTTATGGAATTCCCCATAACCATGTGAGGGAATGCTGATTACAGAACACACTGTGCACAAGGACAGCAATAGCCCAGACATAACAATCCACCCACCAAAACTCCAATAAACATCCCCCTGATCCTACTGGCCTCTGTGGTAAATTTGTGTAAATTATGGGGTAATCTTTCATAGGAAAGAGGATGGCAAATTAATTACTAGAATAGAGCCTCAGAGAATAAAAAAGTTACCAAATATTTTTCAAAAGAGACTTTGTAGGCCATACTCCATTATCTTATTGTTATATTAACTGAAAGATTCTCCAGGACTTTATTTTCATTCATATAGGGTAAACTGAGAAATTGAAGATTATCTGTGTTCATGTGAATGATTTTCTAAAACTTTTTGCTACATCAATCACTTTGTCTTTCCTAAAGCAGACAGTGCAGCTCTGAACACCATGTAAAGCTACAGCAGGGAAAGCTGGAGCAATGAGCAAAAAGTAGATTTCTTTTATGTTTGCAGTCAGACATTCCCTTGCCCTCACTCCCAGTTCAGCCCAAGGAAGCATTTGCATTTTTTCCCCCTTAAAATTCCAGTAGTCTCAGCTCCTTCCTGAGAAATTTTACTCCTTGTACAAGAATTAGACAGCAACCTTTTGAAGGAGAAACCTATCAGCAAGTCAGACACATGGACAGTTTTGTTGAAAGCAATAAGAATTCCTTAGCCAAGCACACCCCAAAGCTACAAAAGGCTCTGAAATCTCATATTTTTAAGAGTTACTCACGGTTTGCAACAGGTTCTCACACAGCTTTTTAGCAGCTGCCAAACCTTCTGGCTTTGGGTGACTGAAAGCATACACAAAGAAAAACTTGTAAGAATAAACTTTTCTGTTGCATTTGGGAGCTCCTTCACCATATGGTTACACCCTTATCACTTCAGAGACACCTCTATTAAAGTCAAACAGGGTTCAAAAACTTATTTCATTTGCATTAAATCACACAAAATTAAGAATTCCCCACAGTGATTAAACACTAAGCAACCTTCCTGACTGGCTACTGGGATTTTTTACAGGTTTTTTTGGTTTTTTTTGGTTTTTTGGAACTCCCCCATACCTGATGTAGATGTACATGGGTTCAAAGGCTTCTCTGCCTGATGCTGGTTCTATGCAACCTGAGCCTTTCCCTCGAAGAAAGACTTTGGCACCAGTTTCAATCTGAATGTGCTGCAAGTAGGAGCAACCAGGTCCTTCCACCTTCTCCTTCACGTTAAACGTGGGAACAGCGTGTTCCAGCCCAACAAATAACTTGTCCTGGACATAATGCATCTGTAAATGAACAGCTAAAGTTTAGTATTTCACTCTAATGGGATGTTCACTTCACTGAGGGCAGACATCTCACTGCTGTGACAGACAGAAGGGTTCAGTGTCAGATGGAACAGTGAGCCCTGTGCTTTTCTGGAAGTAGGACTGCTCTCTCCATCCCTTTTCTTTTAGGAGGACACTATCACCCAAGTCTCACTCTCCAGACTCAGTTTTGCTAGTCCTCCAGATTTCACAACACAAGTGGGCACCCCTCTTGTGGTTTTTTGGGGTGTTTTTCATATTTTGTGCTGTGGATTTGTTATTTTTTTTAATAAATAGGCACATGACATGTCTGCTTTGTGAAAGGTAAATCTTGTAAGCAGTGATATGCAATGAAATCCACATCAATGGATCACTCACCCCTGACTGGAATGGAGGTTTTTGGCCAACAGCTGGAGTTATCTGAGTGATAGGGGCTGGCTGGTGATAGACAGTGACTGTGGCTCCGTTGAACGTGGGGCTGGAGCCCGTGGCTGCTTTCACCACTCCATTGGTAATGATCTCTTTGATTCTGTTAACAGCTCCTGGTTGAGAGAATGTGAAATTCATTCTTGTTCAGCTGTGTGTTACTCACAGTGTGTTATCAATGAGATAAGAGCTGCCCACTCCTCCCACCTTCCTTTAGTCTATCCAAAGTTTTGTTTCCCTGATGAATGGAGCACATGGCACCTCAGGGATTTCTGAGCAGAGATCTTACTATCAATGTTTGATTGGAGTCTGTTATCACCACCAGCATGTTTATAGCTCAAATCCAACACAATCCCTTTATCACAAACAGGGAGAGAAAGAGCAGAATGCTTTTGTACTCACTGTCAACCAGCTCCCGTGTCTGACCCTGAACATGAAGATACAAAGGACGATCTCTGAAAAGAAAAGACAAATATTCAATCAAACCCACAGACAATACAATAATAAAGGATCCAATCTAATTATATTACAGGAAGTGTTCCATAAAAATCTGAAATTCCCTCCAGATAACAGAATACAAATTCCTAGAGTATCACAGTGCTCAGGCAGAAAAGCTCTGCACTGAAAATATGATTCAGGAGGTGATGACGACACATAAAAGTTACACCACTGAAAATTTTAGTTAGCTGGCCCACATGAATGGTTCACTAACTAAAAGCAGCGAGAAATTTGTATTTGGGAAGTTGCAGTGTTCTGTGGGGAGAAATTAGCACAGTGTGATCTGTCAGGGTGATGGTTGGCATGGTTGTCATTTCAGCCCAGCAGTGTTAGGCAGCCAGGAGCATCAGAATGGCAAATTTATTGGTGACACTGCTCATGGAGAACCAACCAAACAAGAACCCCAGCAGTTTGTCACCTCAGGAGAAAAGAGGCAGAACCTCCAAAAAAAGAAATACAAACCCAGGTCCCACTTTGGCTTTCTCTTCTGCAGTCATGAACCTCCCTCGAGTCGAGACAGCTGCTCCACTGAGGCGACTGATCTGCAAAAGAAGTACAAAGCCCAGTGACAGACCTGCTAATAACAAACAAGGCACACACAGAATACCAGAGTTTAAACTGGGTTGTTGAAAAAAGCCCCAAAAATCATTAATAAAGTGCTAAGAGACTGATGCTGACTCTGAACTCATCATACAACAATTTACTGCACAACCCAATACATGACTAAACAAACACCTTTAGAAAACACAACGAGTTTTCCAGAAGGAAACAACCCCTGAAGAGATTTCACTGCAAGTTCTTTTAACCTCTCAGGTTAACCTTATCTCCTCAGTTAACCTGACAGGTGCAGCTGTACAGTGTTATGTAACTCAAAGCTGCTGAGGGCGTGGGACGTACCTCGTCCTGGGTTTGGCCCCTGGTCAGCAGGTTCCTGCACGTGAGGGGGACGTCATTGATCTCCACCTCTGCCACCACAAGGTCATCTTTGCTTTTACTTGTAGCTGGACCTTTTCCCAGAGCCTGCAGCTTCAAAGAGAACCAGTTGCAAAACACCAGTGGGTGGAAAGCAGTGATGCAAGAAAAACAAACTGAGCGCAGAGCTCAAGGGGTGAGCGTTCTTCTTGTTCACCCCTTTCAGCTGTTGAAGGCAAAATCCTCACAGAGATGAATGGAAAGCACATTGGACCTACTGCTTGCTCTGCCTCCTCACAGCCCTGAGCCCAAATAAACACATCAGCTTTATCTTCAGCACGTATTAACAGAATAATTAATGTTTCTGTTCTGTACATGGTGTGGAACTGAGCTGCAGAGTTGCTCGAACAGAAAGCATTTCACACTTGAACTGGCAGCTCTGACAGAACCTGAGGCCAATGAAACATGTACTTCATATTTGTAGCTCCTGCTCCTCTCAACAGGCTTTACAGAGACAGAATTTAGCATTTCTGTTCAAGATCTGAACTCATCCACACTACACTTCCCCCCATTTTTTAAGACAGGGATGTAATATTTTGTGTCAGGCTAAGAAATAAAAAGCCACAGTCACAGATTCAGAAGATACAGTGGAAGTGCTGGGAGTTACCACTAAGACCTTCTCAATGTAGAGTTAGTACAACCTTCTAAATACTCTGAAATTAATTTTGGGGACATAAAGGTAAAACTCTATAAAAGACTATATAAAAAAACAGAAATCCACTCTCACAAATATCACTTGAAGCACTTGCAGGAGAGCCACAAGGCAGCTACAGAGGGACTCCAGTACAGGGCACTGCTCTGACTTTAAACTGCTCCACTCTTTCCACACTTTTAAAAAAAAGTACATTCATTAACCTACAGCTCCTTAATTTCCATTCCCTCATAACCTGAAAGGTCATCAGAGTTAATTATTCTAGAAATGCCATCACTGAACATGTTCTACCAAAAGCAACTTATGCATGAAAGAACTATGTGGATATTATAAATACTTGTTACTATATTAAAAAATTAAAAAATCAGTGCAATAAAAATTGGCACCCCAAATGCACATGAATTACTTGGTAAAAGGTTCCCAGAGCACAACAGTTTGTCACAAAGTGCCACCAGAGCTTGTGACAAAATCAGAGCTGGGAGAATGAGACAGCACCAGCATCTGCCAATTTTTGGATGTCTCAAAGTGCCAGTCAGCAAATTGATTTTACTTCCATGGGATATGACTACAGAGGCTCCCTGAAACCTTAAAGCTGAGAATTCCACCCATTCTGGGTGGATTGTTCAGCATTGAGAAGCAAATCCCATCATTTCCATGTGGGATTCCTCACAGCAACATTCCAAGGAACACCTGCTGCTAAACCTCACACAGCAAAAAGGCTGCAGGAGTAGTTTCAGTCCCAGAAGTGACAGGGAAACAATTAAGGAGAATTCATGACAATTTCCCACCCTTTTTTTATTGGTGAGTAAATCCCATGGCAAAATGAGCACTCCTTTGGATGCAGCCTCACAAGGCAAACCCCCAGGCTGGCACAGTGTGAAAAAGGAAATACAACACCATAAAATCCACCCTTCTTGTTAATTTTTTATTTCAACAAGTTTGGATGGCAATTGGGGTCCTCAAAAATGGAAAGGAGGGAGTCCAGAGGAGGCCATGGAGATGCTCCCAGGGCCCCCTTTGCTCTGGAACCAGGATGGGAGAGCTGGAGGTGTTCACCTGGAGAAGGGAAGGCTCCAGGGAGAGCTCAGAGCCCCTGCCAGGGCCTAAAGGATGTTTATAAAAAGGAGGGAGAAGGATTTTTTTACCAGGGCATTTAGTAATGGGACATGGGGCAGTGGTTTTAAAATGAGAGAGGGCAGGATTAGATGGGATATTGGGAAGGAATTCCTCCCTGTCAGGGTGCCCAGAGCAGCTGTGGCTGCCCCTGGATCCCTGGCAGTGTCCAAGGCCAGGCTGGACAGATTTTGGAGCAGCCTGGGACGGTGGAAGGTGTCCCTGCCATGGCAGAAGTGGGACAAGACGTGCTCTAAGGTCCCTGAAACTTGAAACAGTTTCTAAACTTGGCTCTAGCACAGGCTAAGGACATGCAGAAGAGCAAGACAAGGCTGTGACTGGAACTGGAAAAGCAGCTTTAAGTTACACTTGCTTCAGAATAGAAAACTCAGAGACTATTTAAGAAGAACACACAGCAGCCTCCCAGTCCAACTGCCTGAGCTTATCAGGATCAACTGGGCTCAGGGCAGGGCTCAGCAAAGCCTCCACAAGCTGTTTAGGACTTGGACATACAGCTCCTATTGGTAACTTCTTTAGGCGTTAAAATAATTTGGTCCCGTATTTTTAAGCATTTGTTTCACACAGCAATTTTTCCATCAGCTCTGCTATTGGAAAACACTTCAGGGAAAACACTTTAAGAGCTGGACTCGACCCTCGTGGCTCCCTTACAACTCAGAACGTTCTACGCTTCTGAGAAAAAAGTTTATCACCTCCCTACAGGTGGCTTTGGTAAAGTCTTACAGCGGACTGACCTCACGGCCATCCGCTGCTTTCTGTTATGCTAAAAAATATTTTAAAAATTATTTCCGACTGCTTTTATTACACTCAATTTCATCGCCTCCCGGCTCGGTGACAGATCAAGGTCCCCAGAAGCCAGCCGTGACACCCCCGCGCTCCCCCACCTTGTCCGCCGTGCTGGGCGCCGGCTTCAGCTTCCCTTTGGCCATCAGCATCGCGTTGATCTTCGCCGCCACGGCCGCGGCCGCATCCAGCGCTCCTGAGGGCGCCGCGGAGCTCTCGGACCCGGCCACGGCAGCGCCGCCATCGCCGCCCCCGCCGGGGAACGGGCGCCCGGGCAGCGGCGCCGTGCCGGGGAGAAGGAAATTTGGCGCCGGGCCGGGCTGATCCCACTTGCTGCGGCGCCTGGAAAAGACAGAAGGAGCGTGAGGCATTGCCCCGCGGGGCGCCGGGGCCGCCCGAGCCGCCGCGGCCGCGCCTCACCCGCCCGCGGCCCCCGCGTCCCGCTGCGCTCCGCCGCCCGCCGACATGGCCGCCACGGCTCCCGGCCGTCACTTCCGGGCCCGCGCCCGCCGCGCCACGGCGCTTCCGGCCGCTGCCATGGCAACGGCGCGGCCGCTTCCGGCCCCTGCTGTGGGGAGGGACGCGGCACCGCGGGGTCACGGAGTGGTGAGGGGCGGAAAGGACCCCAAAGATCACCCGGGGCAACTCACCTGGATTATTCCCACGTGTGTTAGCCCAAGTGTTATGGCGTTTTTGCCATAAATACGTAACTTTTGGCCCAGCTGCAGTCTGAATGCGCCGTGTGCCATTTTATCCCAGGGCAATGTAGAAATTACAGCGTCTAATGTAAAGGCTTTCTTATCGTTGCTTGTCAACAAGTCATCCACACATTGCACAAAACCCGATTCAAATGGTAATTCCACAGCCCTTAAATCAACCCCCAATATCTGTGAAAGAATTCCAGAATCCCAGAATGGTTTGGGTTGGAAGGGATCCTAAACTTCACCCAGCCGTGGGCAGGGACACCTTCCACCGTCCCAGATTGCTCCAAACCCCATCCAAACTGGTCTTGGACACTTCCAGGGATCCAGGAGCAGCCACAGCTTCTCTGGTGCTCTGTGCCATGGCCTCCCCACCCTCACAGGGAGAAATTTCTGCCCAATATCTAATTTAAACCTACTCTCTGTCAATTTGAACCCATTCCCCCTTGTCCTGTGACTGTTGCAAATAGCCTTGTCCCCATCTTTCATGTAAGTTCCCTTCAGGTACTGGAATGTCACAATTAGGTCATCCCAAACCCTTTTCTTCTCCAGAAAATCCCAAACCTGCCCATGGTTGGGTGAACCTTAGGATCCCTTCCAGCCCAAACCATTCTGGGATCTTCAGTTGGATCAAAAGAAAGCTACATGTTTAAGCTTTATTTTAGGCAAATGGCAATGGATAATCAGTCTGGGAAGAATAGAGGCCATGAATTTGTCCAGACACTACAAAATAAGTTACAAAGTTGTTATAGATACATTTTATATTGTTGGCTTTTCACAAATATTAAAATGAATGTTATGTGTATAAGAATGGAAATTTTTGTTGTATTAATATAGTTTTCTTTATTTCTGTTATTGATGAAACTTAGAAATAGTGGTATAATACATATATGTTAAGCTATGACATAGCATTAAAACAAAAACTACTTTTGCCTGTATAACCCAAAGACTGAAAAAGATAGCTGGAGACTCTTTTTTTTTCTTTTGTAAACTATCTTATCCAGATGAGGACAGCAGTGACCAGAACTCTGGGGGGAGGAATTTATTGCATTTCTGGTATCAGGGAATGTAAATCTCGATGGCACCAAGAAGATTGATCTATTGGGAAGGGGGCAAGAGAAAACTAAACAGAAGAACACCAAAGATGCTAAGAAGAATGTCTGAATATGTGTGAGAATTTATGAATATGTATGAGAATTTATGGATATGTGGTAGGGTTCGGTTTTTAAGGCACAATCCTTTGTTAGTAAGGTGAGCTCTCTTGGCTGAATGCAGAGACACCCAGCCGTATCTGTATACTTTATTTTTTTCTCCTAATTGTCTTTTTTTATTCAACTTTTAAATTCTATAAAAATTACGTGAACCTCGTTTTTCACAAAACCTTCCTGCAGAAGAGAGAGTAAAGCAAAACAATATCCTTGTGTGTAGGAGCAAAAATGTAAACCTGTGTGTGTTAGCCAACAGTAACTTGCTTAGCTCTCAGACCCTGTAGAACCCTATAAAAGGTGCGCTAAAGATAGAAATAAACGGTGTTCACAATTACTTCTGTGAAGAGTGGTGAATAGCTGGTGGACTCTCAGTAGACATTAAGCCATTAGAGAGCATTGTTATAAATGCAAAGGCAAATTCAGGATAAAAATAAAAAGAGAAATTTATTATTAAACAACAAAGAACAAACAACGAGAAAAAAAACCACAATAAAACGGTCAGCGCAGCGCTGGGTGGACAGGGTCTACACCAGAGGTATAGGATTCCCAAATCCACGTTCGAGGGTTCTCAGGCCTGGGGTTTTATAGAGATTTTATGTCCTCAGGCTATAATTCCAAGCAGGCTCCATTCACCAAGTGTCCTTGATTGCCCGGTGAATGGATTTCCTGGCATGGAAAAATAGAACTAACATGGAAAAATACATGGAAAAATAGAACTAACAAGTGTCCGGACAGGATCTCCTCATATGTAAAGAGATTCTGTATGTATTTCAATTTGTGTCATCAGGGCAGAGTGGTGTGATCCGGGGCCGGAGCCGAGTTATCTGGGTGTTGGTTGCAATCTGCTGCCTCTTGGAGGGAAATCCCGACCAGACCCGGAGAAGGACTTTTTACATTTTGAATTTTATATCATTACAACACGTATATATCTTATTTATACTTTTTACGAATTTTTATTTACAGATTTATTTATTACAGCATCCAAAGGAGGCCACGAGGATGGTGAAGGGTCTGGAGGGGCCATAGGAGGAGCGGCTGAGGTCACTTGGTCTGTCCTGAGAGGCCACCCCAGGGATCTGTGCCTTCCTCATGATGGGCAGCTCCCTGTAACCAGGGACAGCACCCAAGGGAATGGCTGGAGCTGTGTGAGAAGGTTTAAGTTGGGTATCAGGAAAAGGTTCTTTCCCTAGAGGATGGTGGCACTGCTCAGTCTCCCCGGGGAATGGTTACAGCTCCAAGACTGCCAGAGCTCCAGGAGCCTTTGGACAGCACTCTCAGGGCTGCACAGGGTGGGGCTGTTGGGATGTCCGCGCAGGGCCAGGGGTTGGAATGGATGATCCTTGTGGATCCCTCACAGCCCAGAATATTCCACAATTCCCGCTCCCCTCAGAGAAGGGACATGGGATGTCCGCGCAGGGCCAGGGGTTGGAATGGATGATCCTTGTGGATCCCTCACAGCCCAGAATATTCCACAATTCCCGCTCCCCTCAGAGAAGGGACATGGGATGTCCGCGCAGGGCCAGGGGTTGGAATGGATGATCCTTGTGGATCCCTCACAGCCCAGAATATTCCACAATTCCCGCTCCCCTCAGAGAAGGGGCAGCAGCTGCGCATGCGCGGCTCGCGCGCCGCCTTGGCGCCAAGCGCGCGCCGCCGGCTGAGCGCGGGCCCCGCCCCCCGTGTTTGCGCACGGCCCTTCCACAGAGCCTGCTGAGGGCGAGGGCGGGAAAAGGCGCCGTGAGGGTGAGGCGGTTCCTTCATCTCCCTCTCACCTCACATTGTCCTGCAGTTTTTCGTCGATTATCTCGCTACTCACCCACACCTCACCTCGCCCTCACAGCCGAGGTTTTGTTGGCCGTCGCTGCTGTGCAGTGTTCTGTCTTCGCGCTTTCATCTTCCCCCTGCCTCAGTTTCCCTCGAGGAAGCAGGTGGCGTTTTCTGGGCTGAGGCTGCTGGAAAGCGGCTCCTTCCTCACAGCGGGGCCGAGCTCGGCTGCGTGCTGTGATCAGGAGGGTTTATGGAGGATTGCTGAGGGGAGGTCAGTGCTCTTCGTGATCCGGAGCTCCCTTCTAACTTGGGAAAGGTGTTTTCCATGGCCTCAGGCATTGGGTGCATTTGATATTCCTGAACTGGGGGGGAAGGCTTGTGTGGAGTCAGGCTCAGGGTGGTTAGAGTTCTGTTTTTCCCATACTCATTTAAATTACAGATGGAAACAACTCAAGTCTGGGGGTGTTTGAAATGTGAGGAGCCTTTCCATAAAGTTCTTTGAAAATCCTGTAGGTTGGATGCCAGTTAGCACTGAAGAGAATTGCTTTTGGAGGTTCATATTTCATATAAGTACACATATAAATATACTAATTATTGCATCCTGTAGCCTCAGGGGGGGCCTGTGCTGCTGTGAAAATCAAGCATCTGATATGGGGGATGATGAACTGTCCTGCTCTGTTTCATGAAAATTACATGTTTGAGCTGGCGAATTTTGCAGGAGGTGTTTGTAAATCCAGGGAATGCCCTGGAGAAGCTGGAGAGCTGCAGGCTGGGCTTGCTGCCCTTCTCCTCATCCAGGTGCTAATGCAGGTGTTTCATTCACAGGCACACACAGGAGTCTCTGCAGAATGGCAACTGCTCAGAAGCAAAGGAATTCTGTGGTACAGTTTTGTTCGTGTATTTCAGCACAGTAATGGGAAAAAATGGGGGGGGTTTGGCTGGAATAGTGCACCCATAGGTGCTCTGTGATATTTCTTCACATGAAAATAGGCTAATTCAGTCTTTTAATTATAGATAAAGAATATATAGGAAAACTTAAAGAAAAATAATCTGAACTTTGTTGTCATGTGCTTGGTAGAAACCAGCTGTGTGCTACAAATAGTGTAACACCAAGTGAAAGGAATGTGTTTAACTTTACAAACCACAAATGTCATACTTTTCAATTGAATTAAAATTAAGACATTGGACAGGATTGACAACCGTATGGGTCTGTTGCTGTAGGTTTAATTGGTTTCTTTCTGTGATTTTTCAGAGTGCAGTTGTATTTCCCAAGAAAATAGCCACAGAGCAGCAATCCCTGATGCTGGTGAAGAGGCTCCTGGCAGTGGCAGTGTCTTGCATCACGTACCTGAGGGGAATCTTTCCTGAAAGTGCCTATGGAACCAGATACATGGATGGTAACAGGCTGTTTCCGTGATAGATTGCAAAAGCTGTTGTCATGGAGTTGTTTTTAAAGCCACTTGGTCTTTTTAATGAATGGACGCCATTTCAGTGCTCTAGTGGAAATTTCACTAATGAATTAATTAAATTTTGTTCTTACTGCTGCTAACTCAGCATTGAAACTATGTTCACGCTTGTCAGTAATGTTAATTTTAGTCTCTTCTTGATATGCACTTTGAGGAAACAAACTTTTCCTTGCACTTTGTCCTGGGTAAATGTATATAAATGTGTTTTTTGGTTTTTTTGAGATGTCTCTGTCAAAATTCTGCGGGAAGACAAAAGCTGTCCTGGCTCTACCCAGCTGGTGAAATGGTAGGTTGATTCCAGCACACAGTTAACACTTCCTCAGCATGTAAGTGCTCAAAGGTTCCTTCCTGGTTGTTTGCAGATACAAGGCAGAAAGTTCTCTTGCTGTGAGCAAGCAGCCCACGTTTGTGTCATAGATGTAACAATCGTATTTCCAGAGTGGTTTTCAGCTCAGGGCTTAGGAGAGCACAAATCTCTGTTTGCAGGGTGACTATACTTTATATTTGCTATGTAAATACTAAATATCTAATGCTATGTGTTTGTAAACTTCATTCCTCTAGGTGCTCACGAGTACTCAAGGGTGCACAGAAATGCAAAAGTAACCAGTAGTTCCTCCCTAGTTGATCAGGAGATTCGGTGTCACCATTTTGCATCTCAAATTTGAAGGTCTTGCTCACAGATTTTGTAGGAGAGTGGGACTGTCAGGCTTGTTCAGAAGCAGAGCTGTGCCTGCCAGTGACAGTCTGCCTGCTTGAGCACTGCCACAGCTGGGTGTGACTGTGTGTGACTGTGTCACCTGGGGCTGAGCTGCTTATTCTGGTTTTCTTTCTGCTCACAATAACTGCAAGCTCTGTTCTGGGTGCTCTCCTTGCTTTTTAGAAACCTCTTTAAGGCCTTAGTTATGTAATACCAAACCAAATTTTTGTTTGTTGCCTGTAATTGAAAGGAAAGTCAGAAAAAAAAAAATAGGGAAAGTTTTGATTCCCTGTTTGGCTGCTGTTTGGGTGTTACATAAAAAGGAAATGTCAATGTCTGAATAAAGGTAATAACTCCTTTGTGCTTCAGCAGTGTTGCTGTTCAGCTGAATTACTGATTTATCATGAAATCATGGAATGGTTTGTGTTGGAAGAGACCTTGAAGCTCACCTTGGTCCAACTCTGCCATGGACAGGGACACCTGCAACAACACCAAGTTGCTCCCCTGATTAATGAATGCATGTGTTGGAAGATGCCTGAATTATTGCAATATGATTTTACTGATAGATGATTTACCTACAGATTATATTTTTAATTGATTTACCTACAGATTATATTTTTAATTATTCCTTCAAGAGCTTGGGGTGATTTGGTGTTACAAAGTCATTACTGCTATTAGCAGTACTAATGAGATAGAATGATGGAATAAGTGTTATTTATTGCTATAATACAGTTAGAGTGAACACAAGAGTTTCATTTTTTGGTGCTACTTGATTTAGTGAGAAACAAGTGAAAAGTAGTAGCAGATGGCCAATATTACTTGGTTTTTGCAGGATGCTAGGATGCTATGATGCCTTGCAGAAGAAATATGTAAGTCTTCCAGTCTCATTTCACTTGTGTTGAAATGTTTATTCAAAGTCCATTATCTGCCAGTGTAGTTGTAGGACTGCTCAGGGAGTAGCTGAGCTCAGGCAGCTGCAGTGTGGGATGCACAGGCATTTCTGCATCAAATCCTTGTAAACAGCAGCACAGAAAGCTGGGGATCTGTGGGTGTTCTCTTCTGCAGCTGAGTCCTCTCCTCCGCAGAAGAGGAGTGAAAAGGACGAGGCTTTTCTTCCAACAGGCCTGTGCTGCCTGTGTTGGATTCCAGAGTTAGAGAGACAAAGCAGCTTGGGCAGCAGAAATGGGCAATGGAATATATTTAATGTTATTTTTTTTTCTCTCTGTTTATGTTCCTGACAGCTGAGACAGATTGTCCTAGCAGTGAGTATCTCTGAAAGGCAGGGACACGTTTTTAGGGGATGACCTTTGAGGAACGTGCAGGTCTGATTCTGATTCCTCTCTTTTCGTTAAAAATACAGGTCTGTACCCAGCTGGATGATCCTCAGGTAAATCTGCTGCAATATCTCACAGGATGACTGATGATAGTATGGGTATAGTGAAATGTGTGTACAAGCAGGAATATTTAATGTGCACATTTATAAAAAGAGAACATGTTGAAATACCAGGTGTAAAAATGACTGGAGTCAGTGGGAATTGCCACATGTGGAATTGCATTTGAGTATCCAGTGTCAGGTTATTCTCAGGCTGGTGCAAGAAACCAAAATGTCATTGCAGAGTGAGATCTCATCCTAAGTCTGCCTAACAACTTCATGGGACTTTAGTGGGAAACACAAAACCCACTGGATATCACCACATCTGTTCCCTGTGTGAAACATTTTCATAGTGATTGAAACTGGAATATTTTGTGCTAAAGACTTCAGCTGGTATTGCAAAATATTTTATCATGGTGATTCCTGGAATAGAATCATCATTTTTATTAGCTGACAGTTTTATGCATTATTGCTGTTAATTGTTAGAGGATTAGGAACTTGTATTCAGCACTTGTAAGTGGATGGGAGTTGGGCTGTAGGTATTTTTATGTAAAGGTTAACAGATTACTGAGAGAGCTGCAGCAGGAGTGTTTAAGATTAGTTTAATAATTACTGGCTTTGTTTGCAGACAGTCACAGAGTGTTACCACTTCAAGTTCACGTACACCCACAATGGGCCGCTCCTGGATTTTGGCAGGTACAGCCCCTGGGACTGTTCCATGTCCCTTGGACACACCTGAATGTCAGAACTCTGCATTTGATCTGTTTGGGGTTTGTTTTTTAAGTTCTGCATCTTGAGAGTAATTCTATCAACATACACTACTAGCTTAGACTTGCTAAAATACAGTTAATAATTTTGTCTGATTATGTTCATAATTTTAATATCCAGTCAGAAGATGATGCTCAATGTCAGTCTGATGCTCTGTGACCAGGATCTTTGAGATATTCCATGTGTGGGGGGCTGAGGCTTCACATCAGATTTACTTACCTGAAGATACTGAATGTTACATGGAATTCCTCATTTAGCAGAAATGATAGAAAATACACAAAAATCACAATGGAAATGTAAGCTGCACTTAGCAAAGCTACATTTTGATACATAGCTCAGTGATGCTGGAATTCCCATTGCTGAGATAATGGGAATCCCAGCCATGGGGTGGGGATCCCTGGGTTGAAACTGGCAGGGGACAGGTTTGGACTGGATGTACAGAGGAAATTCCTCCCTGTGTGCCTGGGGAGGGCTGGCACAGCTGCCCAGAGCAGCTGGGGCTGCTCCTGGATCCCTGGCAGTGCCCAAGGCCAGGTTGGACAGGGCTTGGAGCAGCCTGGGACAGTGGGAGGTGTCCCTGCCATGGCAGGGGTGGGGCTGGATGAGCTTTAAGGTCCCTTCCTACCCAAACAATTGAATTTGTTGTTCAGTTTTTACATCTTTTGGGCCAAACCATAGCTTCTCTCCCCCTGTGTCAGTCTGGCAAAGTCAAGGAGACCTTCAGGTCCTTTTAATGAGCTCAGGGAGAAGCAGTTGATGGGGACCCCACCAGTTCACACCCACTCAACCCCCATAACTTTGTCTAAAATGAGGGCCCTGCTCAGCTCTCCATGTGCTGAGATCAGGTCACCTCTGGCAGCAGCTGTGGGCAGTGGCACCCTGTGCTCCTGCTGGAGCTTTGGGGACACAGCACTGCCCCACATCTCCTCCAGACCCCTTTCCACCACAGGGATTTACTGCTCAGTCACAGCTACAGGGAAATGGCTTGCTTAAGGCAATTAATTGAAATACAGCTAGTTGATACCTGACAAACTCCTCCCAGCTCCCCTCCTGCATAAAATGCTCCTTAAATTAAACGAGGAGAGATTGCAGTGCTGAAGGCTCTTGGGCTGGGTTCAGTTCCTTACCTGTTAAAGGGGCTGTAACAAACACTGGGATGTGAACTCTTGGCCACACCAGGTTGCCTTAGTGGAACAGCATAAATTAATGTAAAGATTAATTTGAAAATCGGTGTGAAGCCACTTCTCTGGCCTCAGCACAGCAGGAAATAACCAGCTGGAGAGGGGTGAGAGGTTTGAACCCATCACAGTTCAGGGAATGCTTCCAGAAGACAGGGACACACCAGGAAACAACTCCTGGTACCTGCCCTGCTGTGCAGGTGCTTGGGTGCCTCAGCTGGGAGCTGTGAGGACCTGGGGACCAGAGGGAGAGGTTATAGCATCAAGGTGGGATTTGGGTCAGCTTCTGGTGCAATGGGAGCATGGAAATGTTGGAGTTGGGTGTCAAGAGTCCCTTGGGCACTGAGTTTATTATCGTTACCTCATGTCCAGGTGAACAGAGTGACTTTAACTGAGGGAAGGCAAGTAGGTAGGACTTCATGGAACTGGGGCTTTCACGAGTACCTCTGTCTTTCAGGTTGGGTATTCAGGCACTGTGTGATGTAGGATAGAGCAGTTGGTGCCAGGTGCTGATCCCTAAACTCTCCTGATGTCCTTGGCTTAGGGCTTGATCTCCCAAGGGGTGGAGAACATGCAGGACTCAGGCAGGGTTAGGAATTGCAATGTGTGTGGTCTCAGACCTTGGACAATAACAGGATGTTGCTCATTTCCATAGTCTGTTAAACAGTCATCTCTCAATGCTAGAAAGTGCTTACTCTATATCAAAAATAATCTGTTTTTAGCAAGGACAAGAAGGCAGACTCCACCATCACCTGTGCAGACACCAAGAAGGCCAGCATCCTCCTCCTCCGCAAGATCTACATCCTGATGCAGAACCTGAGCCCGCTGCCCAACGATGTCTGCCTCACCATGAAACTCCTGTACTATGATGAGGGTACATGTCACCCTGCTTTATCAGCTGTGTTCAGACTCTGGAAAGCAATCCAGAGGAAGATTTCAGTGTATAATCTTTGTGGCTGCTGGGACTTGTTAAATGAGGTTGTTGCACACATGTGGCTGTTTCTCACAGGTTTTGAATCCCAAGGGGAAGTGATGTGATCTCACTGCAGGAACACAATCCTGGCACTGACTTCATTGGATTTGGCTGTGTTTTAAAACACTTGGAGTTTCCCAGAGTATGTTAGGCTATAGCACAGTTTGCCAGCCTGGTTCTAGTTTGGTGGCTGTCCAAACGCCTGGCTCTGCTTTTGGAGTATGTTACTGCCTTACAATGACAAATGGGAGCTTCTGTTTTCTCTCTCTGTATCTATAATCTCTTCCAAAGAGCTTTAACAAAGAGAAAAGAACTTCATTTACTCCAAATTGAATATTGATTACTCTCCTCCCCACACAGTTTTTTTTTACAGTAACTCTCTGTATTTAAAGGGGAAAAGAGTTAAAATTAGTTTTGCAAGAGCCAGTTTCATTCTAAGATGTTTAATGAATTTTCTCTGCAGTTACACCCCCTGATTACCAACCTCCAGGGTTCAAGGAGGCCAGGGATGAGGGGCTGATGTTTAAAATGGAGCCCATTTACCTGAATGTGGGGGAAGTGCCAACGCCTTTTCATATGCTGAAATTGAAAATTACAACTGAGAAACAACGCATGGAGAATGTTGATAAGAACACCCTAAAGCAGGGAGAGACTGCTGAGCTTCTCCAGGTGTGTGGAGTGAGCACAGATGATCCAGAAGAAGAGAGCCAGGACATGAAAGTAAGAGCAAAGACTTTATTTTGTGTAGCTTTATGAATATTTTTTTGTGGTATATCATCTGGAAAAAGGCCATTACTGTTTCACTGTGTGTAAGCCATAACCCCCTCTATTTTCAGACATGGTTAAGCAGGACAATATGTCTTCAATCCATTTCTTCCTTAATTTTACTGCTCTGGTTTGCAGCCTGTCACTGTTCAAGCAGTGCCTGTGCACGAGGAGCAGCAGGGTGAGCAGCAGAGGGACAGCTGGTGCCATGGGGACACTGCCATGTGTCCCAGCACAGGGCACAGATGAAACCTCTCATCATCCCATGTCACAAACACTTATTTCAGTTTATTCCACCACAAATCCATCTAAATAAGTGTGTCCTTAATCATCTGAGTAGAAACCTTCTGCCTTGTGTGTCTGCAGTAAGTGACAGACCTGTTTCTTAATCTAGGAGGATCCTGTCTTGGATAATGAAGATAAGAATCATGTAAATACTTCAGAAGGTAATATATCTATAAATTTTTCAAATCTCTGAGTTGTGCCTCTTTCCTGATGTTACTTAAACAAAACTCTCAAAATATTTATATATATATATATTTCTATATTCAAATTTTCATTATTTTCTTCACATATATGACTGTGCCTTTATTTTCTATCAGGGCTTCATTCTGTGAAGCACTTGGTTAACAAATGTTAACATGTTAGAACATGATTAACATATTTTCATTTTACTGTTCAAAATTTGGATTTTCTGTTCCATTTTATCAGATAAGCTAAATTGAATGGGGTTTATATTTAGAAATAAATTTTATTTGCTTTTTCTACTATTTTTGTTACTAATAATTACTGATTTATTTAGTTTTTGATGATACTTAGCACATTAAACTTGCAGAGGTCTTGTACTGTTGAGTTCATTATTGCAGACCTGGGAAGCAGAATTCTTAGTGCAAAAGCCAGTGGTCTGGGTCTGTTTGGGTTTTGTTTTTTTTTTGTTTTTTTTAATTTCAACTTTCTGTGCTTCAATTCAGCAGAAATCCCACTTTCAGCCACTTTTTCCCCTGCAGGAGCCCAGAATCCCACTGTGCGCCCCACACCTTCAGCCTGGGGCTGTGGAGGAGTTGAGAGCTTCAGGGCTCTTGTGGGGTAGAGGAGCTTTTGTGTTCTGGCAACCCCTGAGGAACACCTCCAAAAGGAGCTGCTCATGGCTCTGGTTTGCTGCTCCTGCTGCAGTAATTTCACCAGACTGGGTTTTGTTTTATGAATTTGTTTTATGTCAGTCCATGCTGCTTCCTGTTTGAGTGCCTTTTCCAGCTGGTTGTGCTCTGGGGACCTGCTGCCCTTTCCCTGTCTACTGGAGCACTTTGATAATTGCAAGTGAACTTTTTCTGCCATCACAGAATAGAATCCCAGGATGGTTTGGCTTGGGAGGCACCTTAAAGCTCATCCAGTGCCACCCCCTGCCATGGGCAGGGACAGCTCCCACTGTCCCAGGCTGCTCCAGCCTGGCCCTGGGCACTGCTGGGGATCCAGGGGCAGCCACAGCTTCTCTGGGCACTCCCCACCTTCCCAGTGAACCCAATTCCTTCCCAGTATCCCATCTAACCCTGCTCTGTGTCAGGGTAAAGCCATTCCTCCTCGTCCTGTCCCTCCAGCCCCTTCTCCAAAGTCCCTCTCCAGCTCTCCTGGAGCCCCTTTAGGTACTGGAAGGGGCTCAGAGGTCTCCTTGGAGCCTTCTCTTCTGCTGGATGAACAATCCCAACTCTCTCAGCCTTTCCTTGTAGGAGAACTTTAATAGGTACAAGTTCTAGCAAAGTACTTTTGTTAGTATGAATCACACAAAAATGAGTTTCCTCAAGTGTTTTTCCTAACAATGTAAATAAAATCCATCAGTAAATAACTGTCCTGGCTCCTCCAGCCCTGGAACATGCCCTGGAAGCTCCCCACTGCTGGCTTTTAATCAGAGCTCCAAGATGTGGACCCAGACTGTCTCCAACTGAAAACATGAGACACCAAATTGTCCTCAGGGATCTCAGGAGCTTCCTTTTCAGATTTTAGATAAACCAGGAGGAAAAGTAGAGGATGGTTTGTGTTCACATTTCCCAGCTTAGCCCAGGGGCCTGAAGATTGAACTTTGCTGCCAAACAAACTGCAGAAGGAATTGCTGCTTGTTATTTGCTCCTCTTGGAGGGGCTGTATAGAAGCATCCAGGCAATCTGGAACCCATTTGCTATACAGAAAGTATTTCAAATGTTTGGTTTGGGGTTTTTTGAGGAGTAACATGTGCAGCTTTGCCAAACCAGCTGCCATTTCCGTGCTGTTCAAAAATAATAGTGGAAATGTGGTGGAAACAGCATATGTAGATCAGAAATGTTTGGTTTGACAATGCTAGTAGGATGCAGAACTGCAATAACCACATGAAGGTGTGCCTGATTCTTCTAAAGAGTCATAAAAGTTCCAAGACCATGCAAAAATCCAGCAAATTTCTTGTCCTAGGGAGCTGGCAAATGTTTTATTTACAGGAACCATGAGACACAGGGAAACATATTTGTCACCCTGAAATTCTTCTGTTGTTTCCACAGCTGATGCATGGTCACCCATTCACCATTCCATGTTTTTATCTGTATCCTAGAAAAACAGCATGAATTAGGAACAGCAGCTAAGCTGCCTGGAACTGCCTGTTCCCCCCTGGGGCCTGTTCCTGCAGCTGCAGGCAGCAATGGGACTCTGCAGCTGGGATTGCTGCTTGGCTGTGGCTGGGGCTGGACCAGAGCAGCCTTTTCCCTGTCCTGCAGCACAAAACAGGCTCCTGAGGCTTCAGGCTTGAATCAAATCCCTTCAGCAGGGCAGTGTCAAAATCACCTTTCCAGAGATTCTGTGTGTAAACCTGGGCTTTTGTAGTATTTGGAGGAGACTTGAAGAATTTAGTGGGATTTTTCTTGAATTTTGTGGGATGTTGAAGAGATTTTGTGGGATGTATCTGGAATTTTGTGGAATTTTCGTGGGATTTGGAGGAGACTTGTAGAATTTTGAGGGATTTTTCTTGAATTTTGTGGACATTTGTGGACATTCTGTGGGATGTTTCTGGAATTTGGTAGGGTTTTGAGAAGAATTAGGGAATTTTGTGGGATTTTTCTGGAATTTTGTGGAATTTCTCTAGAATTTGGTGGAATTTGGAGGAGACTTGAAGAATTTTGAGGGAATTTTCTTAGATTTTGTGGAAATTGGTGGAGATTTTGTGAGATGTTGCAGGAATTTGGTTGGGCTACTCACTGGGCTACTGCAGTGAGCTGGAGTTGGGAGAGGAGGTGACTGAGATGAAGAGTAAGTTCAAAGCTTGGAGTAAAGGAGGTGCTGGACACAGAGAACTGGAGCCCTCTGGAAGCAGCTGTTCCCAGCAGTTATAAAGTGTTCCCTGGGGCACAGGTGGTGTTTGCTCTAGGTTGTTGGTGTGCTCTTAACAGCTTCATTTAACTCTCCAACTCTTCCCTTCTTTCAGAAAAGAATTCAACTCATGAAGAGGAAGCTGGAGGGATCCAGACTCCCCAACTTGTTTCTAATTCTCAGGTATGAAAACTCTGTCATCTTCAGCTTTTACTGGAGCTTCTGTGGAGCTCCTTCCCTCCTTTGAACGATTCATGGGTGATCTCCTGAAGCCTTATTTCCCACAGTCACTATTTCCAGCAACAAAATGCCTTCACATTTTCCTTCCTGGGCTTTTCCAGAACTATTCTAAAGCATTGACAAAAGGCTGTTCCTCTGTAGTACAGCTCTCAAAACAAACAGATGCTGTGACTGTTACTGAGTGAAAAGGGAAATGTAATTTCCATGTTAATAAACTGCCTAAAAGGAATTCCACTGCTAATTCTGACAAACCAAAGCTTGTTTATAAGTTGATTAAAACTTAAAAATTCAGGTTTATAACTCAGGTTATATTCCCTGCATGTAGAAATTGGTGGCATTTATACATGGAGGACTGCTTCACACAGTTCCTCAAGATTTCTTAAAACAGGATAACTGTAGGTAAGTGTGAGTGATTTACTGTATAAAACCATCACATGCTTCTCTCTGCCAGGGCCCTCCAGCACACCCAGCTGTAAAAGCTGTGATTTCCATGGGTAATCACTGTTTAAATACTCCCATATTTCAATTTCGGCTCAGGCACTGCACAGAACAGTGAATGCCCCAGCACTGAGCCCTGCTGTGGTCTTCAGTGTGTATTTTTTGCTGCAATCACAAGGCAAAATCTATTTTCTGATTTCAGGTTGATCATTTGACCCATAAAACGTCTCAGCTGATTGTGTCAGAGAGCAGGACAAGAAGTGGAAAGATATTCCAAAGCTGCATTGTTAGTATCAGTTTTAATTTAGTTTTCATCATTTATATTCCAGACAGTGAATTAAACTTGGAGCATTTGCTATTGACAGAATGAAATTCTCATTGCTTCCAAAATTCCCATTCAGTTCAACACTGTCCAAAAGAATTCTGTCCAAAGAGGTAGAAGCTGATTTGATGCAGGTAACACAGGTTGAGAAAGATTCCTTTGTTTTAGTTGATATCCTGTTGGGAATGCATTTGGCCAAATTTCCTGCTGGTTTGATCCATCAGCTGGGGGAGTTTGTGCCAGCAGAGATCCCCAGCACAGTTCACTGAGTGTTTCCTTGGGAAACACTGGGCTAAAGTGATAACCTTCATTCCAAGAAAAATCCTTTTTATTTGCTTAATCAGGTCAGTCTGGCTGCTTGTGGGGACCCAAATCCTTCCCATCTGGCACAGCTGGAGCAGAGGTTGTGTCCAGGCTGGAATTTGACCCAAAATGCCCCATGTCTGTGCTGCTCCTTCACTGAGTGAGTTTGGCAGCTCTGGGAGGCTCTGGGGGCCTTCACCAGGTATTTGGAATACTGGGAGTGCTGAGTGAGGAGCAGATCCTTCTCCAAAACCCGTGGGGTGAATTTTTCTCTCTTCTTTTACGCAATAACTTGTTCTCTGTGAGGTGGGGAGAGGCTGGGATGGAATTCCCAGAGCAGCTGGGGCTGGAAGTGTCCCAGGCCAGCTTGGACAGGGCTTGGAGCAGCCTGGGACAGTGAAAAGTGGCAAGAGTGGCATTGGATGAGCTCTAAGGTCCCTCCTTGTTTTTAACCAGTCATACTCAGTGATGTGACCAAAAACCAGAGAAGGTTGTTCCATTTGCTCTCTGTCCCTGAGTATTTTTCAAAGAGGTTTTGCTGAACTTAATAATAAATGTATTAAACAAAACACAATTGCTTTAAATAACCAAAAGGGCAGTGGAACTAAAGGTTCATTGTCATCTTTTCCTGGGAGAGCCAGAAGCAGCAGGACAGCTCTCAGGAGGGTGTTGGGTGCTGAGCAGCCTCTGCAGGGTGCTGCTCCTGGAATGGGGCTGTGCAGGAGAGCGGGCAGCATTGCCTTGGAATCACGGGAATTGTGGAATGGTTTGGATGAAGGGACCTTAAAGCCCACCTAGTGCACCCCTGCCATGGCAGGGTCACCTTCCCCTACCCCAGGCTGCTCCAAGCCCTGTCCAGCCTGGCCTGGGACACTTCCAAGGATGGGGAATCCATGGAATAACCTGTGCCAGGGCCTCCCCACCCTCACAGGGAACAATTTCTCCCATATTTCCAACCTCAATTTCCCCTTTTTCAGTCTGAACCATGACCCTGTCCCGTGCTGCAGGTCCTGATGGACACAGCTCCTTAATGCAGCTGTGGCAGCAGGAACACATCCCAGCAGGAATTCATCCCTCCCTTCCTGCAGTTGGTCCCTTCAGCCAGGAACTACCATCCAGATGTTCCCAGCACATCTGGCCAGGGACTGGAGGCTGTGGATGTGCCACACCTCTGTCCTGCTGAGGGTGGGCTGTGCCCTGTTGTGACACCACGGAGCTCCTGTCATTCCTTGCTTTTCCCTTGCAGGTGCAGCCGGCTGAGCTCCCCTCCAGCCAGGACGTGCTGCCCAAAAGGAGGAAGCTCAGCGAGCCCAAGGAGCAGTTTTAGCTGCCCACCTCCCGCTGGCCCGAGTTCTCTGCTCCCATTCTCTTGTTCCACGTCACTGTTGGGTTTTAAGGATCTGTTCTGCTCCATTAGCAGTCCCCCAGGAGTGTGTTTTAAGGAAGGAAAATGTCAGGAAGCCCAGCTGAAGAATTTCAAACTAATTTTGGACAGGCAGTGCCAGAAATCCTCAGATTTGGGGGTTTGTGGGTTGGCTCCAGGTCCTGATGGTGATGGAGGAAATTCATCCCCCCAGCACAAGGTTTCACCAGTGCCTTTGGGCTGTGGTTCCGAGCTCAGAACCTGCCTTGCCCCAGAACCCCTCCAGTTTTGGGGTGATTTCCAGAGCTTTCCAAAGGGCTGGGCTGTCAGTTACAGGTTGTTAAGAGTTTTGGGGTTACAGTGTTTGCTTTTCCTACCGGGACAGTTGGAAGAGTTGGATGCTTTGCATTTCTGCCAGACCAGAAGCACCATACTCAGGTGAAAATCCAGCCCTCTTCATGCCTTAAACTCCAGCCTCCCTGCCAGAGAAGGCAGGAATCTCTCATGCCAGGTCTCCAGGCCAGGAAGAGCCATGGCAGCGTCTGTTCCAAGGTGTCAGAGCACCGGGAGAACCTTGGAACGGTTTCTGGCAGAGCTTTCTCCTCCAACACCGAACCCTTCCTTGTCCGGCTGCCGTCAGGGAATGGAGGCACGGGCGGGGACAGCTGAACGATTCTTGACGGGTTTGGCTTTGCAATTAAGAATGTTCATCATCAGTCCTCTATTAAACGGCGTTCGCCTTCGGCAGCAGCGAGCTCCGTTACCGGAGGGATGGGCCGGGAGCAGGGACAGCACGGGAACGGGATGGGGAGACGGGACTGGAGCGGGAGAGGGACGGGAACGGGATTGGACAGGGAATGAGACATGGAACGGGACAAGAACAGGGACGGGAACGGGATTGGACACGGAATGGGACATGGAACGGGACAAGAACAGGGACGGGAACGGGATTGGACACGGAATGAGACATGGAACGGGACAAGAACAGGGACGGGAACGGGATTGGACACGGAATGGGACATGGAACGGGACAAGAACAGGGACGGGAACGGGATTGGACACGGAATGGGACATGGAACGGGACAAGAACAGGGACGGGAACGGGATTGGACACGGAATGAGACATGGAACGGGACAAGAACGGGAACGGGACAGGAACAGGAACGGGGATGGGAACGGGACAGGGATGGGAACGGGAGCAGGGATGGGAACGGGACAAGAACAGGAACGGGAGCGGGGATGGGAACGGAACGGGACAGGAACGGGAGCGGGGATGGGAACGGAACGGGACAGGAACGGGAGCGGGGATGGGAACGGGACAGGAACGGGAGCGGGGATGGGAACGGGACAGGAACGGGAGCGGGGATGGGAACGGGACGGGAACGGGAACGGGGATGGGAACGGGACAGGAACGGGAGTGGGGATGGGAACGGGACAGGAACGGGGATGGGAACGGGACAGGAACGGGAGCGGGGATGGGAACGGGAGAGGAACGGGGATGGGAACGGGAGCGGGGATGGGAACGGAACAGGAACGGGAGCGGGGATGGGAACGGGACGGGACAGGAACGGGAGCGGGGATGGGAACGGGACAGGAACGGGAGCGGGGATGGGAACGGAACGGGACGGGAACGGGAGCGGGGATGGGAACGGGACAAGAACGGGAACGGGAGAGCGGAACGGGAGTGGGGCAGGACACGCGGGCGGGGGCGGAGCCACCCCTGACAGACAAGAGGAAGTCCCGCCCCTCTGCCCATCCCGGCCGCGCTCATTGGCTGCTCGGGGCCCGCGCGGGTTCCCATTGGTCGGAGCCGCGGCGGGGGCGGGGCCAGCGGAGCCCAGGAAGCGGCGGCGGCCCCGGGGAGGCTTTTCCTGCCCGCGGCCCCGGAGCGGAGCGGGCCGGGCGGACCCGCCGGGCCGCGGTGAGGCCGCGCCGCGGTGAGGCCGGGCAGCGGACGGGGGGCGTTGGCAGCTCCCAGCTCTCGTGTGGGGGGTGAATCTTCACCCGCGGGGCGCTGAGGCGGCGGGCGGGATGCAGCGGGGCTGGTCCGGCGGAGCGGGCCGGAGGAGCGGGATAGAGCCGGGCCGGGGCCGGGAGGGGTGGCACAGAGCCCGGGGGGGTGAGGCAGAGCCGGGCCGTGGTTGGGAGGCGGCTGGGACACAGCGGGGGCCGCGGGCGGTGGGATGGGGCCGTCCCGGGACGCTGCCGGCGCCTCGCGTCCCCTCAGGGTGCGGGAGCCGCCCGTGAGGCCTCGGGGGCTCCGCTGCGCCTCAGGGCTCCCGCCAGAACCTGCGGCTCCCACCGTGCCAGGGGTCACTCCCCTCCTGTCACCGCCTGCGACACCGTCCTGGGAAGGGGGAGCTGGAAATCCCGGGCTAGAAGGGGTCCCGCGGTGTTGGGGAGTGGGTTTGGGGGCTCAGCACCGGCACTGCCCGTCGTGTTTAGCAAACCTGGGCTCTCCTGTGCCCAGCTGCAGCGGGAGATGACGACGCTCACGCACCGGGGCCGGCGGGTGGAGGGCAGGAACTCGGACAAGAAGCCGGACAGCGAGGAGGATGCGGCTGCGGACAGGGAGCTGAACGAGGATGATCCCGATGACTCCAAAGACATCCGGCTCACGCTCATGGAGGAGGTGCTGCTCCTGGGGCTGAAGGACAAGGAGGTGAGGCAGGTGTCTGGTGGCACGTGGGCAGTGGTGTGGCAACACTTGGTCAACCTGGACTTGAGGCTCTCGGGGAGCAGCAGAAGGGATTGGATGGATTCTTCTCAATGCTCTCCCTTAGACTCTCAGAACCTGCTTAGAATCACAGAATCATGGAATGGTTTGGGTTGGAAGGAACTGTAAAGCTCATCCAGTTCCAAACCCTTGCCATGGGCAGGGATGCCTTCTGCTATCCCAGGCTGCTCCAGGCCTCATCCAGCCTGGCCTTGGACACTTCCAGGGATCCAGGGGCAGCCACAGCTGCTCTGGGCACCCTGAGCTGTGGATATGGCTGATAACTGCTGTCCCACCAGCTCTGCCTTGGGGACAGTGGCAGGAGGTGAGAGGTGCCCTGGGGATGTTGTGTCACTGCCCTGTGCACAGCAATGGGGGGGTTGTTCTTTCCAGGGCTGAAACCATGCATAGAAAGAGCCTCACCTGGTTTATCAAAGGGTGATCATCCTCTCCAGCCTCAATGCATCCTCCTGTCCCACAGGGACATCGTGAGCACTGCTCTGCTCTTGAAAAATTCATGTGGAAAAGAGCAGAGGCAGCTCTTGAGGGAAGAGGCAGAGGGCAGCAGAGTCAGCTGGGCTGGGAGCTGGGAGCAGCCACGGGCTGAGTCTGGACCCACAATGGAGAGGGAACAGAAGCTGCACCTCTGGTGGCTTCCTGGGCCAGGCAGGAGTGGGGATGGGGCTGGGTGGGAATGTCAGCACTGGGAGCTCCTCCTGTGTGCCTGCCACTGGCTTTCCTTGGCAGCAGTGGGGGAATTGCAGAGCTGGGTATTCCCAGAGGGCTGTTCCCTGTGGGAAGGGGATCTTGGTCAAACAGAATTGATTGGTGCTTATCAGCTGCCAGGAATTCTTTTATCAGCTCTGCCTGGAAGGAGCTGTGGGCAAGGGGAAGATGCCTCCTGTCGAGTTCTCTGAGCTGCCTGGCCCTGCCTGTGCTGTCCCTGGGCCTGGTCTTCACCCCTGCCTCCATCTTCTGGATCAGCTTGAGGAATCTTCAGCTGTGAGGGTGGTGAGGCCCTGGCACAGGTTATTCCATGGCTGCCCCATCCCTGGAAGTGTCCAAGGCCAGGTTGGATGGAACAGCCTGGTTTGGTGGAAGGTGTCCCTGCCATGACAGGGAATGGGATTGGTTGATTTTTAAGGTCCCTTCCAACCCAAACCATTCCACGATTCCAAAATCTGCTATTCCTGACATGTAAATAGGGAATTGTAGACCAGGGAAATCCAGCCAGGTGCCCAATGTGCTTCTTGGGGTGACATTGGCAGAGCAGAGGCTTCTACAGAGGCTTTCCAGCTCCAGGAACCCTCTTTGGTCAAGATGGAGCTCAGTGATCCTGGAGATCTTTTCCAGCTGTAACGATTCCATGATTCCTGTGTGAGCCTGTGTCCCACCCTGCAGAGCTGTGGTGGATTCATTCCTCAGGGCTGGGATTAAGCCCCTGTGAGGTACCTAAACCTTGTTTTTCCTTAGGGCTCTGCAGTTCTGGATTGCTCCCAGCTGGTTCTGTGCTGTCACACGGATCCAGCCCGGATCCAGCCCGGGGGAGCTGTGGGATGTGACAGTGACAGGAGCTGGGGCTGTCCTGTTTGAGAGCCCCAGATAACATCTAGGAGCCAAGTAGGAAGTGGCAGGAGCTTGAGGCTGTAAAGGAAACACAATGCAAATAATCCTGGAGCAAATATTTGAGAGCAGCCTGGGAGTGGGGTGCCGTGGGCTGCTTTTTTTCCTGGGCTGTGTTTGGTGTTCTTGGCTTGGTTAATGTATCCTGGGAATGGCCCTTCAGCCACCAGGAACCTGGGAGAGCACAACAGATACAGGGAGGGGGAAAAACCCTTGTCAAACTTTTCTTTTTTTTCCATCCTGTCCTTCCACATTCCTGTCCCACATGACCAGAGGCAGCAGCAGCCTGGCCCTGAACTGAGCTCTGTTTTTACAGCTCGGGTGTTCACTCATGGTTTGATGACTGGGGAAAAACAAGACAATTTTGGCCAAATTCTATGAGCTCACGGTGTAATTTCATTATTTAAAGTACCAGTCTGTCCATGTAGGAGGACCTGGCTGCAAACCAGCCTGGCTTTTGTAACCAGTCTGATTCCAGAAGCTGGAAATAACCCAGGAGTTTTCAACTGGTTTGGAATTTAAAATTTCCTAGGGGTAACGTGCCCTTGAGGCCAGGAAATCGAAACCTTTGCTCGTCTTCACACCCTTTCCTGGAAAACTTGTTTGTAAAGCCATGAGCAAAACCCAGGAGCGGAAACCAGGAGGGCAGGAATGAAAGGTTGCTTTGTCTTCCCTCACAAGGAAATGAAGAAAGCAAATAAAGATTTTAGTTTCTTTTATGGTTCTCTGTGCTGGGCAAGCCCAGTGTCCACATGTCCTGCTCAAACAGAGCTGGGGACAGGAATTCACCCATGGGGCTGGAAAACCTTCCCTGGGGGAGGGCTGAGGGCTCCCAGCCTGTTTTCCTTGGGAAGGGGCTCACTGGGTCACTTTTCACCAGTCCCCTGGTAGCTTTTAGACCTGTCCTTCCCTCCCTGTTTCCCATCCAGAGAAAGAGCAGCAGAAAGGGATTTTCCCACCAGGAAGCCATTCCAGGAGTGTTGGGGTCTCCCTTCAAACCAGCAGGTCGTGGCTTTGATCCCACTGGGATCACCCTTCCCTTGGGCACACCTCAGATGCCAGCCCAGCCCCCTGAGCCTCTCCCTGAGCCCTGGCTGCTCCTGGCTTGCCCTGAAATCCAAGGAACGCCGCTCCGTGTTGGCCCTCACTGGAACAGCAGGAAACAATCGGGCTTTGTTCTCGTCAGGGAATGAAAGAGGAGTGGAAGAAGGGAAGGGAAAGGTCACCTGGGCTGCCCCACTGCTCCAAACCAGAGCCAGCTCTCTTGGAAAGCTGAGTGTTGTTAAACCTCAGGGAACAGGAAATTCCCTCCCTGCCCTTCCCTGGGCTTTCTTGTCCAGTGGATTTTTCTCCCAGCTCCGATCTCCCTGGCTGCAGTTCCAGGCCTGGACTGTCCTGTGCACAGTTCTCTTCCTTTTTGCTGCTCCCTTTTATGTGTCTGATCTCCCTTATCTTCTTCTCCTTCTGTCCTCTTTTTCCTGGGTCAAATTCCTTTTTCAATTCCTGGTTCTCTGTGGGTTGTATTTCCCAACCCAGGACACCTTTGCACCTTCTTCTTTCCCAAATTCTTTGCCTTTGGAGCTTGCAGCTCTCAGGATGAGGCCGCATCAACAGCCTGGAGTGCCAGGACAAGGAGGGATGGCTTCAAATCGACAAAGAGGAGGTTTAGATGGGATTTTGGGAAGAAATTCCTCCCTGTCAGGGTGGGGAGGGCTGGCACAGGTGCCCAGAGCAGCTGTGGCTGCCCCTGGATCCCTGGCAGTGTCCAAGGCCAGGTTGGACAGGGCTTGGAGCAGCCTGGGATGGTGGAAGGTGTCCCTGCCATGGCTGGGGGTGGAACTGGATGATTTTTAACATCCAATCCAAGCCGTTCCATGGCTCTGTGAAGCCCCTGTGGGAACTGGATCTTGCTGGAGCCCCATGGATTGTGGGGAAGCTCCTCCCAGGCCTCATGTTGATTCTTGGGGACATCTAGGGGCTCTCAGGGGGGCTGGGGTTGGGGAATTTCCTCAAGGAGAAGAGCAGATTGCAGCTCCCCTGCCACCAGGCACATCCACAGCCAGCACTGGGACAGAGCCTGGCAGAGCTCCTGGGTGGGTGCAGCCTCTCAGCAGCAGCACTGACCTGCTGTGCCCATGGAAATAATCCCATTTTTCTCACTTTTCCTTGGATGTTTTGTGCCCTGGGGCTGGCTGGAGCCCGTGGTTGTGGGTGCAGCAAGGAGGGCACGGCCTGGACTGCTCAGGGTTTGCAGGAGCTTTTGGGCAGGAGCGGGGGGATAATTGGAGCTTCTCACCTGGTGAGGAAAATCCATCCCTCTGGAAATCTGGGAAGCTTTGGAGAGGCAGGAGCAGGGAAAACTCCTGGACAGGGTCCAAGCAGGCCAGGAGGGACGGGAGGGTGAACAGAGGAAGAATTCCTTCCCATCTTCTTCCCCAGGGCTATACCTCCTTCTGGAACGACTGCATCTCCTCGGGGCTGCGGGGCGGGATCCTCATCGAGCTGGCTCTGCGCGGCCGCATCCGCCTGGAGCCGCTGTCCCTGCGCAAGAAGAGGCTGCTGGAGAGGAAGGTGAGGCTCCTGCAGGAACCCTGACAGGGTCTGGGGTTCTGCCCACCCCATCCTGGCAGCGGGATCTGCTCTGGCTCTGCCCCCAGCCCGACCCCGTGTTCCTGCTGCTCCTTCAGGTGCTGCTGAAGTCGGATGCTCCGACCGGGGATGTGCTGCTGGATGAGACCCTCCGGCACATCAAGGCCACGGAGTCGGCAGAGACGGTTCAGACCTGGATTGAGCTGCTCACTGGTAGGGCCAGCTGGAAATTCCATTGTCCCCTGTCCAAAGATCTCCCAGAGCCCACCAAACACACCAAAACCCATCCAGAGTCCCGGGTCCAGCATCACCCTCTGCATCCAGAGCTCCAGAATCTGGTGGTGACAGAGCCCCAAAACCACCCTGGACCCTCAAATCCCTCCAAAACCCCTCTCCCTGGCCTGGCCCTGGATCCCTGGGCCATTCCTGGAGATGGGGAGATTCAAGGGAAGGCTGAATGTGGGGGCAGAGAAGGATTTTCTGGATGTTTTTTTGTTGGGAGCTCAGTGGAAATCTTTGGCCTTGCTCCCCGTTAGTTCCTGCTGGCTTCACCAAGGCTGGGGTAACCCACAGGTGGAAGAAGCTTTGGATCTGCAGTGATCCAAGCCTGGGATCTGCTGCCTGTGGCCCCTGGGAGCTTTGCCAGGTGGGAGAGGAGGCTCTGGGTCAGGCCAAGGGATCAGGGTGGCAGAGCCCGGTGTCCATGCAGGACAGAGGGACAGCCTGGAAGGACACCGGGATTGGGAAGCAAAGCTTGACCAGAATCTCCCTCCCCTCAGGAGAGACCTGGAACCCCTTCAAGCTGCAGTACCAGCTGCGCAATGTGCGGGAGCGCCTGGCCAAGGCGCTGGTGGAGAAAGGCATCCTGACCACGGAGAAGCAGAACTTCCTTCTCTTCGACATGACCACACACCCCGTCAGCAACACCTCCGAGAAGCAGCGCCTGGTGAAGAAGCTCCAGGAGAGCGTCCTGGAGCGCTGGGTCAACGATCCCCAGCGCATGGAGCGCAGGACTCTGGCCCTGCTGGTGCTGGCCCACGCCTCAGACGTGCTGGAGAACGTTTTCGCCAGCCTGGCTGATGACAAGTACGACGTGGCCATGAACAGGAGCAAGGACCTGCTGGATATGGACCCTGAGGTGGAAGCTGCCAAAGCCAGGGGCACCGAGATGATCTGGGCCGTCCTGGCAGCCTTCAATAAGTCCTAAAAGCCACCTCACACGGTGTGGGGGAGACCCTTGATTCGAGCCAGGGGTCTCCCCAGAGGGACCTGGAGTTCCTGGGGCAGGGGGTGGGCTCAGCCTGGGGAGGGACCAGGGGATTTTGCTTTCCCCTCCCCAGGCAGGGGTGGGAGGTGAGAGCCCCCACCACCACAGCCCCGTGCCTCCAGGGAGAGGTGACAGAAGCTCTTCACTCCTTAACCCTTGGGGATTTCCTTCTGAGGCCAGTGCAGAGCTGGGGGGGCAGAGCCTCGGCCCGGGAGCTGCTCCAAGAGGTCAAACCTGGCACAGACAGGGCTGGGACACACTCCTGGGGGCCTCTCCCCCAGCCAGGGCCTGCCTGTGAGCTCTGTGGGCTCCCCTGAGGAACTCACAACCCTCCTGGGAAGGGTTTGGGGGTGTTGGGCAGTCGGGATCACCCCTGTCCCTGGCTGGCACGGGGCACCCAAACCCCCCCATGTGTCTCCATGGAGGAGCAGCTCTGCAAAGACCCCCAGGCTGTGCCCCCATGGCTCAGCTGCTCTTTCTAGTGAGGAAAAAAGTTAAACTGTGATTATTTTTGTTCACAACCCCTTTCCTTCCTCCCCCACTTTATTCTTCTGTAGTTCACTTAAAGGTATTTCTCTGCAGCCGCGGGGTCTGTCTGTGTTTCAGTGGGTGCAGCTGCCAGGAATTGGCATTTCAAGGGGCACTGGCAGTGCTCGGGAGGGGCGCGGTGTCCCCAGGCTGGTGACACTGCTGTCATGAGCTGCGGGTGGTCTCAGCTGCTGCTCCCTGCTGGGTGGGGGTGGGTCCCCTTTTCCCCAGGCGGTTTTCCACGGCGGGGACAAGGCCGGGGGTGGTCGGTGCCGTGGGGGATCCCCCCGCATCCCCCGGTCCTGCGCGGCCTCCCCGCATCCCCGGGGCCCCGGTCTCGAACCCGCGACCCTCCGGAACTGAGGCGCTCAAAGCTCCGCCTCTTTCCCCGCCCACCCGACTATCTCGATTCCCATTGGTCACTGTTCCTGTCAGTCACGGGTCCCACGCCCTTTTGTTTGCACTACCCCGTCTCTATGTCCCGCCTTCCGCGCGCACTGATTGGCCAGGTGTGATGTCACTGCGGCCCCTTCTGTGCGTTCATTGGGTGGAGCTGCTGTCCGTTACACAGCAGAGGCGGTGGAGGCGGTGACGGCCATTTTGGAGCAGGGCGCGGGGCCGGACACAGCGGAGGGAGCGCGGAGCCCCCCCCTCTCCGCCATGGCAGCCCCGCTCGGTACCGGCGCCTTCACGGAAGAGAGCGGGCAGGAGAAACAGGTGGGGGAAGCCCCGGGGGAGGAAGGGGGAGTACGGCCGGCTCCCACTGGCTTGGCCGCACGTCCCTCTTTCCAGTCCTATGCGGGGATTGGTGATTTCTGTTGTCCGTCTGGCGAGCGCCGAGCTCTGATTGGCTGTGGGGGCTGGGGGTGGGCGGGACTTCCGGCGTGGGCTCGATGGCGGCGTGGGGGGTGCGTGGGGTTGGTGGGGTGGGATGGGAACGACTGGGGCTGGAGGGGGCTGGGATTAACCTGGGATGGGCTGGGACTAACCTGGGATGAACTGGGATTTACCTGGGATGGACTGGGATTAACCTGGGATGGACTGGGACTGACCTGGGATGGGGGTCACGGGGCTGGGATGGGCTGGGACTAACCTGGGATGGGGGTTATGGGGTTGGGATGAGCTGGGACTAACCTGGGATGGGGTAATGGGGGCTGGGACTAACCTGGGATGGGGGTACGGGGCTGGGAGAGGGATGGCTGGGGCTGGAGGGGGCTGGGATGGGCTCGGGATGGGGGTAGTGGGGGTGGGATGGGGGTGACGGGGGCTGGGATGGGCTTTGGAGGGGGTAATGGGGACTGGGACTAACCTGGGATGGGGGTCATGGGGCTGGGACTAACCTGGGGTGGGCTGGGACTAACCTGGGATGGGGGTCACAGGGTTGGGATGGGGGTCACGGGGCTGGGATGGGGGTAGTGGGGGTGGGATGGGGGTCACGGGGGGTGGGATGGGCTTTGGAGGGGGCAATGGGGGCTGGGACTAACCTGGGGTGGGGGTTATGGGGCTGGGGTGGGGGTAATTGGGGTGGGAGGGGATCTGGAATAGGCTAATTGGGGTAATTGGGATGGGGTCTGGGATAGGGTAATTGGGGTAATTGGGATGGGGTTTGGGATAGGGTAATTGGGGTAATTGGGGTAATTGGGATGGGGTCTGGGATAGGGTAATTGGGGTAATTGGGATGGGATGGGGTTTGGGATAGGGTAATTGGGGTAATTGGGATGGGGTCTGGGATAGGGTAATTGGGATGGGATGGGGTTTGGGATAGGGTAATTGGGATGGGAGGGGTCTGGGATATGGTAATTGGGGTAATTGGGATGGGGTCTGGGATAGGGTAATTGGGGTAATTGGGATGGGGTCTGGGATAGGGTAATTGGGGTAATTGGGATGGGGTCTGGGATAGGGTAATTGGGGTAATTGGGATGGGATGGGGTCTGGGATAGGGTAATTGGGGGTAATTGGGATGGGGTCTGGGATGGGGTAATTGGGATGGGGGTGCTGGGATGGGAGTGGGAGGGGGCTGGCAGTGCTGGGGGGGTTTGGGGTCACTGGGATGCAGCAGTGCCCCCCCAGCCCCTGCAGGGCACACAGGGGGGGATGAACACCAGTGATGGGTGTGGGGGAAGGAGACTGGGAGATGTGGAGCTGTGGGAAGCAGTCAGAGATCGTGGAATGGCTTCAGGGCACAGAGCTTTGGGTGCAGCTCTCAGACCTCCTGACCCCTAAAATCCTGTCTAGGAGTCCTAAAAACTCTCCAGGATACCCAAAATTCTGCTTGGAATTATTGAAAATAGGAGCCCCAAATCCTACCTGAGATCCCCCAAAATGCTTCCCAGGAGCCCAAAATCCTCTTGATGATCTGGAAATCATCCCCTGGATCTCCAAATCCTAACTGGAACCTTCCCAGGAGACCCCAAATCCTACCTGGGACCCCCCAGAATCCTCCAGCAGAACTTTCAAATTCTACCAGGACACCTAAATATCCTCCCAGGATGATCTGGGAAGGGAAATCAGGGATTCATGGACTGGTTTGGGTTGGGATGGCACCTAAAACTCACCCAGTGCCACTCCTGCCATGGCAGGGACACCTTCCACTGCCAGGCTGCTCCAAGCCCCGTCCAGCCTGGCTTTGGGCACTTCCAGGGATGCAGGGGCAGCCCCAGCTGCTCTGGGCACCTGTGCCAGGGCCTGCCCACCCTGTCAGGGAGGAATCTCTTCCCAAAATCCAGCCTAAAATCCCAGTTTGCCAAGCCAAACATCATTGTGGGTGCTCGGAGGGGCTCCCAGGTGGGAAGGAGGCAGAGGAGGGAGCTCTCCCTGGCCCACAGCTCCTGGAGGGAAAGGCTGTTTGTGGCTGGGAAGGTGTTGGGAATATTTTCCATGTGCTTTTCCAGGGAAGCACAGCAGGGCTGGAATGTGCTGCTGGGTGTTGTGTAACAGCCTCTCAGGTGGGTGTGGGGCTGTGGGGCTCCAGGGATTTACACCCTGTTGTGTTCCAGGACACTCAGGAGAAGGACAAAGCCATCCCCCCCGAGAGGGCAGAGGAGGCCAAGCTCAAGGCCAAATACCCCACCCTGGGCCAGAAGCCTGGAGGCTCCGATTTCCTGATGAAGAGGCTGCAGAAAGGGGTATGTGAGTGTCCCTCAGTGGGACAGGCCACAGGGATCAGAACTGCCCCTCCTTCCACAGCCTGGCTATCCCCCAGCACATCCCACTGTGTCCCCACACCCTGGCCTGAAACCTGCAAACCTAAAAGGTTCCAGGTAGAAAAACCCCCGAGCTAGAGGTGAACCAGGTGCTGGGATCCCTCCCTGGGGTGCTCCAGGGGTGAAGTTTTAGCCCTGATTTCAATGTGCTGCTGCAGTGGCTTGGCTGCACCTGCACTGCAAAGCCAGCCCTCTCCTTGTGCTGCTCCCTGAAAACAGAATTAAATCCCTCAGGAATGGAATCCAGTCCCTCTCCAAGGGCCCTCTGAGCTTGGCCCTGCTGGCTCCTTTCCTTGCAGGGGCTGCTGCAGGAAACACAAATCCCTCCCAGGCTGGTGGCAGGCGGTGGCTGTGTCCCCTCCCCAGGGCCATTGCCACTGTCCCTGTCACCCCCTGGGCAGGGTTTGCTCTGTCCTGGCCTTTCCCTGTCCCTGGCTGTTCCCAGCTCTCCCTGGGCTGTTGTGGGAGGGAGCAGGGCTGTGCTGGGGCTGTGCTGGGGCTGTGGGCAGTGAGCCTGGCTGGATTGCAGGTGTCCCCAGAGCTGCTCCATCCCTGCCCTCCTCACCTGCACAGCCAGGAGAACAAAAGGCTCCTGCCTTGGGAGAAGGGCAGGGAGGGCTCAGAGCAGCAGCAGGGGCTAAAGGGACTTGGGGAAATTAATTTGATTTATTATCCATCAAATCAGAGCTGAAAAACAAGTGAAATAAAGCCTAAAAAAGCACCTAAGAGGTAGGGGGTGTGTGTCTGTGCTCCCCATGGACTGCCAGGGAATTTCAGCTCGAGCTTCTCCTGCCCCTCCTTCCTCCCTGACCTTGGTGCCCACAGTCTCTCACACATTCTCTCTCCTCTGGCCACAATTCCATCTGCACAATCACTTTTTTCCTTTCCTGGATCTGGTGTTCCCAGGGCTCAGCCCTGGCCAGGGGCAGGTCCATTCCAAAGCTGGCTCCACAAACCTGGAGCAGGTTTTTGTCAGGACTGGGCTCCCAGGGGAACACTCCCTGTGCCAGCAAAGCCCTGGCCAGCTCTGCCACTGGCTCTGCCTTGGCTCCAGCCTGTCCTGGGCAGTGGGATGAGGCAGTGCTGGGAAGGAGCAGAGTCCTGGGGTGATGTGATGTGTGTGATAAGGCACTGAAATGCCCTTTGAGCTGGGAGGTGGCCCCCAGCCAGGGCCTTGCAGGCAGAGCCCTGCAGCTGTTGGGAGCTGGATGGTCCAGGAAAGGCCTTGGCAGCAGCCAGGATTTGTTCCCTGGAGCAAAAGTCCTGCCTTTGTCACCCTGGCTCATCATCCCAGTCCAGAGGATCCCGTTGGGCTCTGCCCCTGGGCTGAGCTGCTGTGTCTGCCCTCAGCATTCCAGAGGTTTCTGGCCTGGGGCTGAATCCCTGTGGAGCAAGGGCAGAGTAGGTCAAGGCTGGTCCCAGCCAGCCAAAGGTCCCAGCAGCCTGCAGTGTGTCAGAGGAGTGCCTTGAGTCAGGCACAGGAGCTGCCACCCAGGGCTGGGCTGAGTCACTGGCTGGTGGCCAAAGGCCTTTTAAAGCAGGCTGGGCTCATTGCTTGGATTTCCCCCTCGTTTTCATGGCCTGGTTTAGAGAATCCCAACACTCCCTGAAAGGATCCTCGTGGCTCTGCTGTTCCCCTGCTCCTGCACACCCAGTAACCCAAACACATCTCCCTTTTCCAGCAAAAATACTTTGATTCTGGCGACTACAACATGGCCAAGGCGAAGATGAAGAACAAGCAGCTGCCAAGTGCAGGGCCTGACAAGAACCTGGTGACAGGAGACCACATCCCCACGCCCCAGGACCTGCCACAGAGAAAGTCCTCACTGGTCACCAGCAAGCTGGCAGGGTAGCCTGCACTCTCAGCTGGGGCTGCCCTCTTTTTGTCTCTTTTCTTTTGGCTAAATGGATTGAACTTCACTGTACCATAGGGACGGGAGCACCAGAATCCACGTAGTTGTTTGAGTCTTTGCAGCGAACACACCCCAAATCTGAGTCAGGGGCAGGGCAGGGTTGGGTTGGCCCTTCCTCTCAGCGAGGCTTTGCCTTAATTTTCCAGCTGTTTGAAACGTTCCCAGCTCACAGAGGCACTGGAATGCTGCATCCTCGCTGGGACAGCCCTGGGAGGAGCAGGAGAGGGACAGGAGGCACCTGGAGGAGGGGACAGTGGGGCTGAGGCCTTGGGGGTCACAGAGACTGACCCAGCTGGGCAGGAGGTGTCATCCCAGACCTGGCAGGTGTGATCCCTGATCATGAAAATGTGATCCCAGACCTGGCAGGTGTGATCCCTGATCATGAAAATGTGATCCCTGATCATGAAAATGTGATCCCTGATCATGAAAATGTGATCCCTGATCATGAAAATGTGATCCCAGGTCTGGCAGGTGTGATCCCTGATCATGAAAATGTGATCCCTGATCATGAAAATGTGATCCCAGGTCTGTAGGCATAGTCAGCTGTGTGTGTTGGAGCTTCAAAAGTGAAGAAATTGACTGAAATGAAAAGAATTCCAGGGGGTTGTTGGTCTGAGCTGCCTGGGCTCTGTCCCTGGTTCAGCTCACGTGTCCAGCAGGAGTGGGACAGGGTTTGAAACATCCTGGTGGCTTGGTTGGGGGTAGAGCCCCAGCACAGCTGCCCCTGGCTGAGCCTGGCCAGAGGGGCTTGGCCAAGGCCAGGGGGCAGTTCCTCAGTCCCTGCTCAGTTCTGTCCAGCAGGGCAGAGTCTGGCCAGGGCTGAGGTGAGGACAGATCTTCTCCAGCCCCAGGGAGTGGGAGCTGAATGCTGCAGCAGCTCAGGACACAGCAGAGCCCTGCCCAGGCACCTCCTGCTCCTGGGTGCTCACAGACCTGCAGCAGCCAGGGAGAGCCATTTGTGCTGCTGGAACTGATAATGGAGAGAGGCAGGACTGGGAGTGACCGCCCAGAAAGGGATAAAAAGCACCAGAGTGGAATTTGAAGGGTGTTGAGGCAAGCCTGTTTTGAAAGTGTTGGGTATGCCAAGCTTGGATTTCTTTTTTCTCCTGCTTTTTCCCTTGTGTTTTCTTTGTCTCAAGCCTGGGAAAAAAAAAAATAAGAAAACCCCCAAACTAACACCAACTTCACAACAAAAAGTCCCAAAGCTAACAAGCTGTTGCTGCAGCAGAAGCACACATGCTGGGGGTAGCACTGTCCTCTCCTGGTGCCCTGGATCCCAGTGGCCTTTTCCATGCAGTGGGAATTGTGTGTGCCAGGGAATCCCAAAACCTGCCCCAGTTTTCCATTCTGGAAGCACAAGGGCCAGAGGAAGGAGTGAAGAAGGGCAGGGGTTTCCCTTTGTGTGTTCCTGCTCAGCTGGGTGTTCCCTGGGAACCTGGGTCACTTCCCTGGCCTGGCTGCACCAAGGTGTTGCTTCCCAGGAATGTTTGCAGAGGGTGTGATGGAATTTGTGTCTGCCTTCAGCTGGTTCCTGGATCCTCCCGTGAGAAACAGCCCCTGGGGCTGCTCCTGGCCGCTCTCTGGGGAAGGGACAAGGGATGTGGTGGGATTTTGGACCTGCTCCTTGTCCCCACAGGGTCCTGCTCTGGCTCCAGCACTTTTCCAGCCCCTGTGTGACCTGGCTGGGGCAGTGGCTGCACACCCTCCTTGGATGTCCTGCTGTCTGTCCCAGCCATGTTGTAAATAGATACAAATATATAAAAATATATATAATTTTTTACATGTTCAACTCTTTTGGAGTGCCGTGCTTGCTTTTTATTAGAACAAACCCCAAAAGGGGAAATAAAACCCAAAAAGGGGAAGTAAAGTGAAGGATGCAAAGGGGCGTTGCTGCTCCGGGGCTGTCCCTGTGCTGGGGGGGACAGAGGCGGGGGACAGAGACAGGGGACAGGCAGGGGACAGAGGCAGGGGACAGGCAGGGGACAGTCAGAGGCAGGGGACAGAGGCAGGGGACAGAGGGGACAGGCAGGGGACAGACAGAGGCAGGGGACAGAGGCAGGGGACAGAGGGGACAGGCAGGGGACAGACAGAGGCAGGGGACAGAGGCAGGGGACAGAGGGGACAGGCAGGGGACAGACAGAGACAGGGGACAGAGGCAGGGGACAGAGGCAGGGGACAGGCAGGGGACAGACAGAGGCAGGGGACAGAGGCAGGGGACAGGCAGGGGACAGAGGCAGGGGACAGAGGCAGGGGACAGAGGGGACAGAAGCAGGGGACAGGCAGGGGACAGAGGCAGGGGACAGAGCAGGGGACAGAGACAGGGGACACAGGCAGGGGACAGAGCAGGGGACAGAGGCAGGGGACAGGAGGGGACAGAGGCAGGGGACAGAGGCAGGGGACAGAGCAGGGGACAGAGGCAGGGGACAGAGCAGGGGACAGAGGCAGGGGACAGAGGCAGGGGACAGAGGCAGGGGACAAGCAGGGGACAGACAGAGGCAGGGGACAGAGGGGACAGGCAGGGGACAGACAGAGGCAGGGGACAGAGGCAGGGCACAGCCCCCAGCCATGTCTCTCCCTGGTTTCCAGCTGTGTTTGTGCAGGAGGGAGAAGGGATTTGGCAGCACAGGATGAGACCCAGCAGGAGCAGTTTTTATTCAGGGTTTATTCCCGTTCCACCCCAGAGCTGGGTGGGCACTGAAGGGGGTGGGGGTGATGCTGGCAGCCCCCTCCCCACCCCTCAGGGTGCTGGGGGTGAGGGGTGCTTGGAGCCTCCCTGTGGCTCACAGCAGATCCTGGAGGCCACAGGGCTGGGGTTTTATCCTCCTGCCCTCAACACAAATCTCTGCCCCACTCCTGCTCCAGCTGCCCTCCCGCACAGGGACATCCTTGCACCCTGTCCCAGCTTTGTCCCCATTGTCACCCCTCCGGGCACAGGAGCAGGGTCACTCCTGCCTTTCCCCCTCAGGGCAGCCCCCTGTGGCCATGTCCAGCCTCATCCTCTGTCCCCACTCTCCTGCTGCCTTCACCTCTGGAATTTTCAGCCCCCTGTGGCCATGTCCAGCCTCATCCTCTGTCCCCACTCTCCTGCTGCCTTCACCTCTGGAATTTTCAGCCCTGACCTTTCCTCAGTCCCACCTTTCCCCTGGAGCTCACCAGCCCAGCCGGGTGTGTCACTGGGCTGGGCCGTGCTCCCAGGAATCCTCCGATGATCCCGAAGCCTCAGTGCTGTGGATTCCCCAGAATTGGGAATTCCCGACCCCCTGGGACCCTCTGGGACCTGCAGGGACGAGCAGGGACGCGCTGTTCCAGCTCAGGCCGTGTTTGTTCTAAAGCTTGGCACCGCCTCACAAAAATGTGCTGGGCGCTGCTTGAGCTCCCTGTTATTGCTCCTGCTGCCAAGAATTTGCTTCCCCGACAAGGACACATTCCTTGGGGCCATGGGAAGGACTTTGAGAGGGACGAGTTTCGTCTCGCTGGACCAACCCTGGTTTGGGGGGTGGCAGTGGGGACAGGAGCTGGAGGAGGGGGGTGAAGGGACCCCCAGGGGGATGCAGCTCCCTGGTTTTGCTGGATCTGGGACACGAGAGCTCCAGGGCATCGGGATGGGGCCCTGTGCTCGCCACAGCCTCCTCCACTGCTCCAAGCAGAGCCAGAGATGCTCAGTAAGGGGACAGAGGCTTGGATTCATCACAGTTTGTCCCCAAAAATGCTGACCAGGGAGGTGGCAACTCTCAGCAGCTCCCTGGAGCTGACAGACCCCGGGGGAGGAGCTGTGCTCTCAAATTCTGCCTTTTCTGCTCCCCACCCTGCCTGAACCCCGAGGCACCGGGACCTCCTGCCCCTGAGACCCCACGGCTGGGAAGGGCAGGACTTCCCTGGGTCCCTTTTGGTGCTGGGGGTTCAGCACAGAGCCCACCCTGCCTGTGCTGGGAGGGGAAAGCAGACCCCAGACCCCAGACCCCAGTCCTGTGGCCCTGTCCCAGTGTCTCACTCCCATCACATCCCAGTTTGGTGATGCCTCTGGGTAACGGGGGCTGGGGTCACCACAGCTCCACTTTGGTGGCATTTGGTGGCACAGAGAGGTCCCAGCACCACTCTGGGAAATGCTTTTGGGGGGTAACGGTGATTTCAGGGGCTCCAGACCCCAATTTCCAGTGTCTTGGGAGCCATCAAAGGGCTCTGAGGCTGCTGAGCTGCACTGGTCACTGGCTCTCAGATAGGAATGGCCCAGCCCTGCAGGACAGCAGAGCCTTTGCCCCCTCCTCTCCATCCTGGATTTTCTGGGAGGTGGGGATGGAGCAGAGCCCTGGAAATGGGTCCAACAAAGGGGTGTTGGAGACCTCCCATCCTTCCTCAGTGCCCCAGGGCAAACCCACAGTGTTTCCCTGTCCTTGGAGGGTCTGATCCACCTGCACAAACCCCTGAGGCTTCTTCCCTGGCCAAGCTTTCCCCAAAACAGGGCAGATTTTGAGGGCATCTTGCACAGTCCCAGGGGTGAAGGAGGGGCCTGTGGCCAAGGGAGACAAAAAATTGACACCCAATGCCCCAAAGATGCCGAGAGTGACCCCAGGGTGACCCAGCCAGGTCCTGCCCTGCTCGGTGACCTCTCTGAGCTGGGTACAGCAGATTTCAGTCCTGGGGGAGATGTGGGACAACGCAGCAAGGGCTGGAAAGAATGGGGCAGCTCCCCACAAACATCCAGACAAGAGAGCCAAGGTCAGAATGGGCTTCAAGCAGATCCAGGTGGGATTCCTTAGAATCATGGAATAGTTTGGCTTGGAAGTTTCTCTTAAAGGCCATCTACTCCTGCAATGAGCAGGGATATCTTCACTAGATCAGGCTGCTCAAGGGCTCTGTCCTTCCTGCCTTGGAATGTTTCAAGGGATGGGACATCTGCCTCTGGGCAACCTGTTTCAGTGTCTTATAACCTGCATAATAAAAAATTTCTTCCCTGTATCTACTCACTTTTACAGTCTAAATCTACTCAGTTTTAGCATAAAACCATCACCCCTCATCCTGGAGCAATCTCACCAGGCTGGGTCACACTCCCCACCTCCAGCCCCCTTTTCTGGAGCAATCTCACCAGGCTGGGTCACACTCCCCACCTCCAGCCCCCTTTTCTGGAGCAATCTCACCAGGCTGGGTCACACTCCCCACCTCCAGCCCCCTTTTCTGGAGCAATCTCACCGGGCTGGGTCACTCTCCCCACCTCCAGACCCCTCATCCTGGAGCAATCTCACCGGGCTGGGTCACTCTCCCCACCTCCAGACCCTTCATCCTGGAGCAATCCCACAGGGCTGGGTCACTCTCCCCACCTCCAGCCCCCTTTCTGTGCCTGCAGCGAGGCCGTGCTGGCTCCCCGCACGCTCAGCCCCGCTCCGGGGTCCCGCGGGGGATGCTCGGTGCTGCGGAACCGTGAGCGAAACCCCGGATGGGGCAGGGCAGCGGACACACACGGCTGTGAGGATGAGGAGGATGAGGAGGATGAGGAGGATGGTGAGGATGAGGATAATGAGGATGGTGAGGATGATGAGGATGGTGAGGATGAGGATGGTGAGGATGGTGAGGATGATGAAGATGAGGATGATGAGGATGGTGAGGATGATGAGGATGGTGAGGATGAGGATGGTGAGGATGGTGAAGATGATGAAGATGAGGATGAGGAGGATGAGGAGGATGAGGAGGATGGCGAGGATGAGGATAATGAGGATGGTGAGGATGATGAAGATGAGGATGATGAGGAGGATGATGAGGATGGTCCCTGCTGCTGGGGGGGCTTTGCCTCGGGGTGTCCCGGCCCCCGCTGCGCTCGGAGGGATGAGGGGGGAGGTCCCGGCCCGGAGCTGCTGCCCGGTACCGGGAAGAGCCGCAGCCACCGGGCCGGGTGTACCGGGGTCGGGGGTCGGAGGGGGCGGTCACTCCCCGGTTTTTTCAGCCGGAGGAGCGGAAGCGGAGGTGGAAAAGGGGCCGGTCCCGGTCCCGCCCCCGCCCCGCCCCTTGGCGTCACCGCCGCCGGTTATATAAACCGGCAGCGCCGGTCCCGCCCGCACGCCGCCGGCCGCTCGCACCGGGCGCCATGTTCTCCGTGAAGCCGAAAGCCGTCATCGGCTTCAACCTGTACTGCGGCGGCTCCCCGGCGCTGAGCCCCGGCGGGCCGGGGGAGCGCCCGGAGCCCGCGGCCGCCGCCGCCGCCTCAGCGGAGCCGCCCCGCGAGCGCTCCGGGGCCGCCGCCGGCCGCGCCGACCCCCCCCGCGCGCTGATTGGCCGAGGCGCGGCGCCCCGCGCGCTGATTGGCTGCGGCGCGGCTCTGTGGCGCCCCGAGCAGGAGCTGGACGGGTGCGAGCCCGAGCCCGAGCGCGGCCCCGCCGGGGATTCGCTCCCCGGGACCCCCCCGGGACCCCCGGACGGGCTCCGCCAGGACTCGCTGGAGCTCATCAGCCGCTACCTCCGGGAGGTGGCGGGCGAGGCGCAGCCCAGCGCTAAGAAGCTTTTCCCGGGGCTCCTGGGTGGTCCCGGGCGGCCCGGCGCGGCGGGGGATGCGGTGATGGAGAAGTCGCTGGAGACGCTGCGGAGGATCGGAGACGGCGTCATGCAGAAACACGAGCTCGCCTTTCAAGGTGTGTGTCCGCCGACAATCCGGGCAGGAGACCGCGATCCCTCCGTCCTCTCCGTTGCAGAGCCCGGTGCCGCCGGTCCCGGTGGCCGGAGGGGTTTGGGGAGGGGGCTCGGGTGGGTCATTCATGGGATGCGGCCTCGGCTCGCAAGGGGTTAAATAAAAGCAGCTGGGAAATGATCAAAAACGAAACTGAACTTTGTTCCGTCGGGACGAGGCAGAGCCGCTGTTGGTGTGTGCAGAGGAGATAATTTAGTTACAGATTAGCCCTGGTTCCTCCTCGTGTCCCCCTTGGCTCGGACTGACTCTGCAAATAATTCTAAACGCCCAAAGATTAGTTAGCTCAGGAGTTTCAGATCCTCACCACTTCCCCCAGTTTGGGTGCAAGGGGATTTTTTTAATGGGGGGAATTCTCCTGGGCAATGTGCTCACAGAACCATGAAATGCTTTGGCTTGAAATAAGATCTTAAAACTCATCCGGGCCCATGGAAGGGACACCTCCAAGCTCTGCCCAACCTGGCCTTGGACATTTCCAGGGATCCAGGGCAGCCACAGCTTCCCTGGGAAATCTCTTTTAATGTATTTTCCCTGGGAAATCTCTTTTAATGTATTTCCCCACTTGTGCAGGGTCCTGAAGCAGCTGTAGGAAGTTTCCCCCCAGTGCAGTGTCCTGGGGATGAATTAAAAAGGAGAAGTGACCGATTTGACCTGGTTTTGTGTGGCTCAGGCTGGTTTGGGGCTGATCTCCCATCCTGGAGCTGCTCCTGATCCCGGCTCAGGATGGAGCCCAGCAGAGCAGAGCAGTTTCTGCCTTTCCTCCTGAGGTTTTTTTGTGCTGAAACCTTGCAGGAGGATGTGCCAATTTCTCAGCTTGTCGGGCTTTTTTGGCTGCTTTTTTTGTTTGTTGAACACAAAGAGCTTCAGTTTCATCCTTGATGGGAAATGCAGTGGGATCAGTTCCTCTGTCCCAATTCCCGGACGTGCTTGTTGGATGATTCTTGGGAGCGATGTCCAGGCTGAGCCGTGGATTTTGATCCCATTCCCGAGGTTCTTCCCCACGTTTTTCAGCCCCCCCCAAGCCCATTTTTCTCCTCCACGGGTTAAAATGAAGGATTTAGAATCCAAATTCCTGATTAATTTAGAGGGAAAAACCCGGGAATAATTAGAGGGAATCAGGATGAATTTTCGTGAATTTCTGGGAATGTGGGATCAGGGAAAAATCACTAAGAAAATCCTGGATTCCAGCCCTGGAAATGAAAAAAGATTGGGAATTCTGCCTAAAAAAAAACAGGATTGGGAAAAGGTGGAGGTTTGGAGCCAGTAAAAAACAGGAATGAAGAGGAAAACTCCAGGAAAAATGAGAAAAGGGACCCAGGAATGGAAAAAAAAAAAATCCCAAAATCCCTGGATTTCTGGGAATTTTGGGCTCCTGAGAGGAGGAATTTTGGGATATGGCAGGGAATTTCGGGAATTCCCGGTGTTTTCCTCTGAATTCTCAGTGAGCTGGCCAGGGCTTGCGTAGGGCTGGTGATTTCCTGAGTGCTGAGAAGGAACTGCCTCGGGAAGGCTTCCTGCAAGTTTGAGCAACAACAACCAGCAACGCCTTTCGGTTTCGTAAAAGCTTGGCAGGGCACTGGAGGTCGAGCTGGGGAATTCAGTCCAAAGGAGACTGAGAAAACCAGGAAGAGAAAGAAAACCACAGAAGAAATGTAGCAGAATCAGAGAAAAATGATTATTTAGGGAAAAAAAAGTTATATTTCCCAGCTTTGATCTTGGGTTAATGAAGTGGGACAGGTCTGGCTGCTCCTGGCGGCTCTGCCCAGCCCAGGTTGAGGTTGTGATGTGGTGAAGGTTGGAAAGCTTGAGCAGGGCAGTGTGGAGAGCTCAGACACCACAGCTGGCCCTGAGACAGGGGGAAGGAAATAAAAGTGTGTCAGGGGCTGGGTTTTGTCTGGCCCAGAGGTGAGGAAGAGCAGCAGAGCCCTCTGAGGAACCTCTCCACATCCCTGAGAGGCTCCTGCAGCTTCAGGAGCTCCAGTGGTGGTGGGCTCAACCCTGTCCCCGCTCCTCCTGCGGGTTTTTGGTGCTCCTAAACCCAAATCTTCCAGGAATGCTGCGGAAACTGGAAATCCAGCAAGAGGAGGACCTGCAGTCGGTGGTGGAGGTGGCTGCTCACCTGTTCAGCGATGGGGTGACCAACTGGGGCCGTGTGGTGACGCTCATCGCCTTCGGAGCCTTCGTGGCCAAGCACCTGAAGAGCATCAAGCAGGAGCAGAGCATCAGTTCCCTGGCTGGGATCATCACAGACGCCCTGGTGTCCTCCAAGAGAGAGTGGCTGGAGAGCCAGGGGGGCTGGGTGAGTCACTGCCAGCCCCAAATTCCAGAGCTTTTCCCAACATTCCTGAGCCTTTTCCTGTTTCTGTGTCAGTGCTGACTCACTGTTTCCAGGGAGCACCGAGTCAGGGGGGTTGTGGGGCTTCAGCACCGACTCATCCTGAGCTGCCTGAAGTGGTTTGAGCTGAAAATGTGTCCCAGCCCAGCCTGGGGCAGCATTCCCAGAGCCAGGACAAGCCTGGGAGTGCTTGGAGCTGGCCCATGGCTGCTGGGGAGGCTGGAATGGGGCTGGGGGAGCACAGAATGTGCTGGAATGGGGCTGGGGGAGCACAGAATGTGCTGGAATGGGGCTGGGGGAGCACAGAATGTGCTGGAATGGGGCTGGGGGAGCACGGAATGTGCTGGAATGGGGCTGGGGGAGCACAGAGGATGTGCTGGAATGGGGCTGGGGGAGCACAGGGGATGTTTTAGGATGAAATGGGGCTGGGGGAGCATGGAATGTGCTGGAATGGGGCTGGGGGAGCACAGAATGTGCTGGAATGGGGCTGGGGGAGCACAGAGGATGATGTTTCAAGCTGAAATGAGGCTGGGGGAGCACAGGATGATGTTTCAGGCTGAAATGAGGCTGGGGGAGCACAGAGGATGATGATTCAGGCTGGAATGAGGCTGGGGGAGCACAGGGGATGTGCTGGAATGGGGCTGGGGGAGCACAGGATGATGTTTCAGGCTGGAATGGGGCTGGGGGAGCACAGGGGATGATGTTTCAGGCTGAAATGAGGCTGGGGGAGCAGAGGGGATGATGTTTTAGGATGAAATGAGGCTGGGGGAGCACAGGATGATGATTCAGGCTGAAATGAGGCTGGGGGAGCACAGGATGATGTTTCAGGATGAAATGAGGCTGGGGGAGCACAGGGGATGATGTTTTAGGATGAAATGAGGCTGGGGGAGCAGAGGGGATGATGTTTTAGGATGAAATGAGGCTGGGGGAGCACAGAGGATGTGCTGGAATGAGGCTGGGGGAGCACAGAGGATGATGATTCAGGCTGGAATGAGGCTGGGGGAGCACAGAGGATGATATTTCAGGATGAAATGAGGCTGGGGGAGCACTGGGGATGATGTTTTAGGATGAAATGAGGCTGGGGGAGCACAGGGGATGATGTTTTAGGATGAAATGAGGCTGGGGGAGCACAGAGGATGATGATTCAGGCTGAAATGAGGCTGGGGGAGCACAGAGGATGATGATTCAGGATGAAATGAGGCTGGGGGAGCACAGGGGATGATGTTTTAGGATGAAATGAGGCTGGGGGAGCACAGGATGATGTTTTAGACTGAAATGAGGCTGGGGGAGCACAGGGGATGATGTTTTAGACTGAAATGAGGCTGGGGGAGCACAGGGGATGATGTTTTAGACTGAAATGAGGCTGGGGGAGCACAGAGGATGATGATTCAGGCTGAAATGAGGCTGGGGGAGCACAGAGGACGTGCCAGGCAGGCTGTTCCCCCCTCCCCTGCCCTCCTCCCCACGAGGGGTGCCTGGCAGGACACTGACACCCTCCCTTCTCTCTCCCAGGAGGGCTTTGTGGACTTTTTCCGAGTGGAGGACCTGGAGGGCAGCATCCGGAACGTTCTGATGGCGTTTGCAGGAGTGGCTGGCCTGGGGGCTGGCTTGGCCTACATGATCCGGTGAGGCTGGAGCTGCCCAGGACCAGGACTTTGGGAGCTGCAGCTCTGGGGGCTGCAGAGCTGCCCCTCCCTCAGGGAGTGCTGCTGACCCGAGGAGGACACCGAGGCATCCCCGGAGCAGCTCATTCCTGAGGAAGAGGAAGGTGTGATCTGAGGCTCTGGGTGCTGCTGGAGGATTTATTGCTTTGGGAACAGAGCGTGGAAGAGTTGTTAACTCTGCTTCCTTGGAGCTGGAGTGGACTTGCTTCACTTTGATCCCAGTCTGGGAGCTCCAGCAGCTCCTCCTGGGCTGGGTGAGGCAGCTGAGCCTGGAGCAGATGTCTGAGGCTTGTGGTTGTGGGTTTTTTTTCTGGAAATGGCACCTTCTGCTGCTGCTGCCCTGCCTAAAGCTGCTGGAGCAGAGGCACTGGGTGCTGGAAGTGCTGTGCCAGCCTTCACCTGCCCCCAGGTGCTGCCAGGAGGGGCAGAGCTGTGCCCACCCCATCCCTGCCCGTGGGGAAGGGGCTTGGAGGGGCTGGGGGGTCACACCCAGCCGTGTCCTGAGCCCAGGCAGCCTCTCCTGGCTGCACAGACACAGCTGAGAAACAGCCAGTGCATTTGTGAGTGTGTAAAATACCCTCCACAGGGCTGGGGAGGATGTAGAGAACCTGTAAATGGCTGTAAATCTGTAGAATATATACATTTTTACAGAGCTGACGATACAAAAAGGAGGAATTCATTGTGAAGGTGGGTGCACTGCGCTTCATTCCTCACGGGAAGTGGCATTTTTGTGGCAAAGCCTCTCCTCCTGCCTTGACTCATCTCAAGTGCTTGAGCAGCACAGCCAGGGAGGATGAGGAGCAGCAGTGGCCTCGTGGACTCGGTGTGACCACGGCTGGCTGCCAACAGCTGACCTTTGTTTGTTTTAATCTTATTTTTGGTGGCTCTTGCCCTCCTGGCTGGGGGCAGGGAGCTGTGGAAATCCATCTGGCCACTTCCTTTCTCTTCCCTTCCTCTTGCTCCTCCAAGCCATGAGCTGGACAAAGCTGATGTTTGAATGTAAAACGTCCTGGGGCTGCCTCTGCCTCAGTCCTGCAGCTCCTGCAGGTTCCTCAGGGCTGGCCTGGGCTCCCCTGCTGGCACCGTCCTTGTCCCCAGGACGTGACCTGGAGCCTGAGCCCTGCCCAGCTCAGCGATGGTGCTACAGCCAGGCCCTGCTTGTGTGCAAAACAAGCTCTACTTTGGTCAATAAATGTCTTTTTTTTTTTTTTTTTTTGTTCTCATTCCTCTGGTACCAAACTCGAGGTTTCCCCCAGGGAGGGGCTGAGCTCTTGTGCTGCCCCACAGAGGAGCAGGAATTTTGGAAAAGCCTCTGGGGGTGGTTGGAGGCTGATCCAAGCCTTGTCCAGGGATGGGGAATCCACAGTTCAGGGATGGGGAATCCAAAATTCAGGGATGGGGAATCCACAGTTCAGGGATGGGGGATCCACAATTCAAGGATGGGGAATCCAAAATTCAGGGATGAGAAATCACAATTCAGGGATGGGGAATTCAAAATTCAGGGATGGGGAATTCAAAATTCAGGGATGGGGAATTCAAAATTCAGGGATGGGGAATTCAAAATTCAGGGATGGGGAATTCAAAATTCAGGGATGGGGAATCCAAAATTCAGGGATGGGGAATCCACAATTCAGGGATGGGGAATCCAAAATTCAGGGATGGGAATCCAAAATTCAGGGTTGGGGAATCCACAATTCAGGGATGGGGAATCCACAGTTCAGGGGTGGGGAATCCAAAATTCAGGGATGGGGAATCCACAGTTCAAGGATGGGGAATTCAAAATTCAGGGATGGGGAATCCACAGTTCAGGGATGGGGAATCCAAAATTCAGGGATAGGGAATCCAAAATTCAGGGATGGGGAATCCACAATTCAGGGATGGGGAATCCACAGTTCAGGGATGGGGAATCCACAGTTCAGGGATGGGGGATCCAAAATTCAGGGATGGGGAATCCACAATTCAGGGATGGGGAATCCACAATTCTCTGGAAAACCTGTGCCAGGGTCTCACCCAGCACTGGTTTGGGTCTCCTGCATGGTGCTGCAGTTTCCCCACTTCTCAGGGGATGTGGAGATCACTTTTCCTCCCTTTTTAGGGGGTCCCTGCACCCCCAGACCTCCCCTGTGGTCCCCAGATTCCCATCCCTGCACGTTTGGGGTGGATTTGTTCCTCTCTCGGCTCCATGAGCAGCAGCTCTGCTGGGGGAGCTTCAGCTGGAAAATCCCTCTGGAGAGGCAAAATCCTGCCCCAAAATCAATCAATCCTGCCCCAAAATCAATCAATCCTGCCCCAAAATCAATCAATCCTGCCCCAAAATCAATCAATCCTGCCCCAAAATCAATCAATCCTGCCCTAAAATCAATCAATCCTGCCCTAAAATCAATCAATCCTGCTCCAAAATCAATCAATCCTGCCCCAAAATCAATCAATCCTGTCCTAAAATCAATCAATCCTGCTCCAAAATCAATCCTGCTCCAAAATCAATCCTGGTCCAGAATCAATCCTGCCCCAAAATCAATCCTATCCCAAAATCAATCCTGCCCCAAAATCAATCCTGATCCAGAATCAATCCTGCCCTGAAATCAATCCTGATCCAAAATCAATCAATCCTGCCCCAAAATCAATCCTGCCCCAGAATCAATCCTGCCCCAAATCAATCCTGATCCAAAATCAATCCTGATCCAGGATCAATCCTGCCCTAAATTCAATCCTGACCCAGAATCAATCCTGCCCCAAAATCAATCCTGCCCCAAAATCAATCCTGATCCAGAATCAATCCTGATCCAAAATCAATCCTGATCCAAACTCAATCCTGCCCTAAAATCAATCCTGCCCTAAAATCAATCCTGCCCTAAAATCAATCCTGCCCCAAATCAATCCTGCCCCAAATCAATCCTGATCCAAAATTAATCCTGATCCAGGATCAATCCTGCCCTAAAATCAATCCTGCCCCAGAATCAATCCTGCCCCAAATCAATCCTGCCCCAAATCAATCCTGATCCAAAATCAATCCTGCCCTAAAATCAGTCCTGCCCTAAAATCAATCCTGCCCTAAAATCAATCAATCCTGCCCTAAAATCAATCCTGCCCCCAAATCAATCCTGATCCAAAATCAATCCTGCCCTAAAATCAATCCTGATCCAAAATCAATCCTGATCCAAAATCAATCCTGCCCCAAAATCAATCCTGCCCTAAAATCAATCAATCCTGCCCCAAAATCAATCAATCCTGCCCCAAAATCAATCAATCCTGCCCCAAATCAATCAATCAATCCTGCCCCAAATCAATCCTGCCCCAAATCAATCCTGCCCCAAATCTGTTCCAGGGCTGCCATCCCTGGGTCACCAAGTCCCTTTTTTTGGGGACAGGCTCCCAAACCCAGCCCTGAGTGACTCAGCCCTGCTGTGCCCAGGCTGCAGAAAGCTGCTGGGTGTGGGTTTGCTGCTTTTTTTGGGGTGGTTTTTGTTTTGGTTTGGGGATTTTTTTTTCCTGTTGTTTTGTTTTGGTTTTTTTTAAATTTTTATATTTTTTTTTAAAATGCTGTGGCTGTGGGGACTATTTTGGGTCTGTTTGGTTTCCCCGGAGTGCGGTGGGGCCTAAATGCAAAACTGGGTCTTTGCCATGGAAATATGCAAAAAAAGGGGGGGCTGGGGGCTTGGGGGGGCAGATTTGAGGTTTTTGGGGTTCCCCCAAGAGTTTGGGACATCCTAAATTTGGGTGTGGGTGGTTGGGGTGCAGGGGGAGCTCGGGGTTTAGGGTGCTGATGGCTCCCACAGTTTGGGTGGGGATATCTGGGGGAGCTTGGGGTGCTGGTGGAATTTGGGGTGCAGGTGGAATTATTTGGGGTGCAGGTGGAATTATTTGGGGTGCAGGTGGGATTATTTGGGGTGCTGGTGGAATTTGGGGTGCAGGTGGAATTATTTGGGGTGCAGGTGGAATTTGGGGTGCTGGTGGAATTATTTGGGGTGCAGGTGGAATTTGGGGTGCAGGTGGGATTATTTGGGGTGCAGGTGGAATCTGGGGTGCAGGTGGAATTATTTGGGGTGCAGGTGGGATTATTTGGGGTGCAGGTGGAATTATTTGGGGTGCTGGTGGAATTATTTGGGGTGCAGGTGGAATTTGGGGTGCTGGTGGCTCACAGAGGTTGGGGTGGGTGTCAGGAATGGGGGGAATTGGGCTGCAGGGGCCTGGAGCAGTTTTGGGGTCCCTGGTGCAGTTTGGGGTGTGGTTCCCACAGCAGTTTTGGGGTTCCTGCAGCAGTCTTGGGGTGTCTGCAGCAGTTTTGGGGTGTCTGTAGCAGTTTTGGGGTCCCTGCAGCAGTGTTGGGGTTCCTGTTGCAGTTTAGGGTTTCTGTATCAGTTTTGGGGTGCGGTTCCCTGGTGCAGTTTTGGGGTTCCTGCAGCAGTTTTGGGGTCCCTGCAGCAGTTTTGGGGTGTCTGCAGCAGTTTTGGGGTGTCTGCAGCAGTTTTGGGGTTCCTGTAGCAGTTTTGGGGTGTCTGCAGCAGTTTTGGGGTGCGGTTCCCGCAGCAGTTTTGGGGTGTCTGTGGCAGTTTTGGGGTGTCTGCAGCAGTTTTGGGGTGTCTGCAGCAGTTTTGGGGTGCGGTTCCCGCAGCAGTTTTGGGGTGTCTGCAGCAGTTTTGGGGTCCCTGGGGCAGTTTTGGGGTGTCTGCAGCAGTTTTGGGGTCCCTGCAGCAGTTTTGGGGTTCCTGCAGCAGTTTTGGGGTGTCTGCAGCAGTTTTGGGGTGCGGTTCCTGCAGCAGTTTTGGGGTCCCTGCAGCAGTTTTGGGGTGTCTGGTGCAGTTTTGGGGTCCCTGCAGCAGTTTTGGGGTTCCTGCAGCAGTTTTGGGGTCCCTGCAGCAGTTTTGGGGTGTCTGCAGCAGTTTTGGGGTTCCTGCAGCAGTTTTGGGGTGTCTGTGGCAGTTTTGGGGTGTCTGCAGCAGTTTTGGGGTTCCTGCAGCAGTTTTGGGGTGTCTGTGGCAGTTTTGGGGTGTCTGCAGCAGTTTTTGGGGTGCGGTTCCCGCAGCAGTTTTGGGGTGTCTGCAGCAGTTTTAGGTTCCCTGCAGCAGTTTTGGGGTGCGGTTCCCGCAGCAGTTTTTGGGGTGCGGTTCCTGCAGCAGTTTTGGGGTCCCTGGTGCAGTTTTGGGGTGTCTGCAGCAGTTTTGGGGTGCGGTTCCCGCAGCAGTTTTGGGGTGTCTGCAGCAGTTTTGGGGTGCGGTTCCCTGGTGCAGTTTTGGGGTTCCTGCAGCAGTTTTGGGGTCCCTGCAGCAGTTTTGGGGTCCCTGGGGCAGTTTTGGGGTGCGGTTCCCGCAGCAGTTTTTGGGGTGCGGTTCCCTGGTGCAGTTTTTGGGGTGCGTTTCCTGGAAGCCGCCTGGCCCCGCCGATAACCCCGAGGTTTCCATTTCCGTCCCTGCCGGGGCTTTTCGCAGAAGCCGCCGCCGCTTCCCCGAACTGGGCTGAAAATAAAGAGCGGAGGGGAAGAGGAGGGGGGCGAGATTAAAGATTAAAAAACAGCAGCAGCTGCTGGGGAAAGGGGGGTGCGACACTTTTGGGGTCCCCCCAATTGCTCCGGGGCTCTGGCTGGGTTTTGGGGTGCGGGAAATGTTGGGGAAGCAGCTGGGCCGAGCCCCACCCCGAAATCTCATGCAAATATAAAAATCCCCCAGTTGGCAAAAATCCCCAAACTGGTGCCGGGTCCTGCCCCCGGTGCCTCCCCGGGTGTGGATTTTGGGGGGCTCCGAGAGCTTTGGGGGGGCTGAGGTTTCCCTTTGGGGGGGCTGAGGTTTCCCTTTGGGGGGGTCACTGCCCTTTCCCCCATCTATGGGGCAGGGAGGGGTCCCTGGGGAGATGCTGGGGGTGCAGGGATGGATTTGAGGGGCAGAGATGGGGGTGCAGGGATGGTTTTGGGGGTGCAGGGATGGATTTGGGGGTGCAGAGATGGTTTTGGGGGTGCAGGGATGGTTTTGGGGTGCAGGGATGGTTTTGGGGGTGCAGGGATGGTTTTGGGGGGCAGAGATGGGGGTGCAGGGATGGTTTGGGGGTGCAGAGATGGGGGTGCAGAGATGGTTTTGGGGTGCAGAGATGGTTTTGGGGGTGCAGAGATGGGGGTACAGGGATGGTTTTGGGGTGCAGGGATGGATTTGGGGGTGCAGGGATGGTTTTGGGGGTGCAGAGATGGTTTTGGGGGTGCAGGGATGGTTTTGGGGGTGCAGGGATGGATTTGAGGGGCAGAGATGGTTTGGGGGTGCAGAGATGGTTTGGGGGTGCAGGGATGGGGGTGCAGGGATGGTTTTGGGGGCAGAGTTGGTTTTGGGGGTGCAGGGATGGATTTGGGGGTGCAGAGATGGTTTTGGGGTGCAGGGATGGTTTTGGGGGTGCAGAGATGGTTTTGGGGGCAGAGATGGTTTGGGGGTGCAGGGATGGTTTTGGGGGGCAGAGATGGGGGTGCAGGGATGGTTTTGGGGGTGCAGGGATGGGGGTGCAGGGATGGTTTTGGGGGTGCAGAGATGGTTTGGGGGTGCAGGGATGGATTTGGGGGTGCAGGGATGGTTTTGGGGGTGCAGAGATGGTTTTGGGGGTGCAGAGATGGTTTTGGGGATGCAGGGATGGTTTTGGGGGGCAGAGATGGTTTTGGGGGTGCAGGGATGGTTTTGGGGGTGCAGGGATAGGGGTGCAGGGATGGTTTGGGGGTGCAGGGATGGTTTTGGGGGTGCAGGGATGGGGGTGCAGGGATGGTTTGGGGGTGCAGGGATGGTTTTGGGGGTGCAGGGATGGTTTGGGGGTGCAGGGATGGTTTTGGGGGGCAGGGATGGTTTTGGGGGTGCAGGGATGGGGGTGCAGGGATGGTTTGGGGGTGCAGGGATGGTTTTGGGGGTGCAGGGATGGTTTTGGGGTGCAGGGATGGTTTTGGGGGTGCAGAGATGGTTTTGGGGGGCAGGGATGGGGGTGCAGGGATGGTTTTGGGGTGCAGGGATGGTTTTGGGGGGCAGGGATGGGGGTGCAGAGATGGTTTTGGGGTGCAGAGATGGTTTTGGGGTGCAGAGATGGTTTTGGGGTGCAGGGATGGTTTTGGGGTGCAGGGATGGGGGTGCAGGGATGGATTTGAGGGGCAGAGATGGGGGTACAGAGATGGTTTTGGGGTTCAGGGATGGTTTTGGGGTGCAGGGATGGTTTTGGGGGTGCAGGGATGGTTTTGGGGTTGCAGGGATGGTTTTGGGGGTGCAGAGATGGTTTTGGGGGTGCAGGGATGGTTTTGGGGGGCAGAGATGGATTTGGGGTTCAGGAATGGTTTTGGGGGGCAGAGATGGTTTTGGGGGTGCAGGGATGGTTTTGGGGGGCAGGGATGGGGGTGCAGAGATGGTTTTGGGGGGCAGGGATGGTTTTGGGGTGCAGAGATGGGGGTGCAGGGATGGGGGTACAGAGATGGTTTTGGGGTTCAGGAATGGTTTTGGGGGGCACAGGGGCTGCCTGGAGCAGCATTAACCCCTCCCCTGCCAGGGGAATGGCCCCGGGGGTTTGGGGGTGCTGAACCCCCCCGGTTCCCCGGGGTTGTCCCCGCGTGGGGAGGAGCCGGGGGCGGGTGACTCATTTGGGCTGAAATCACAGAAATTCGGGGCATTTGGAGCTGCGTTTCGAGGGTGGGCGGGTGCGGCTGAGCTCCCGCCGTGAGCGTGTGAAACCTCAGCCCCTGCTCCAGCCCCCCTTAACAGGAGCTCCTCCTCTTCCTCATCCTCATCCTCTTCCTCATCCTCATCCTCACCCTCATCCTCACCCTCACCCTCACCCTCACCCTCCTTTTCTCCTCTTCCTCATCCTCATCCTCCTCTTCCTCTTCCTCATCCTCCTCCTCTTCCTCCTCCTCATCCTCATCCTCACCCTCCTCCTCTTCCTCTTCCTTCTCCTCATCCTCATCCTCATCCTCATCCTCATCCTCACCCTCACCCTCCTTTTCTCCTCTTCCTCCTCCTCATCCTCCTCTTCCTCCTCACCCTCCTTTTTCCTCCTTCTTTTCTCCTTCTCCTCCTCCTCATCCTCACCCTCCTTTTCTCCTTCTCTTCTTCCTCCTCCTCTTCCTCGGGGGGGTTTAGGGGTTATGGGGGGCACAGGAGGTGTTGAGTGGATGAGGTTTGGGGGGGATTTGGGGGGATTTGGGGGGATTTTGGGGGGGTTTTTGGGGAGTTTTGGGGTTATGGCGGCACAGGAGGTGTTGAGTGGATGAGGTTTGGGGGGATTTGGGGTGGTTTAGGGGGGTTTTGGGGTGGTTTAGGTTGATTTTGGGGTGGTTTAGGGGGGGTTTGGGGTGGTTTAGGGAGTTTTGGGGTGGTTTAGGTTGATTTTGGGGTGGTTTAGGTTGATTTTGGGGTGGTTTAGGTTGATTTTGGGGTGGTTTAGGGGGTTTTGGGGTGGTTTAGGTTGATTTTGGGGTGGTTTAGGTTGATTTTGGGGTGGTTTAGGTTGATTTTGGGGTGGTTTAGGGAGTTTTGGGGTGGTTTAGGTTGATTTTGGGGTGGTTTAGGGGGGATTTGGGGTGGTTTAGGGGGGTTTTGGGGTGGTTTAGGTTGATTTTGGGGTGGTTTAGGGGGTTTTGGGGTGGTTTAGGGGGTTCTGGGGTGGTTTAGGTTGATTTTGGGGTGGTTTAGGGGTGATTTTGGGGTGGTTTAGGGGGGATTTGGGGTGGTTTAGGGGGTTTTGGGGTGGTTTAGGTTGATTTTGGGGTTATGGGGAGCACAGGAGGTGTTAGTGGGTGAGGTTTGGGGGGATTTGGGGTGTTTTGGGGTGGTTTAGGGGGGTTTTGGGGTGGTTTAGGTTGATTTTGGGGTGGTTTAGGGGGTTTTGGGGTGGTTTAGGGGGGTTTGGGGGTGGTTTAGGGGGGTTTTGGGGTGGTTTAAGGGGGATTTTGGGGTGGTTTAGGTTGATTTTGGGGTGGTTTAGGTTGATTTTGGGGTGGTTTAGGTTGATTTTGGGGTGGTTTAGGGGGGTTTTGGGGTGGTTTAGGTGGGTTTTGGGGTGGTTTAGGTTGATTTTGGGGTGGTTTAGGGGGGTTTGGGGTGGTTTAGGGGGGTTTGGGGTGGTTTAGGTTGATTTTGGGGTGGTTTAGGGGGGTTTGGGGTGGTTTAGGTTGATTTTGGGGTGGTTTAGGGGTGATTTTGGGGTGGTTTAGGTTGATTTTGGGGTGGTTTAGGTTGATTTTGGGGTGGTTTAGGGTGATTTTGGGGTTATGGGGAGCACAGGAGGTGTCCCGCCGACAGGACAGGGGTCAGTGGGTGCGGGGCCGGGACCTGCCCGGGCAGGAGGCAGCGGTGACTCATTCTGGAATGTTCTGGCAGGACACGGCGTTCCTGTCCCAGCGCCACCGCCCCGGGCACTGCCCACTGGGGAGCTCCCAGTGCTCCCAGTCAGCTCCCAGTCAGCTCCCAGTCAGCTCCCAGTGCTCCCAGTCACCTCCCAGTCAGCTCCCAGTGCTCCCAGTGCTCCCAGTCAGCTCCCAGTGCTCCCCAGTGAGCTCCCAGTGCTCCCAGTGCTCCCAGTCAGCTCCCAGTGCTCCCAGTGCTCCCAGTGAGCTCCCAGTGCTCCCAGTCAGCTCCCAGTCAGCTCCCAGTGCTCCCAGTCAGCTCCCAGTGCTCCCAGTCAGCTCCCAGTCAGCTCCCAGTCAGCTCCCAGTGCTCCCCAGTGCTCCCCAGTGAGCTCCCAGTGCTCCTGGGGACGTGGGCGGGGGGAGGTGAATGATTTGGGATGTGTGGGGCTGGGATGACCCCATGGCCAGGGATGGACGGGGAGGGGTGACAGGAACAGCCCAAGGCCAGGCTGCTGTGGGACAGGGACACTGGGGACACTGGGGTGACAGGGGACACTGGGGACACTGGGGACACTGGGGACACTGGGGAGAGTGGGGACACTGGGGACACAGGGGGACACTGGGGACACTGGGGACACTGGGGACACTGGGGACACTGGGGACACTGGGGACACTGGGGTGACAAGGGACACTGGGGACACCCCATGGCCAGGCTGCTGTGGGACAGGGACACTGGGGACACTGGGGACACAGGGGACACTGGGGACACAGGGGATATTGGGGACACTGGGGACACTGGGGACACCCCACGGCCAGGCTGCTGTGGGACAGGGGGACACTGGGGACACAGGGGACACCCCAAGGCCAGGCTGCTGTGGGACAGGGGGACACTGGGGACACCCCAAGGCCAGGTGTGGACACTCTGGGGTGACCCCGGTGATGATGAGGGGTGTGGGGCTGGCCCAGGGTCCTGCTGTCCCCAACATCCAGCCCCAAACCTCACCCCCCCAGCCGGGGATTGGCAAACCCCGGTCCCGGGGAGCGCAGGAGCCCCAGCTCAGCCGGGTTTGTCCCTTTGTGTCATCGCCACAGCCACGTCAGAGCCGCTTCCTTCCCTTCCCTGTCCCCCCTGTGCCACCCCCGGCCCGTCACGGGAACATCTCCGGGCAGGGACAGAGCCCCGGGGGTGTCCGGGGGGGATTTGGAGCCTCCTGTGCTCCTGGAGAGGAACCTGACCCCCAAAAACCCGGCCCAGGGCAGGGGCTCCATCCCCAGCCCGGTTTGGGTCCCTTTTTTGGGGCACATCTGGGGTTTTGCTGTGCCCGGGGAAGGCACAGAACGAGGATCTCATTTCCCCAGGCGGGCTGAGGAGCCTGGAGGATGGAGCAGGAATTGTCCCTGTCCCAGGGCACGCTCAGAGCTTCCTCCTTGGCGTGCTCGAGGAGGAGGAGGAGGAAGGAAGGAAAGCACCTGGTGAGGGTGGGGAGGTGCTGGGCAGGTCCTGGCAGGGGATTGCTCATGGCCAAGGGCAGGATTGCTGCTCCCTGTGCCAGGGACACTGCAGGACACCTGGAACCCGCCCTGGGCAGCTTGGAAAAACATGGAAGGGCTGGAGAATCCCTGAGGGAGCTGGGAAGGGTTTGGAGAATTCCTGAGGGAGTTGGGAAGGGGCTGGAGAATTCCTGAGGGAGCTGGGAAGGGGCTGGAGAATTCCTGAGGGAGCTGGGAAGGGGCTGGAGAATTCCTGAGGGAGCTGGGAAGGGGCTGGAGAATTCCTGAGGGAGCTGGGAAGGGGCTGGAGAATCCCTGAGGGAGCTGGGAAGGGTTTGGAGAATTCCTGAGGGAGCTGGGAAGGGGCTCAGGCTGGAGCAAAGGAGGCTCAGGGGGAATTTCTGGCTCTGCACAAGTCCCTGGCAGCCGGGGGGGTCGGGATTTCTCCCAGGGAACAGCGACAGGAGGAGAGGGAACGGCCTCAGGCTGTGCCATGGAGATTTAAAATAGATATTAGGAAAAAAATCTTCATGGAAAGAGTTGTCAGGCATCGGAAGAGACTTCCCAGGGCAGTGGCAGAGCCATCATCCCCAGAGGGATTAAAAATTGTGTGGCTGTGGCACCTGGGGACAGGGTTTGGTGGGGACACAGCTGGGGCTGTCCCTGCACCCCTGGAACTGCCCAAGGCCAGGCTGGATGAGGTTTGGAACAGCCTGGGATGGTGGAAAGAGTCCCTGGGATGGGATGGGATGGGGTGGGATGGGATGGGATCCATGGGATGGGATGGGATGGGATGGGATGGGATGGGATGGGATGGGATGGGATGGGATGGGATGGGATGGGACAGGGTGGGATGGGATGGGATGGGATGGGATGGGATGGGATGGGATGGGATCCATGAGATGGGATGGGATGGGATGGGATCCATGGGATGGGATGGGATGGGATCCATGGGATGGGATGGGATGGGATGGGATGGGATGGGATGGGATGGGATGGGATGGGATGGGATGGGATGGGATCCATGGGATGGGATGGGATGGGATGGGATGGGATCCATGGGATGGGATGGGATCCATGGGATGGGATCCATGGGATGGGATGGGATGGGATGGGATGGGGTGGGGTGGGGTGGGATCCATGGGATGGGATCCAAGGTCCTTTTCCCCCCAGATCATTCCTTGATCCTGTGGTTCCGTGGTTCCAGGGGCTCCTGGAGCTGGAGCAGAACCTCCTGGGGAGAGCAGATTCCACCTCCCAGCCCAGCCCCGTCCCAGGGGTGCTCTGCAGAACGGAGATTCCAACCGAAGGGAAGAAATTCCCGGTTCTTTGGGCCCCGGGGGTCCCCAGGGCCTCATCCCGCGGGAGCTGCAGGAGAGCAGGACGGGCCGGGAGCGCGGACCGGGCCGGTACTGGGGGCGGCTCTGGGCGGGGGGTGGGACCAGAGGCGGTACCGGGGGTGGGTCCCGGACCAGAGGCGGTACCGGAGGTGGTACCGGGGGATCCGGTACCGGAGGCGATACCGGAGGCGGTACCAAAGGCGGTACCAGAGGCGGTACCGGAGGCGGTACCGGAGGCAGTACCGGGGGTTGCGGTACCAGATGCGGTACCGGAGGCAGTACCGGAGGCAGTACCGGAGGCGGTACCGGGGGCGGTACCGGAGGCGGTACCAGAGGATCCGGTACCGGGGGCGGTACCAGGGGATCCAGTACCAGAGGCGGTAACAGGGGATGCGGTACCGGGGGCGGTACCGGAGGCGGTACCAGAGGATCCGGTACCGGGGGCGGTACCAGAGGATCCGGTACCGGGGGCGGTACCGGAGACGGTACCAGAGGCGGTACCCTGGTACCGGAGGCGGTACCAGAGGCTGTACCAGAGGCGTTACCGGATGCAGTACCAGATGCGATACCGGAGGCGGTACCTTGGTACCGGAGGCGGTACCGGGGGCGGTACCGGAGGCGGTACCAGAGGATCCGGTACCGGGGGCGGTACCAGAGGCAGTACTGGAGGCGGTACCAGGGGATGCGGTAGCAGAGGCGGTACCAGAGGATCCGGTACCGGGGGCGGTACCAGGGGATCCAGTACCAGAGGCGGTAACAGGGGATGCGGTACCGGGGGCGGTACCGGAGGCGGTACCAGAGGCAGTACCGGGGGCGGTACCAGAGGATCCGGTACCGGGGGCGGTACCGGGGGCGGTACCGGGGGGGTCCCGGACCGGGTCAGCCCCTCCCTCCCGCAGGGCGCTGCCGCCGCCCGGTGGCCAAAGGCCGGTACTGCACCCCGGGCTCTGCGCATGCGCAGTGGCGCCGCCGCTGCTCTCCGGTACCGGCCCCGCGGGGCTCGGGAGCCCCGGGAGCTGCCGCTGCTGGCTCATCCTGCACCCCAAAAAGGACAGGACTGCCCTCAGACCCCTCATCCTGCACCTCAAAAAGGACAGGACTGCCCCCAGACCCCTCATCCTGCACCCCCATGGACACCATCACCCCCAGACCCCTCATCCTGCACCCCAAAAAGGACAGGACTGCCCCCAGACCCCTCATCCTGCACCCCAAAAGGGACAGGACTGCCCTCAGACCCCTCATCCTGCACCTCAAAAAGGACAGGACTGCCCCCAGACCCCTCATCCTGCACCCCAAAAGGGACAGGACTGCCCCCGGACCCCTCATCCTGCACCCCAAAAGGGACAGGACTGCCCTCAGACCCCTCATCCTGCACCCCAAAAGGGACAGGACTGCCCCCGGACCCCTCATCCTGCACCCCAAAAGGGACAGGACTGCCCTCAGACCCCTCATCCTGCACCCCAAAAAGGACAGGACTGCCCTCAGACCCCTCATCCTGCACCCCAAAAAGGACAGGACTGCCCTCAGACCCCTCATCCTGCACCCCAAAAGGACAGGACTGCCCTCAGACCCCTCATCCTGCACCCCAAAAAGGACAGGACTGCCCTCAGACCCCTCATCCTGCACCACAAAGGGACAGCATCACTCCCAGACCCCTCATCCTGCACCCCAAAAGGGACACCATCACCCCCAGACTCCTCATCCTGCACCCCCAAAAGGGACAGGACTGCCCTCAGACCCCTCATCCTGCACCCCAAAAGGGACACCATCACCCCCAGACTCCTCATCCTGCACCCCAAAAGGGACAGGACTGCCCCCAGACCCCTCATCCTGCACCCCAAAAGGGACAGCATCACCCCCTCCCCATGGACACCATCACCCCCCGATCATCTCCCCTTGGCCAGAATCACAGAATTTGAATGGGAAGGAACCCCCAGGGTCTCCAGTTCATGTGAGACTCGCTGTGGGCTCCTGAAAGCGGTGGCAGGAGGTGTTTGGGGGAAGGAAAGCACCCGCCCCGTGTGGCTGCTGCAGCTGTTGGCTCCTGAGCAGGGCTGATAGAAGCTTGGCAAGGAGAGCAGTTTCTCATCTTCCCCACCCACGCTGGCACCGGGTGCTTTCCGTGCCCAGGAAGGTTCTGCCACCCTCTGTCACCAGCCCACCTCCAAAACTGGGTCACCTCCTCCAAAACTGGGCCACCACCTCCAAAACTGGGCCACCACCTCCAAAACTCGGTACATCCAGGGTATTTTCCCACTCAAAAGGTGCCAGGACTGAAAGCTGTTGCTCATCCTCACCTGCCCTGGGCTTTCCTTCCCAGAAAAGCTGTCCCTGGATCCCTGGCAGTGCCCAAAGTCAGGCTGGACGAGGCTTGGAGCAGCCTGGGACAGTGGGAGGTGTCCCTGCCCATGGCAAGGGTGGGGCTGGATGATCCCAAACCAGTCTGGGATTCCTGTGAATCAGGAGCAGGAAAATCTGCCATGGGGGATTTACAGCTCCCTGCACTCCACAGGCTCTGGGAGAAAAAGCCAGGCAGCTTCTGTGGTGGTTTTCTTTTATCACAGAATCCTCAAGACAGCTCAGCCCTGCACAGAGCAACCAGAAAGAACAGCAACACCTCCATTCCTTGCTGAAAAATGTTATTTTTCATGGAACAGCTTCCTATGGAACAGCTTCCCATGGAACAGCTTCCCATGGAACCTCCCCTGGTGTCCCTTCGTGCCCTCCTGTGGCTGTGGCTGCAGAGAAGCAGGGGGATCCTGCTCTGACAAGGAAGTTTGGGACTTTCTGCTGGGTTTTTCTGGCTTGTTCCTCTTTCAGGACACAGACCTCACACTGTTTCCTCAGCAGGGGCAGCTCCAGTCTCTGCTCTGTGACCAGCACAGGACCCAGGGAGTGGCTGGAGCTGTGTCAGGGAGGTTCAGGTTGGATATCAGGGAAAGGTTCTTTCCCCAGAGGTGCTGGCACTGCCCAGGTTCCCCAGGGAATGGGCACAGCCCTGAGGCTACCAGAGCTCCAGGATAATTTGTGCTCCCAGGGATGCACAGGGTGGGGTTTCTGGGGTGTCTGTGCAGAGCCAGGGGTCAGACTGGGTGATCCCTGTGTGTCCTTTCCAGCTGAGATTCCATAATTTTATATGTCTAATATAGAATTTTATATTTTCTTCCAGCAGGGGCACAGCCCTGGACTCTCTGTGACCCCACAGCTCAAGGGAAGCCCTCTCCCCCTGTCCAAGCACCTGAGCCCACGGCCAGAGGCTCCCCTGGCTCCTGCTGAGCTCCAGCACCCTCCCATTCCTGCCAGGAGCTGCTCTCCTCCCCTCACCCCCAGCACAGCATTCCCACAGGAACCTGTGTTTAGAAATCCGCTTTATTTGGTTGAAGACAAGTCGGTGATGGAGAACTCAGAGCCCAGCACGGCCCCAGACACCTCTGAGAACCCCGAGCAGCCACAGGCCACGCTCGTGCAGGGTTCCTGACCCTGGGAGATGCAGCTGGGGTATCCAGGAGCAGCACCCAGGCTGGAGCAGCCCTCCATGGCCCGACAGGACACACCTGAGCTTCAGCAGCTGCTGTGACGTGGCACCGGGTGTCCCTCGTGTCCCAGGCCAGCACAGCAGGAACGTGGAGCGGGGAGGAGTCCGTGAGCCCCAGCTGGAGGAGCTGGGATTTGCTGGGAAGCAGGAGCTGCTCCCCAGCCCAGGCTGGAGCCACCCAAGCATCCCTGGAAGTGGCACTGGAGCCAGTCCCTGGCCTGCAGCCAGGACAGCAGTGGTTGTATCCCTTGGGGGGAGGAGGAGGAGGAGGAGGAGGATTTTCCTGACCAAACTCCCCCCATCGATTCCCTTAGCTTCATGGATGAGGAAAAACCCGGGGAGGAAGCGCAACCCCAGCGCAGGACGTGGGGAAGGAGCAGACGCAGGGGATCCTCGGTGTGGGGCAGCTGCCAGCGTCACCCTGCTCCCCTCGGGGCTCAGAGGGGAGGCAGAGGAAGGGCTGTGCATTCCCAGGAGCGGGGAGGATCCCTCAGTTGATGGGCTCGTACTCCGAGTAGCGTCTCCTCTGTGCCAGCAGCAGCAGGCAGCTCCCCAGCAGCAGCAGGGCCAGGGGTGTGCCCAGCGCCACGGCCGCGATGGAGATCACCAGAGCAGAGAAACTGTCCCTGGGGGGCTCCCCAAAACCCAGCAGCACCGACCTGTGGGGGGACACGGCACAGACCAGCACAGGGATGGGGATGGGCCTGGGGTTTTCCCTCAGAGGGTCAGGCTGAGACACACACGGGGCAAGATCAGGATCCTCAAGGAACTGCAAAGCCTTCGCTACAGGACTGCAGGGGAACTCAGGACTTGGGAATGGAGACTGTTACTAAACAGGGAAACCCTCTGAGCTGCCAGTCCCAAAAACTGACCAGGAATGTCCTCTCAGACCCCTCTGCAGTGTCAGTGACCAGGAATGTCCCCTCACACCCCTCTGCAGTGTCAGTGACAAGGAGTGTCCTCCCAGACCCCTCTGCAGTGTCAGTGACCAGGAACATCCCCTCACACCCCTCTGCAGTGTCAGTGACCAGGAATGTCACCCCAGACCCTTCAGCACAGTGTCAGTGACCAGGAACATCCCCTCACACCCCTCTGCAGTGTCAGTGATCAGGAATGTCCCCTCAGACCCCTCTTCACCGTGTCAGTGACCAGAAGTGTCCCCTCAGACCCCTCTGCACAGCGTCAGTGATCCCCAGCATCCCCTCAGACCCCTCACACCCCCCTGCACAGTGTCAGTGACCAGGAGTGTCCCCCCAGACCCCTCTGCAGTGTCAGTGACCAGGATTGTCCCCTCAGACCCCTCTTCACTGTGTCAGTGACCAGAAGTGTCCCCTCAGACCCCTCTGCACAGCGTCACTGACCAGGAACATCCCCTCACACCCCTCTGCAGTGTCAGTGACCAGGAACATCCCCTGAGACCCCTCTGCACAGCATTAATGACCAGGAGTGTCCCCTCAGACCCGTCTGCAGTGTCAGTGACCAGCAGCATCCCCTCAGACCCTTCAGCACAGTGTCAGTGACCAGGAACATCCCCTCACACCCCTCTGCAGTGTCAGTGACCAGGAACATCCCCTGAGACCCCCCTGCACAGTGTCAGTGACCAGGAGTGTCCCCTCAGACCCTTCTGCAGTGTCACTGACCAGGAACATCCCCTCACACCCCTGGCACCCCACTCACCAGCTGAGGTATCTCCTCTCCTGATACACCTCTCCCTCCTCTCCCCCAAAGGACACATTGAGGGTGCTGATGGTGCAGCTGCTGCCCAAACTGTCCCCAAAGTAGGCCTGGACGATGCTGGACACGGGCAGGCTCCCGTTGGCCACCTGCAGCTCCTGAGCCCGGCACTGGATCCCGTCCTCGCGCCGGGGGCTGCGGGAGCCGTAGGCCGTCGCCTTCCACTGCAGGAATCCCAGCGTGGAGCTGCCATTCCGGGGCTCAGCAAGCAGGGACAGCACCTGGGGAGGGACAGGGTGAGGGGGAGGACAGCAGGGTCACCCCCAGCCCGGGGCCAGCCCTCGCTTGTTGGGAAAGTAGAATTAGAAAGAAATTATAAATATGACTCTGTAGCCAGAAAGGCTAAGGAAGAAATACAAATGAAATGTGTTCTGGTATGCCAGAACACATTCTGTCCCCCAGTAAAACTAAGCTGGGACCCCTCTTCCCAGCCTTATAAGGAAAGGTCTGAAGGACCCTGAGATAACTAAAAATATGCAAAAATAGCGATTTCTATAGGTTGCACGCAAATGTTACTGTATTAGTATACTTAGAAAGATTGGTTAGTAAAGGAATAGAATATTCAAAGGTATAGGTTATATAAGTGATTGTAAAGGAGAGCTCAGCCTCTTTTTCCCTGGCTCTCTCACTTCTGTTCTGTTCCTCTCTCTCTTAGCAATCTTAATTCTTGAGCTCATGTATTCATATTTTATTGTATTATATTCATATTTATTGTATTTGTATTGTTCTCTCTGAGCCCGCTTTGAGCTCTATCTGCTGGCTCATAGCAGGCTCCCTCTCTCTCTCACAGCCTGAAATAAACTCCTGACACCCCATAAACTGGATTATCGAGGTCTCTGCCGTGTCTCAGACCGTCCACCCCAGAGAGCGTCTCCTCCACTCGCTCACCTCGAAGATGGTGGGGGTGTACTCATCATCGATGGATCTCTGGGATCGCAGCCTCCTCACCGCTCCCTCCTCCTCCACCGTGGCCACCTCCAGCACGAAGCGGGAGCTGTTTCCCCGTGGGGCCACCCCAGCCAGGATGAATTCCAGCTGGGAGCTGTCTGCCGTGTGCAGGAGGCTGGGCAGGCGCTCCTCGCGGCCCCCGGCCTCGTAGGCTGTCACCTGTGAGGGGACAGGGGTCAGAGGTGAGGAATTCCCTCTCCAGGAATCCTCTGGACGGGAATTCCCGGTGTTCTGTCCCCTGGATGTACCCGGAATGCCAGGCTGCCGTTGGAGAAGGCGCCGCCGGGGTCGGTGGCCGGGACCCCGCTGAGCTCGGCCGTCAGCGCTGTGAGGTTCAGGGTGTTGTTGAGGCTGTCCCAGGAGAACTCAGACAGGTCATAGGTGGGGTAGAAGAGCTCTCCCGAAGGTTTGGCCTCCCTGAACTCGAACAGCTGCAGGGAAGGAAGGGGAGAGGGGCTGGGAGCAGGGGAGCTTGTGTCGTGATCCAGGGAACAGGGCAGAGCTGCCTCAGGCTGGAGACAGACACTCCCCTGGATGGGAATGGTGGGGATTTCCCTGGAGCTGGGAAGCTGCTCAGGGACCCTCAGCACCACCAGCTCCCCCAGAGCAGCCCCTGGCCAGCAGTACCTTGGTGAAGACCACGGCCGTGGAATAGACCACGCTGTCGGGAGGGTCGATCCAGATGGCTCCAGCAGGACTGGGGGAGAGCAGCTGGCTCCAGTTGACCCTCAGGGCACTGCTGGGGCTCTGGGTGGCCACCAGGAGCACGGCTGGGGCCCCGATGCTGCTCCACACGTAGTGCAGGCTGTCCCCCGGCCCCACCGCCCGCACGTGCAGCAGGTTCACGGAGGAGCCGTTCCAGCCGGGGTTGAACTGCATGGAAACCTGTGGGGACAGGGCTGGGGTGGCTCTGAGCCCTGCAGGACAATCCCAGAGTCCTGGGGGTGGCTCTGAGCCCTGCAGGACAATCCCAGAGTCCTGGGGGTGGCTCTGAGCCCTGCAGGACAATCCCAGAGTCCTGGGGGTGGCTCTGAACCCTGCAGGACAATCCCAGAGTCCTGGGGGTGGCTCTGAGCCCTGCAGGACAATCCCAGAGTCCTGGGGGTGGCTCTGAGCCCTGCAGGACAATCCCAGAGTCCTGGGGGTGGCTCTGAGCCCTGCAGGACAATCCCAGAGTCCTGGGGGTTGGGACATTGGAGCCGCCTCAGCTCCCGTGACTCTGCAGCCCTGGTGTTGCTCAACACGCTCGGTCAGCATTTCACAGCCAGACGTTTGGGAACAGCTTTGAGCTGCTTCTCATCCCTCAGCCCTTCCCATTCCTCAGCCCTTCTCATCCCTCAGCCCTTCCCATTCCTCAGCCCTTCTCATCCCTCAGCCCTTCCCATCCCTCAGCCCCATTCCTCAGCCCCTTCCCATCCCTCAGCCCCTTCCCATCCCTCAGCCCCTTCCCATCCCACAGCCCCTTCCCTGCCTATGGCCATGCTGGTCCCACTGGTTTAGGACCAAGGGGACACAAGGGACAGACAGGGGTGGCCCTGGGACATGGCAGGACAGGGGTTGGCAGGGCAGGGCTCAGCCCGGTCCCCGTGTCAGGACAGAGGGAGGGCTGGGTTCAGCTCCAGCCCCCCGTGGATGTTCCCGGTGCCCCGGGGAGCCTCTGCTCCCCCCCAAACCCCGCAAAGCCGGGCCCAGCGGGACCGGGCGGATCCCGGGGGGTCCAGCCCAGCCCCTGCTCCACACAGGCACAAACTGAACCAAAAGCCTCCCTTCAACACGAGCAAGAACTTCTTTAGGCTGAGGGTGGCAGAGCCCTGGGCGAGCAGGGAGTGTCCCGCTCTGGGGACATCCCGAACCCGCCCGGCTGTCCCTGTGTCACCCGCTGGGGGTGGCCCCGGCTCCAAGCCGGCTGTCCCGGGATTCTGAGATTCCCGGGAGGGGCCTCGGGGGGGTCTCAGGCACCACAACACGGCGGGAGCGGGGCGAGCACCGAGCAGAGGCCGCGGAGCCCCGCTAGCCCCGGTCCCGGTTCCCCCAGCCCCGGTCCCGGTTCCCCCAGCCCCGGTCCCGGTTCCCGTAGCCCAGGTCTCGGTTCCCCCAGCCCCGGTCCCGGTTCCCCTAGCCCCAGTCCCGGTTCCCCCAGCCCCGGTCCCGGTTCCCCCAGCCCCGGTCCCGGTTCCCGTAGCCCAGGTCTCGGTTCCCCCAGCCCCGGTCCCGGTTCCCCTAGCCCCGGTCCCGGTTCCCCCGAGCCCCAGTCCCGGTTCCCCCAGCCCCGGTCCCGGTTCCCCCAGTCCCGGTTCCCCCAGCCCCGGTCCCGGTTCCCCCGGTCCCGGTTCCCGTAGCCCCGGTCCCCCCCCAGCCCCGGTCCCGGTTCCCGTAGCCCCGGTCCCCCCCCAGTCCCGCTAGCCCCGGTCCCAGTTCCCCCAGCCCCGGTCTCGGTTCCCTTGGCCCGGTCTCGGTCCCCCCAGCCCCGGTAGCCCCGGTCCCGGTCCCCCCGGTTCCCCCGGTCCCGCTCACCTTCCGGCCCCGCTCGGCCCCGGCCGCCGCCAGCAGCGCCGCCAGCAGCGCCAGCCCCGCACCGGCCGCCATAGCGCGACCGGGCCCGACCACGGCACCGCCCCGGGACCGCCTCGGGACCGCCCCGGGACCGCCTCGGGACCGCCCCGGAACAGCCCCGGGACCGCCTCGGGACCGCCCCGGAACAGCCCCGGGACCGCCTCGGGACCGCCCCGGAACAGCCCCGGGACCGCCCCGGGACCACCTCGGAACCGCCCCGGAACAGCCCCGGGACCGCCTCGGGACCGCCCCGGAACAGCCCCGGGACCGCCTCGGGACCGCCCCGGAACAGCCCCGGGACCGCCCCGGAACAGCCCCGGAACGGCCCCGGGGACCGCTCCGGTACCGTCCCAGAACTGCCCCGGGACCGCCCCGGTACCACCCCGGGACCGCCCCGGAACCGCCCCGGAACAGCCTCGGTTCCGTTCCGGTGCCACCCCGGAACATCCCTGGTACCGGCCCGGAGGGTGCGGGATGCAGACGGGGACAGGCACCGCTCCGAGTTTGCTGTTCCCTTTCCCGTCCCCGTGTGCGCTGAGCCCGCTCCGTCCGTCCCCCATGGCACAGAGACCCCATTTCCATCCCCCAGGACAGCACAGAGACCCCATTTCCATCTCCCCAGGACAACACAGACCCCCATTTCCATCACCCAGAGCAGCACAGAGACCCCATTTCCATCACCCAGAGATCCCCATTTCCATCCCCCAGAGCACAGACCCCATTTCCATCACCCAGGGCACAGACCCCCATTTCCATCCCCCAGAGACCCCCATTTCCATCCCCCATGGCACAGACCCCCATTTCCATCACCCAGGACAGCACAGAGACCCCATTTCCATCACCCCAGGACAACACAGACCCCCATTTCCATCACTGCAGAGCACAGACCCCCATTTCCATCACCCAGGGCACAGACCCCCATTTCCATCCCCCAGAGCAGCACAGACCCCCATTTCCATCCCCCAGGACACAGAGACCCCCATTTCCATCCCCCAGAGCACAGACCCCCATTTCCATCACTGCAGAGCACAGAGACCCCCATTTCCATCCCCCAGAGCACAGACCCCCCATTTCCATCCCCCAGGACAACACAGACCCCCATTTCCATCCCCCAGAGCACAGACCCCCCATTTCCATCCCCCAGGGCACAGACCCCCCCATTTCCATCCCCCAGGACACAGAGACCCCCATTTCCATCCCCCAGAGACCCCCATTTCCATCCCCCCAGGACAGCACAGACCCCCATTTCCATCCCCCAGAGACCCCCATTTCCATCCCCCAGAGCACAGAGACCCCCATTTCCATCCCCCATGGCACAGACCCCCATTTCCATCCCCCATGGCACAGACCCCCCCATTTCCATCCCCCAGAGCACAGACCCCCATTTCCATCCCCCAGAGCAGCACAGACCCCTCATTTCCATCCCCCAGAGCACAGACCCCCATTTCCATCCCCCAGGGCACAGACCCTCCATTTCCATCACCCAGAGCACAGAGACCCCATTTCCATCCCCCAGGACAACACAGACCCCCATTTCCATCCCCCATGGCACAGACCCCCCCATTTCCATCCCCCAGAGCACAGACCCCCATTTCCATCACCCCAGAGCACAGAGACCCCATTTCCATCACCCAGAGCACAGACCCCCATTTCCATCCCCCAGAGCAGCACAGACCCCCCCATTTCCATCCCCCCAGAGCACAGACCCCATTTCCATCCCCCCAGAGCACAGACCCCCATTTCCATCCCCCATGGCACAGACCCCCATTTCCATCCCCCAGGGCACAGACCCCCCATTTCCATCCCCCAGAGACCCCCATTTCCATCCCCCAGAGCACAGACCCCCATTTCCATCCCCCAGAGCACAGAGACCCCCATTTCCATCACCCAGGACAGCACAGACCCCCCATTTCCATCCCCCAGAGCAGCACAGACCCCCATTTCCATCCCCCAGGGCACAGACCCCCATTTCCATCACCCAGACCCCCCATTTCCATCCCCCAGGGCACAGACCCCCATTTCCATCACCCAGACCCCCCATTTCCATCCCCCAGGGCACAGACCCCCATTTCCATCACCCAGACCCCCCATTTCCATCACCCCAGGGCACCACAGACCCCCCATTTCCATCACCCAGAGACCCCCATTTCCATCCCCCAGGGCACAGACCCCCATTTCCATCCCCCAGAGACCCCCATTTCCATCCCCCAGAGCAGCACAGACCCCCCATTTCCATCCCCCAGAGCACAGACCCCCCATTTCCATCACCCAGGACAGCACAGACCCCCATTTCCATCCCCCAGAGCAGCACAGACCCCCATTTCCGTCCCCCAGAGACCCCCATTTCCATCCCCCAGGAGGGCAGTGGAGACCCCTTTCCATCACCCCATACAGGGGAAACCCCCTCCTCCATTCCCCAAGCTCCAGAGACTCCCCCACCTTCACTCCCCATACTTTGGAGACCCCCAAATCCAAGAGAGACCCCCCAGGACACCAAAGCCCCCCACCCTGCTCGTGTTTTTGCTGCCCCAGGGCAGGTGCAGCCCCACCCTCGGCCTCCCTGGAGCTCCTGGCGTTGGCACAGATCCCCCAGCACAGGCATTAAATGAACAATCAGCCAGAAATGGTGAATTTATTTCGAGATAAACCCGAACCCCAAACCCTGGGAGCTCCTGCAGGCACCACATCCATGCTGACTTTGGGAAGCCTTGAGTGGGGAGAGCAGGGAGGAGGATCAGGGGTTAAAAATTCCTCAAGGATCAGGGACACAGAGCCCCAAATTGTCCCCTCATGTCACTGCCCTGGCCCTGTTTGGGGTGGGTGATGAACGAGGTGTCCAACCTGCTGGACTTTATCACCCATGGGGCAGGAGGAACAGTCCAGAGCCCCTGGGAAAGGAGATTCCAGGGGAGCATTCCAACATTTTTGTTGGTTTTAGGGATGGCATGGGAACATTCCAGAGGTTTTTTTGGTTTTTAGGGATGCCAGGGGGGTCATTCCAAGAGTTTTTGTTGGTTCTAGGATTGTCAATCAAGCATTTCATTGTTTTTGTTTGGTTTGGTGTTGCCAGGGGAACATTCAACTATTTTTTATCAGTTCTAGGGTTGCCAGGGGAATGTTCCACTGTTTTTTATCAGTTCTAGGGTTGCCAGGGGAATGTTCCAGTGTTTTTTATCAGTTCTAGGGTTGCCAGGGGAATGTTCCACTGTTTTTTATCAGTTCTAGGGTTGCCAGGGGATCATTCCACTGTTTCTGTTCCTTCTGGGCTTGCCAGGGAAGAATTCCACCATTTTTGGTGGTTCTAGGCTTGCCAGGGGAGTGTTTTGTCAGTTCTAGGGTTGCCAATCAATCCACTCTTTCTGTTGGTTCTAGGATTGCCAGGAGAGAATTCCATTATTTTGTTGGTTCTAGGACTGCCATGAAAGCATTCCAATATTTTCATTGGTTCTAGGGTTACCAGGGACAATTCCCTGTATTTGTTGGTAATGTTTGGGCATCTCAGAGACAAATTCTGCCCCTCCAGATGGGGATTCATCCCTGGGAGCCTGAAGCTGCCTGAGGTCTGGAGGGATAAATGTAAGATTCCATGGAAGCTCCCTCTTCAGTATTTGGCACCCCAAACATCCTTTTTGTTGGGAATTTGGATTTTTCTGGGGCAGAAAGCAAAGTTTTCCTGATTCTGGTGGGGAGTGTGGGATAATTAGCAGGGAATTGCTTTTGAACTGTGTTTGCACATGTGGTTATTGCCAAAAACCCAGGTTGGGAACAACATCCTGCAGCAGTGACAGGACAGGTGGAACTCGGGTGTAACTCAGGTGTAACTCAGGTGTAACTCAGTGTTTGTGTTCTGCAGGGAATTAATTCCTCGATTTTCCTCACCTTCCCCAGCACATTTGGCTGATTTTTTTCCTTTCCAAATGAGAATTTCTCTTCTTGCAGGGAGAACAGGAACCCTCACATCTCCTGGGCAGCGCTCCTGAGGGCGACCTGGTGAGGTAAGAGGGGAGCTGAAGGTTTGGGAAGATTATAAAACAGATGGAAGTTCTGGAAAAGCCAAAAATGAGCTCCAGGACCTTCAGCAAAAGAAAGCAAGGGAGACCAAAAGTGCAGCTGAGGGGGATTGGGAGCTCTGTGTCCTCCTCACATGGGTGAGGTGATGAACAGAGCTCCTCCCACACAGGCAGTGACAACTCTGGTGCCTGAATTTGGGGGGTCACAGGGGTCTCCTGCCCTGGCACAGCGTGTCCCTGAACCTGTGGCACTCTGGGGTTCTCAGCAGAACACCAAGGACCTGCTCCTGAGCCCTTCCACACTCATCTTTAGGGAAGAGGAGCTCCAACCCTTCCCAGAGGAGCCAAGCTGGAATCGCAGTTTTATTGCTGCCCATCCCAAAATGCAAATGAAGATATTTCATTCTCCATTTGCTGAAGGCAGAAGTGATCTCTGCACAATCTGCCCTTTCTCCCCTCATTCCTACCAAACTTTCCTTTGGGTGTGTCCCACTTGCTGCCCACATATTTTCTCTTTTTCTCCATAATCTTCTGGCCCTTTCCCCCTGGATGTGATGGAAATGACAATTTTGCCATGATGAACACGGGGGCAGAACTTCCAGCACCAGCAGGGCCTGGTTTTCCAAACAGGCTGAGCTCCAGCATTTGCACAGACACCACAAGAAGAAAAATAAGCCAAGGCTAGTGCTGGAGATGGACTGGTTTTCCACTGGAGAGCAGAAATGCAGTTAATGGGAGAGCACCCTGGGATTGGCAGGTGTGCAGAGAGCACGGAGTCATGGAATGGTTTGGGTTGGGAGGGACCTTAAAACTTGTCCTGTCCCACCCCTGCCATGGCAGGGTCACCTTCCCCTATCCCAGGCTGCTCCAAGCCCCGTCCAGCCTGGCCTTGGACACTTCCAGGGATGGGGCATCCATGGAATAATCTATGACAGAGCCTCCCCACCCTCACAAGGAACAATTTCTTCCCAATATCCCATCTAACCCTGCCCTCTGGCAGTTTAAAACCATTTCAGAGTACAAAGATCCAGGTGGGGAGCACTGAGCTACCCAAATTCACCAAGGTGGACACTTAGATCAGAGATCTACACTTCTTTGGCCACACATGAGAAAAGTGACTTCATTTGTGACAGGAAACGCCACCAGAAGGTTCTGAGCCCTACTGGAGAGCACAGAGCTTCCCTTAGGAGGAAGGTATCAAAAATGGGGCAGAAGTGGGGTTAAAACACCTGCTTGGAGGAGATACCAAAGGGAATGAGGGAAGGGGGAGATGATGGAGGAGAAATGCCTGCAGAAGGGAGCACAGGGATGTCACATCCATCAGCCTTGCCGGGAAAATTCATTCCCTCCCCATGCAAACCCTCGGGGGCGTTATAAATGTAATAGATGGGGACCTGGGAGGGGAAATGGCACTAAAATAAAAGAGACACCTGCCTGGAGATCATCTCTGCCGGGACTCGAACCCGGAACCTCTGGATTAGAAGTCCAGCGCGCTCGTCCATTGCGCCACAGAGACCTCACCGTGAGGGGAGCGTCGGCTCCAGAACTGAAAAATCCACAGCGCCGCAGGGTCCGGCACCCACCGACACCTCCCCGGCACAGCAGCACCTCCAGCATCCCCTCCCTGCGCAGGGACACGGCAGGAATAATCCCAGGGATGATCCAGATCTCGCCTGGCAGCGGGGATGCAGCAAAAAGCTGGATGCAGGCTGGTATCCGCCTCTCTGGCAACCTTTCTGCAGCATCCCTGGCGCTCGGCTGCGGGCAGAGCTAAATCCTGGAGCAGAGTTCATCGCTGCATCTCCCTCAGCATCGGCATCACGGCATCCTCCTCGCTGCAGAAGCCAAGGGATAAAGATGAAAGAGGATTTAGCTGAGAGCACTGACAATGGTGAGGGGAGCTCTGCTTGTCGGGGTGAAAAAAGCGCCGAGAACCTGAGGTTTGAGCAGAGAAAAGAAAGGAAAAGCAGCTACTGTGGGTTTCCTTTCAGCAAGCTGTCAATCAGGGGTTTAATGAAGAAACATTGTGCCTCTTCTGTTGGGGAAAAAAAATGGAGACGATGTCAAAACAACAGGAAAGGTCCATTTACAACCACTGACCTATTAACAATTGATCCAACTCTGTCACGGAGTCCTGGCTGGGAATGGGCGCATTTGGAATCCCACAAATTTCAGGCTGCTGTTCACTCCCAAACACGCCATCAATTCCCGTGAAAGGGGAGATCTTAAGTGCAATCCAAGAAGAGGAATTCCCTGACACAGGGAGTTTTTGCCTCAAGGTCAGTGTGACCTGAAGGTCCAACCTCAGGCAGCTCATGTGGGTGGAGAACAGCCCAGAGCAGGAATAAAACAAGAGGAGATTCACCCCCAGTGGAACCAGGGTCAGAACCTCAGAACTGAGGATAAACCCTCTCAAACACACGGGTTTAGATGATGAAGATCACACCACGTGTGTTCCACCAGCACAGGACAAGCTCCTGCTGCACCCCTGCTTTCCTCAGCGCTGTCCCTCCTGCCTCAGGCTGGGCCACCTCTGTGCTCGTGGCTAAAATCCCAGAGAATCAGTCCTGGGCCAAATCCCTGCCTCCCTCCTGGGCTGGAAAAGACCTGACTTCTGCCCAAAATGAGCTGTGGAGTTGTGTGGTGCTGAAGAGAAGAGGCACAGCACTGCCAAGCTCAGCACTCCTAATGCAAACCCAAAGGATTTGGTTTTCCTTTCACTCGTGGAAAGCTTTATGGTTGTCTTGACAAGTAAAATCCAACTTGGAACGGTGGGAAAGAAGGCAGAGGTTGAACTTCTATCAGCAAAACCCTTCCTGCTGCAAAAGATAACCCAGTAAATTGATAATCCTTGAAATAAATCCCTCTGTGAACCAACTGTGATCACACTGGGACCTGGAGAAAACTCAAAGTCTACAACACCCATCTGCAGGGTGACCAAAGGCTGTGCTTAAAAAAGTCACAGAAAAAATCTTAGACAAAGGTATAAAGCTCTAAAGGATGAGAAAAATCTCCCACAGGCTGTGACTGTGTGCTCCTCCTGGGGGATGAAGACACCAGCTTTCAATATGATTTTGGGAGGCTGCACCTCAAAAGTGCCTGCTTTGAAGGCACCAGCAAGCAGAAAATCTGGAGATGATTAATTAAATAGCACAAAACTCTCAGAAGAATGACTGTGGCTTTATGGGCAGGCACATCCCTGGAATCAGAGGTTTGAAGGAAGCCTCGTTCCTCCTGCCTGGAGCTCCCCTTTGGTGCTAATTGCACCAGAAAGAACCAGGAGTTTGATGAAAATGCCACATTTCTGTCAGGGGAAAGTGTGGGGTGAACCAGGGGCTGCAGGGCTGTGCCAGAGGAGCAGCAGCACCGCCAGGAGAGCACCAGAGCCTCATCCTCATCCCAAGACACAGCTCTGGGGGCACCTGCCAGGTGTTTCTGTACCTTCAATAACCCCGTCAGTCTCCCCTGAGGTCCCAACTGTCCCTCTGCTCCTTCGAGATGTGCCAAATTTGGGAAGCAGAGCCTGGAGGGAGAGCGGAACAGGCACCACCAGGTTGGTTTTGGTGCTGGGGGAGGCCAGTGCATCCCATTCTGTGCCCCCAGCACACAGAAATGTGCCAGGAGTGAAAAAGCTGCCAACTGTCCCCCAGCTCACCCCTGGCCACAAATCATTTCCCAGACAGCAAGAACATGAGCCACGAGCAAGGATGCAGTGGCCCAGAGTGAACCCAGAGAATTTACCACCTAATAAACAGCTGGGAAAGGCCTTTGGGAAGACAAAACTCTGAGCAATTTGATGACTGATGGAGCCTTCAGATCCACCTCACCTAAAGCTGCTCCAGGGCAGCATCACCGGTGCTCAGAGATCCTGAAATCCTTTGCACACCGAAAGAAACAGCAACAGAAAATCCCTACCAGAGCTGAGACTGCTTTGTGCTATCCAGAGAAAGGTTTTACAGTCCAGCTATAAATACAGCCACAAGGTTTTATCGGTACAACCACCAAATTCCCCAATAAAACCTTCTCCAAGAGCCACCAAGAGCCAGAGCCACGAGGGTAAAGCTGTGTGGCTCGAGGCCAAAAATCCACTAACACACCTGTGATGGTGCAGGCTCCTCCCCAAATCCTTACAACAGGTATATTCTTATTTTTTTCCTAAATTTGTAATCCTTTTTTTCTTCCTTTGCAAGCCATTTTTAGCAGCACCCACAAGCCAGGTGTCTTGCTCTTTGTTTGACCATCATATCACACTTATTTTCAAACTTTCCAGTGTCTGAGGCTTGCTTATTTTATAGGACTGGGCTCATCTAAAAATCACTTATCAGGAACTCCTGCGTTTTGCTCCCCTGAAATGATCACATGAGGCACAGCCACAATTTTGGGAGGTTTTGCCATCAGTGCCATGGGCTGGCATCGGTGGCTGTGCCAAATTTGCAGAATAAGTGGCTGTTTTTCCACTTTTTTACTACTTATCAAAGCTTTTAGTTAAAATACAGCGTGTGGACTTTTGAAAAGCAACTAAAGTGCCGCATACAAATGATTTGATTGTGTTTTGCTGGACATCAATCCCCAGAGGGGATGATTTTACATCCCAGGTTGAAGCAAAAAGCATCAGGAATAAAAGGAGTGGAGAGAGGCTGATGTAGCTGGGGAGAAGGTTGGAGCTCAGCCACAAATTCAATATTAACTAAACTTATAAATTAACTTATTAACTAAAATTATACACGGCCACTGATCACAGGGATGATCACAGGGATGATCACAGGGATGATCACAGGGATGATCACAGGGATGGTTGGGGTGGGAAGGGATCCAGGATGACCCAAGGGATGCTTTCCACTACCCCAGGTTACTCCAAGTTGCCCTGGACACTTCCAGGGATGTGACAGCCATGGAATAATCTGTTCCAGGTTATTCCCAGGGAGGAATTTCTTCCCCAAATCCCACCTGAACCTCCCCCCCTTCAGATCAAAGCTTTGTCCCGCACTCCGCTCCCCTTCCCAAAGTCCCTCTCCTGGGCTCTCGGAGCCCTTTTAGGCGCAGGGAATAAAATCCTTCCATCCCTGCCACCTCCTGCCCTCGCTATTCCAGCTCTCTCCAGTTTTCCTGGAAAAATTCCCCTCACTCCAGGGGATTTTCGCTTCCCCCCGGGCCTTGTCCCGCGCAGGCCGCGCCTCACCCCGAGGGCTCGCTGCTCTCTGCCGAAGCCTTCCCGGTGTCTGTTCCCCGGGATTCCCGGTGCTTGTTCCATGGGATTCCCGGTGTTTGTTCGCCGGGATTCCCGGTGTTTGTTCCATGGGATCCCCGGTGTTTGTTCCCCGGGATTCCCGGTGTTTGTTCCATGGGATTCCCGGTGTTTGTTCCATGGGATTCCCGGTGTTTGTTCCATGGAATTCCCGGTGTTTGTTCCATGGGATTCCCGGTGTTTGTTCCATGGGATTCCCGGTGTTTGTTCCATGGGATTCCCGGTGTTTGTTCTCCTTCCTTCCCGGTGTTTGTTCCATGGGATTCCCGGTGTTTGTTCCATGGGATTCCCGGTGTTTGTTCCATGGGATTCCCGGTGTTTGTTCCCCGGGATTCCCGGTGTTTGTTCCCTGGGATTCCCGGTGTTTGTTCCCCGGGATTCCCGGTGTTTGTTCCCTGGGATTCCCGGTGTTTGTTCCATGGGATTCCCGGTGTTTGTTCCCTGGGATTCCCGGTGTTTGTTCCCTGGGATTCCCGGTGTTTGTTCCATGGGATTCCCGGTGTTTGTTCCATGGGATTCCCGGTGTTTGTTCCCTGGGATTCCCGGTGTTTGTTCTCCTTTCTTCCCGGTGTTTGTTCCATGGGATTCCCGGTGTTTGTTCCCTGGGATTCCCGGTGTTTGTTCTCCTTCCTTCCCGGTGTTTGTTCCCTGGGATTCCCGGTGTTTGTTCCCCGGGATTTCCCGGGAATCCCGGTGCTCCCCGTTGCCTGTTCCTGGTGTTCCCGGTGCTCCCCGGTGTTTATCCCCGTTGTTCCCCGGTGCTCCCCGGTGTTTGTCCCCGTTGTTCCCCGGTGTTTGTCCCCCGGTGTTCCCGGTGCTCCCCGGTGTTTGTCCCCCGGTGTTTGTTCCCCGTTGTTTGTTCCCGCTGTTCCCGGTGCTCCCCAGTGTTTGTTCCCGGTGTTTCCCGGAGTTCCCGTTGTTTGTTCCCGTTGCTCCCCGGTGCTCCCGTTGTTTCCCGGTGTTTGTTCCCGTTGTTCCCCGGTTTTCCCGGTGTTTATTCCCCGCTGTTTCCCGGATCTCGAGGGGCCCGCAGCTCCCCAGGCCGGGCCGTGCCCCGTCCCGCCCCCGCTCCTTTGTGCTCCCGTCCTGCCCTTTCCGCCGGGCCCGGCCGGGTTTCCGTGGGGCCGGGCCCGGACAAAGGCCCGGGGAGCGCGGCCCCTTCCCCGGCCGAGCCACGCCCGGAGCCGCGGGGACCCGCTGGGATCTCCTGGGATCTGCTGGGATCTTCTGGGAGCCGCTGGGATCCTCTGGGAGCCGCAGGGATCCTCGGGGGGATGCTGGGATCTGCTGGGATCCTCTGGGACCCGCGGGGATCCGCTGGGATCCTCTGGGGGATGCTTGGATCCTCTGGGGGATGCTGGGATCTGCTGGGATCCTCTGGGACCCGCGGGGATCCACTGGGATCCTCGGGGGGATGCTGGGATCCTCTGGGAGTCGTGGGGACCCGCTGGGATCCTCGGGGGATTCTGGGATCCGCTGGAACCTGCTGGGATCTGCTGGGATCCTCTGGGAGCCACGGGGACCCGCTGGGATCCTCTGGGAGCCACTGGGATCCTCTGGGGGATGCTGGGATCCGCTGGAACCTGCTGGGATCTGCTGGGATCCTCTGGGACCCGCGGGGATCTGCTGGGAGCCACTGGGACCCGCTGGGATCCTCTGGGAGCCACTGGGATCTGCTGGGAGCCATTAGGACCCGCTGGGATCCTCAGGGGGATCCTGGGATCTGCTGGGAGCCATGGGGATCTGCTGGGATACTCTGGGATCCGCTGGGATCCTCTGGGAGCCACTGGGATCCTCTGGGTTCCTCTGGGTTCCTATGAGGGATGCTTGGATTCTCTCGGAGCCATGGGGACCCACTAGGATCCTCTGAGATGCATTGGGATCTGCTGGGATCCTCTGGGAGCCACTGGGATCCTCTGGGAGCCACTAGGATCTGCTGGGATCCGTTGGGAGATCCTGGGGTCTGCTGGGACACACTGAGGTCCTCTGGGACCCATGGGAAACTGCTGGGATCCACTGGGGCACACTGGGCTCTGCTAGAACCCACTAGGATCTGCTGGGATCCACTGGGAGATGCAGGGACTTTTTTGGGACCCACTGGGACCCATTGGGACACACAGGGACCACTGGGATCTGCTGGAACTCGCTGGGACCCTCTGGGATCTACTGGAATCCTCTAGGATTCTCCAGGACTCACTGGGATCTGTCAGGATCCACTGGAACACACTGGGATCCCCTGGAATCTACTGGGATCTCCCGGGATATCCCAGGACTCACTGGGATCCACTGGGACATGCTGGGATCCACTGGGATCTGCTGAAACTCCCTGGGACCCACTTGGGACACTCTGAGCTGGGCTTTGATCCGCTGGGATCTGCTGGCATCCATTTGGATCTCCTGGGATCTGGGGGACCTTTGGGGATCCCTGTGGGATCTGCTGGGGATCACTGGGATCCACCCAGACCCTCACAGGGAGCAGCAATTCCTTCCCAGTGTCCAATAAATTCCAGTTTCTGCTGACACCAGGTGATGGTGATGATGATGGTGATGATGGTGATGATGATGGTGATGGTGATTGATGGTGATGATGATGGTGATTGATGATGGTGATGGTGATGATGATGATGGTGATGATGATGGTGATGATGATGATGGTGATGATGATGGTGATGATGATGATGGTGATGATGATGGTGATGATGATGGTGATGGTGATGATGGTGATGATGATGATGATGGTGATTGATGATGGTGATGATGGTGATGGTGACGGTGATGATGATGGTGATGATGATGGTGATGGTGATGATGGTGATGATGGTGGTGATGATGGTGACGATGATGATGATGATGATGATGATGGTGATGATGATGATGGTGATGATGATAATGACGATGATGGTGATGATGATGATGATGGTGATGATGATGATGATGATGATGAAGAATTCTGGAGGTTTTTTTTTAACAAAAAAGAAATCCTCAGGCATGCTCCTGAGGCCAGAGTGTTTTTTGTCAGCACCCCCAGGTCAGTCACATCCATAAAAACACTTCAAAGAACGTCAAAAGCACGGAAGTTTCACGAATTCCTGTGACTCTGGACTCACACAAAACAAACATTTCAGTTGTACCGCACCTCTCCCATGCAAAATGAATTTCTAATTTCTGAGTGGGAACAATTTGCAGCCGGGTGTGGGTTCGTTAATGAAGGTGATTAACTCCAGGTTTCCCTTTCAGCACACACAGCCCTGCTTCCACAGAGTCTCCTTCTCCTGCAGGGAAGGAGCGATCCCAGGGATGGCAATGGAGTGACTTTGGAGGGAATCAGCTTCAGGAGAAAGAAGGAGCTGCTCCCAGGTCTCCAAAATCTCTCATGGAGATTTGTAGGACCAGAGCCTGACGGGATTCATGGGTGGACAATTGAGCCAAGAACCTGGGTGGGTGCTGGGTGTCCCCTGGGTGGGTGCTGGGTGTCCCCTGGGTGGGTGCTGGGTGTCCCCTCTCCCTGGGACAGCCCTCATTCTGTGCCAGAAGAGGCTCAGAACTGCTCTTTTACCTCCCCTTTCCCTTTCCAGCTTCACCTGAGCTCTGTTGGAAGAGTCTTTGAAGATCTACAACCCAAAATCCCGTTCAGGGCTGGGTTTCCACCAGTGCCAGGGATGCCCTGACCATCAAGAGTCTTTAGTGGATTTCCACAAGGATTTATTTCCTCTCCAGGCTGCCCTGGTGCCGTGCTCTGGTTGTTCTCACCCACTCTGTGCCACTGTTGCTCTGTGGCTCTCATCCCAACCAGGCAGAGCTCGTGGCTGAGCAGGAAATGAAAGGTTTGGGCCAAGCCAAACAGAGGAAAGTTTGGGAAAATAAAATCTGGTTATCACAAGGCCCATGGGGCCAGTTTACCCAGGACCTCACTGGGCTGTTCTTTCAGCCAAAATGAAGTTGTTGGTCCAAAATATTGTTGGAGAGTCCCCTCTGACCTGCTCGAAGTGGGGCATGTTAAAGGCAGGGACTGAGCAGGCTCTGGGGCTGGAACTTTGAAGGGAACATCCTGGGAGATTCAGGATCTCAAGGAAGAGGCTCTGCTCCTCAGCCAGAGACCTGGACCAGGCAGCTGAAGGAGCCCAGGAATGGATTTCAGCACAGAAAAAGATGAATCCTGCTCACAGAGCTGAGCCCTGCAGTGAGGGAGGTCACAGAAATGATCTCTGAACCCTTTTTGGGGGCAGTTTAGGGATTTCCCAGTGCAGACTGGCCCAGGGACCGAGCAAAGCTCATCCACAAGAAACACCGATTTCCCAAAGGCTTGGAGGACACAGAGCCACCTGATCCTTTGGAATCCCTCAGATTCCCAAATTCCAGCGTGAGCATCCAGGGGGAATGGGAGAATGATGTGGGTTTAGTGGAGAGGCTGAGCTCCACAAACTCACACAGAGCCACAATAATCAGCACAGGCAGAGAGGCCACCAGCACCGCCAGCCCTGCCAGGCTCCCACTGCTCCTCCCTCCAGCTGAGCAGGATAAAAACCCCCAAAATACAAATAAACACACAGAAAACCTCCAGCAACCTCAAACAAGGCCTAAAAGAAGCTGAAGGTCCAGCACAGACTTTCTCAGACTCACCAGCAGCAAGGGAAGCTGAACTCAAATCATATCCTTGTCATAATTACGTGCTTAATATTTGCAGGTGCTTTTTGTCATCTTGCCTGGTTAATGCTGAAATTGGAGGAATAGAAACACCTTAATGGAATGAATAAACATGAGGCAGGAGCAGGGATGGGGCTCTGCTGACAGGGTCTCAGCAGCACATCCAGATCCAGCTTTGGCTCCACAGCTGGGACTGACACGGGCCAGTGCAGCCAGACACCACCAAAGAGCCCAAATCCTCAGGGAAATTGTCCTGAGCAGCAGCTCTGGACAGGCTTTGCCAGCCCCAAATTCTGTGGGAAGAGGAAGGATCTCCCCACAGCCCCCCCAGCTTAGGGCTCGTACAGCTCCTGTTGTGCTTGGAATGTGATTTTTGTTACCCTGCTTCTCCTAAATTCACTGACAGGACGAGGGGGAGTGGATTCAGACTGACAAAGAGGAGGTTTAGATTGGATATTAGGAAGAAATTCTTCACTCAGAAGGTGCTGAGGGCCTGGCACAGGGTGCCCAGAGCAGCTGTGGCTGCCCCTGGATCCCTGGCAGTGCCCAAGGCCAGGCTGGACAGGGCTTGGAGCAGCCTGGGACAGTGAAAGGTGTCCCTGGGACAGTGGAAGGTGTCCCTGCCATGGCAGGGGTGACACTGGATGGGCTTTTAAGTCCCTTCCCACCCAAACCACTCTGGGATTCTTTGATTCTATCAAATCAACCTGTCTAATCCACTTCAACCTGTTTAAGCTTTTCCAGATCTTTAATGACAGTTTGAGCATCTGCAGCCAGTGAGATCTGCAATGCCACTGCAAGGATTTCTTTCCTTTTTTCAATAAATATGTATCTATGTGTGTATATATATATGTTTGTGTATGTGTGTGTGCATAAAACTCTCAGCACTGCCAGTTCTCCATGGCTGCACAGCTTTTCATTGGTATTTGAGCTTCCTAAACAGCAACCCATATTTCAGAGCCTATTAATAGCCACTGCTGCCAAATTCCCTTCTCCTGTTTTGAAGAATCCACGAATTTTGCCTCCCTTGCAGACCTGTTGTTTTCCCTGGACCGCACTCCTGGATTGTGGTGACAATTTGTAAATCTGGTTTTAATGGTCCTGAGCTGCCTTTGAGTTCCAGAGATCCGTGGAGGACTGGGGGAGTGTGAGTGGGACATCAAACCCACGCAGGGATCAGCCAATAAAGCGAATACAATCCAGGCTGGGACAAAGTTGGTGCATTTAATAATGAGATTTCTGAAGGCAGCACAAGCGCTCTCACCTGCTGACCACGGAGCTCTGCGCCAAGCCAATATTTGCTCCTGCTCTGCAAACTCAGGGAGTTTGGGGTGCTCTGGATGTGATCATCAAGCCTGGCTGACAGCTCAATTTATCACTGGGCAGGTTTCAGCGTTTTTGAGTCGGGAGAACGTTCTCCCTCGTCGTTGCCTGAGTTTTACTCCTGGTGAAAAATCTCCGGCGAGATTCCCGGCGACAGCTCCCTTTGCATTCCTGGCGCACACTCAGCCAGCCAAGCAAGGCTGTAAATAATTGAGCACCCATCATTCCCTTTGCAGTCCCCAGCAGAACCAGCCTGCTTTGCTCTCAACAGCAAATATTTAGTGAGGTAATCAATCCAAGAAAAAAATCTTAATTTGGATAAGAAAATTAAATGTTTTTCCCAGATCTTCTATCTGATTATCTCTGGCATCCATCCTGCTGTTCTCAGGGTAGGTGCTGTACCAGGAGATAATTATGAGGATCACAGAAGCAGTTCAATTAACTGCAGCTAATGCTTCTTATTAGCATTTTGCTGGAGCTTGTGGAGTTTTTCAGCTGAAACAGATAAACAAGCTCAAACATTCGCATAGGAAAGCTCAGACAAAAACAGAAACAAAGGGCCAGGGAGGCTGTCAGGGAAAGCCCAGAGCAGCTCAGGAGAGCAGGGACTGGCTGCAAACCCTGGGATCTCACGGCTCTCGGGGCATGGATGCAGTGCCTGGATTGTGGAGCTGTAGCACCCGGCCAGGAGCACACACAGGGCACAACTGGGAGCTGCTGCCAGCTCAGAAATGGGACAGGATGGAACATCCTCGGGGATGGCCCTCAGCCCACTCAGCTCCTGCTCCAGGAACTCCTGTCCCTGGGCTCAGGTGTGGGCACTGCTGCTCCTGTGCTCCTGCAGGAGCCCATTCCCCACGGAGCTGTGTCTCCAGAGCGTGCTCCCATCACCCCTGATCTGCTCTGGAGCGTGGGGAACCACCTCAGCGACAGGCAGCACCTGCAGGATGCCAGGAGGACACAACATGTCACATCTCCTGGGCCTGGGGACACCTGGGCTCACACATCTCCATTTGCAGGTGGCAGCACCTGCAGGATGCCAGGAGGACACAACATTTCACATCTCCTGGGCCTGGGGACACCTGGGCTCCCACATCTCCATTTGCAGGTGCAGTTTCAGCCCACAGAACACCCCAGGAGTGTCCCCAGGGTCAGGACAGTGCCTGACTGAGACAGACAAACCCAAACCCTGCTCCCAGTGGGGCTGTTCCGTGCTCAGCATCCTCTGATTGCAGCTTCAGCCCAAGGCAAAGGTGCAGATCCTTGCCAGCATCCAAATCTGTGTCCTCAGCTTCCACATCTGCTCTCCAGGCTGCCCTGGCTGCCTTCCCTTCCCTGTCACCTCCTGACACGCTGCTCTCTACACCTCCAATGGCCCAGGGCCAGCAGACAGAGAGGTTTCTCCACGTTCAGGCCTTTATTCTGGTGTAGTTTTGCCCCTCAGGGCTGATTTTCACCACCTGATGAGGGCAGGTGGGATTGCAGGTGAGATGTTTGGTGTTTGACCAGCAGTGCCCTCACTCCTGAGGATCCTGAGGCTGATCCTGCAAACCAAAGCTCTCCAGCCCTTCCTGTCTCTGAGACTCCATGAATTATCCAGTCTTTGAAATGAGGCAACTTCATGGCTTTTTACTTCCGGTTCCCTTCCAATCCTCTCTAATTATTTTTTCCTGGTTTCCTTGACCTGATTCTCTCTGTGCCTCATTTCTCATCCTCCCTGGTGCCGGCAGAGCTGGGGTTGGTTGTCCTGGAGCTCCAGGGCCTGGCTGTTTCCACACACAGTCCTGTCAGTACAAATACCTTGGAATCATCCTGGCAGCTCTTCCCAGGCTGCTCCATCCTCAGGGACAGCCCAGCCTCACGTCTGGCCCCGGCAGCGCACGGCTGAGAACCTTTGCCAAGCCCTGGGTGACGGCAGCGAGGCAGAGCCGAGTCCTTCTGCCGCTTCCAAAGGCTCGGGAATCGCGGGAGCAGCTGCGAGGGAGAGCACAAAGCACAGCAGATCCCATCTGTGCCCTGCCTGAGCTGTCCTGGCAGGGGCACCGAGGCATCCAGGGCAGAGGGAACACCCCAATCCCTCCCAGGATGGGACTGGTGCTGTGCCAGGGCTGCTGGGATGCAGAATCTCCAGGACAGGCACCTCCCCAAGCTCAGGCCCACCCAGCATTTCCCGTTGTGACAAAGGCTGAAGAGGCTTTTTTGGCCTCCTGGGAGCTTGGATGTGCCCAGGGTTTGGTTTGGATGTGCTGGGGAGCCCTGTGAATTCAGGATTTGGGATTCCTGCATTCCCCACTGTGCAAATCACTCCACAGGACGTGAGGGGAGCAGATGAGGAAGGACAGGGCTCCACGAGTCCATCCCCAGCTCTGGAAGGGACTCTCACTGTGCACAGTCCCTGCCTGGAGCACACAACAGGCTCTGCTCTCATTAAAGATAATAACCCACCTCGATTAACACTTGTGGGGCCTGTTCCCTGCACACCCACGACAACAGAACAGCTGATATCAGGCACTCAGCAGAGCGCAGAGCTGAGCCAAGACAGAAATAGCCTTTTCTTGCCACATCCTCTCCACCCTAATCCCCCTGGGCTCAATCCACGCTGGAACCAGGGAAGGTCTGAGGGAGCTGGGAGGTTGTGAGAGATCCCAAAGCATCGTGGAATCAGTGAACTCCTGTAAAAACACCAAAGGACTCAGGCAGCTGAAGCTGACCCAGAGGTTTCAGGCTTGAGGGGGTTGATTGCAGCTCCATCTCCGAGGGAATGAATTCCTTACCAGGTGAAGAGCTGTCAGTGGATGATGCAGAGCCAGGCTGCCAGGCAGGGACTGCAGAGCTTTATCATAAATGATGGGCATGGGTTTTCCTGATGGGAATTCTCTCTCACAGACATGAATAAAGATTCCAAACAAACCCACGTCGCTCCAGAGAGGACTGGGAATGTTTCTAGGAGGAATTCTGGCGTGGAGATCCACGGATGGCATCAGTCAGGTGGGGAGCAGAGCAGAGGAGGTCCCAGGGAGAGGCCAGCTGCAAATCCTCGCTGTTCCTCACAGATTCCATCAGCTGCAGCCGAGTGCCAGGGAGCCAGGAGTGGGAACAGCCAGAGCCGAGCTCAGCGTGTCAAACCAGCCACCAGGGAGTGGATAAACCCCGGGATAATGGACAAATTAGCAATTGTTCGGAGCAATTAGGATACAAGTGGCTTCAGAGGACACTGTGACAGCCCATGGCAGTGCAGGGAGCGGTTCTCACGGGCAGAAAGGGTTGATTTGGAGGCTGGGAAGATGTGGAGGTCAGACACACCCGGATCTGGAAGGAGCAGGGACCATTTCACAGGAGGTGGTTCCTGCCCGAGGATCCCAAAGGCACAATGACAACACCAGCGACTCCTTTAACCCCCGGGGCTGCTCTCAGCAATTCCCCCCTCACCTCGCTGGGTGGCAAACCCAAGCCCCAGGTGAGTTTGCAGCAGCTCTGGGGCTGCCACCTGCAGAGCAGGTATTCCCACTCCTCTCTTCCAGAGCAGGATTTTCTCCTTTCTTAAAGGTGTTGTCTCAGAGGTGCTGCCATCATGGGCTCTGCTCTGGCACCAGCTGGAATTTGTCCACGATGGGAGCGACTTCTGCCATCTTCCCACCCTGCAGCACCCACAGAAAGCCAAACATGGATTTGGGAATCACTCTAAAACCCTATGGCTTGGTTTGGACCTGTGACCAAGCCACACCATCCTCGATACCTGCTGGCTCTGCAGGTCCCCAGTGCCTGAGGGCAGTGATTTGGGTCGTTTTCCTGCATTTGTCCACCTTTCCCAGGAGTTTCTCAGAGTCCAGATGCCCCAGGTGCAGCAGGATCTGTTTTTCCCCCAGACATTTTGGAGAGCACCACCCTCCCAGCCCAGCCCTCCACAGTCGAATATCCTTGGGATGCCTCAGAGCAGCGTCCCTTACCCCCAGAGCTGCCAAAGCAATGGGAAGTCCCTTGAAGAGAGGTTTGATGTGGCAGCTTGGAGCTGATAAGCCATTGATTTCTTCTCCTTTTTGGGCTGGAGGAGATTGTCAGCCCAGGGACACGATAGCGAGGCAGGGATGATAAGAGCACAGGCTGCTGGAGGATCCTGGCAGGCAGCCCCTGCAGCCCAGCCTGGGATGTCCAGACAAAAACACGCTTCAATTTCTCTTCCCAGACTGAGACATCCCAGATAAAACCCTTATCTGGCCTTCTCTCCAATCAATGAGATGCTTCAGCCTCGCTCAGAGCGCGGCAGGGCAGCAACAGCTTTATCAGGCCGGGCAGGGATGGGGAATTTGTCCCCCCAGAGGTGCCTCGGTGTGTCCCTGGCACGGTGGCACTGCCAGGCTGCAGCTCCAGGGAGGATGAGGATGCCAACCCAGCCCAGCCCGGAGATGCCTCCACGGGGAATTCATCGAGGCAAAGGTAAAAACGCCCTGAGCTCACCTGGGCTGCCCTCAAACATTTCACTGCCGGGTTTCCGACTCCCCCAGACACCTGAAACCTCATTTCCAGCCCTTTCCCGGCTGCCTTCGAGCAGGAGAGGGCAGCAAATCGCTCCTCTGGAGGGAAGGGAAAGCAGATCGGGAGAGCACGAGGTCTCCATTTGGGGATGTTTTGCTGTTTGCTGTGGAAATCTTCAGTCGGAATAATTTTCTGTTGCTCTCAAGGGCTTGCTGCAACCAAAATGTTTGGATCCGTTCCCAGCAGATCCTCCCAAATTCGGGCTTTTTAAGGGATGTGATGCAGATGATGCTCAAGTTTTGGGTCCCAGACACCAGTCCCCGACCTAAACTGGTTTTTACAGCTTTGTGCTTCCATCTCCACCAGTAAATTCGGGAATGTCAGATATTCCTTGGCACAGGGGCTGTGTCATGCTCGGTGCTGCAGCATTTGAACAGTTTTCAGCCCGTTTTCAGCCGTGCCATGAATCCACCTCTCAAACAATTTCCAGGCACAGAGAAGGGACCATTCCCTGGTTTCCTCCCAATATCCAACCCAAATTTCCTCTTTTTCAGTTTGAAGCTATTCACCCTTGTCCTGTCACCTCTTCTCTGGTCCAAAGTCCCTCTCCAGCTCTCAGTTCCTTCAGGCACTGGAAGGGGCTCTAAGGTCTCTCTGGAACTTTCCTTTCCCCAGGTGAACACCTCCAGCTCTCCCAGAGCAGAGGGGCTCCAGCCCTGGCATCCACTCTGTGTCCTCCTCCTCTCATTCCAACAGCTCCAGGTCCTTCTGGAGCGACACATCCTGGGATTGGTGAGTGCTGCCATCCTCTCTGTGGAATCTCAGCCCTACAGACACCCCACTGACCCCACAGCCAAGCCTCATTCACCCTCCATGCCCCGCTGGGATGAGTTTCCCAAATCCCACTCCTCTTACTTGCACGTTTCCCTGAGACAACCTGAAAAACTAAAAGAGAAAATAGAAAACCCCGAAAGTTCAACTGAAAGTACTAGAGAACCTTCCTGGGTGGGAGCAGCTGAAAATAGAGCTGCCTGCACACAGCCACCCCCCCGGCTCGTGCTTCCAGAGCCATCCCCAGCTCCTGTGTTTGTATTTATAGCCCAGCAAAGCCCACTCCCCTCGCCAGGAGTGGGGATTGTGTCTGCTCAGCACGGGCAGGCAGAGGCACAAACCCACCAGGCAGAGTGAGCTCATTTTCCCCCCCTGGAATTCCTCCTGAGCAGCAGCAGCAGCAGGTCCCAGCCAGCCCAGAGGGACTGCTCACAGCAGGGAAATACCCCTCAAATCCAGGGAAAAGCCAGCTCGAGGCACACAGGTGGTTGGAAACATTCCCGAGGCCAGGGCTCCTCTGGTTTAGGCTGGAGCCAAGCTGAGGAGTGCAGCTGATCCCTGGATGAAGATCTGGGCTGTCCTGCCAGCTCCGAGGGGCAGATTTGCAGATCTGCAGAGCAAAGCGGTGCTTAGAGCTGAGCCCAGGCTCAGCAGGGCCCGGGGGTTCGTAGGTAAGCGCCAGCTCTGGCAGTGTCGTTGCTGTTGTCACTTTATCAGCCTGCTGCAATCTGCTTTTCTGCTATATTTGCCTGTTTATAATTAGCCCGCTGGGTTTGCTGTTCTCCCGGTTTTCTTATCTGGTTCCTGACAGTTTTTGAGATGGCTCCATCTTAAATCTATCCTGTGCTTTAAGAAAAGAAACTCTTCTCGAGCTCCCTTTGAAGCTCAGCACTCCGGGGAGAGTGCCAGGAGACAGGCTTTGCGCTCCGAGTGAAAGGGACAATTAGGTGGCAGCAAACATTTAATTATCAAATGGATTGGTGCTTCTTACACTGCCTGGAGTTAAGCAGGTGCCTCACACGCAGGATCCTTCAAATATCAGATGTGAGGAGGCTTTGAGAGCTCACCCAAACGAGCTGATGAGCACATTGAGGCTGTGAATGAAGCAGGAGTTTTCGGCAGGAGGCTGGGAGAGGAGTTCACACCTGCAGGGAGCAGCTTCCCAGGTCACTGTGGGACCTGCTCCTGCCTGCAAAATCCTCCATCCATCCCACCCACCAGCACCCTGCTCATTCTGGGGCTGCCCAAACCCATTTCCCTTCACTGGAGTGGGCTGAAGCCACCAGACCTGTCTTGTCCTGGTCATGGGGCAGTGGAAAAGACACTTGGGACCCCTCAGCTTGTGCAGAGTCCCTCTCCAGGCTGTGCTGTGCAGGGTGGAGCAAAGCTGGGGGAGAAGCTCTGAGCATCCTCACACTGCCAGAGGGAGGTCAGGCTCGCCTGGGATATTTCCCTGGATGCTGAGGGGAGAAATCCCAGCGCCAGGATGGAGAGGAGGATGTCACAGATCCTCCCTGTTTGGAGACAAGGCTGACAGAGCTCTCAGGAAAGCTGTAAACAAAACCAGAGGCATTCCAGGAAAGCAGCAGCATGATCCAGATACAAAGCAGGAAACAGAGGCACAAAGCTCCCTGCAGCTCCCTTTCATCCCAGGATGATCTTAGAGGTCTTTTCCAACCTAAAAAATTCTGTTTGTGTCTCGGATATCTCAGCACCAGGGGCCACAGCACCACCTTGTCCCTGTCCAGCCTGCCCAGGTGACAACCCCTGAGCCTGCAATTCCAGCAGGAATCTTCCTGAGACCTTCACCAAGCACCAGGCAGGAATCTTTGCCAACAAAAAAAGAGCTTCTTCCACTCTCCAGCCTCAGTTGCCCCCTCAGCTCTGCCACTCCAGACTCCCCCAGGACTGACCATCTGCACCAGGGCCAGGCCAGCCCTGGGAAACGGGGAAGAAAAAAAAGGATTGATTAAAGCAGACCGGGGGCTGTCAGAGCCACTTCCTAATGCAATTTCCCAAACATTTCATGGTTCATTTGGGAATTTCTGTTCTTGCATCTTGCAGGGAACAGCACATCCCCAAGACAGAGGGACAGGCCTCACGCTCAGCCTCGTAAATCCATGCTGCCTTCCCGAGTCTCATCCTTCAGGAACCCCACGTCCCCTCCTGCAGTTCCTTTTTTCCAGTCTCAGGATGTATTTCTGGTGCTCCAGCCCATGCCTGTGGTCTCCTTGCTCCTCCCAAAGCTGTCTCTGTGTTGGAACCCCAGCTCCATCATTCCAGGCTCAGATCCTGTCCTGAGTGGTGTGTGCCAGCTCCCTGGAGCTGTGCTGCTGCTCTGCTCTGTGGATGCCAGAGCTGAGGCCTCCTCCCTGCCCCAGCTCTCCTGTACATGGTGAGGCAGCAGGTTGAACTATTTCCAGATCTGCTGTCTTTTGGAGGCAAAGAGAGGGTTTGGGTTTGGTTTTTTTTTTCTCCATTAAGTGTCAACTTGGGCTTTACAAATCCCACCGAACACCTCCCTCCTGATGGAACAGCAGGGCCACGAAGATGGGGAAGTGTCTGGAAGGGAAAGTTCTGGAGTGGCTGAGGACACTTGGTTTGTGCAGCTGGAGAAGAGAGAGGGGAGAGTCCTCGGGGGCTGCAGCTTCTCCTGAGGGTCAGCTCTGCTCTGTGACCAGCACAGGACCACAGGGAGTGGCTGGAGCTGTGTCAGGGAGGTTCAGGTTGGATATCAGGGAAAGGTTCTTTCCCCAGAGGTGCTGGCACTGCCCAGGATCCCCAGGGAATGGGCACAGCCCCGAGGCTGCCGGAGCTCCAGGAGTTTGGACAACACTCCCAGCACAGGTGGGACTGTTGGGGTGTCTGTGCAGGGCCTGGGGTTGGACTCGAGGGTCCTTGTGGATCCCTCCAGCTCAGAATATTCTGTGATTTCAGTGCTTGGCCTCCCCTTCAAGTTTCCAAACCTTCCCAGCCAGTTCCTCTTCACCACCTCCTAGGGAAGAGCTCAAACACAAGCCCTGCCTTCCAGGTGCTCTCAAACCTGGCTTTTCAATCCAAATCAAACTTGTCTGAGGCTCGAGGGCCCAAATGGGCTCCTGCTGCTGTGGTTTCTCCCCCGTTTGCTTTCTGCTGGTTCAGACACACGCCGTTCCCAGAGAGCCAAATCCCTTGGAGACGCAGCAAGGGAGCCTTGCTCATGGCTGGAGAGTGCAGCTGAAGCAAGGCATTAATTCCACTTACAGGATGAAATTGGCAGCAGAGCAACTGAATTTTCCGTCCAGCTCTAAAGTGCTCTCAAAGTGATCTAATTTATCACTGCGGCAGCAGCAGCAGCCATTCAAAGGCCGCCCCAGCTCCCTGCCTCTGCCATGGCGTGAGGAGATGACTTCAGCAGCAGATGGATCCAAGTTCTTTGTCTGGCTCCAGCTCCTGGGTCCTCACCAGACCTCGGCTCTGGCAGACTTAAGCCTGGGTTTTGTGTTTCAAACCTCCACAGGAGGAGGGGAAATGGCCTGGGGCTGCGCCAGATCGGACATCAGGAGGAATTTCTTCATGGAAAGGTTTGGAGTGCCCATCCCTGGGGGTGTTCAAGGAAGGCGTGGAGGTGGCACTAAGAGCTCTGGGCTGGGAACAAGGTGGGCGTTGGTCAGAGGTTGGACTGGATGGTCATGGGGAGCTTTTCCAATCTAAATGATTCCATGACTCAGTGATTCTTGGAATCCATGATCTGCTCTGAGGGGATCATCACCAGCGAGGCTCTGGGTTGGGCACCAAGGAGCTCTCGGTCCTGTAGGGTTGTGAGGGGTGAAATCTCTGTTCCTTCCTCTTTCCTGGAAGCAATGAAGATCCATGTGGAGAGTCTCTGTCTCTGGGAGCAGCCAGAATCCATCCCAGAGGAGATGGGTGTTCCCAGGATGTGCCACCTGCCGAGCCTCGAGGGCACCTGTGGGTACAAAGCAGCCACAGGCAGGGAGGTGACACTGGAGGTGGCCTCAGCACTGGGGTCCCTTCATGGCTTCACCTGGGGCTGGCAGGACTCAGCTTCCCCTTCACATCTCTGCTGGCTGTCACAGGTTCTCAGAGCAGGGAAACACATCTAAACCCAGGTAAACCCGCACAAATTACATAAACCCACAAAAACCCACGCACAAACCCCACATAAACCCACAAACCCCCATATAAACTCCACACAAACCCACAAAATTCCACATAAACCCACAGAATCCCCCATAAATCCACACAAACCCACAGCACCTTACACAACCCCCTAAAACCCACAAATCCCCACATAAACCCCACATAAACCCACAAACCCCCATACAAACCCCACACAAACCCACAAAATTCCATGTAAATCCACAGAATCCCCCATAAATCCACACAAACCCACAAAACTGCACATAAACCCACAGCACCCTACACAACCCCCTAAAACCCCACATAATCCTAAACAAAATCCCACATAAACCCACAAACCCCCATATAAACCCCACACAAACCCACAAAACTGCACATAAACCCACAGCACCCTACACAACCCCCTAAAACCCCACATAATCCTAAACAAAACCCCACATAAACCCACAGAAACCCTACACAGACCCCCACAAACACACGTAAACCCACACAAACCCACAGAAACCTCATATAGATCCCCACAAACACACGTAAACCCACACAAACCCCACACAAACTCCACAGAAATCCCACATAGACCCCCACAAATACACATAAACCCACACAAACTCCACAGAAATCCCACACAGATCCCCACAAACACACGTAAACCCACACAAACCCCACACAAACCCCACGTAGACCCCCACAAACTCACACAAACTCCACAGTAACCCTACACAGATCCCCACAAACACACGTAAACCCACACAAACCCCACATTGACCCCCACAAATACACATAAACCCACACAAACTCCACAGAAACCCTACACAGACCCCCACAAACACACGTAAACCCACACAAACCCCACACAAACCCCACATAGATCCCCACAAACACACGTAAACCCACACAAACCCCACACAAACCCACAGAAATCCTACACAGACCCCCATAAACACACGTAAACCCACAGAAATCAGTTAAACCCACTCAAAACACAGTTAAACCCACACAAACTTCACACAAACCCCCAGAAATCCTACACAGACCCCCACAAACACATGTAAACCCACACAAACCCCACACAAACCCCACATAGACCCCCACAAACCCACATAAACCCACACAAACCCCACAGTAACCCTACACAGACCCCCACAAACACACGTAAACCCACTGAAACTCCACACAAACCCCACATAGATCCCCACAAATACACATAAACCCACACAAACCCCACAGAAACCCCACGTAGACCCCCACAAACACACGTAAACCCACACAAACCCCACAAAAATCCATAAAATCCACCACAAACCCCCTGTCTCCGCAGGTTCCATCACCTTGAGGGACCCCACAACACCTGCAAGTCATCTCTGCACAGATCAGCTTCATCAGCCTCAGCCTTGCTGTAATTAGGAGCTGTTTAAGCCTCGGGTTGAGGCTTCACTAATGGGTTTGAGGGATCCAACTCCACCACAACACCGCTAATGACACTCTGTAATTAGCAAATATGCAAAGGAGCTCATTTAGGGGAGTTTCCTGCGGCTCTTTTGGACAAGGGGAAGTTGTGGGATGGTGGAGGGGGGATCAAAGGCCAGGGAATGGTTTCCCGTGGGCAGGGAGGGAGAGCTGGGATATTGGGAAGGAATTCCTGGCTGTGAGGATGATGAGGAGCTGGCTCTGGTTATCCCATGGCTGCCCCATCCCACATAAACCCACAGAAATCCCCCAAAAAGAACCCAAGACCTGCTTGGGGCAAGCTGGGATAGCAGAAGGTGACCCTGCCATAAACTCCATGATCTTTATGTTCCCCCCAGCCCATTCCCTGATTCCCTGACTTTAAGAGGATGCCAAACTCCTTATTTATGTGTTCAAGCTTTCATTTAACCTCCCTCATACTTAGGATTTTAGCTTTTATATTTTTCCAATCCTGTATTGCATTAGTGTGTAACTCCAAACGCCACATAAAGTGTTCACATTTGTCTTCACATTTCAGTCAGACAAAACAATTCCCCTCAGCCTGAAATTCAAGGGAGTGTGTGACTTCATTACCTGAAGCTGTAATTGGAGAATGTAAATGGACTAAACTTATAATTGTCTGAAAAACTCGTGACCACTCTTCATCTCAGGATATTTTTGTACCTATTGAAGGCCTTTAGTAAATACCTGTTGGAGTCAGAGGCACAGTGTGTGCCCTTATCTCTAATACCTTACTCTGACATCCAAGAAAACATTGAATTTCATGTAACACCGTAAAAACAATTGTTAAAGTTAAATAAAAAAACTAAGAGTGCAAGTGTGTAAATTAGAAAGTTTTCTTAAGTCACTGAGTAAAAAAGTTGAAGTTTAGAGTTTAAATGAGTTTAGAGAACAAAAGACAAAATAAAAAATATAAAGTGTCTCTTTTCCTTCTTCTTTCTTCTTTATCTTCTAAAAGTTTTTGAATAGTAGTGAGTGATTAGATAAAAAATGACACAGCACAACACACAAGTGTTAAGTCATTAAAAAAATAATTCACTTAACATTTATTAAGTAAATAAACATATAGAAAACCTTAAAAAAATCTCTATTAACCATGTTACACCTTTCTATCTAAGTGCACATAACTCATTACACCTTATATGCAATTATATGTATATGTAATACAGATAAAAGAAAAATAAACAACCAAGTCCAAACAAGAAAAAATTGCCTCTCTCTCATCAATCTCAGTCCAAGGGGGGAAAAGAACCCAACCCCAAGTATCCCATCAGGACAACACCTGCTTTTATTCTCTTTATCCTGTGTTTTAGGTAGGGAGAGTATGAGGATGAGGCCCAAGGGGAGCAGAACATTTTGGTGCCTTCAGGGCTTCTTCAGGGTGACAGAACACCCCAGAGCCTCAGAGAAATGGCTCTGAGAGCTGCTCCTGATGTCTCTGCAGCTCCTGCAGCCACAGCTCGTGCCCCTGAAGTCCCCAAGATGATTTCTCCTCTGACATGGAGCAGGTGACAAATCCCAGGTCACCACCAGGCGCTGGCCTCAGGAGCTGGGCCAGGAACAAGATCCAGAGATGTTTGATGAGGTCTCCTGGATGTTTTAAGGAGGTTAAGCTGACATGAGATCCAGAGATGTTTGATGAGGTCTCCTGGATGTTGTCAGGAGGTTAAGGTGTCACAAGATCCAGAGATGTTTGATGAGGTCTCCTGGATGTTGTAACGAGGTTAAGCTGACACGAGATCCAGAGATGTTTGATGAGGTCTCCTGGATGTTCTAACAAGGTTAAGCTGACATGAGATCCAGAGATGTTTGATGAGGTCTCCTGGATGCTGTCAGGAGGTTAAGCTGACACAAGATCCAGAGATGTTTGATGAGGTCTCCTGGATGTTGTCAGGAGGTTAAGCTGACACGAGATCCAGAGATGTTTGATGAGGTCTCCTGGATGCTGTCAGGAGGTTAAGCTCACACAAGATCCAGAGATGTTTGATGAGGTCTCCTGGATGTTCTAACAAGGTTAAGCTGACACAAGATCCAGAGATGTTTGATGAGGTCTCCTGGATGTTGTAACGAGGTTAAGCTGACATGAGATCCAGAGATGTTTGATGAGGTCTCCTGGATGCTATAACGAGGTTAAGCTGACACAAGATCCAGAGATGTTTGATGAGGTCTCCTGGATGTTGTCAGGAGGTTAAGCTGACACAAGATCCAGAGATGTTTGATGAGGTCTCCTGGATGTTGTCAGGAGGTTAAGCTGACACAAGATCCAGAGATGTTTGATGAGGTCTCCTGGATGTTGTAATGAGGTTAAGCTGACACAAGATCGGAGATGTTTGATGAGGTCTCCTGGATGTTGTCAGGAGGTTAAGCTCACACAAGATCCAGAGATGTTTGATGAGGTCTCCTGGATGTTGTCAGGAGGTTAAGCTCACACAAGATCCAGAGATGTTTGATGAGGTCTCCTGGATGTTGTCAGGAGGTTAAGCTCACACAAGATCCAGAGATGTTTGATGAGGTCTCCTGGATGTTGTAACGAGGTTAAGCTGTCACAGGGAGTTCAGGGGCAGCAGTTCTTCCCTTCAGCTCCGTGCCACAGCTGCTCCACGAGGAGGAACAGGAATCCAGAGCCTCCCTCAGGAACGCTCTGAACAGCTCTGCTGCAGGAGGCCGTGGCCAGAGGCTCCTCATTATCCTGGGCTGCAATAATTAATTGAAATGAGGATGTACACACGCAACATGAAAATGAAGCGATGTCAGGGCATCTTCCCCTGGGATTTTCTCCTGGCTGAACCAGGCTGGAGAGGAGCTCAGCCTCTGGTGGGAACAGATGTTGCTCACCCCTGACTCAGCCACACTGAAAACACCACAAACAAAACCCCAAACTCCCCATGGCAAAACTGAGCCAAAGGAAAAGGGGATTTTTGGGGGTTTTGTCTAGAGACTTAAAGAGTTGGTCCCCAGGGGATCCAAACCTACAGCAGAAAAGGTGAGAAGCTTGAATTAACTCAGGTGTCAGTCCCAAAGCAGGGCTGGGGAATGACCACAGAGCTGTTTTTGTGACTAATTAAAACCCCACACCAGGTGGCTCTCCCAGTTCAGGGCTGTGCAGCAGACCCAGACCTCACAGGTGCTTCACAAGGCACAGAATCATGGAATAGTTACTGTGAAAAACAAGGTTCACATAATTTTTATGGAATTTAGAAGTTGAATAAAAAAAAATTAGGAGAAAAAAATAAAGTATACAGATATGGCCGGGTGCCTCTGCATTCAGCCAAGAGAGCTCACCTCACTGACAAAGGATTGTCCCTTAAAAACAGAACCCTACCACATATCCATAAATTCTCATACATATTCAGACATTCTTCTTAGGATCTTTGGTGTTCTTCTGTTTAGTTTTCTCTTGCCCCCTTCCCAATAGATCAATCTTCTTGGTGCCATTGAGATTTACATTCCCTGATACCAGAAATGCAATGAATTCCACCCCCAGAGCTCTGGTCAGTGCTGTCCTCATCTGGATAAGATAGTTCACAAAAGAAAAAATGGGTCTCCAGCTATCTTTTTCAGTCTTTGGGTTATACAGACAAAAGTAGTTTTTGTTTTAATGCTATGTCATCAATAACAGAAATAAAGAAAACTATATTAATACAACAAAAATCTCCATTCTTATACACATAACATTCATTTTAATATTTGTGAAAAGCCAACAATATAATATGTACCTATAACAGCTATGGTTGGAAAAATCTTTAAGATCATCAAATCCAACCCTCAGCCAGCTCCCCATGGTGTTCACCACAGAACCTCATCCTCAAAGTGCCACATCCACAGGGCTCTGGACACCTCCAGGGATCCACCACTGCCCTGGGCTGCCCCTTCCAAGGCCTGAAAACCCTTTCCAGGAAGAAATTTTTCCTAATATCCAATCTAAACCTCTTCTCCTCCTGTCCCTGTTCCCTGGGAGCAGAGCCTGACCCTCCCCTCCTGCCAGGGACTTGTGCAGAGCCAGAAATTCCCCCAGAGCCTCCTTTGCTCCAGCCTGAGCCCCTTCCCAGCTCCCTCAGGAATTCTCCAAACCCTTCCCAACTCCCTCAGGAATTCTCCAGCCCCTTCCCAGCTCCCTCAGGAATTCTCCAAACCCTTCCCAGCTCCCTCAGGAATTCTCCAAACCCTTCCCAGCTCCCTCAGGAATTCTCCAAACCCTTCCCAGCTCCCTCAGGAATTCTCCAGCCCCTTCCCAGCTCCCTCAGGAATTCTCCAGCCCCTTCCCAGCTCCCTCAGGAATTCTCCAGCCCCTTCCCATCTCCCTCAGGAATTCTCCAGCCCCTTCCCAACTTCCTCAGGGATTCTCCAGCCCTTTCCCAGCTCTGTTCCCTTCCCTGGACACTCTCCAGCCCCTCAATCTCTTTCTTGTCACGAGGGCCCCAGAACTGACCCCAGATTTGAGGTCCCTCAGCAGAGCCAGCACAGGGCACAATCCCTGCCCTGGTCCTGTGGCACCAGCCAGGTTCCACCTGGGCTCAGGTGACAATGACAAAAGGAATGTGATGGTCACAGACACAGGAGGGGCTGTGACACCTCAGCAGAGCACCAGGAGGTTTAAGAAGAGCCCAGAGGTGGCACTGAGTGCCAGAAGGTGGTGTTGGGTCATCTCAAAAGGTCTTTTCCAACCTAATTTTGTGATTCTGTGGGGTGGGGGAGAGCAGGAGCGCCGTGTGTGTCCTGCTGTGTCCTGCTGAGGCAGGAGGAAGATGAAAGCTCTGTTCCACACCCCTTGGAAGTTTGAACAGAGGGAATTGTGTGTTTGAAGCGCCGTGGTCAGTCAAAGGCTGGGCTGGCATCAAAGGTGGGAGTGGAAATTCAGAACTGAGGGACCTTTGCTGTGCCCAGGGCTCTCCTGTTGCCTCCTCCAGCCCTTTCCTGCCAGGAGTTGCTGCGTGGACGAGCTCTCCCCTGCCCTGGCAGCTCCCAAACCTCCACTCCTGCTCCATCACATCATCACTGCTTCCTTCCCCTTACACTTCCTCCATTTTTTCTTCTCCTTTTTGCCTCCTGTTGCTCTCAGTGCTGCTTTTACCCGTCCCCTTCGAAGTTCTGTCTGGTTTAGGAGCGGAGGAAGGGATGTCCTGCACAGGCCAGGAGCAGGGACAGGGACAGGGTGACAATTCCTGTGCTCAGCACGTGAAGGTGGCCTGGGATGGCAGCTGGTGGCTGGAGCATCTGAGGTGATTCCTCCCCTCTCCTCTGCTCTTGTGAGACCCCACCTGGAATTCTGTGTCCAGCTCTGGGGCCCCCTGCACAAAATAGACCTGGACCTGTTGGGATGATGCAGAGAGGCCACAGAGATGCTGCCAGGGCTGGGAGAGCTGGGGGTGCTCACCTGGAGGAGGCTCCAGGGAAACCTCAGAGTCCCTGCCAGGACCTAAAGGAGCTCCAGGAGAGCTGGAGAGGGACTGGGGACAAGGGAGGGAGTGACAGGACGAGGAGGAAGGGCTTTAAAGGTTTGGATGGGATATTGGGAAGGAATTTTTCCCTGTGAGGGGGACACAAGGTGCCCAGAGCAGCTTTGGCTGCCCCTGGATCCCTGGAACTGTCCAGAGTCAGGCTGGACAGGGCTTGGAGCAGCCTGGGATGGTGGAAAGTGTCCCTGACAGGGGACAGGAGTGACCCATCCCCACCCTGCCATCCCCTCCCAGGGGTGGGTGCAGGTGCCACCCTGGCCCAGCCCGGGGGTGACCCCACCCTGGCACCCTCAGACACCTCCAGAAGGTGCTGGGGGGAAAGTCCAGCCCCCACCTCTTCCCACCAGCCCAGCTCCTGCCTTTCTCCTCTTCTTCCTTCCCCAATTTCTCACCTCCCCTCACCCCCCTTTTTCCAGGCTCACCCAATTTCCCCCACTCTCCCCTGCAGCCTCCTGCTCCTCCCTCTTTCTCTGGGTTCTTCCTCCTCTCCCATTTCCACTTCTCAGACCCTGTGTCCTCCCTCCTTCCCCTTCTCCCCCAGGCAGAGAGAATCACAGAATCGTGGAATGCTTGGACTTGGAAGGGACCTTAGAGGTGATCCAGTCCCAGCCCTCCCACCAGGAGCTTCCACAAGGGAGAAATCCTGGGATTTCTGTCCCCAGCCTGTCTCAGGAGCAGGGAAGAGGGAAGGGGGTCCCTCACCCCCTCCCCAGCCCTGGCTGCTCACTCCCGGCCCCCCTGAGCACAGGAACACCCCAGCAGAAGCCACTCTGCTTTTCCTGGGGCACAAAAGTGGCACGAGGGGGATCTGCAGCATCCCCAGACACGTGGAGAGGCGACTGCAGCGTGCGAGTTCAGCGCTGGAGGTGTCACCAAGGTCCCCCAGCAGAAATGAGTTCATCTCCTGGCAGCTCCTCGTGTCCAATTCCCCCGAGACCCAGCGGGGGCTCAGCCAGGAGAGCTCAGGCGCTGAGGGAAATTCATCAAATCCCACTAAAGCTTTTGTCATTGCAGGCTGCAATTCCAGCCCGAGCAGGGGCTGCAGGGCGGCTGCTGAAGGACGGTGGCTCCATCACCGCCGATGAGCCGTGGAGCGTTCAGCCTTTGTGGAGTTTTCCCACGTGCTGCAGATGAGGTTGGATTTATTTGGGACCTTTTGCTGCCCTGAACCTCCTTCAATGGCTCCATCCATCCAGGAGAAATGAGGCAGCTGCAGCCTGCCCTGCCTCTGAGGGGGAAGAGAGAAGGGCCTGTCTTTCCTCTGGAAAAACGATGACATAAAATTGCCAAAGTCCTGGCACGGAAACTGCCGCGATTTCCGCACTGAACACCCTGGGAGCTGCTGGAGGAGGCTTTGCTGACCTCCCTGACCACTCAGGGGTCCTCACCTGCCTAGGAGGTGCAGAGTGGCTGGGTGGGACCTTAAAGCCCATCCCATCCCAGCCCTGCCATGGCAGGGACACCTCCCACTGCTCCAAGCTCCGTCCAGCCTGGCCTTGGGCACTTCCAGGGATCCAGGGACACCTCCCACTGCTCCAAGCTCCGTCCAGCCTGGCCTTGGGCACTTCCAGGGATCCAGGGACACCTCCCACTGCTCCAAGCTCCATCCAGCCTGGCCTTGGGCACTTCCAGGGATCCAGGGACATCTCCCACTGCTCCAAGCCCCGTCCAGCCTGGCCTTGGGCACTGCCAGGGATCCAGGGACAGCCCCAGCTGCTCTGGGCAGCTGTGCCAGCCCTCCCCAGGCACACAGGGAGGAATTCTTTCCCCATATCCCATCTAAACCTCCCCTCCTTCAGCTTAAAGCCGTTCCTCTTTGTCCCATCACTCCAGGCCCTTGTCCAAAGTCCTTCTCCAGCTCTCTTGGAGCCCCTTTCAGTGTTTGAAAAAAGTCTCTTCCAACCCCTGACACCTTCTGATCTCAATATTTCAGGTTTTGCCTTTTTTCCCTAATCTCCCACCCCCATATCAGGATTTTTTGCTCACCCAACCTGGCCTTGGACACTTCCAGAAGCAATACTGAGTCCCTTCTTGGTCTGGTTCATATTTCCAGGGTGGTCACAGCTTTCTTTCTTGGGATTTCTTTTGAGCAGCTCCTCAAACTCTTTCCACATTCCAAAGCTTGTCAGGGAGGGCAGGATGGGCCTGCTGAAGCCTAATGAACACTTAATTAAAAGTTGGCTCATCTGAGAGCCAGGCTGAAACTGGGGAAGGTTCTGATACCACCAGCAAGGAACATTCACTCCATTTTACCCCTAAACTTCTCATTTTAAACCCGACCAATTTCCATCCCCGTCCTGGGACTGGCTCCACAATCCAGGCCTGGAGAAGCTTCCCAAGCCCCTCTTAAATCAGACATTTATCACGGTTCATCTGCAGCAGTTATTTTAGAGAGACACCCCGGGGAGGGATTCAATTGACTGTTTAGAGATGCTTCAAATGCAGCCACCGGGCACCCAAAGCTCCCTGAGCTGTCAGGGGAGGAAATGGGTGCAGGTCGTGTCACCCTAGAGTGGGCTTTGAAAGAGTTTAAATGAATCTTGAATGAACTCCATTCCCAAATGTAATTTAAAGATGCAGAAAAGATAGCAGAGGCATCGCTTCCTCCAGGATGAGTTGCCCTGATAGATTCCCCTCCTTGCTCAATGTTTGGATCAGGGTTTCAGCTGGAAATTGCTTCAAAATCTTTCATCGCCGGCTCTTAGGAAATCTCTGTCACATTAAATATTCCCCACTCACACTCATTGCTGGGTCCAGGGAGTCAAGGATCTCCCCAACCTTTCCCTCCTTTCATTTTCCATCCAAATCCTGTTTATAGCTGCTCTAATAGGAGGGGGTTTAGCTTTTTATTTGTTTTCATTGGACAGCTTTGAGGGGACCACAGAGGCTCACCTGGGGCAGGGCAGGAGGGCAGGAGCATCCCAGAGCACAGGACTGAGGCCAGGTGGGTCTGGGATATCCCCAGGGAGGAGGATCCAGAGCATCTCTGGGCTCTGCTCTGCCCCTCCTGCACTCGGGGACATCCAGGGACAGTCAGGGATAGTCAGGGACAAACAGGGACATCCAGGGACAAATAGGGACAGTCAGGGACATCCAGGGACAGCCAGGGACAGCCAGGGACATCCAGGGACATCCAGGGACAGAGAGGGACAGCCAGGGACATCCAGGGACATCCAGGGACATCCAGGGACAGCCAGGGACAAACAGGGACAGCCAGGGACAGAGAGAGACAGCCAGGGACAGCCAGGGACAGCCAGGGACATCCATGGACAGCCAGGGACAAACAGGGACATCCAGGGACAAATAGGGACAGTCAGGGACATCCAGGGACAGCCAGGGACACTCAGGGACAGAGAGGGACAGCCAGGGACATCCAGGGACATCCAGGGACAAACAGGGACATCCAGGGACAAATAGGGACAGTCAGGGACATCCAGGGACAGCGAGGGACATTCAGGGACATCCAGGGACAAACAGGGACAAACAGGGACAAACAGGGACACTCAGGGACAGAGAGGAACAGCCAGGGACAGCCAGGGACAGCCAGGGACAGCCAGGGACAAACAGGGACAGCCAGGGACAGCCAGGGACAGCCAGGGACACTCAGGGACATCCAGGGACATCCAGGGACAGCCAGGGACATCCAGGGACAGCCAGGAACACCCAGGGCCATCCAGGGACAGTCAGGGACATCCAGGGACAGCCAGGGACATCCAGGGACAGCCAGGGACAAACAGGGACACCCAGGGACAGCCAGGGACATCCAGGGACAAACAGGGACAAACAGGGACAAACAGGGACAGCCAGAGACAGAGAGGGACAGCCAGGGACAAACAGGGACAAACAGGGACACTCAGGGACACCCAGGGACATGCAGGAACACCCAGGGACAGCCAGGGACACCCAGGGACAGCCAGGGACAGCCAGGGGCAGCCAGAACTGAGGCCCCTCTCAGCTGGGGCTCCTCTCCAGGCTGAGCAGCCCCAGCTCCCTCAGCCTTTCCTGGGCAGGGACCCTCCGGGAGCTCCTGTCCCTGCTGTGCTGAGGATCCAGAGCTGGACACAGCACTCCAGAGGTGCCTCCAGGGCTGGGCAGAGGGGCAGCATCACTCCCTGACCTGCTGGGAATGCTCATCCTCAGCCACCCCAGGAGCCACCAGGGCACAGTGCTGGCTTGGGGACAGCTTGGTGACAGCACCCAGATCCTCCCCAGCAGGGCACCCCCAGCCTGTGCCGGTCCCTGGGGTTGTTCCTCCTCTCTCCTCTCCCATCTCCAGGGATTTTGTCCAGTGGTAATTTCACATTTGGTGCTCCCAGCCCTTGGCTTGGTCTGGCTCAGAGCTTTACGTTTTCCCCACACCAGGAGCTCCCAGAGACAACTCCTGCTGTTTATTTACTTTATTTATGACACCTGGAAGCAGCTGAGCCTTTCCTGCTCAAACTCCAAAATTGTTTTTTTTTGTTTTTTTTCCTCTTCTCCAGGAGGAATCCCACAGAGCAATGCCCTGTGAGCATTGATCCCCTCTGAAAAATGATGGGAATGGGAACCACCAGAGGAATCAGATCCTTCCTGCAGCGCTCCCAGCAGCTGGGGAAGAGCTGTCACCCCTAAACCCAGTCACAGCTCCTCCCAAACCCAACTTGGTGCCTTTAAAACCCAGGGATGGGAGCTGAGGAATGTGGAAGGGCTTGGAAGAGAGACAGGAGATATCAGCCCTTCGGAGGAGCCGGTTGCCATGGAGATGGGCTCGTTTAACCCAATCAGGGTCAGGCAACCCTTTGTGTTCGAGCTAATTTAATTAAAGACGTGGAGGATGAGCGAAATAAATTGGCCCAGAGCTCACCTTGGGGTGGTGTCCCCAGGCCGGGCAGGATTCCTGGTGCCAGATTTAGGGGAAAATTTTGGGATGGGGGCCATCCAGAGCCCTTGGAGAGGAAGGAATTAGTGAGGAAGGCCCCAGTGCCTCTCATCCCTTGGGCTCTCCTGGGGTGTGGGAGCTTCCAGCCTGGATGGGTTCCTTCCCTGAGCCACTGGTAACGTGGCTTTATCTCCCCCCTGAATTTGAAATGTGGATAAAGCAAAGCTGGCAAGGTAATTATTCCTCGCTGTCAAACATTGCTCTGGGTTTGCTGGCTGCAGACAGCCCGAGAGTGATGAATCCCTTTGTGTTCGCAGCAGCCTTGGATTGGCTCCAGGGAAAGGTGCAAACAGGCAGGGAAGTTTTGGATTCACCTGCCCCACTCACAGATTTCACTGTTCCAGCACCTGAGCCTGAGGAAGGGCTCACCTGGGGCAAGGGGAGAACCAGGGCCAAGTGTGACACCAGCCCAGCGCCAGAAATCAGGGAAAAATGCAAATCCCTGGCACAGAGAGCTGCTGGCACCCAAAAACTGCTGTGCCCTCCTGGGAGCCTGCACAGCATCCCTGGGACAGCTTTCCCTGCTTCTCTGTGGGGTTGCTGGGGGCTTGTCCTGATGGATCAGCTCCTTCTGGGACATTCTGCAGGTGAGGAACCCCATCCCGGGGTGAGAGGTGCCATTCCCTTCCCTGGATCATCCTCTCCCAAATCCAGGTGTGTGAACCCCATCCCGGGGTTAGAGGTGCCATCCCCTCCCCTGGAGCTTCCTCTCCTAAATCCAGGTGTGTGATCCCCATTCCAGGGGTTATTTCTGCCATCCCCTCCCCTGGATCATCCTCTCCCAAATCCAGATGAGCTCCCCAAACCACGCTCAGTCCTTCCATCCCCTCCCCAGCTCAACCTCTCCTGTTTCCAGCTGTGGAATCCCCATTCCAGGGGTTATTTCTGCCATCCCCTCCCCTGGATCTTCCTTTCCCAAATCCAGATGAGCTCCCCAAACCACGCTCAGTCCTTCCAGCCCCTCCCCAGCTCAACCTCTCCCAAATCCAGGTGTGGAATCCCCATCCCGGGGTTAGAGGTGCCATCCCCTCCCCTGGATCATCCTTTCCCAAATCCACCTGTGGAATCCCCATTCCAGGGGTTATTTCTGCCATTCCCTGCCCTGGATCATCCTCTCCCAAATCCAGGTGTGTGATCCCCATTCCAGGGGTTATTTCTGCCATTCCCTCCCCTGGATCTTCCTCTCCCAAATCCAGGTGTGGAATCCCCATTCCAGGGGTTATTTCTGCCATTCCCTTCCCCTGGATCATCCTTTCCCAAATCCAGGTGAGCTCCCCAAACCACACTCAGTCCTTCCAGCCCCTCCCCAGCTCAACCTCTCCCAAATCCAGGTGTGGAATCCCCATCCCGGGGTTATTTCTGCCATCCCCTCCCCTGGATCTTCCTCTCCCAAATCCAGGTGATCTCCCCAATCCAGGGTTAGTCCTGTGCCCCTTTTCCCTCCTCTCACACCTCTGACCCCCCAGATCTGTCCCTGCCCTGCTCCCTCCAGCCCCACACAAACCTGGGGAGCTGAGCAGGGCAGGGCAGGGCTGGAGACCCCCAAACCCTCCCTGAACCGTGGCCATCCACACATTTTTAGGAAGGAAAATCCCCTTTTCATCCCGTTCCTCAAGCACAGGATCTGCTCTGCTGCTTAACTCAGGCTCAGGACCCTTTTCTGTGACATGAAAGGCTCTTTTTTTTTTTTTTTTCTCTGTTTAAACAATAAATAAATCTCTTTTCCTTTTCTGAATCTTGTCCAAATTCATTCACTGGCCCTCTGCCTCTCTCCTGAATGACTCCATGGGAGTCCTTGAGTCTCAGCATTATTATATTTTATTTATACAGCACAATAAAGGTACGTGGCACTTTCCAACATACATCAACCAGCAAGGTCCATTTTCTGATGAGTGCACAATTTGATTCAGAAAAAATGCTGTTTATAAAGCTCAACAGTCCCCTGGCACAGAGAGGCTCAACTGTGCTGATGTGAAGGCTCTTCCTCACCCCTAAAATTGAACCAAGCAGAAGAAATCCCCACCTGGAGAGGAGAATTTCATTTGGAGCTGCCCAGGTGCAGGTTTGGGGATGAATCTTCATCCTCTGGGAGAAAGGATTTAAGAAGGGATTGTGCAGAATCAGTTGTGGCCAGAGGAGTGAGAGAAAACACTGCAGGGAGGAAGGAGGACACGAGAGGCTCTGGAGAGCAGGGAGAGCGTGAGGAATCCTTCCCATGTGAGGAGCAGAATCAGGAACAAAGTGAAGCTGGGAAGGAGGGAGGGGTGGGGGAAAGGTGTTTTTAAGTCTTGGGTTTCCGTCTCATTACCTGACTCTGATCTCAATGGTAATAAATTCAATTAACTCAATTAATTTCCCAACTCGAGCCAGTTTTACCCGTGCTGGGAGTTGCTGAGTGAGCTCTCCCTGCCTTGGTCTCAGCTCAGGAGCTTTTTGTGTTTCCCATCCTCTGTCCAGGTGAGGGGAGAAGTGATGGAGCAGCTTTGGGGGGCAGCTGAACCCTCAGAACGATGATCCCAACAACAGAATTGGCTCCTTTTGGAAACACTCCAAGAATATCTCCTGATAAAGGAAAATATAAATAACCAGTTGTCAGCATCTCCCAGGTTTTCCCAAACTGCCTCCTCCAGGCACAGCCAGACTGATCCAAGCAAATAACGGTGAGTAAACGCCAGGCTCAGATAAACAAACAAGAGATTCAGTGCCTGGAGGTGTTTGTGCTTCCCTCAGGGGCACGGGATGAGCTTCAGCCAAAGCCTTTTCCTCCTCCAGCTGGGAAATCTCTCCCCAGGGCCTCGGGGAGTTAACACCGACCTGACCTCGCAGGGCTCCGGCGAGCTGGGAGCCACCGGGGATGTGACAGGAGTGTGTGGTGGCATTTCCAGGGCTGTGTCCTCCTGGAGTCCATGGTGGCATTTCCAGGGCTGTGTCCTCCTGGAGTGTGTGGTGGCATTTCCAGGGCTGTGTCCTCCTGGAGTGTGTGGTGGCATTTCCAGGGCTGTGTCCTCCTGGAGTCTGTGGTGGCATTTCCAGGGCTGTGTCCTCCTGGAGTGTGTGGTGGCATTCCTGGGGCTCCTGTGTCCTCCTGGAATCCATGGTGGCATTCCTGGGGCTGTGTCCTCCTGGAGTCTGTGGTGGCATTCCCAAGTCTGTGTCCTCCTGGCTGTCCCAAAAGCCAGGAGTCCATGGTGGCATTTCCAGGGTTGTGTCCTCCTGGAGTCTGTGGTGGCATTTCCAGGGCTGTGTCCTCCTGGAGTCCATGGTGGCATTCCAGGGTTTTGTCCTCCTGGAGTCTGTGGTGGCATTCCCAGGGCTGTGTCCTCCTGGCTGTCCCCAAAGCCAGGAGTCTGTGGTGGCATTCCAGGGTTTTGTCCTCCTGGAATCCATGGTGACGTTCCCGAGGCTGTGTCCTCCTGGAATCCATGGTGGCATTCCAGGGCTGTGTCCTCCTGGAGTCTGTGGTGGCATTCCCAAGTCTGTGTCCTCCTGGCTGTCCCCAAAGCCAGGAGTCCATTTCCAGGGCTGTGTCCTCCTGGAATCCATGGTGACATTCCTGGGTTTTGTCCTCTGGAATCCATGGTGCCATTCCAGTGCTGTGTCCTCCTGGAGTCCATGGTGACATTCCCAGGGTTTTGTCCTCCTGGAGTCTGTGGTGACATTCCTGGGGCTGTTTCCTCCTGGAATCCATGGTGGCATTCCCGGGGTTTTGTTCTCCTGGAATCCATGGTGGCATTCCCAGGGCTGTGTCCTCCTGGAGTCCATGGTGGCATTCCCGAGGTTTTGTCCTCCTGGAGTCCGTGGTGCCATTCCTGGGGCTCCTGTGTCCTCCTGGCTGTCCCCAGGGCTGTGGTGCCAGCCTGTCTGACACCCGTGGGATGTCCCTGCTGTGGTGACACCTTCACATCATCCCTGTGAGCTGAACCTCAGTTCTTCATCCCTGTGCTGAGCCAAAGGGACCCTCTGGAGCTGAGCCCATAAACCCAAATCCTCGGGAATTTTCTGGACAAGGAAGCTGCGTGCCCCGTGGGAGCAGGGGATGGGAGGAGGATGCAGGGATGCTGCTCCTGCTGAAGGGAGAAATTTGAAAGCTCAAGAGGAGATGGAGGTGGTTGGAAAAGTGGGGCACAATAAAAAGAGCATTTTAAAATCTTTTCATGAGGAAAGGCAGAGTGGGAATAACTTCGGTCCCTTCCAGGGTGTGGGTGGGCACCTCGAGGGTGCTGGATCTTCCTGGATCTTCCCCTCCCAAATCCAGCTGTGGAGGCCTCATTCCAGGGGTTATTTCTTCCATTCCCTCCCCTGGATCTTCCTTTCCCTTCTCCAGGTGTGTGATCCCCATTCCAGGGGTTATTTCTGCCATCCTCCGCCCTGGATCATCCTCTCCCAAATCCAGGTGTGGAATCCCCATTCCAGGGGTTATTTCTGCCATCCCCTCCCCTGGATCATCCTCTCCCAAATCCAGGTGTGGAATCCCCATTCCAGGGGTTATTTCTGCCATTCCCTGCCCTGGATCTTCCTCTCCCAAATCCAGATGAGCTCCCCAAACCACGCTCAGTCCTTCCAGCCCCTCCCCAGCTCAACCTCTCCTGTTTCCAGGTGTGTAATCCCCATTCCAGGGGTTATTTCTGCCATCCCCTCCCCTGGATCTTCCTCTCCCAAATCCAGGTGAGCTCCCCAAACCACGCTCAGTCCTTCCAGCCCCTCCCCAGCTCATCCTCTCCCGGTGCTGGGTTTGAGCTGAGGGAGGGCAGCAGCTCCAGAAATTCCCCCTCAACAATCTCTGGTTTGGTTTTTGTGTGGCTGAGGGGTCCCTCGAGGGCTGTGTCCAGCTCTGGGACACTCACAGCAAGACCTGGAGGGGCTGGAGTGTGTCCAGGGAAGGGAACGGAGCTGGGAAAGGGCTGGAGAATTCCTGAGGGAGCTGGGAAGGGGCTGGAGAATTCCTGAGGGAGTTGGGAAGGGGCTGGAGAATTCCTGAGGGAGCTGGGAAGGGGCTGGAGAATTCCTGAGGAGATGGGAAGGGGCTGGAGAATTCCTGAGGGAGCTGGGAAGGGTTTGGAGAATTCCTGAGGGAGCTGGGAAGGGGCTGGAGAATTCCTGAGGGAGTTGGGAAGGGGCTGGAGAATTCCTGAGGGAGCTGGGAAGGGGCTCAGGCTGGAGCAAAGGAGGCTCAGGGGGAATTTCTGGCTCTGCACAAGTCCCTGACAGCCGGGGGGGTCGGGATTTCTCCCAGGGAACAGCGACAGGAGAACAGGGAATGGTCTCAGGCTGGGCCAGGGGAGGCTCAGGGGGGAGAGCAGCAGGAATTTCCCCATGGAAAGGGGGTCAGGCACTGGCAGGAGATGCCCAGGGAGCTTTGGAGGTGTCCAAGGAGGTGACACTCAGAGCTCTGGGCTGGGGACAAGGTGGGGATTGGACACAGCTGGGACTGGGAGAGCTTTTCCAGCTTTTCCAGCTTTTCCAGCTTTTCCAGCTTTTCCAGCTTTTCCAGCCTCAGTGATCCCATAACTCTGCTCTGTAATCTCCACTTCCCATCCTGATTCCTCACTGGAGCAGGAGAAAATATTTCATCATCGCTGTTATCAGGAAACATCTTCCTGCTCCTTTTAAAATTCCAAGCAGGAATATCAGTTCCAATGCCTGGCTTTCCTCGGCTGAGGCAGCAGCAGCTTCCATGTGGGACTGAGGCCGTGCCAGCGCTGCCATTCCCCTTATTCCTGGTAGAAATAAATAATTCCATAATCCCCTTTAATTCCTGCAGACAAAGAACGGCTCTTGAGCTGTCCCTCACCAGAGGCTTCCCAAAAGGGCAATGCCAAAGGACTGCAGGCACATTTTGGGCTCCTAGGCCAGAAATTGGGAATTTCCCCATGGAATCCTTTTGTTTAAACCTTGTGTTTAAATGCCATCAGTGAGAGGTTGTTCCAGAGGGAAATCGGTGCTGGAAGAGGATTCCCAGTGGGAACTGGAGCCTGCACAGGCCACAGGGATCCTCCAGTCCAGCTCCTGCACAGACACCCCAACAACCCCACCCTGGGCACCCCTGGCAGCCCTGGGGCCAAGCTTTTCTCCAACCTGAACACAAAATTGGGAAGGAATTCCTGCCTGGGAGGGTGGGAATGCCCTGGCCCAGGTTTCCCCATCCCTGGCAGCTCCCAAGGCCAGGCTGGACCCCCCTGCTCTGTGGAAGCTGTCCCTGGCCAGGGATTTCTCTCTGCTGATCAGCAAAATCCCCTGGATTTAAATCCCCTCCCTCAGCCCCAGGCAGGAGAAGGAGCAGAATTCCACCCTGAAGGGGTTGAACATCAGCTTTGCTGGGTTTTTGTGCACCCAGAGGTTTTGTACTGCACCAGCTGGAGCTGCTCTCCCTGGAAGGTTTTTCCAGCCAGCCCTCAGCTCCCTGATGTGTCTGTAATGAGCCCCATGGATGTATAATTTAGGATATGTTTAATCTCGCTGCCTCTGGAATAAAAAATTCAACATTTTGCTTCGTCTGGGCCTTTTTTTTTTTTTTTTAAATATCCTCAATTTTGTTGTTTCCCAGGGAAATCCCACGTGCCTGATCAGACTGAGGAATAACTGATGGGCTGGGAATGACGACCTTTGCTGGGCTGAGGCTGCATCTCCCCGTGAGTCCTTTTTTCCCTGCTCCAAGTCCTTTCTCTGTGTGGTTTGTTTGCCTCCAGCCCTTGATGGATGGGGCACAGACTTAATGAGGTCGTGTTTTCCCACCAGTTCCATTTGGAGCCGTTTAATGCTCAGCTCGGAGCAGGAGATTGAGTTAAAGGCTGTTTAAGAGTCCATGATGCAGACGAGAATTCTGCCCAATTTTCACTCTTTCCCATATTTGTTAATGAGCGGCACCAGGGGGAAGGTGAAGCCTGGAGCTCATTTTTTTGGGATGAGGCTGATTTGGTGCCCCTGGATGAGGCTGGGATGCTCTGACACCCACAAAGAGCAGGAGCTCATCCTGCACAAGGGGAAAATCCTCTCAGGGCAGGGTTAACTGTGAAATTCCAGCCACCTGGAGCAGGGGTGCTGGAGACACTGAGGATGAGCAGCAGTGGAGGGAGATCCTTCTCCACAGGGGAAATGCTGGGCTCAGGCTCCATCCTGCTGGATCTGAGAGGGAAAACCTTCCTTGGACTCCAGCTGGATGCAATTCCCAGCCTGGGTGAGGATGTCAGGAGCCAGAATGGATCTGAGCTGGTGATCCCAGCCCTTCAGAACCGAGTCTGGAATTTGCTGCTGTAACCCCAAGGGCTTTTCCATGGAAAGCACCAAGGAAAATCATCTCCCTGCAGCTCTGGGTAATCAAGGAAAATCATTCCCTGGCTCCCCTGGAACTCACAGGAGTTTCACCTTTGCTGTGGCAGCTCCCCTGTCTCTGCTGGGCCCCAGTCTTTGTTCTGTGGGCACATTCCAGCCTCATCCCACATTTCCATGGCACAAACCTGGATCCAGCAGTTCCTGAGCCACCCACCTCAGAGCTGGGCACTGTCCCTCTCCAGAGCACAGTGTCCAGCATCACAAACTCTGGGATCACTCACATTCCCCATGGAAAGCTGCAGGATTTGCTGCCTTTGGAGCACTTTCCCTCCAGCTCCTCTCCTGGCTGCTCTTGGGTTGTTCTTTTTCTCTCTTGATTCTCTGGCACTCCCAGCAGGGCTCTTGCCTCGTTAATGTTGCTGATTAAATTTCAGTCTTCAGCATAAATACTCCTGGAGATTTCCCCTCTTCCCAACATTTCAAGAGCCCAGTCTGGAGATTGATGGATGTTTGTGCACGGGGACCAGAGCTGGGGACAGATGTGGCACTGACACATCCCCAGGGCTCCCCAGGAGCCCTGCCTGCCCCATTTGGAGTGTCCTGCCCACTTTGGCACTCCCAGCTGCCAGAAAAAGTGCAGGAAAAGCCTCTTTGAGCTTGGACAGGGGTATGGAATGAGGAAGAAATGCTTGGAGAGAGGTGGGATGTGACAGCAGAGCTCCTGGAAGGGCTGGCTGCTCTCCTGGCAGGTGCAGAGCCTGCCCAGGATCCAGGGGCTGTTGGAACAGCTCTGGGGGTGGAGAGGGATTTGTTTCCAGCACTCCTGGAAAGCCTCACTCCCAACACCTGCTGCCCAAAATTCCCTTTCCAGCAGGAATATCCCGGGATCTCGGCACCTGGAGCCTTCGTTCCCAGCCAGGGAGAGGCAAAAGCTCCCTGAGCACTCAGGGGATGGAGCAAAGGTGGGGGAGCTGCAGTTCCCAGAGGAACATTCCCGGGATTCTCCCTCCTGTTGGCCTCGGAGCCTGCACAGGGACCCCCCCAAGGTGTCCCTGTGGTGTTTGTGCTCCTTGTCCTGTCCCAGGAGAGAGCCCCAGACACCCCGAGCTCCTTCAGTGTTTGATCTCCCATCAGTGCTGAGCCAGAGCCGCTCATTTTCCCCCCTAATTCCTGCAGGGAGTTCCCCAGAACAGCTCCATTTGCAATTCAATGCGAGAACACTTCATTATCACCACTGATGGAGCATCAGATGCTCCTAATTTGTGGGAATAACTCCAGAAAGAAGCATCCTCCTCACTGAGGAAGCGAATCTGCTGGTCCAGCTCTTTGAGCAGGAGAAAGAGGAACACGCCAGGATATCTGAGAGCACGAGAATTTCACACTTCCTTTAATAACTTCCTTTAATAACCTCCTTTAATAACTTCCCTGTTTTCCAAGGGGCTGGGGAGCTTCGGGGGTGTCAGGGCGTAACCGAGATCCCTGACCTGTGTCTCAGGGAATTCCCAAGGCCAGGATGGAATCTTGCAGGTTTAATGGTCCTTGCCACATTTCTCCTCCACGAATGTGCCCAGCTGCTTTTGGCCTCCTCTGAGCCTGGCACAGCCTCGCTGTCCTCAGCTGACCCCCCTGCCAAGGCAGCTCTTTCCTCCTCCTGGTCGTTCACAAAACCAGGAAAACTTGGGAAGCCGAAGCTCCAGCTCTGCTCAGATTTTGGGATCTTGCTTTGATGGGAAAAGGGGCTGGGAGGCAGCGCTGGGTGAGGGAAGGGGAGGTTTCACTCTGGGAAATGAGGGGTGGCTGCTCCTTGTCCTGCATCCCACGGTGTCACCAATCCCAATGTCGGGCACTGCCAGGGCTGCTCCTGCCCGAGCTCCAGGGTGGGATTGTGCAGGGTCAGGAGTTGGGCTGGGTGATCCCTGGGGGTCCCTTCCAGTTTGGGATATTCTGGAATTCTGAGATGGCTCCGGTGATTTCATCCCAAGCTCTGGAGTGGCTGCTCCTCCCTGGGAGGTTGGGCAGAGCATGAGGAGAAAGTGTCCCCGTGTTCTCCAGTGCCCAGCCCTGGATTGCTCCATTCCCATCCCAGCTCACCTGGGGGGCAGTGGCCACGCTGGGGGGGTTGGGGGTCAGCACAGAGGGGTCCCCAGGGGCTCCTCAGACCCCCACAGGACCCCCCAGCTCTCCTCCTGTCCCCCCCCCGAGCCAGGGAATCACTCTGGGAATCACAGGATGGAAATTCAGGCATTCCAAGGCTCCCAGCATGGCTGGAATTTCCTGGGGCTGCTCCTGAGCAGAGAAATTACCCCAGCAATTATCCTGAATATTGGATATTCAGGAGAATTATCCCAGTTCAGGCAGCTCAGCAGGGTCAGGCTCCAGCCAGGCCTCATTCCATGGTCAGGAAGGGAAGAATGGAGGGGAATTCTCAAGGATGAGCAGCCAGGCTGGGCTGAGCCCTCTCTGGGGTGCTGGGATCAGGATCCTGGGATGATCCCAGCAGGTCACTGAGGCTCCTGGCTCTGCTGGGAAGGGCCAGGAGCTGTTCCCAAGGACCACGAGGTGTGGGAGCTCCTGGATTTGGCAATCCTGGCCAGCAGCTCTGGCTCTCTGATCTCCCTGCTGGCCAAGAGAAGTCAGCCCCCACAGCCCCTGGGATCTGCTGACTTCCCTGGAATGCCCCTTTCTGCTGGGAAGCAAAAAAACTGACTCACAAACATCCCCAAGGGAGGAGAGCTTTAACTCCTGAGCCCCCCATTTTCATGGCACCCCATTTTCATGGCACCCCATTTTCATAGCACCCCATTTTCATGGTACCCCATTTTCATAGCACCCCATTTTCATGGCACCCCATTTTCATGGCACCCCATTTTCATGGCACCCCATTTTCATAGCACCCCATTTTCACGGCTAGGAGCTCCCCCTGCACCATGAATCATCCATTCCCTTCATTCCTCCCTTCCTTAGGGAGAAATTCCCTGCTGGGAGGGTGGGCAGGCCCTGGCACAGGTGCCCAGAGCAGGTCCTGGATCCCTGGCAGTGCCCAAGGCCAGGCTGGATGGAGCTTGGAGCACCTGGGACAGTGGAAGGGGTCCCTGCCATGGCAGGGCTGGGATGAAATAATCTTTAAGGTCCCTCCAGCCCAAAGCATTCCGTGATTCTACAGTCCCATGATTCATTCCCAAATTGCTCAATTTAATGTTTTTAAGGCCCTTCACTTCCCCTTGGCTCAGGATGTCACTCTGTGCCGTAACCCCTTCCGTATTCTCCCTGCCTCAGGCCGTTCTCCCCTCCTGGACTCTCCTCCCAGCCCACTTTGGTGACTCCCATGGATGTGAAGACCCTTCAGAACCCTCCCATTCCCAGCTGTGCCCCTTCCCTGCCATCCCCACACACCAGATCCCCAAAATCCCTTCTCCTGGAATCTTTTCAGGCTCGGAGAGGGGCTCATCCATCAGCTGGAGACTTGGCAGCATTCCTGGGACTGTCAGTTCCTGGGAACGAGCAGCTGCAGAGGCACCGTCCTCTTCCCGGCACCGGGGAGGAGCACTCGTGGCTCAGCCCACGGCGTGGGGAGCGTCCAGAGCCCGGGATGCCTCGGGAAGAGCCTGGAATGTTCCAGCCTGGAGCTGGGAGTGGGGCTCTGCTCCCACCGAGGATCCTGGACAGGGTCTGAGGGACACTTGAAGGGCACACACAGGACAGGAGCTCTCAGTGCCTCTCCTGGCTCCATCCTGAGGATCCCATGGATGGAGCTGCTCCTGTCCCAGGAGCTCACCTTGCTCCATGCCACTGGCACTGTCCCCACGCCTGGCACTGTCCCCACGCCTGGCACTGAGCCCTCCCCAAGCCTGTCCAGCTGGGATGTCCCTGGGCTGGGAATTCAGTGCATCCAGGGGTGGTTTCCAGCTGGATGGCACCTGGTGGCACCCAGCCCACGTCCAGAGATGTTCTCCAGCCTCCTGAGCAGGATCCCTGCCCAGCAACGCCTGGAGCTCCTGCTCTCCCCATTCCCGATATCCAGGGTAGGATCCAGCAGTGTCCCTTGTCACACCGATCTGGAGCTCCTGCTCTCCTCATTCCCACCCAGTGTCCAGTCCAATCCCAGTCCAATCCCAAACCCTGCAGCTCCCCCCATTCCCGATATCCAGGGTAGGATCCAGCAGTGTCCCTTGTCACACCGATCTGAGTGTGATCCCAAACCCCAGAGCTCCTGCTCTCCCCATTCCCACTCAGTGTCCAGTCCAATCCCAGTACAATCCCAAACCCCAGAGCTCTCCCCATTCCCAGTCAATGTCCAGTCACACCAATCCCAGTCCAATCCCAAGCCCTGGAGCTCTCCCCATTCCCACTCAATGTCCAGTCACACCAATCCCAGTACAATCCCAAGACCTGGAACTCTCCCCATTCCCACTCAATGCCCAGTCCAATCCCAGCACGATCCCAAACCCTGGAGCTCCCCCCATTCCCAATATCCAGGGCAGGATCCAGCAGTGCCCCTTGTCACACCAATCTGAGTGTGATCCCAAACCCCAGAGCTCCTGCTCCCCCTATTCCTGGTCAATGTCCAGTCACACAAATCCCAGCACGATCCCAAACTCTGGAGCTCTCCCCATTCCCACTGAGTGTCCAGTCCAATCCCAAACCCTGGAGCTCCTGCTCTCCCCATTCCCAGTCAATGTCCAGTCCAATCCCAGCATGATCCCAAACCCTGGAGCTCTCCCCATTCCCAGTCGATGTCCAGTCCAATCCCAGTACAATCCCAAGCCCTGGAGCTCTCCCCATTCCCACTCAGTGTCCAGTCCAATCCCAAACCCTGCAGCTCCCCCCATTCCCAATATCCAGGGCAGGATCCAGCAGTGTCCCTTGTCACACTGATCTGAGTGTGATCCCAAACCCCAGAGCTCCTGCTCTCCTCATTCCCACTCAGTGTCCAGTCCAATCCCAGTACAATCCCAAACCCCAGAGCTCTCCCCATTCCCACTCAGTGTCCAGTCCAATCCCAGCACAATCCCAAACCCCAGAGCTCCTGCTCCCCTCATTCCCAGTCAGTGTCCAGTCACACCAAGCCCAGCATGATCCCAAACCCCAGAGCTCTCCCCATTCCCAGTCAATGTCCAGTCACACCAATCCCAGTCCAATCCCAAAACCCAGAGCTCCTGCTCCCCCTATTCCTCACCAATGTCCAGTCACACCAATCCCAGCACAATCCCAAACCCTGGAGCTCTCCCCATTCCCACTCAGTGTCCAGTCCAATCCCAAACCCTGGAGCTCTCCCCATTCCCACTCAGTGTCCAGTCCAATCCCAGCACGATCCCAAACCCCAGAGCTCCTGTTCTCTCCATTCCCAGTCAATGCCCAGTCCAATCCCAAACCCTGGAGCTCCTGTTCTCCCCATTCCCAGTCAATGTCCAGTCCAATCCCAAACCCTGGAGCTCCTGTTCTCCCCATTCCCAGTCAATGTCCAGTCCAATCCCAGCACGATCCCAAACCCTGGAGCTCTCCCCATTCCCAGTCAATGCCCAGTCCAATCCCAGCACGATCCCAAACCCCAGAGCTCCTGTTCTCTCCATTCCCAGTCAATGCCCAGTCCAATCCCAAACCCTGGAGCTCCTGTTCTCTCCATTCCCAGTCAATGCCCAGTCCAATCCCAAACCCCAGAGCTCCTGTTCTCTCCATTCCCAGTCAATGCCCAGTCCAATCCCAAACCCTGGAGCTCCTGTTCTCCCCATTCCCAGTCAATGTCCAGTCCAATCCCAAACCCTGGAGCTCTCCCCATTCCCACTCAATGCCCAGTCCAATCCCAGTACAATCCCAAACCCTGGAGCTCTCCCCATTCCCAGTCAATGCCCAGTCCAATCCCAGCACGATCCCAAACCCCAGAGCTCCTGCTGATCTCATCCCAAGGACCCCCTGCCCTCAGTTTCCCAGACTGGGATTTCTGCCAGCAGGCCCTGGATCAGCTCCCACGGCCATGCAGGGGTTAATATCCCGTGCAGCCATTCCAGCAGGAATTACCCCAGGATGTGCAGGGAGGGATCCAGAGGATGGCACATCCCAGGGGCTGGAGCAGCGCTGCTCCCGTGGAATTCAGCAGAGGGAAGGAGCAGGTGCCTGGTGCTGATCCCGGGGATTTCTGCCCTGGAATGGGAATCCAGGAGGAATGACAGAGCTCAGGGAAGGCTGAGGAGAGGAGGAATCCTCGCCCTAAATCCAGCAGGGAAGCAAAACCATAGAGGGAGAAGCCCTGGTTAATCCAGAGCACAAATTGGCACAGGAATAAATAAATATAAATTTGCCAGGAGCACAGGCTGGAAATTAATAGGATTTTAACCACCAGAGAAGCTGGTTCTGAAAACCCCAGGCCAGGCAAGAAACACTCTCGATTCCAGGATGGATTTACACCATTCCTGGTTCATGGGAGGACAAGGACAGGAGTGGACAAGGCTTTAATGACCAGAAATCTGTGTGTACAAACATTAAAAACAGAGCAAACAGGAGGAGCTCAAATTCTTCATACAAAGCAAAATTCTGATTTAATTGGCATAACAGGCTCGTTGGGATAACTTCTGTCTGGAATATTAATATCCAACTGGATATTGTCTGGGAAGGGCAGGCAAGGAGAAAAAGGAGGATCTCAAGAGCAGAGGTGCACACTGAGCAGGGGACTGAGGGGGGAGGAGACATTTAATGAGAATTAAAGAGGAAAAAAATGGGTGTTGCTACAGCAGAGGCACCAGGAACTGGGCTGGGAAGAGCCATTTGAATCATTTCACTCAAAAAAAAACAGGATTTGGTGGTGGCAAGGGATCTGATCCCATCAGGGATCCTGGAAATCACTGATGGTTTGGTAGGGGCTGCCTGGGCAGGACCAAAAGGTAAAACACATAAAACCCCAAAGGTAAAAGACACAAAACCCCAAAGGTAAAAGACACAAAACCCCAAAGGTAAAAGACACAAAACCCCAAAGGTAAAAGACACAAAACCCCAAAGGTAAAACACACAAACCCCAAAGGTAAAACACACAAACCCCAAAGGTAAAACACACAAAACCCCCAAAGGTAAAACACACAAAACCCCCAAAGGTAAAACACACAAAACCCCCAAAGGTAAAACACACAAAACCCCCAAAGGTAAAACACACAAAACCCCCAAAGGTAAAACACACAAAACCCCCAAAGGTAAAACACACAAAACCCCCAAAGGTAAAACACACAAAACCCCCAAAGGTAAAACACACAAAACCCCCAAAGGTAAAACACACAAAACCCCCAAAGGTAAAACACACAAAACCCCCAAAGGTAAAACACATAAAACCCCCAAAGGTAAAACACACAAAACCCCAAAGGTAAAACACACAAAACCCCCAAATGTAAAACTCATAAAACCCCCAAATGTAAAACTCATAAAACCCCCAAAGGTAAAAGACACAAAACCCCAAAGGTAAAAGACACAAAACCCCCAAAGGTAAAACACACAAACCCCAAAGGTAAAACACACAAAACCCCAAAGGTAAAACACACAAAACCCCAAAGGTAAAACACACAAAACCCCAAAGGTAAAACACACAAAACCCCCAGAGCCAAAATTCCCTGGATTTGAGAAGAAAACCAGCTCAGATTCCTTGGGATGGAAGAGCACAGAGAGTCAAGGATGGAGGCAGAGGAAACCACGGCTGCTCTTTATTTATCCCTGGCTTTATTTATCCAAATAAATAAATTTATTAATCCCAAATAAATAAATAAATATTTATTTATTCCTGATCCTCATCCCCACCATCCCTCCTTTGTCCCCGGGGTCACACAGCTCAGCAGGGCTGCCTCAATGTGGATTCCTTTCTCCTGGCAGGTTTTCCCAGCCTGGAAACCGAGCTAGGAATGGTTTCACACCCCAGAATAGCAGCTGGGAAGAGTTAAAGTGTCCCAGGAGGAAGAGAAGCAGGTTTGATTCATTTGTGCTCGTTAGAAGTTTCTAATTACACTGAGCCTTATCTCGGGGCTGGAGCGGATCCAGGGCTCTGCCTTTGTCCTTGGTGTGCTCAGCAGCTCCGAGCTTTGGACAGGGCAGGAGGACACTTGAGGGGACAAAATCCATTTCCAGGTGGAGGAGAAACATTCCCGAGCTCAGCTGGAGCACCAGGAGCTCCAGGGATGCGTGGGAGCAGTAGCAGAGCCTCTGAGGAGCTCACCTGACACAGCCACCGGCTCCAGAGGTGACTCCCGAGCTCCTGCCCGCCTGGATTATCCCAGGAACAGGCGGAGATTGATCCCAGCGAGGATGGATGAGCAGGAATGGCACCAACACCCGGACCCAGGAGCTCAGGGAATGTTCCAGCACTTCCATGGGAGCACAGCCACGCCAGGACTGCCCGGAATGTCCTGATGGAACACCCCAAAAATGCTGCCCCTGCAGCATTCCCACCCTGGCGAGTCCATGAACTCCTCCTGCAGCCTGCGAGGCTCCAGTGCCAGCTGGGAAGCGCTGGGAAACATTGGGAAGTGCTGGGAAGAGCTGGGAAGCGCTGGGAAACATTGGGGAGCACTAGGAAACATTGGGAAGTGCTGGGAAGCATTGGGAAGCGCTGGGAAGCGCTGGGAAATATTGGGAACCACTAGGAAACATCGGGAAGCTCTGGGGAACATTGGGAAGTGCTGGGAAGCACTAGGAAACATTGGGAAGCAATGGGAAGCACTGGGAAGCATTGGGAAGAGCTGGGAAGGGCTGGGAAGCAATGGGAAGCGCTGGGAAGTAATGGAAAGCTCTGGGAAACATTGGGAAGGGGTGGGAAACATTGGGAAGGGCTGGGAAATATTGGGAAGGGCTGGAAAGCGCTGGGAAACATTGGGAAGTGCTGGGAAGCTCTGGGGAACACTGGGAAGCTCTTGGGAACGCTGGGATGCTCTGGGAAGGGCTGGGAAACATTGGGAAGCGCTGGGAAGAGCTGGGAACACACCCAGCTCTCCCCTGGATTTTACACATAAAAACCCACCAAAAACCAAAAAAAAAACCCCACAAAAAAACACAAAACAAAAACCCCACCAAGACAAAAATTCCCAAACCAACCCCCCCGGTTTGCAGCTCCAAGCAGAGGAGGGGACAGTGACGGGACACGGTTTTAAAGGAATGTCACACCCGGCTGGGGCCAGAGATGAACTCTGGGATCAGGGCAGGGAGAGAAGGATCCGGGAATGCCCAAGGATGAGCCAAGGAGAGGCCGCTCCTATCCCAGGATCCCGCACCTCTGGAAGGTGGAAAAGAGCTGGAAAAGCTGATTTACAGCGCAAATCCCCGGGAAAAACGCGGCGAGCACCGGAGATCCCGGCAGAGACAGAGAAATGCCGGGGGCTGGGAATTATCCGGGGCTGGAAAAAGCTGTGCTGGCTCTGAGAGCTGCTCCTGCCCTGCCACAGAGCCTTTTCTCCCCTACGGATGGAAAACGAGCGCTAAACCAGCGGGATTTCGCAGTTTTCCAGGGATTTTGAAGAGGGAGGAGTCGCCGGTCCCTGTCCCCAGCCGCTGCGGGGGTTCAAAAAACAGCGAAATCCACGATTCCTACCCAAAGCTGGGTTATTCCAGCCTCATCCCGCTCCCCCAGGCCGGGAAGGAGCATTCCCAGGCTGGGAATATCGGGAAAAGGCTTTTCCTGGCTGGCAGCACGCTCGGAGGGAGCCGCAGGTGATGCTGCAGCAGCCAGGACGGGCTCGGCAAAGCCATCCAAGGATTAATCCAAGGAAAGGTGCCAAGTGTGGGAGCTGGAAAAGCTCCCACTCCGACACACACTCCCACATGTTTGCTGCCCACCTGGCTGGGTTCAGCCAGGGACATTTCAGGGAAATTTGAAGCGAGGAAATTCTCACCGTGCTGAGCCCCCGGAGGAGCAGAACGCGGATCCTGAAACGGAGGAATTTGGGGTGATCGGAGCAGATCATCCCAAAAAGCAGCACAGAAACGTGCCTGGCTCTCCCGGAGGATTTTATCCTCGTAAAAACGTGGAATATTGAGCTGGAAGGGACTCACAAGGACTGAATCCAAGCCCTGGCCCTGCACAGTCCCAAAATTCCCACCCTGTGCCCATTCCCTGGGGATCCTGGGCAGTGCCAGCACCCTCTGGGGGAAGAATCTTCCCCTGAGATCCAACCTAAACCTCCCTGAAACAGCTCCAGCCATTCCTTGGGGTCCTGTCCTGGTCACAGGGAGCTGCCCCTCCTGAAGAAGCTGTAGATCATTTCCCCAAAGGAGTTTATCACCTAAAAACACAGTTTTAAAATCATCTTTCCAAAAGTGAGACTCCAGAGTTTTTTAATGGCTGGTAAATATTTTGGTTCCAGCCTTCCAGCTGTGTTGTTCCTATGAGAAAACAACATTTGTCCTCAGTTTGGGGTCAGGGAACAGCAAATCCCAGGATCCCAAACACGCCTGGCTCTGCTCTGAGGGTTCTGAGTGGGCTCAGGACAGGAAGATTGGGAAGTTCTTGGATCAGGGGTGTTGGAGATGTCCCTGTGTGCTGCCATCAGGTTCTGCTGAAGGACTTTTGCAGTTTTCTGGTGCTTTTTAAAGCCTGGATTTCCTCTGCCTCCTCCAGCAATTCCTCACTATCCCTTGGAATCCCAGAATCCCAGAATGGTTTGGGTTGGAAGGATCATCTCATCCCACCCCCCTTCCATGGCAGGGACACCTTCCACTATCCCAGGGTGCTCCAAATCCTGTCCTTGGACACTTCCAGGGATGGGGCAGCCCCAAATTCCCTGTGAAATCCATCCCAGCCCTTCACAGGGAAGAATTTCTTCCCAAAATCCCCTCTAACCCTCCTCTCTCTTCCTCCTGCGTGAGGATCACTTCCTTTCCTCATCTTTAAATTTCTCTCCTCTTGAATTTGAGCTCACACTGTTCTGGTCCTGTGGGAATTCTGTGGAATTTTGTGGGAATTTTGTGGGAATTTTGTGGGAATTTTGTGGGAATTTTGTGGGAATTTTGTGGGAATTCTGTGGAATTCTGTGGAATTCTGTGGAATTTTGTGGAATTCTGGGGGAAGGGCAGCTCTGCTTCACCCCCCTCGTGGTGTCAGAAACCTCAGCCACATCCCCCCTGTTCCCAGCTTCTCTTCCAGCTGGAATCTGGAACCTTTTGGCTCCTCAGCTGCTCCAGCCCTTTGCTGTTCCCAGCAAGAGCCGGGATGGGCAGGGACAGGGGGAATTTTCCGTGTGAAGGAGCAGATCCAACACTTTGGGTGACACAGGGCAGTCATTAATTACAGGAGGGACAAATTATTTCCAGCACAAAGGGATGGGATGGGAGCAGTCTGAGCCTCCTGGGCCATCCCTGGCGTGGCAGATGAGGATTTGCAGCCTCCTAAGCTCAGCTCAGGACTCCACACTTAAGGGGGTCGTTTCTAAGCCCGATTTCACAGCCCAAATTCCTCCCCAAAAAAACGGCTTTGCCTTGGGATTTCACAGGAGTTATCCATGGCCAGAGCTGAAAATGGGAGTGGAGAGGAGGGGGGAGCTCTTGGGAAGAGACAGGAAGGGATTGGATCCATGGAGATCCATCTCCTCTCATTCTTGGTGGGAAATGCCAACGTGTCTCCTCTCTTGATTTGCTGCATTCCCTTCCCCTCTCCCCGAGCTGGCCACTGCCCCACTGTTGAGGGTTAGGTGTCCTTTTTTTTTTGTTTTATCTTGTGGCCTGCCCAGGGAATTTTTACCCATTATGTGCTGGGACAACCTAACTACCGGTACTTAGGGGTGCTCACAAAGGACAAAGAGTGGCCGGGCCCAGGGTGGGGGGGGAAGGGGGAAAAAAGGAGGGTGGGGACAGTTTTTAGCTGGCTTTTCCTCGGCTTCGGGGAAGGATGTTTGTGTGCTGGGTCACGGAGCTGCTGCTTCTCCTTCTCCCCTCTTTGTTGGTGGCCTCGCACCCCCTGTCCTGCCAGGCATCGCCGTGGAGCTGCTGATACACCTCATCCACCAGCCCAGGATCTCAGCTCATCCCTGCTGATCCACCTCATCCACCAGCCCAGGATCTCAGCTCATCCCTGCTGATCCACCTCATCCATCAGCCCAGGATCTCAGCTCATTCCTGCTGATCCACCTCATCCACCAGCCCAGGATCTCATCTCATCCCTGCTGATCCACCTCAGTCTCCAGCCCAGGATCTCACTCATCCCTGCTGATCCACCTCAGTCTCCAGCCCAGGATCTCAGCTCATCCCTGCTGATCCACCTCATCCACCAGCCCAGGATCTCAGCTCATCCCTGCTGTTCCACCTCATCCACCAGCCCAGGATCTCAGCTCATCCCTGCTGTTCCACCTCATCCACCATCCCGGGATCTCAGCTCATCCCTGCTGATCCACCTCATCCACCAGCCCAGGATCTCAGCTCATCCCTGCTGTTCCACCTCATCCACCAGCCCAGGATCTCAGCTCATCCCTGCTGATCCACCTCATCCACCAGCCCAGGATCTCAGCTCATCCCTGCTGTTCCACCTCATCCACCATCCCGGGATCTCAGCTCATCCCTGCTGATCCACCTCATCCACCAGCCCAGGATCTCAGCTCATCCCTGCTGTTCCACCTCATCCACCAGCCCAGGATCTCAGCTCATCCCTGCTGTTCCACCTCATCCACCATCCCGGGATCTCAGCTCATCCCTGCTGATCCACCTCATCCACCAGCCCAGGATCTCAGCTCATCCCTGCTGTTCCACCAGCCCAGGATCTCAGCTCATTCCTGCTGATCCACCTCATCCACCATCCCAGGATCTCAGCTCATCCCTGCTGATCCACCTCATCCACCAGCCCAGGATCTCAGCTCATCCCTGCTGATCCACCTCATCCACCAGCCCAGGATCTCAGCTCATCCCTGCTGTTCCACCTCATCCACCAGCCCAGGATCTCAGCTCATCCCTGCTGTTCCACCTCATCCACCATCCCAGGATCTCAGCTCATCCCTGCTGTTCCAGCCGAGTGTTCCTCAGAGCCCTGCAGGAGCACCGGCACTGCCCGAGGGGTTTGTGAAAACAAAGCCTCTCCTCCATCCCATCTCAACCGAGAAAGCTGTCCCGGGGTCCCTGGTTCTGTTTCGTTGTTAATGCTGTAGTTATTGTTTGTTTGTTTACCTGGTTATACTGGTAAAGAACTGTTATTCCTATCCCCAGATCTCTGCCTGAAACCCCCTTGATTTCAAAATTATAATAATTCAGAGGGAGGGGGTCTCTTTCATCCCAAGGGAGGCTCCTGCCCTCCCCAGCAGACACCTGTGTCACGATCCGCAAGGTGGGATTCGTGATGTGGTTCTTTTAGTCGGTCTTAGAGTACAAAAGATTATCAGCAAACCAAGGACTTAAACAGCAAAACACACTTTATTGAGTGCTCATCAGCACTAATATGCGATAGAGAGAGAGAAAGGAGAAAGCAAAGCATAAGGAAAAGAGAGTAAGGGGATTATAGCTACCAACGTCGGAGTCCACTCAGCCGTCCAACGACGCAGAGTCTTCTGTCCATTGGGGAGATCTCAAGGGAAGGTAAGTTTGGGGTATTATTTTATATAAATATCCCCCTTTGCAATGCGAGGGGCGCAGGGCCAAAACCAGAGGAGATTGATGAGCATTGTGATGAATTCCATTGTGCAGGGGACAGGTGTAGGGTACAGAGCGATCCATGTCGTGCAAGCCTCTGCTCACCAGCAGGAACGAGGGCAATGTGTGGTGGAAAACCCATTGCACAGGGTACCATGCACAAACCTCTGTTCACCAGCAGGAACGAGAGCCATGAGTCGTGGAAAACCCATTGCACAGGGTACCATGCACAAACCTCTGCTCACCAGCAGGAATGAGAGCCGTGAGTCGTGGAAAACCCGCTGCGCAGGTTACCAAGCCTCTGCTCACCAGCAGGAATGAGAGCAGTGTACTGTGAAACCACCTGCAAACAATCCCTTAGCAAACATCCACCTCAGCTAGGCCCAAACCCCCAAACCAAGTCCCTTGTGATATTCAGGGTCTCAGTCTCTGTCCTTGAGAAGGTTGTGAGACAGATGAGGGAATCTTCGGACCGTCTCTTACAACCTGTCTTCTAGAACCGAGACACCCACCCTTCCCAGAGCAGCCAGAATTCCCATCCCTGCTCCAGCCATTCCCTGCTGCTGCCACAGCCACCATCCTGTACTTCCTTTGGATGCAATCTCCCATCCTATCCATGAAAATCACGGGACCCTGTGGATGCTGACTCTGAAACAGAGAAGCACAGTGCCCGTGGAAATGACAGAGCACACAGCTTTCTCAGTCTTGCCTGAGAAAAGTGGCCTGGGAAATTATAAGGAAGATTTAAAACAATCCTCAGAGACAAAAAAAAAAGCCTTGCAGGTGCTGTTTGTCTGTTCCTTGTTTTCTTGCAGGAAAAGGTTGAACCCCACTGACCAATGATGGTGATGTGTTAATTTACTCACCAAGAAGTTTCTTTTCTCTACTTTCCACGTATCTATAAAAAAGATCTAAAGCAATAAACTAAGAGAAATTCTCCTGATTGACTCCTGAGAGAGTCTGTGTCGTTCATTTCACGTTCCTAATAGAGCCACAGGACCCTCTTCAGCTCCTCGCTCTCAGCCCCTGATCTGATCATTTTTATCCCTACAAATATTCCAGCTCCCTGTTCAGGAGGAATCCAGGAATGATTCCTCCAGGAATTCTGGAGGAATTCATCCAGGAATGCTCTGAGCAGCCTGGATGCCACCAGAGCCCTCTGCAAACAGCCACCAAGCCCTGAAAAATCACTTTTCTGTAGGTTCTGCATGCGGGAATTCACTCCAAATGTGCCAATCCTGGTGTAAAATGTGGCTGCTCCATCCCTGGAAACATCCAAAGCTGGGCTGTGCGAGGGGTCCAGGGGGTGGGATGGGCTTTAAGGTCCTTTTCCAGCTGAACCATTCTGGAATTCCCTGAGTCTGGAATCACCCTGAGCCACCCATTGCTGGGGGAGCACAGAATGGTCTCATTTTCCTGTGAACATGAAGGAAACACAAAAGGAAAATTATAAATAATAAATAAAAATAAATAAATAAATAAAATAAAAATTAAAATTAGTAATAATAGTAATAATAATAAAAACAAACTAATAATAAAAATAAAAATAAAAATAAAAATAAAAATAAAAATAAAAATAAAGAAAATAATAAAAATTAATAATAAAGTGATGTGGTGGCCTTGGCAGCACTGGGGTGGACTGGATGACTTTAGAGGGATTTTCCAATTCCAGGATTGCTCCGAGAGCTCCTCAGTCCTTGGGTTTGAGGGTTCCTCAGCCGTGTCCCCCTGAACAGGGACATTAGGATGCTCTGGGAGCAGCAGCTGCTCCAGGAACCCGCCTGGGCTCCGTCCTCTCCCTGCCCCTGATCCTCACACCTCGGCACAGAACTGGATTTATCTCTAAAAATCACCCTCATCAAAGGACTTTTAACCTCTAAAAATGCAGTGAGAGGAAGGGGGATGAGAACAAAACCCGGCTGGGAGCAGGGGAAGCTCAGCCTGGTGTCCCTGCAGGGTCACTCTGTCCTTCAGCTTCCATCCAGCAGCAATTCCAGCTCCTCCTGGGCTCTTCCCTCCTCTCCAACCTCTCCATCCCCCAGCATCTCCTGCTCCATCCCCAGCCCTGCCCCAACAGCTGCTCCAGATGTTCCTCCCGAGCCCCTGCAGCACATCTGTGCCAGCAGAGGACACGGAATCCTGGCTCCAAACCTTCCCAGGGTGCCTTTAAATGCTCTCCACGGCAGAAATCTCCAGGATTTCACTCATTTAGCTGCTCCCTTTCATTTCCTTTTAACCGGCTTCCTCTTTTTATGTCATTTCAAGACGTTTGCAAATTCCTGCTGCTGCTGCAGTCAACTTTTCTTGGCTCCTTCCCCTCCCAAGGATGTTGGATTTGAGTACATTAGGCTCAGTGTATAAATATATATATGAAAAAAAAAAAAGAAGAAGCATCTGTTTGATAGTGAAATATTGATCCAGGCCTTGTTTATTACCTGGAATAAATCAAAAGTTACTTCTCCCTGTAAGGACTTTCCCCAGCTGCCTCACCAGTTGTCATTTACAGTGTTTAAAACTCATTTTCTACCCCGTACAGAAGCTCCTCCAGCCTCAGATTTCACCCAGTTGTTCAAGGCATTTTTCCCAGAATAACAAAAATCTCATTTTCAGAGCTGAGGATGGCAAACCTGGATCTATAAAATGTCGATGTTTCATGGATTAAACCAGTTTCACCAATAATTTCACTTAGGACACGCTCAAGGAATAACCAGGAGTTCCTGAGGCTGGAGTTACCTCTAAACAAGGTTCTGAATTGTGCTCTGAAGTGTGAGAGTTACCAAGGAGAAAGTTCTGCTGCATTTATCTTTTTTTTTTTTTCTGTTAATTTTCTTGCCAGCTTTTCAAACCCATTTTCTTTTGGCCTGGGTTTTTTTTTTTTTGTGTTTTTTTTCTCGGTTTCTCTGTAGCTATTTCCAGGCTCTGTTTTGACATCACATGTGCTGGTATCAAATCCACCATTAATTGGGATGGATTTCACTCCTTTGCAGAAATGAGACCCTCCAGGATCAATTCCTGCATTAATTGCAATGTTTTTACACCAAACAAAACAAACCCAGTGCTCACATTGGGGTGGGACCACATTTTGGAGCCGTGGGTTTTGTCCCATCGGGGAAAACTCTGCACAACCCTCACAGAGCAAATTTCCAGCCAGGATTTGGAGTCAGCTCCGAGCTGTGAGCCAGGAGCTGATAAATGTCAGCACCAGAGTGGATTAGAAATGTCCATTTGGATCTTGGCTCTCGACACCGCTCCTGCTGAGCGTGGATGGACCCTGGGAAAGCTCCTCTGGGAATTTCAGATTTACCTGAGTGGCTTCAGCTGCCTCAGGGAGTCACTCCAGCGGGCTGGACTTTCTTCCAAGCCCCTGGGGTTCCCTTCCATCGGATTCTGCTCCTCCAAACCCCAGAGCTGTTCCCAGAGAGGGATTTTTCACCCAGGCACTTGGGTGCCATGGCTGAGTAAGCCCTTAATGCTCTTAGAAAATCAACAGTCAAGGGAGATAAAGGTTATCTGATACTCCAGTGACCTCCAAGGCCTCTCTGGTCACTGTGTCTGGCAGCAGCACCATCCATCACCCCTCAGTGCCACATTCAAGCTCCTGAAAGCATCAGCTGAGCTCCAGCTCCCAGCACGCTGCCCCCCTGTTTTAATCCTTCTCTTGGGGGGACCCCTCTGTCCCTCCCCTGTGGTGAGATCCCCGCAGGGCACAGGCGGCAGAGGGGTCCTGGAGTGGACACAACACGGACTCAAAGCATCAACACGGACACAGGAGGCTCAAACTCGCTGGAACAATCCCGGGTTTATTGTCTGTCGTCCATCCAGGGCAAGAGAGAGAGAGAAATGCCCTGGTGTGGATGCTAACTCTGAAACAGAGTAGAAATTACAGGCTGCACAGTTTCTCAGCCATGCCTGGGAAGTTTTGAGGAGGATTTAAAACAATCCTCACAGACAGAAAACAGCTTTGCAGGTGCTGTTTCTCTGTCCCTTGTTTCCTTTGCAGGAGAAAGTCAGGGGGTGTTGTGCCCCACTGACCAGTGATGGTGATGTAGTAATTTGCTGACCAATAAGAGTTTCCTTTCTGTACTTTCCACGTATCAGTCTATAAAACAAACCTGAAGTAATAAACTACGAGAAATTCTCCTGATTGACTCCATGAGAGTCTGTGTTGCTCTCCTCACCGTTCCTAATAGAGCAACACCCTGGGTCTCATCTCTTATACCAGGGGTGATCAGGGGATGCAGGGAGGTCACAGCCAGTGGGAAAGGGGAAGGGAAAAAAGGTTTTCAGGTAGGAACTAACATTACACAAACCAGAGGTGAGTTTTACCCTTGGGAGATGTCGCCCTGAAAACTCAGCTTCTGAGCTTGCTGCCATGGTTTTCTAAGGACTTTCCCAGGACAGTAACTATAAACATAGATATGTGTCCATTCTTTCTGTTACACATCCTGTGATGGACATCTCTCATGGCCAGTGCAGTGAGAAAGTGTTATCCTGACCATCCAATCCCTGGCTGTGGCCAAAAGCCTATAAATCCTGGGAGGAAAAATAAATTCTGCTCTTCCTTTCACCACACCTCGACCTGTGTCCGTGTGATCTGTTCATCTTCAGCAGCAACAGGAGATACCAAGATTTTTAGATGCACTACAACACCCCCCTGGCCCAGGGGCAGCAGATTTGGGGCCAAACATTGGCTGTAGGCAGGCAGGTTATTCCTGTAGCCACACAAGACACCGCAGTGCCAAGTGTGAGGTCTGGGAGTCACAGAAATAAACGCGCTGGGAAGCTGAGAGGGAGGTGAGGGAGGAAGGGAGGGAGGTGTGGAGGGTTTGTTGTCGCTTCAGGGGTGGGTGGGAGTCAGGTTGGTCCCACCACGGAGCCCTGCTGAGTTTGGGGCTCTGAACTCCCCCCTGCGAGTCCTGCAGGGTGGAAATGGGATGGAGGGAGATGAGAGCCCCTAAATGAGAGCCCAGCTCAGGGAGGAATCCCCGAGCACAAGCATCAGGTTCTGGCTCCTGACTCACAGCAACGTGACTCAGGAGGAGCTACCAAACCTCAACAGAAGCAAATCAAGGACAAGATATTTCTGTACAGAATAATTCAGTGAAATCAGCTCGGCTGCGAGTTCAGGAGTTCGATAAGAGCCTGCACTGGTGTGGAACCAGCACCACAGGCACGCTGCAAAGTGAACTTTGATAGGAAAAGAGATGCAAGGGTGGAGTGAACACCAAAACATCTGGCTGGCAGCTCCAGCGAGCTGCGAGGAGCAGCCAAAAAGCCCAGATGGAATCACACTCCCTTGTCCCCAGGGCTGCAGGGAAGTCCAGGCTCGCATGAGAGGGATCAAAATGCCACGAGGCTCCAGCAATGAGGTGACAACAGCGACGGGAATTGGGGACAGGAGCCGCCCCCACGCCAAGCCGGAGGGACCCAGCTCGGAGCAGCTCCACGTCCCACACACTCCTGGGAGCGAGGAGAGGAGCAGGGAGAAGCAGCGAGGCCGCTCCTGGCTGGGTTTGAAGTGGAATCTGGGAATTGAAGTCGCTGGATGCTGCCGAAGAGCAGCCCCAGCTCAGCTCAGCGTGGAGCAGAGAATCCAGGACCAAGGAGTGACACCAGACAGGAGAAACACTCAAACTCAGCGTGGGGCTAATGAAGGGCTTTTTGAAGAGCAAAATCAGACGAGGTATAAAAACAAACAGGGCTGAGCATGTCACAGAGGCAGCAGGAACACACGAGGAGTGCCAGAGGTTAAAGGAAGCGATTCTGGGCACCAAGGATCGCACAGGGATGCTGCAAGCCTCTGTTCCTTCCGGCTCCCACAGCTTCCCTGGAGATTTCTGTGCCTTTGCAGAGCCTCCAGGGAGATGCCATCCATGCCTGGGGTGGCAGCAAACATGGTTGTTTAAAAGGAAATATGTTATGGAGCCCGTTTGATGACTTAGAATGATTTATTCCATCATCCAACCTCAATCCCAGAGACAGCAGCCACTGGAGGGGCTGCAAAGGGATGACAGGAGCTTGTGCCCTGATCCTAAAAGCCAGGAGATGGATGGTAAGACAACAGATAATTAAATTCAAATAACCAGAGAGGAAATTCTCTGGAGCTGTGATGAAAGAAGGGTCAGACAGACACGATTTTTGAGATCGTGGAGGGGGAGCTGGCAGCTCCCACACCGACGGCAGCAGGAGACCTCTGAGACCTGGTGTGCTGCCCAGGGGTGCTGTTCCCCCATGGAAACCCACCCAGATGTATCCCCACACCTGGCCCAGCCCTTCCCACCCCCCTGAGGGATGCTCCAGACGTGTGGGAGGGTCGGGAGGGCTGGGACAGCGCAGGGAGCTCCCAGAGGTGACACGGCTGTGTCCTGTGCTGTGACACCGAGAGAGAAGCAGAGCCCTGAGGCCAGCGAGGGCTCGGGAAACGGGAGCTGAGGAGCATCATCCTCCCCGGATGAGCGGATCCGTGCAGGGCAGCTCCCGTTCCCGGGGGCTCCGGGACGCCTCGGCGGAGCGGCTGCGTGACACCGGCATCCCCCGGCTCGTTACCGCTCGCTGCCAGATGCTCCGGGGCTGAATCACAGCGATTTGTTGTGGCGAGCTTCGCCTCGGCACCTGCTGCACGCTGAACACCTCCTCTCCCTCCTCTTCCTCCTCTCCCTCCGCCTCCTCTGCCCTGCCCGAGTGTGATGGGGAGCGGGTGCTGCACCCACGGGGGTCGGGGACAGCCCCCTGCGGGCTCCTGCAGGAGACACGGAAAGGGTTAAAAGCCGTGCCCGGAGCCCCCGGGGGACGGCAGCGAGAGGGGACAGCGGGGGGCTCCGGGAGGGGGGTCCCGGCCCAGGCACAGCCCGAAGGGACGCGACTCCCACGCACCTTCCTCCTCCCCAGGGAGGCTGGGGGATCGCAGAGAGCCCCAGGAGAGCCAGTGCCACACAAGACCCCCCCTTTTCCAGAGGAAACGCCCCCAACACCCCCCAGGAGCCACCCACAGCCCCCCAGAGCTGACCCAGCCCGGCCCCTCCCAGACCCTCCCCAGTTTGGAGCCTCCAGGAGCCGAGTGTGGATTCTCTCTGCCGTTCTCACATCCCGGGGCTTCCAGAGCCCTTCTCCAACCGGACCCTGAGCGAAAGCCTGGGAAGAGCCTCACCCGGCCTTTTCTGCCCTCAGATTTGCCCCAGGGCAGCTCCAGGGTCAGACACTCGGGATGGAGCTGGAGGCAGAGCGGGGATCGGCTGTGACCGGCACCAAGCTGTTCCTCCCACGGCCGCTTCCCACGGGGATTGTGACTAAGGGAACCATCCCTGGAGCACAGCTCTGGTGCAGGAACCTCGGAGCAGCTCCTCAAAAACGCACGTGAGGGTTTGCTGCAGGCCTGGGGAAGGGCTGAACACGAACGATCCCATAAAAGGGGTTAATCCTCCTCTGGAAACGAGCTGGGAATGTTTCCCCGGAGCCCCGGGATCCTCGGGAGCTGGGAATGCCCGGGCTGGCGTGAGCCGGAGCTCGGGGGGATCATCTGATGGATGAGAGCACGGATGGGTGAGGGTGGATAAAGGAGTTGCCTGGGAGATGCCGGGGGCCAGCCAGGACTGGACATTGACATTTAGGGCCGGGAACAGAACAGGCTCCACCCCAAATGTGGTTCAGCTGCAAGGACCAGGCTTGGGACGGGGTGGAACAAACTCAGAGACAGTGACGGGCTGGGCCACGCTGGCTGGCACAGGGGACATCCGAGAAAGGGTGACACTCCAGCACGGGTGACATCTGAACACGGGTGACATCCGAGAAAGGGTGACACCCCAGCAAAGGTGACATCCGAGAAAGGGTGACACCCCAGCACAGGGGACATCCGAGAAAGGGTGACACCCCAGCAAAGGTGACATCCGAGAAAGGGTGACACCCCAGCAAAGGTGACATCCGAGCACGAGTGACACCCCAGCACAGGTGACATCCGAACACGGGTGACATCTGAACACGGGTGACATCCCAGCATGGGTGACACCCCAGCACAGGTGACACCCCAGCACGGGTGACATCCGAGAAAGGGTGACACCCCAGCAAAGGTGACATCCGAGAAAGGGTGACACCCCAGCAAAGGTGACATCCGAGCACGAGTGACACCCCAGCACAGGTGACATCCGAACACGGGTGACATCTGAACACGGGTGACATCCCAGCATGGGTGACACCCCAGCACAGGTGACACCCCAGCACGGGTGACATCCGAGAAAGGGTGACACCCCAGCACAAGTGACAACCCAGCACAGGTGACACCCTAGCAAGGGTGACATCCGAGCATGGGTGACATCCCAGCATAGGTGTCACCCCATCACAGGTGACATCCCAGCACAGGTGACAACACAGTGACAGTGACAGCCCAGCACGGGGGCACCCTAGCACAGGTGACATCCTAACATAGCTGTCACCCCAGGACAGGTGACATCGCAGTGACAGTGACAGCCCAGCACAGGTGACACCCCAGGACAGGTGACATCGCAGTGACAGTGACACCCCAGGACAGGTGACATCCCAGCACAGGTGACATCGCAGTGCCAGTGACAGCCCAGCACGGGTGACACCCCAGGACAGGTGACATCCCAGCACAGGTGACATCGCAGTGCCAGTGACAGCCCAGCACGGGTGACACCCCAGGACAGGTGACATCGCAGCGACAGTGACACCCCAGGACAGGTGGCATCCCAGCACAGGTGACATCGCAGTGCCAGTGACATCCCAGCACAGGTGACAACACAGTGACAGTGACAGCCCAGCACAGGTGACACCCCAGGACAGGTGACATCCCAGTGACAGTGACAGCCCAGCACAGGTGACACCCCAGGACAGGTGACATCCCAGCACAGGTGACATCGCAGTGCCAGTGACAGCCCAGCACAGGTGACACCCCAGCATCTCTGCTCCGGCCCCTCTCACCCTGCCGAGGGGACCGTGCTCCATCCAACCAGCGGCCCCGCGGAGCGTCCCGGCCCGTCCAGGGGACACCGCGAGCCCAGAGGGGACCCGGCCTCGCTGGACCGGCCGGTACCTCGCGGTGGGACCGGTCCCGCTGCCGCTCCCGCTCCCGGCCGCAGACCGGCGAGTCCCCCTTCCACGGCGGGACCGCCCAGCCAGGGATCCGGTGTGGGGACGACATCCTGAGGTATCGCCGCTCCGCTGGGCCCGGGCTAGCTCGGCGAGGGGGCGGGATGGGGACCGAGGGGACCGAAGAGACCGAGGGGACCGAAGAGACCGAGGGGACCGAGGGGACCGAGGGGACGGAGGGGACGGAGGGGACCGAGGGGACCCCGCTCCCGCCGCCGCCGCCGCCGCCGCCCCGCGCGCACCTGCCTCCCGCGGGGAGCCGCGCATGCGGCGCGCACCACCGCGCCTCAGGGCGCGGGGGGGGCCGCCGGCCGGAGCGGGCGTGTTTACACGGGGGCCGAGGGGGGCGGCATCGGCGCGGCCCCCCCGCCCCCCCCCCCCGGCACGAATGGTCTCTTCCTCGCGCTCTATTTAATCCCCGCCGCTGCCGCACCGCCGGCTCCAGAGCGGAGGGAGCAGCGCCCGCCGCCCGCGCTGCGGCTCGGTCGCGCCGGCCCCGCGGGCTCCCGCCGCCACCATGCAGCCCCCCGCCCTCGGCATCCTCCTGCTCATCGCCTGCTTCGGCAGCGCTCGGGGAAACCTCTCCCGCGACGGTGAGTGACGCCGCCGGGAGCGGGCGAGCCTCTCTGTGCGTCCCCCGCCGCTACGGCCGGGGATGCGGGGAACCGAGCGACAGGTGCGGGGAGCGGCGGCGCGAACGGGGCCGTTATGTGGGTCAAGGCAGGTGCCGCCCGCCCCGCCCCGCCCGGCCCTCGGGGCCCGCCCCGCCGCCGGCTGCGGGTGCGGCTCCCGGGCGGCCGGCGGGGGCTCAAGGTCACGGCGGCGCCGGTGCTGCCCGTCGTGTCCCCCGGTGGCCGCGGACCGCCCGGGGCGGGGCCGGGGCCGGGGCGGCGGAAGGTTCCAGACAGGCCCCGGCGGGCGGCGGCGGCGGCGCTCGGCCCCTCCCGGCGCTGCCCGCGGAGAGGGGGGGGCGGATGGAGGGTCCCCGGTGCGGCGGATGGAGGGTCCCCGGTGCGGCACGGCCGCCCCGCCGCGAGGGTGCCGGGGCCCGGCGGTGACACGCGGAGCGGGGACAGACACCGCCGAGGGGCGGGCGGAGTCCCCGGGGGAGCGGCCGTGACATCCCCGCCGTGGCTGGGGCGGCTCCCCGGTCCCTCCCGGTCCCTCCGGTGGGAGCCGCCTCCCCGGGATGGGCGGGGGGCTCGGCAGCGGCGGCCGCTCCCCGTCCCGCCGGGATGTGCGGGGCATCCGGCGGCCGCGGGGCGCGGCGGAGCCCCGGCTCGCCAGACAAAGGGGGTTCACCCTCGGCGACAGTCGCGACAGGTGCGGAGCGGGTGTGATTCCTGTCGGGGCTCGCCGGTGGCAGCGCCGTGTCCCCCGACGCCGTGGGGCTGCGGTCCCCGCGGGGTGACCGGCGGTGGCTCGGAGCCGCCGTCCCTGTCTGGCTGCTGGCGGCTCCGTTTGCCGTGTCGGGAATCGTCTGTCGTGACAGAATCGATGCTGCTGCGCTTGTTTGGGTGGGGAGGACCCAGGGGCTGGGCTGGCCTCGCTGTGTTGTGGTCTGGGGGTGCTGACGGTGGTTCCGCTCTCCATCCACATCCCTGCGGCCCGTCAGGAGCAGGGAGGGGGGTTTGGGAACAGGATGGAGGGTCCCGAGGGCTGCGCGGGTGGGAGCGTGGCACGGTGGGGACAATGGCTGAGCCCGCAGCCCCCACGGCTCCCCCGCACCCATCTCTGTTGCTGTCACAGGCTCTGGGGGCTGGTGGCTGTGTTCCCATTCACGAATCCCGGGATTTGTTCTGGTTTTGGCCACGGTCCTCCCACGGGCACCCAAAAGAGTCACTTGGGTGTGGGTGATCCTCAGCCCCACGACGTGGGGACCTCCTGGCAGCCTCAGCGTGGGGATGGGGATGGCTGAGCATCCCGGGGAGCGCTCCCAGGAGGGGAGGTGGCCGTGACCCGGGGCTGTCCTGGGACAGGACGAAGCCTGGATGATGACACTGCAAGATTTCCTCCTGGACTGGCCTCTGCTGTGGCCCAGCCCTGGCCACCAGTGCCAGGGTCCAGCACAGCTGGACAAGAAGAGCCCAAAAAACCCTTTAAGGAGCAGAGGAGATGGATGTCTGGGAGATGCTCAGAAAGAAGTTGTTGCATCTTCATGGTTGCTGCCTCATCCTGGAGCCCCTGAGCCATCCCAGCGTGGCTCAGGGGACATCTCCTCCCTGGCACCCGTCCTGGGGCAGGATGGACTCTCTTCCTTGGAGAACATTCCTCCAGTGTGGCAGATGGCTCCACTACAGCCATGGCAGGGTCTGGAGGAACCCCTGGAAGCCTCCCAGGCACTGGGAGCACTGGTCCTGCACAAGAGGGCCCTGTCTGTGCTCTCTTGGCTGGCGTTGTGCTGCTGTCGGCACATTCGGGTGTTTGGGCTGGTGCGTGGTTGTCCTTGTGTGAGGATCATTCTCTCTCTGCAGGGTTATTCCACTCGGCAGTTGTGTAACCCTTTTGTTTGGACAATTCCATGGGAGGCCACCACGGGCTGAAGCCAGATGACTTTAGGGGCTGTTTTTTTCCCTGGGGCACTGGAGGACATCGGGAGGTGTCCTGAGCCTGCTGAGATGAGGGCTTTGCAGAGAGGCAGGTCGAGGGCACTGTCCCTGTCCTGCAGGGTGGCTTTGACTCTCTGGAGCTGCTGGAGGTGTCTGCTTGGCCAGGCCAGCAGAGCTCCCTCTGTGCTGGGGAGATGCTCTGAGCTTCCAGCTGGGCTCCCACAGGGCTTTTGCCATCCCCAGCCTCGGAGCAGGGAATATCTGCAGGTCCTGCTGCCCTGCAGGGAGACGGCAGCACTGGAATGTGGGAGGCTGGAGCAGGGAGAGCCCAGGGGCACCGTGGGGTGGTGGGAGCCCGGCGTTGTCTGGAGCAACAGAAACCTTTGATTGCCGCTTTCCGTGGTGCTTTTCCCCGAGGAACGTGTGCGAGAGCCCCGTTCCCAGTGCCATTAGGGCTTGCCATATGCTCCCAGTGCCTGTGCCAGCACCAGCCCTTGGCTCCGGAGCCGAGGAAGTGGTGACAGCCCTGGTGAGGCACGAAAGGGAGGGAGGGCAACCTCTCTGCATCACTCACTACCTGCTTGGCCTGATTTCGGATGACTCGGATCAGCTGCCTGGGGGAAACGAGCTGTTCCAGGGCTGGGATCAGCACTCAGCCGGAGGAGAGGGGAGGGAGCAGTGCATCCCTGTGCAGGCAGCCGGCTGGAGAGCACGGAATCCTCCGCTCAGCTGTCTGGCACAACGCGTTAGGCTCAACAGGCAAGGCCGGATTTTAGGACAAAGCCTGGGATCAGGCTCTGCGGAGGTGCCCGCCGCATGCCCAGACGGTGAGGGATGCGCTGGCACCGGGATTGTGCCGCTGTCCTGACAATGCCGTGGGGTTTGGCACGGCCTGTGCTGTTTGCTGGGAGCGTGGTGGCCCGGGAGGAGAAATCCCAATGGAACGGGGCGATGCTGCCGGAGCGTGAGCTGAGCATCCCGAGCTCTGGGTACCCATCCTCCTCTGGAGAGGGAAAAGCGCCCCGTTTGCCCAGGATTCCCTGCCTGGGAGGTCTCCTGCCTGCAAGATGCTGCCTCTTCTCCCTCTGCCTGACGTTCTCGCCTCTCCAGGGGTGTTGGAATCGCCGGAGGAATCGGAGGCGGCTACATCTGGGGAGTCACCCTGGCGCTGGCACGGCGGCCGCGCAGCCAGATGGAGGGAGCTGCGGCAGAGCTGCTCCTGTTTGTTTTCCCTGCCTTGGTTCCTAACCTCCTTTTATGCCAATCCAGGGTGTCTCGTGCCCATCCCTGCAGGAGAGGACAGGGAGGGAGTGGGGCAGGATATGGACACGTGTCCGAGGTGGTTTTGGTGGCGGTGCCAGCTGGGAGCTTGGTGGGCTCTGCTTGTGGTGCTGGGCTTGTTCTCCTGGGCACAGCCGTGCCAGTCTGGCCTGGCACCCCCTGCCCAGCCTGGTCTCCACCTGAGCTGCTCTCCAGGCTGATGCCATGGCTGTGCAGGTCCCCCAGTGCTGGTTCTGCACAGATTGAGCGCAGTCCTTGCTGCTTTGGCTCTTCAGTGGCTCTGCGGGCCCTGGAAGGTGCTGCCAGCGCTGTAACACCCCCACAGTCAGATGGATCTGCTCCTCCTCCTCCTCCCAGTTACTGGGTCAGCTCAGCTTGAACCATCTGGTCCAGTTCTGGCCCCTCTGCTCTTGGCCGGGCACCGGGAGCAGCAGAGCCTCCATCGGGAGGTGATGCTGGGGTGGGAGCGATCTCTGGTGCCACAGCTCCTCCACCCACCTGTGACAGGCTGGGATTCTCCATCCCCCTCCCGGAGCTCCTCTTCCACCCCACCCGGGGCCGTCCCGGGGGGAGGATGAGGAGCCAGGGCAGCGCTGGGGGCAGGAACGCTCCGTGCTGCGTTTGGGCAGCCCTGGTGCCAACAGCACCAAGCCAGACAAGCCAAAGGCAGCCGGTGAGGGCGGAGGGAGGCGGGGAAGCCGAGGCTGTGGAAAGGGAATGTGTTTAACCATTCCAGTCACCTGCCCAGCGTCACGCTCCGCCTGCGCCGGGATGCGGCCGAGGGCGCAGGGACCGCGGGCAGGTGTTGGATGCTGCGGCTCCCACGGAGCCTCTGCGGTGTCTGGACGTGCTGGAGGGTGCCAGGGCTGGTGCAGACCTGGCAGCAGCAGCATTTCCCAGGAGTTTGGCCGGGGAGCAGCGCAGCTGAGAGCTCCCCGTGTCCCTGCAGCATCCCGGGAGCTGCCCCGTCCTCGGGTGATGCTCCAGGCGCTGCTTCAGCTGCAGATGCTTTTCATCGCCTACAACACCTCAAACGGCGTTTGCTGGCAAGCTCAGCTCTCCCAGACCGCTGCTGTTGCTGTGATTTCCAGGGAAATGAGTTCTGACACTGCTGGTCCGAGTGGCCGCTGGCAGGGAGCGCAGCAGGTCCCTGGGCTGGGTGCTGCTCAGAAGACAGGACTCGCTGGGACCCCCACACACCCTGGGGAGCTGTTTCCAGAGCTGGGATGTGTTTTGGGGTGTCTGTGCTGGTGTCAGCTCCTCATTCTCCCTCCTGCTGCCGTCAGGATCCTGCTCTGAAGCCACAGGGAGATGGATCCGAGGTGCTCCAGCCTCTGCTGCTGCTGCTCTCAGAACCTCTGCGCCCTCCTGGCACTCCTGGAGGATCCATTTTACCTCTCCAAGTCTCACCAACTTTGGGTTCTGGGTTTTTTTCTTTTCTCCTGGTGATTCTGGGGACTCCAGAAGGGACAGAACACTGCAGCAGCAGCAGAGGGGACCCGCTGGGCCACAGCTGATGTGGAGCACATTCCTGGGAATCCGTTGGGATGTGGGGAATCTCCAGTGCCCCAGGACCTGATGGAATGGCTGGAGCTGTGTTAGGGTGGGTTTAGGTTGGCTATCAGGGGAATTACCACATTCCCAAGGCTGCTGGAGCTCCAGGAGCCTTTGGACAAGGCTCCCAGGCAGAGGCTGGGATTGTTGGGGTGTCCTGTGCAGGGCCAGGAGTTGGACTCCAGGATCCTTGTGTGTTCCTTCCCTCTCTGGCTATTCCATGATTCTATTTTCGGGAGGTCAGGAGGAGGCGTTGGTTGTGCTGTCCCCCAGGAGAGGAGCAGAGCTGCCAGGGCTTCCCCATCCCTCAGTTCTGTTATAAATATCCTCTTACACAACACGGTGTGGTTAATCCTCGGGCAGTGGGGAGTGACAATTCCTCGGGACACGGCTCTGTGCTGGGGTGGCTGCAGAGCCACCAAACCTCGTGCCAGGGCATCCAACTGGGCTGAGACACCTCGCTGGGCAGGGAGATCCTTAAAACAGAACTGTCAAAGCACGGAGCTCGTTCCCTTGGCAACAGTCATGTTGGAGATTGGCCTTAGGGTAGGAGCTAAAAAACCCACTCAAAAAAAAGGAGTTCTCAGCTGTTGGCTGTCACACTGGGGGAGGCTGCTGGCACAGGGGTCACCCTGCCCTGTGCCCCAGGCTCTTGGGGGAATTCTCTCCTTTTGGGTGCCCCCAGGGAGCTGTGACACCAGGAAAGGCTGTCAGGGTGTTTGGGGGATTTGTGGTGGCCCAGAACGGGGAGGGTTTTCCTCCCAGCACTCGGGGTGTGAGCAGCTGGGTCTTGGCTCTTCTGCTGCAGCTCTGAGCCTTGGTGGGGTGGCAGGAGATGCTCTGAGCCGTGGGATGGCCTTGGAAGGAGGTGATCCTGCTGTCCTGGGGTTTCCTGAGGGTGCCACTGCCTTTTCCTCAGTGAAGAGGGCACCAGCCTGGTGTCAATGTTCAAATGGAGCTGAGTGGAGCCATCCAGGGGGTTCTCCAGCTCCCTGATCCCATCCCAGCTCTCCTCTGGGCCTGGGGGGGGCTGGGAGGGCTGCGTGGGGGGCTCAGGCTGTGGGGATTAGGGAGGAAGAGGAGGAGGAGGAGGAGAGGAGAAGCTGCTTCCCAGCCCTGCCCAGCGAGGATGGAGCCAGAGACACACTGGGAATGTCGGCTCTGGGAGCGTCCAGCCAGGGCTGGAGGAGGAGAAGGAGGAGAGGAGCATCCTGTGGTCCCAGAGCACTTGGAATCAGCCTCCCTGGAGCTGCTGATGGATGCTAATTGCTGGCTGTGTCTCTGCTGAACCCTGGGCGGGTGTCACCAGCAGCTCCTGGCTGTCCCCTGGCAGGTCTGGCAGGAGGTGACAGTGTCCCTCTGGTCACAGATGCAGTTTCAGAGGTGTCTGGGGTCGTGTCAGTGCCCCTCAGACAGGATCCTGCACCTGGGAGCTGCTGGGGACCATCCCCATCCCTTGGGACACCCCAGGGTTCGGAGCAGGAGGTGATGAGGAGCTGCATCCTCTTGCTGTGCCCTTCCCAGGAGCACTCATTTACAGAGAAATCCTCTGGAATTTGGTGTTTTGGGGCGAGGGGGTTTCATGGGGGAAGGTGTGAAGCCCCTGGAGTCACCAATTCCCCCACAAGGAGCGAGATCCCGTCCTGCTGGGAGCTCAGACACCGGGATTCCTCCTGAACCTCTGGATCTCCCAGGGAGCTCTGGAGCTGTGTCCCAGCATCCCAGAGCTGAGCTGGGAGCTGCTTCCCACGTTCAGGGAACATTTGCATTCCTGTGACAGTCCCTGTCACCCTGGGATCAAAGCCTTCACCCTGTGCCAGGGACAGCTCGGAGGGAGCAGCTCTGGGGGCTGCAGGTGCAGAGGTGGGAGCTGCCAGAAGGAACTTGAGGAGTTTCCAGATGGATTTATCCCTGTGAGGAAAGCAGGAACACCCTGGATTGCGCAGCTCCTGCGTCCTGGCTGCACCCAGAGCACAGCCAGGTGACACCACACAGGGATGTCCCCTCCTGGAGCCCTGTCCTGGACCAGCCTGGATCCCTCTGAGCCTGCTCCAGCCCGGCCTCCATCTGCTCCCTGCCTGGATCTGCCTCCTGGGGACGGTGTGGACAGCCTGTGTGACCACAAGGGACATCTGGATGCCACCAGCTCGAGGAAGGAGCCAGCCCTGGAGTTGCAGGAGGCACCTGGCAGCTCCCAGAGGGATGGGATGTGTCCTGGCACTGTCACAGCACCGCTGATGCCGGATCCGAGGTGGAACAGAGCAGATGCACCCAAACACGAGCAGGTTTCCCTCTCCTGGGAAATCTGGAGCGACTCAGCTGCCTGGAATTTGGGCTCTGGGTATTCCAGACTGTGGATTCACACCCTGCTAAAATCAGCCTGTGAGGGATGTGCACAGCAGATGTCTGAGCCTTCCTGAGCCGTGAGTTCAAAATTCCCGCCCTGCCAGGGCTGATTCCCGCATGGATCCCCGCAGGAAAGATGCTCAGGGCTGGGGATGGAGCTGTGGAGGGAACTGCTGGAACACAAAGTCCTTGGAGAGGAGGATAAAGCTCCTTGGAAAACATCTGTGCCCACGGGAATGAATTGGATCTTTGTGATGCTGAACCCAGAGTAAATAGGAAAGAAGGAGGGAAATGAGAATGGGGTTTTTGGGAAAGAAGGAGGGAGATTTTTTGAGAAAAAAGGAGGGAAATGAGAAATGTTTTTCTGAGAAAGAAGGAGGGAAATAAGAAATGGTTTTTTTTGGGAAAGAAGGAGGGAAATGAGAAACATTTTTAGGACGTGACTGTGAACCAGAGGCGTTGGAGGGCTTGGAGCAGTGGGTGGTTTTCCCTGGGGTTATTTCTGCCACAAAGATGCTTTCACAGCCTGGAAAAAAGCTGGGATGGGGTGGACATTCCTTGGAGAGGATCCTGCAGCTCCAGTCTCGCCCCCCCACAGCTGCTGGGTTCTTCCCAGGCCTCTCTCCCTGCTTCCCTGAGGATCCTCTTGGTGAAGCTGCTCCGTGGTTGTGTCACAGAATTCCTGGGATGCAGAGGATCAATTTTTCCTTGTGGGAGCATCCTGGGTCTGGAGGCTCAGAGCTGTGGGGACAATCATTGCTGGATGGGGACAATCATTGCTGGATGGGGACACTAATTCCGGGCTCCAGGAGCAGCAGAGATGTCGACATCGTTTTTCTACATCATTTTCCCACATCATTTTTCCCCCCTCATAAATATGAATGCAGCCCCTCTGCAAAAGTGCACGGCTCTAATTAATGAAATATTGATTTTTCTGGAGCGCTTCCTCTGCACCAGCAAACACAGGCAGCAGCTCTGGGCCCCACACAGAGCTCAGCAGAGATTTTTGGGGTGGTTTTGGGGAGCCTGAGCTTGTCCCTGGATCCCTGCAAGCATCCAAGGCCAGGCTGGACGTGGCTTGGAGCAGCCTGGGATGGTGGAAGGGGTCCCTGCCTGTGGAAGGGGCTTGGAACTGATGTCCTTTTGCAGCCCAGACCATTCTGAAATTCTTCTGGCTTTTGTGAGCCTCCATCCAAACGCTGGCAGGGCAGCTTGTGCCCAGAGAGACCCCATGGGAGGAGGGGAAGACCCCCGGGGTGGGTCCTGCTGCTCTGGGGGTGCTGTGCCCAGAGAGACCCCATGGGAGGAGGGGAAGACCCCCGGGGTGGGTCCTGCTGCTCTGGGGGTGCTGTGCCCCCTCCTCCCCTGGCTCTGCCCCAGTTCTGTCACTTCCAGCAGGTTCCAGCTGTGGGGTTTGGGTAAATCCTGGCCATTCCCATCTGCTCCAGATGGAGCCCCCCAGGGATCTGGGTCATGCCAGGGGGGCTCTCGGGGGCTGTGCCCCCCACCCAGGACAGCACAGCCTGGGATGGGGGAATGTCCCCTCCGGGGTGTCCCCATGGTGTCCCCCAGGGTGGGGATGGCATCCTCCATGTGTTTAACCTCTCCCCACAGTAATTCCTTAATGAGGCCAGGCCCGGGGCAGGGTGGTAATTGTGTTAATTGGGTGTCAGACCCTCATCCTCAGCATCCCAGCTGGAGTTTGGACAACAGCGGCTTGGAAAGGTCTAATCCCCTAATTAGGGTGTGGCAGGACAAAGGCTCGTTAACCAAATTAAAACAAGCAGAGGGATGGATTCCCAGGGGGGGATTGCGAGGGGGGGGATTCCCAGGGATGGATTCCCAGGGATGGATTCTCAGGGAGGGATTCCCAGGGGGGGGATTCCCAGGGATGGATTCCAAGGGGGGGATTCCCAGGGATGGATTCCCAGGGATGGATTCCCAGGGATGGATTCCCAGGGGGGGGATTCCCAGGGATGGATTCCCAGGGATGGATTCCCAGGGGGGGGATTCCCAGGGATGGATTCCCAGGGATGGATTCCCAGGGGGGGATTGCCAGGGATGGATTCCCAGGGGGGGATTGCCAGGGATGGATTCCCAGGGGGGGATTCCCAGGGATGGATTCCCAGGGGGGGATTCCCAGGGATGGATTCCCAGGGGGGGATTCCCAGGGGGGGATTCCCAGGGATGGATTGCCGGGGGGGATTCCCAGGGATGGATTCCCAGGGGGGGATTCCCAGGGATGGATTCCCAGGGGGGGATTCCCAGGGAGGGATTGCCAGGAATGGATTCCCAGGGAGGGATTCCCAGGGTGGAGCAGGGATGTGACAGGGATGTGTCCCCTGGCACTGCTGGGGTCCTGCTCATCCTGTGCCATCCCCAGCGTGGGGGTCCCGGGGGTCCCTGCTCAGCTCCCACCGTGCCAGGGCCTGGAGAGAGCAGGGGATGAGTCAGGGAAGAGAAAAGAGCAGGAAAAACTTGGCCAGTGAGGATGAACCTGAGCGCTGGTGATGGGGAGGTTCCTGGGGATGAAGGGTTTTTACACCGGGAATGTTTTTAATCCCAGTTTGAGGCTTCTCTGGAAATCCTGGGCAGGGAGGGACTCATGGAATGGTTTGGGTTGGAAGGGAACTAAAACTCACCCTATTCCACCCCTCTCACTGTCCCAGGCTGCTCCAAGCCCTGTCCAGCCTGGCCTTGGGCACTTCCAGGGATCCAGGGACAGCCCCAGCTGCTCTGGGCACCTGTGCCAGGGCCTGCCCACCCTCACAGCAGGCATTTCCTTCCCAAAAACTCCTTCTTCCTTCGAGGAGTTTGTGATGGGAGCAAAAGGATAAATTTCCCTTCACCTTCTGTGTGGAAAATGAGGAAATTCAGGTGTTTCCAGCCCTCTCCCTGTTCCTCCCTCTCCATTCGCTGGGCCTGGGGATTGTGCCACGTCCCCCTTGTCCCTGGCACAGCAGCTTCCCAAAAATAGCTGTCCTTGGGACAGTGGGGGGTTATCTGATCCTGGAGCTGCTCTTCCCTGCCCTTGCGCTGTCCTGCTCCTCCAGGAGCCCGAAGGAAGGGAAGGAGGAGCTGAGGGAACACGGCCTGGGGAGGGACACGGAGGAGTGACCCCAGAACGGGCACTGGTGGCACTGCCTGGGCTTTGGAGCATCCCAGTGTGCCTGGCACGGAGCCCCAGGGCTGTGGGGCAGGGCTCTGCACCTCTCTGGGTGTCTTCAGGCTCTCCTGCTCCATCCTGGATCCCCCTGCTCGTGTCAGGGCTGTGCTCGTGTCCCTGTGAGCTGCCGTGGGGACAGCAGTGTCCCCTGTCCCCGTGGGGACAGCAGTGTCCCCTGTCCCCGTGGGGGCTGCAGGTGAGGGCAGCAGGACTGATCCCAGCCTGATTCCCTGAATGGGATCACAGGGAAAAATCTCCTGTCCCTGCTGAGAAATGGGATCACAGGGAAAAATTCCCTGTCCCTGCTTGGGAATGGGATCACAGGGAAAAATCTCCTGTCCTTGCTTGGGAATAGGATCACAGGGAAAAATCCCCCATCCCTGCTGGGGAATGGGATCACAGGGAAAAATCTCCTGTCCCTGCTGAGAAATGGGATCACAGGGAAAAATCTCCTGTCCCTGCTGAGAAATGGGATCACAGGGAAAAATCTCCTGTCCCTGCTGAGAAATGGGATCACAGGGAAAAATCTCCTGTCCTTGCCTGGGGAATGGGATCACAGGGAAAAATTCCCTGTCCCTGCTTGGGAATGGGATCACAGGGAAAAATCTCCTGTCCCTGCTGGGGAATGGGATCACAGGGAAAAATTCCCTGTCCCTGCTGGGGAATGGGATCACAAGGAAAAATCTCCTGTCCCTGCTGGGGAATGGGATCACAAGGAGAAATCTCCTGTCCTTGCTGGGGGACAGGGACACACACACAGAGCCATGCTCAGGTGGCTTTTGGGGATGCTCTGGGGGGAGGTGACACCCAGGACCCCCCTAATTCCCCCTCTCCACGTGCAGAGAGCCAGCCCACGACGTCGGACGAGACCGTGGTGGCCGGGGGCACAGTGGTGCTCAAGTGCCAGGTGGAGGATCCCGATGATTCCTCGCTCCAGTGGTCCAACCCTGCCCAGCAGACCCTGTACTTTGGGGAAAAACGAGGTAAAACCCGCAGAGCTGGAGCTGGGAGCGAGGATGGAGCCACGAGGGGACAGCGAGGAGCTGCCCCGGGGGGGTGGAGGGGGTGACATCCCCTCCTGCTGCCACCAGCCAGCGCAGGGGGTGGTGGCACCGAGCCCGTTGTCCCTTGTCCCTCAGCCCTGCGGGATAACAGGATCCAGCTGGAGAGATCCACCCCCAACGAGCTGACCATCAGCATCAGCGACGTGGTGCTGGCCGACGAGGGCGAGTACACCTGCTCCATCTTCACCATGCCCGTGAGGACGGCCAAGGCCCTGGTCACCGTGCTGGGTGAGGGACAGTCCCCCTGCCACCCATCCCCTCAGCAGCTCCCAGATCCCTCCCGCTGTGCTGTGCACACCCAGCTCACTGATTTGTGGTTTTTTTGGCTCCTCCTCCTCCTCCTCAGGGATCCCCCAGAAGCCCCAAATCTTCGGCCACGAGCAGCCCATCGATGAGGAGAAGGTGGCCCGGCTCATCTGCCGCTCCTCCGGCAGCAAACCCGCGGCACAGCTGCGCTGGAGGAAGGGCAACAGGGAGCTCAAGGGTGGGTGGCCCTGTCCTGGGGGCTGGGACAGCTTGGGGACACCGGGGGGGGGTGCCCTGTGCTGTGGGACAGGGACCGTGTGTCCCCTGCTCCGGGTGACATCAGCCTCGTGCCCCTGCTGGGGTCTGTCCCTGAGCTGTGGCTGTCCCCTGTCCCCACAGACTCGGGCACAGAGGTGGTGGAGGACCCCAATGGCAAGACCTTCACAGTGACCAGCAGGGTGGAGTTCCGTGTCACCAAGGAGGACAACGAGGTCGAGGTCACCTGCACGGTGGACCACGAGTCCCTGCAGAACTCGGAGAGGTCAACCACGCAGAAGCTGCAGGTCCACTGTACGTGGTGGGGACGTTTGTGGGGGTGGAGGTTGAGCAGATCCCACAGCTGAGCTGTTCAGGGACACGCAGCCATCGTGGTCCTGTCACACCTGGGCCATGGCAACGCTTCCCTCAGCTCCCCACTGCTGTCCCTACATCCTCCTCGTCCCCATCTCCCAGAGACTCATCCCTGCTCCCTGCCTGCACCTCATCCTGTCCCCACTGCCCTTCCCCTGCCTGTTCCCTGTGCTGCTGATGGGGTGAGGGGCTTGGGAACACCCCCCAGTGCTGATGCCACCTCTGGGTGCTGTCACCCCTCTGCCCTGCACACCCAGAACTGGCCCAGGGGTGGGATTTGGGGTGCCAGGGGCAGGTTTTGGGGTCGTGGGGCAGGATTTGGAGTGCTAGGGGCAGGATTTGGGGTTCCAGGTGTAGGTTTTGGGGTGCCAGGGGCAGGATTTGGGGTTCCAGGGGCAGGATTTGGGGTTCCAGGGGCAGGTTTTAGGATGCCAGGGCAGGTTTTGGGATGCCAGGGCAGGATTTGGGGTGCCAGGGGCAGGATTTAGGATGCCAGGGCAGGATTTGGAGTGCTAGGGGCAGGATTTGGGGTTCCAGGGGCAGGATTTGGGGTTCCAGGTGTGGGTTTTGGGGTGCCAGGGGCAGGTTTTGGAATGCCAGGGCAGGATTTTGGGTTCCAGGGGCAGGATTTTGGGTTCCAGGGGCAGGTTTTGGGATGCCAGGGGCAGGATTTGGGGTGCCAGGGGCAGGTTTTGGGATGCCAGGGCAGGATTTGGGGTTCCAGGTGTGGGTTTTTGGATGCCAGGGCAGGTTTTGGTGTTCCAGGTGTGGGTTTTGGGGTGCCAGGGGCAGGTTTTGGAATGCCAGGGCAGGATTTCGGGTTCCAGGGGCAGGATTTGGGATGCCAGGGCAGGATTTGGGGTTCCAGGTGTAGGTTTTTGGATGCCAGGGCAGGATTTGGAGTTCCAGGGGCAGGTTTTGGATGCCAGGGCAGGATTTGGGATGCCAGGGCAGGATTTGGGGTTCCAGGTGTGGGTTTTGGGATGCCAGGGCAGGATTTGGAGTTCCAGGGGCAGGTTTTGGGGTGCCAGGGCAGGATTTAGGGTGCCAGGCACTCACCCTGCTGTTCCTCTGCCCTTTTCCAGACAAACCAACAGCGAAGATCGAGCCACACCCGCAGTACCCGCGGGAGGGGGAGAAGCTGCAGCTGCAGTGCGACGGGCAGGGCAACCCCATGTAAGGCCTTCCTCACCTCCCTCCTCCTCTTCCTCAGGCCTTGGCCAACCTCTCCTCCCTCTGCCAGGCTCCCTCAGCGAGTCCCCCCAGAGCTGGGCTGGGTTTGGGGTGTCCCTGCCGGGCATTCCATGAGAGCGAGCGCAGCTCTCCCGTCCTCTCCCGGAGCAGCAGCTCCATCCTGGCTCATCCCTGATGAAACATTTCCCCCTGTGTGTCCTGGGGGATTCCAGGCTGCTGATCCCCATCCCATTCCTCAGCCCACAGGAATTCCTCTGGGAGAAGGAGGGCAGCGATGCTCCCCTGCAGCTCAGCTCCGAGAGCGTCCTCATCTTCCCCTTCCTCAACAAGAGTGACAGTGGCACCTACGTGTGCACGGCCACCAGCTCCATGGGCAGCGTGGTGGCCAAGTACAACCTGGACGTCAGTGGTGAGTGTGGAGTGGTTGGAGTGTCCTGGGGAGGGGACAGGGGGGTCACTGCATCCCCTGTGCCCCAAAAGTGTCACCGTGGCACCCCTGGGATTGTCCTTGGCTGGGGACGGGCAGCTCCTGCTGCTCCCCACGTGGTGCTGTGGCCTGGGCTGGCCTGACTGTGCTCTGCTTGTCCCCATGTCCCTGTGTCCCCATGTCACACCTGGGACAGGCTGTGTGTCCCCATGTCACACCTGGGACAGGCTGTGTGTGTCCCCATGTCACACCTGGGACAGGCTGTGTGTCCCCATGTCACACCTGGGACAGGCTGTGTGTGTCCCCATGTCCCCGCTGGGACAGGGCTGTGTGTGTGTCCCCATGTCCCCATGTCACACCTGGGACAGGCTGTGTGTCCCCATGTCACACCTGGGACAGGGCTGTGTGTGTCCCCATGTCCCTGTGTCCCCATGTCACACCTGGGACAGGCTGTGTGTGTCCCCATGTCACACCTGGGACAGGCTGTGTGTGTCCCCATGTCCCTGTGTCCCCATGTCACACCTGGGACAGGCTGTGTGTGTCCCCATGTCACACCTGGGACAGGCTGTGTGTGTCCCCATGTCACACCTGGGACAGGCTGTGTGTGTCCCCATGTCCCTGTGTGTGTCCCCATGTCCCTGTGAGTGTCCCCATGTCCCCATGTCCCAGTTGGGACAGGCTGTGTGTGTCCCCATGTCCCTGTGTGTGTCCCCACGTCCCCATGTCCCCACTGGGACAGGCTGTGTGTCCCCATGTCCCCATGTCCCAGTTGGGACAGGCTGTGAGTGTCCCCATGTCCCTGTGTGTGTCCCCACGTCCCCATGTCCCCACTGGGACAGGCTGTGTGTGTCCCCATGTCCCCACTGGGACAGGCTGTGTGTCCCCATGTCTCCCATGTCCCTGTGTGTGTCCCCATGTCCCTGTGAGTGTCCCCATGTCCCCACTGGGACAGGCTGTGTGTCCCCATGTCCCTGTGAGTGTCCCCATGTCCCATGTCCCTGTGAGTGTCCCCATGTCCCTGTGAGTGTCCCCATGTCCCCATGTCCCCACTGGGACAGGCTGTGTGTGCTGTGTGGCGCTGCCAGTGCCCACCCCTTGCTGCCATCCCAGCTCCCAGTGCCCTTCCCAGCCCTTTCCCACACAATGTGATCCCATTTCCCTGTGATTTTCCCTTGGATTTGGGCTGTTCCCGCTCTGCTCCCAACTTCTCTCCATCCATCTCTCCCAGCCTTGGACTTTCCCTGTTCCAGTGCTCCGGCTCCTCCCTCTCCCAGCTCCTCTCCCTCCCTCTGGGGCACTCAGTGTCCGTCCCTGCAGCGTGGAGGCAGCGCATGGCAGCAGTGCCACTTTGTCCTCTGTGTCCCCTCCCTCAGCCTGCCCTGAGTGAGCCCCCAAATGCCCAGCCCTGTCACTCCTGTGTCACCCTTGTGTGTCCCCCTGTCCCCTCTGTGAGCGCTCAGAGCTCTCTGCACCCATCCAGGAGCTCATCCCACGAGAGGTGGCAGCTGCTGTCCCTCGCTCACCTGGTGTCACCACCCCTGTCACAGCAGGAGAATTCCGTATCCAGGCTTGTGGGATTCCCACTCCATCCCTAAAGCCTCTGGTGTTTCATGCCCTGAGAGCCACCTCGGTGCCCAGCTGAGCTCTCCAGCCTGCCCACCTTGGTGCCACCCAGCACCCAGGGACCCTGTGGTCCCCAAGGCCGCGTAGGTGGCACCTCGTGGTGGTGGCACCTCCCTGCTGTGCAGCCCCAGCGTCCCTCAGGGGTTAACCAGGCTCTGGCAGGACAGGAGACGGGGGAACGTGGTCACAGTGTCCCAAAGGCTGGTGGCAGAAGCAGAGTGGGACCCGTGGGGTCACGGATGGACCCAGAGTCCCCCCCGCCGGGCTCTGTCACCTCGCTGTCCCTTCCCAGCGTTGATTGGTGTCCTGTGTTTTTGTTGTCCTCCCCAGATCTTCCCCAGCTCCCCACCCCACACGTTCACTCCACTCCAGCCCCTCCGCCAGGCCCTTCCCAGCCCATCTCTCATGCTTCCATGGCCTCCGCTCCATCCTTCACTCCAGCTCTCATCCAAGGTACCGTAAGCTCCTTTTCTGTCTCTTTGCGGACCCGCTGCCCCCCAGCCCGGCCGGAGAAGCTCCACAGGAGGACGGTGGCCCAGCCCTGGCCTGGGGACAGCCCTGCCAGGTGCCCAGCCCTGCTCTGGTCCCTCGGTGTGTGTGGATTTTGGGATTTCCAGGAGGAGCCCCGGGCTGTTCCCGGCGGGCTGTGGCAGCAGCTCCCCGAGCTTGTCCTGTGTGTCCGTGTCACGTGTTGTCCCTCTGTCCTGCTGCCTCCCCTGTGTCCCCCCAACCCTGTCCTTCCCAAATGTGGCTCTGTCCCCACCCTGAGCACAGCGGGAGGAGGATTTATCGCTGTGCCCCAGGATTCCAGCACGGATCCAGGACAGGACGTGGCTGACTTGGGACCAGCTTTGGGGTCCTGCTGTCCTTGGGGTGCCATCACCCTTCGGGGGGTGCAGCCAGCCTGCATGTCACCTCCCACCCACACCTGCTCATCCCCCCTTTTTGGGGCCAAAACCCCACCGTGGAGGATGAGATTTCCCCTTTGCTTCCCCCGCTGCCTTCCCCGTTCTCGCTGCCAGGATCCAGGGCAGGATGGAGCTGCTGGCACAGGATGGAGCCCCCGGGGGGAGCAGCAGCCTCTGCTCCCCTGCAGGGTCTCAGCTCCTTCTCTCTTTTCTCTCCCCCTGCCTTGGGCAGACGCCAGCCCGGTGCCCTCGACCTCCAGCACCTACCACGCGATGATCGGCGGGGTGGTGGCTGTCATCGTCTTCCTGCTGCTCAGCCTCCTCATCGTGCTGGGACATTACCTGATCAGGCACAAAGGTACGGCCTGGGGGGCTGCAGGGGGCACCAGGACCCCTCGGGGCTGTGTCTCTGGGGCAGCTCCTGCTCCTGCAGCTCTTCCTGAGTCCTGGGAGGAGCCAGCGGAGCCCCCCTGGGTCTGGGGTCCTGCCGGTGGCAGGGGAATGTCAGGAATGTCCCGCTGGAGCTGGGCAGCACCAGGGGGAGGCAGCTCCCACCTCGCTTCTCCATCTCTGCTCCACACCCACCATCCCTGTCCCCACCTCCACCTCCTCCCTCTTCCTGCTGCTCCTTCCTCCTCCTCCTTTCCCTCCACCTGCCCTTTTCATGCCCGGCAGGTTTGTGCCCAGGCCCTGGGGACACGGTGCCACCCCGCCATGGGCCACCCCCTGTGCTGATGTGTGAGTAGAGCCCCCCACCCTGCTCCGGGGGCAGCCGGACCCCTGCTTTTCCAGGAGGGGTGGGTGGGCAGGCAGGATCCCGATGGGCAGTGGTCACTCTGCAAGTGGACACTGCTGCAAAAGCCTGGAGCACCCCCAGTGAGTCTGGATCCCATGGATCCCATCCCATGGATCCCATCCCATGGATCCCATCCCATGGATCCCATGGATCCGATCCCATCCCATGGATCCCATCCCATGGATCCCATCCCATAGATCCCATCCCATCCCATGGATCCCATGGATCCCATCCCATCCCGTGGATCCCATCCCATGGATCCCATGGATGCCATCCCATTAATCCCATAGATCCCATCCCATCCCATGGATCCCGTGGATCCCATCCCATAAATCCCATCCCATCCTATCCCATGGATCCCATCCCGTGGATCCCACTGATCCCATCACATCCCACTGATCCCATCCCATTGATCCCATCCCATCCCACTGATCCCATCCCATCCCACTGATCCCATCCCATCCCATCCCATCCCATGGATCCCATCCCATCCCATGGATCCCATCCCATCCCATGGATCCCATCCCATCCCATCCCATCCCATCCCATCCCATCCCATCCCATCCCATGACATGACAATATAAAAACGACTTTTCCATTGCAGCCAAGGCCGGTGGAGCCCTGCAGGCAGCCCAGCCTCCCCCTCTGAGTGTGGGAGGGGGCTCTGGCAGAGCCCCCCGTGACCCCCAGCCCTGTCCCCCCCTCCAGGCACGTACCTGACCCACGAGGCCAAGGGCTCGGACGATGCTCCGGACGCCGACACCGCCATCATCAACGCCGAGGGCGGCCAGGCCGGCGGCGACGACAAGAAGGAATATTTCATCTAAAGGGGTCAGAGAGAGAGAGAGAGAGAGAGAGAGAAAAATGGAGCCAAGAGAACCCCGATGGCAACGGCAACCAGACCACAAACCCCACAAAACCCAACAGATTTTCTCTGGCGCCCGGCACGGGCGGACGGACGGACAGAGGGATGGCGGGACAGAGAGCAGGGAGAGCCACCGGCCTCGAAGCGCTGCCGACGCTTCTTGAACTTGTACAAATCGTTCACTCCGACAGCGAGAGCCCCGGCCCCGTTTGCTTGCTTGCACCTCCATCCCCACGCCCCGAACCCACAGAACCAACCCGTGAGTGAGCGACTTCTTCCTTCTTCCTTTGGACCTTTTTGCTTTGGTTTCGTGGCTGCTCTTTGCTTCGGGCCCTTGGTTGGGGTGTTGGGCTGGGGTCGATGTAGCTCTTCCCTTTGTTTCTCTCCGTTTTGGTTTCTTTGATATCCAAGGATAAAATCAGCTCCGGGCTCCCGGGGCAAGTTTGGGACCTTGGGTGTCCCCGTTGTCACCCCCCCGGTGCCGGGGGTGGCTCCAGCTGGGAGCAGAGAGAGACCCTGCCCCGATTTTATCCTTGGTGGTTCTTGTGGAGCAGTGTCCATGCGGGAGCAGAGCTGTCCTCGTGCAGTCAGTGTGTGAAAGGGGGTGAAAGTCCAGGGTGGGACCCCCGGAGAAGACCGGGAGCCCCCACAGCTCCCTGGTCCCACCCCAGCGGGAGGGGGGAGGGCTGAGGTTTATTTTGGGGGGTCAAATCCAGAGGAAAAGACCCTGATTTTTTTTATTTTTCCTAAATTTTCTGATTGGAAATTCCAATTTTAACCATCTATTGAGATGTTCAGTGCAGGAGGCAGCGCCCCTGGGGCTGGGGCTGCTTCCTTGGGACCCCCCCGGAGCAGGGCTGGGGTCTTTCTGCCCCCCTTCCCCTTCCCAGGGCAGGGATGAGCTTGGAAAGGGCTGATTTTTCTCTTGGCTCTGAGAGCCCCAACCAACAGCGGCCAAAACAACCGGATTTGGGATCTGGGGAGTTCAGGGATCCCCACAGAGGCTTGGGGGGGTTGGCTCATCCTTCCTCCTTGCCCTTCCTCCTGCCTCTTTCACCATCACTTCCAGAACAAAACCAAACACCTTTCCCAACCTCTCCAGCACAGCCCCAGCTTGGCCCCCCCAGGCAGGGGCTGCCCCCCACGGCATCGTCAGGACACCCCCAGCCTTGGGATGAGATTTCCTGGGATCCCACATCCCGCTCTGGACACCGGGGGGTTGCAGGAGCTGCCCTTGGGTGGGCACCCCCCGTGGATTTGGGGTGGGCTGGAGGAGGGGAGCCCTTTGGGAGGGAGGAGGGGAACCTCACCTGGGAGGTCACCCCATGGATTTGGGGTGGTCTGGAGGAGGGGAGCCCTTTGGGAGGGAGGAGAACCTCACCTGGGAGGTCACCCCACGGATTTGGGGTGGTCTGGAGGAGGGGAGCCCTTTGGGAGGGAGAGGAACCTCACCTGGGAGGTCACCCCATGGATTTGGGGTGGTCTGGAGGAGGGGAGCCCTTTGGGAAAGGGAGGAACCTCACCTGGGAGGTCACCCCATGGATTTGGGGTGGTCTGGAGGACCAGGGGAGCCCTTTGGGAAGGGGGAGAACCTCACCTGGGAGGTCACCCCACGGATTTGGGGTGGGCTGGAGGACCAGGGGTCCCTTCAGGAAGGAATGAAAGTCCTCGGGGTGGGAAACCTCACCTGGGAGGTGCAGGATGAATTTTACCACCTCTTCCACGGGTCTGGAGGTGTCACCTCCCCTGAACCCTGCCAGCACCTGGCACTGGGTCACCTGTGGGGAGTGAGGTGAGCACAGGGGGCCCAGCTCAGATGGGAGCCAGGGATGGACGTTGGGGACACCGTGGATGTCACCAGGCTCCTGTGGCTCAGCCGCGTGTCAGGAGCGCTGCTGGCACTGGGAGGCAGCAGGACACGGAGCCTTTGGGGTTTCCTCTGCTGGGTACAGCCATTTTTGGGGTGTTTTTCCTCCATTCCCACCCCTTGGAGTGGGGGACCCGGGCCTGGAGCCCCCAGGGCAGCTCTGAGCTGGGGTTGGGGGATGAATCCTGGGGTGCCAAGGCTGTCAGCGAGGTCCCCACAGCTGAGTCATTCCTGCAAATAAAAACAGCCAGATTGTTCTGGAGTACAATTCCATCTCCCTGGGGGCTGGAGGGATCCCAGGCAGAGCCCCAGCACCAGGAGCTGCGAGGGGAGTGGGGTAAGTGGGGCAGGGAGGTGAGAGCTGACAGGGACAGGGAGGGTTTTCCCTCTTGGAATTCAGTTTCTCCTTGGTTCCACTGCTCCAGAGCTGCTCCAAGGGCCGGGGCCAGGGAGAACAGCCTGGATTTGGTGTTTTTGAGCTCGGATTTGGTGGTTTTGAGGTGCCACGTGGTGTGGGGTGTGGCAGGACAGCCCAGGGAGCAGCGGGCACAGGCAGGGACCTGTGAAGGATGGGCCTGGTGTCACCTGGGGGGGCCTGGGGACCTGCTGAGGTCACAGAGAGAGGCTGGGAGGGGTCAGAGAATCCATCTGAGGCCACTTGTGCCAGCAGGAGCCGAAGGGTTTGGTGGAGGTGGGAGCAGCAGAGGAGATTTGGTGTCACAGCCGGGGGTGACAGGAACACCAGGACACAGCGGTGTGAACGGGGACAGGCTGGGGGTGACAGGGACCCTCCCAACTCGGGAGGATTCCAGCTGGAAGCTGTGACTGGGACACTCCACGTCACGATGGAGGAGCCACCAGGCGAGAGCGAGTCCCTGGTGGCCCCGTCTGGGGCGGGGTGAGGTGGGAAAGGCCCTTTTGGGGTCACCATATGGAGGTGACACACACACACCCCGTGTCACAGGTGGGCACAGGAGCAGGTTCTGGCTGGCCTGGGGGTGTCCAGGTGATGTGGGGGTGACAGGGTGGGGTGTGACCCCTGGCCTTGTCCCCTTGGGGGGGGGGTTGGTGACACCGCGTCGTAGCTCCAGGAGGTGCCACCGGTGAGGGCGTGACACCCAGAGCGTGTCACCGTGTCTGGGAGAGCCCAAGGCCACCACCCCATCCTGGGGTCCTCGTTGGTGGCCCCACGTCCACCCACGGGGGTTGGGCCGGGAGAATCCGAACTGGGCGAGGAGGATCCCGGGAGGATTGGGGAGCCCCGGTGGCAGCCGGGCCCCGGGAGGCTGCGGCCGCTTCCCGGCGGGCACTGAACTCTCAATAGACACGAAAGCCATATTTTGGGGAGCTCTGGAGAGGCCGGGGGGCAGAGGCTGGGCTGTGTTGTTGTGCTGTGTTTTTGTCTGTACATAAAGGGAGCCAACGACCGTCGATGTGACTTTATAACCTTTCTAATATCCTGTGCTAATCTCGGAAAATAATCCTATAAATATATCTGGATTACACACGTTACCTGCCTGCCTCTCTCTGCCTCTGGGGATGGGGGGTTGGAATGTGGGGCAGGGGACAGGGTGAGCCTGGGAGACAGAGCTCTGCCCCCCTCAAACCTCCCCTGAGCCCCCAAACTGCAGCTGCCCTCCCCCACCCAACCGTGGAGACCCCAAACCTCCCACCCATCCCCTGCTCCTGTCCCTCAGCAGCTCCCCCAAAAGAGGGGTAACCCCAATCCCAACCCCTGGAGATCCCCAGCCCTTTCACCCCCAAATCTGCCCCTCAGCCCCTCCCAGACCCCCAGCCCATCCCTTTCACCCCCAAATCTGTCCCTCAGCCCTTCCCAAACTGACACCTCCCAGACCCCCACCCCAGCCTTTTTACACCCCCAAATTTCCCCCCAGCCCCTCCCAAACTGACACCTCCCAGACCCCCACCCCAGCCTTTTTACACCCCCAAATCTGTCCCTCAGCCCTTCCCAAACTGACACCTCCCAGACCCCCAGCCCAGCCTTTTTACACCCCCAAATTTCCCCCCAGCCCCTCCCAAACTGACACCTCCCAGACCCCCAGCCCATCCCTTTCACCCCCAAATCTGTCCCTCAGCCCCTCCCAGACCCCCAGCCCATCCCTTTCACCCCCAAATCTGTCCCTCAGCCCCTCCCAGACCCCCAGCCCATCCCTTTCACCCCCAAATCTGTCCCTCAGCCCCTCCCAAACTGACACCTCCCAGACCCCCACCCCAGCCTTTTTACACCCCCAAATTTCCCCCCAGCCCCTCCCAAACTGACACATCCCAGACCCCCAGCCCAGCTTTTTTACACCCCCAAATCTGCCCCTCAGAGCCCCCAGAGCTGCCCAGCCCTGACCCCCAGCCCTTCCCAAATTTCCACCATCAACCCTAATTCCCAACCCTAATCCCCATCTCCAGGGATGCTCCCAGAAGGCCACCAGGGCTAGGTCAGTGCCACACGGTGATCCCCAGCAGCTCTTCCTTCCTCCCGAGGAAAATCCGGGAATTCCAGGCTCCAGGGGCACAGGAAGGCACCGTGGGGTCTCCTCAGTGCCCACCCCCCCTCCTGCACCCCAAACCCCTCCCTGGAGCTGGCGCCAGGCCCGCACCCCCCCCGGCATCCCCGGGATGCAGCTCCACTGAGCCAGCCCCGGGAGCATCCCCGGAGCGCCTGCAAAAAGACAATTCCTAATTAATTTAAATTGTCCTGCCAAGAACTGATGGTTTCCTGCTCGAGAAATGGTGGCGGCTCGGCGGTTTTCCCGGCAGAGGCATTCCCTGTTTTCCGCCGGGTGCCAGGCGGGAGGGCGGCCCTGGGGCAGCTCTTCCCTCCCTCCTGTCCACAACCCCCGGCTCCCTCTGGAGCGGAGAAATCACCCCCGGACACCTCGGCTTCCTGGGGGTTCCTGTGCGAGTGGCCACCCCCGAGCCCCGGCTGCTCCCCCCAGCACCCAGCGGAGCCCCCAGAGGAGCCCCCAGACCCAGAGGAGTCCCCAGAGGAGCCCCCAGCACCCAGCGGAACCCCCAGAGGAACCCCCAGCACCCAGAGGAGCCCCCAAAGGAGCCCCCAGACCCAGAGGAGCCCCCAGACCCAGAGGAGACCCCAGACCCAGAGGACCCCCAGAGGAGCCCCCAGACCCAGAGGAGCCCCCAGCGGAACCCCCAGACCCAGCGGAACCCCCAGAGGAGCCCCCAGCACCCAGAGGAACCCCCAGCACCCAGAGGAGCCCCCAGAGGAGCCCCCAGACCCAGCGGAGCCCCCAGACCCAGAGGAGACCCCAGAGGAGCCCCCAGCGGAACCCCCAGACCCAGAAGAGCCCCCAGACCCAGAGGAGCCCCCAGACCCAGCGGAACCCCCAGACCCAGAAGAGCCCCCAGACCCAGAGGAGCCCCCAGACCCAGAGGAGCCGCTGCCATCGTGGGAAAAGCCGTCATGGGCAACTGTGTCCCCGTGGTGAGTGACCCCCCCCAATTCCTGTCCCTGCCCGGGGGTGTCACAGCCCCACTGAGGGAGGGAGGGGGGACCTGGGGGTCCTCGGTGTGAGGAGGAATATGAGGGTCCCCAGCGCTGGGCAGGACCACGGGAATTCCCGGTGCTGAGTGGGGTTTAGGGGATCCCTGGGGCTGAGTGGGGTCACGGGAGAGTCCCCAGCACTGAGCAGAGCTGTGAGGGTCCCCGGTGCTGAGCAGGATCCTGGGGGGTCCCCGGTGCTGAGCAGAATCCCGGGGGTCCCCGGTTCCGAGCAGGATCCTGGGGGGTCCCTGGTGCTGAGCAGGATCCTGGGGGGTCCCCGGTGCTGAGCAGGATCCCGGGGGTCCCCGGTGCTGAGCAGGATCCTGGGGGGGTCCCCGGTGCTGAGCAGGATCCTGGGGGTCCCCGGTGCTCAGCAGGATCCCGGGGGGTCCCCGGTGCTGAGCAGGATCCTGGGGGTCCCCGGTGCTGAGCAGGATCCTGGGGGTCCTCAGTGCTGAGCAGGATCCTGGGGGGTCCCCCGTGCTGAGCAGGATCCTGGGGGGTCCCCGGTGCTGAGCAGGATCCTGGGGGTCCCCAGTTCTGAGCATGATCATGGGGGTCCCTGGTGCTGAGCAGGATCCCGGGGGGGTCCCTGGTGCTGAGCAGGATCCCGGGGGTCCCCAGTTCTGAGCAGGATCCTGGGGGTCCCCGGTGCTGAGCAGGATCCTGGGGGGTCCCCGGTTCCGAGCAGGATCCTGGGGGGTCCCCGGTTCTGAGCAGGATTCTGGGGGGTCCCTGGTGCTGAGCAGGACCGTGGCTCGCAGCAGCTGCTGTGGGCAAGTTCTCCCTCACAGGAGGCTCTGTGGGGTCTGCAGCCACCATCCAGGGTCTGGGTCCTCCCTGGGGGTCTGCAGCCTCCCCCAGGGCTCCTCCGTGTCCCTCCTGTGTCCCCATCCCGGCCCCATCCCGGCTGTCACCCTGATAACCCTGCCCAGCCCGGACCCTGCACCGTGGGCAGCCCCATGGCCGGGACCAGGGGGTTCTGTGCCATGTGGCACCTCCCTGACGCCCACCCCCCTCACCCGCAGACCCCCGGCATCCCGGAGACCCCGGGCTCCCTGCACCTGGAGGAAATCATGGACAACTTCTCCTTCTACGACAACTACGGCAACGAAACCCTCCTGGACTACGACGCCGCGCCCTGCCACAACCACTTCTGTCCCCTCTTCCAGCTCGTGGCTCCCCCTTTCCTGGCCGCCACCTCCGCGGTGGCCGCGGTGGCCAGCGGGTCCCTGCTGGTGGCCCTGGCGCGGTGTCCCCAGGCGTGGCGGTGGCCGCGGAGCCGGGCTCTGCTGGCACAGCTGGCGGTGGCCACCGCGCTGTTCGCAGCGCTGCTGCCGGCGCTGGCCGCGGCCGCCGTCCGGGGCTGGCACCTGGGGACGGCTCCTTGTCGCCTCACGCACCTCCTGTGGCACTGGAGCGTGTTCGCCCAGGCGCTGCTGGTGGCCAGCGGCTCCTGCGGCAGGGCCTGGGCTCGCTGGGAGCGGCGGAGTCGCCGCCTGGCCGCGGGGCTGTGGGTGGTAGCCCTGCTGCTCGCCACGCCGGCGGCTCTGGTCAGCGGAGCGGCCGCGGGGAGCGGCTGTGTCCGGCGGAACGTGGCCGTCCTGGCCCCGGTGTACCTGCTCCACCTGGCCCTGTGCCTGTGCCTGCTGCTGCTGCTGCCCGCGGGGCTGCTGCTGGCCGCGCTGGCCGTGCCGAGCCTCAGGGCGAGCTGGGCGACCGGAGCCGGTCTCACCTGGCTCTTCCTGGGGCTCTGGGCTCCGTACGCGGCGGGGCTGGCCGGGGAGTTCCTGCTGCAGGCCGGGCTGCTGGAGCCCACCTGCGGCTCCTTCCAGCACTTCGACCTGGCGCTGGGGCTGGGCGAGGGGCTGGGGGTGCTGCACTGCGGCCTCGGGCCCCTGGCGCTGCTGCTGGCCTGGGGCTGCCGCCGTGCTGAGGGCGCTGCTGGGGGCTGCTGAGAGCCGGGGGCTGCTGAGAGCCGGGGGATGCTGAGAGCCGGGGGATGCTGAGAGCCGGGGGATGCTGGGGGCTGGGGGCTGCGGAGCTCGGGGGGCTGCGGAGCTCGGGGGGCTGCTGAGGGCTGGGGGCTGCTGGGGGCTGCTGAGGGCTGGGGGATGCTGAGAGCCGGGGGCTGCTGAGAGCCGGGGGATGCTGAGGGCTGGGGGATGCTGGGGGCTGGGGGCTGCTGGGGGCTGCGGAGCTCCGGGGACTGCTGAGAGCCGGGGGAAGCTGAACTCCGGGGGCTGCTGGGGGCTGCGGAGACCCGGGGGCTGCTGAGCTCTGGGGGCTGCTGAGGGGCTACTGAACTCCGGGGGCTGCTGAGACCCGGAGGCTGCTGAGCTCTGGGGGCTGCTGAGACCCGAGGGCTGCTGAGACCCGGGGGCTGCTGGGGACTGCTGAACTCCGGGGGCTGCTGGGGGCTGCGGAGCCCCGGGGGCTGCAGAGATCCGAGGGCTGCTGAGACCCGGGGGCTGCTGAGGACTGCGGAGTTGCTGAGGACTGCGGAGCTCCAGGGGCTGCACTGCAGAGCCAAACGGACCCACGGCACCGGACTGGGACTGGGACCCCCCCCCCGGCACTGAGCCCCGGCCTCCTGGCACCTGACCTGGCTCCCTGGAACTGGCCCCTGGCCTCTGGGCAACCCTTGGGCACCAACCTTGGCCCCCCAGCATTGAGCCTTGGCTCCCCAGCACTGAAGTCTGGACCCCTGCAGCAGCCTCAGATGCCCCAGCACCAGTCCCTGTGCCCTCACCACTGACCCCTGGCCCATCCCACACTGGCCTGGGTCACCCAGCACTCACTGGTCACCCCCAGAACTGACCCCTGGCCACCTGGCACTGCCCCCTGGGCACTGCCCCCTGCCCCACACCCAACACTCCCCCAGGACCCCCCGTTCTACGCTCACCCTCCACCCTCTGTCCCCTCCCTTGGGGTCCCAGCCCCCTCTTTGGGGTCAGACCCCCCCCAAATGCCCAACACAGAAAGCCCTGGGGGTGCCTCAGACTGCTCGGGGGGGGTCACCCCAGGCTTCTGGGGGATCCCCAAATCTCAACCCCAGCTCCCCCCCGAGTCCAGGGGGAAATTTCGGAAGTGATGGGATTTTTTCCATCCGTCCTGACGAGCCAAGAGAATCCAATGGGAATTACACACAATAAAACACAACGGCCAGAGGCGCTCGTCCAGCCCAGTTAATGGACTGGACGGGACTGGGAGATGATGGGGGGGCCCAGCGGGAAGGGAAATGGAGGGCGTGTGCTCCTCGTGCCTCCAAATTGGCAGGAAAAGTTCCTCAGGAAGCTGTGCAGCCTGGCAGGGGCCAGTGGGGTCATTTGTAGCCAGAGCCCACGAGGGACGGGCGCGTGCGGTCACGGGGTGTGACACGGGCACACGAGTGGGGGTCCCTGTAGGACCTGGGGGCTCATCCCCGCTGAACTGCGGGACTGAGCGCTGGGGAATGAACCCACATCGCCCCCAAAACTGCGGATCCATCAAACCCCTGCAGGGACTCGACACCCCCAGCCCGGATTCCGGCCCCTCAGCTCGGCACCAATCATCTGAGGCACGAAAATCTTCCCCCTTCCCACCTGCCTGTGCCCCTGGGACCCCCAGACCACGCCAGGACACTCGGCCACCATCTCTGTCCCCTCAGGCAGGACAGGGACAGCAGAGCCCCAGAGCTGTGGGTCAGGGCAGGGGCACCAGGGACACCTTTCCCTGCACCCTTCGGATGATCCCAAATCAAACCAGGTCCCTCCCACGGGGGCTTGCCCAGAGCAGGGACCCCTGGGGAAGGAGTGTTGGGGGTGTCCCCACCCCATCACCCGGGTGGGCACAGGGTGTCCCTGTCCCCAGGGTGGGCACATGGCAGGGGTGTCCCTGTCCCCAGGGTGGGCACATGGCTGGGGTGTCCCTGTCCCCTGGGTGGGCACAGGGCTGGGGTGTCCCTGTCCCCAGGATGGGACACAGAGCTTGGGTGTCCCTGTCCCCAGGATGGGGACATGGCTGGGGTGTCCCTGTCCCCAGGGTGGGGGGGACATGGCAGGGGTGTCCCTGTCCCCAGGGTGGGCACAGAGCTGGGGTGTCCCTGTCCCCAGGATGGGACACAGAGCTTGGGTGTCCCTGTCCCCAGGGTGGGGGGGACATGGCAGGGGTGTCCCTGTCCCCTGGGTGGGCACAGGGCTGGGATGTCCCTGTCCCCAGGGTGGGGGGGACATGGCAGGGGTGTCCCTGTCCCCAGGATGGGACACAGAGCTTGGGTGTCCCTGTCCCCAGGGTGGGGGGGACATGGCAGGGGTGTCCCTGTCCCCAGGATGGGACACAGAGCTTGGGTGTCCCTGTCCCCAGGGTGGGGGGGACATGGCAGGGGTGTCCCTGTCCCCAGGGTGGGGGGCACATGGCTGGGGTGTCCCTGTCCCCAGGATGGGGCACAGGGCTGGGGTGTCCCTGTCCCCAGGATGGGGCACAGGGCTGGGGTGTCCCTGTCCCCCGGTGGGGGGGACACGCCCAGGGTCCAGCTCCAAGGGGAGCCCCGTGCAGGCGGGTGACCCAAGATCTTGTGATGGTGTGAAATCAGCCCTCCTAGCCATGAAATCACCCCTCCTAGCCTTGAAATCACCCACCCTGGGCATGAAATCGCCCCTCCCGGGCACGCCAGGCTGCTGGGGATGGCACCGGGGGACACATCCCCCCCGGCAGTCCCCTCCCATCCCCGGGTACATAAACCCGGCTGCAGCGCCGCTCCCGCCCGGCTCCAGCACCGACCATGGGCCACCTGCAGCTCTGGCTGCTCGTCCTGGCCGGGCTCGCGGGGATCGTGGCCCAGGAAGGTACGGGGGACACCGGGCTGGGGGGACAGGAGCCAGCACGGGGAAGGGCAGGTCCAGGGGGACGCGGCAGCAGCTCTGGGATCACTCTCGGTCAGCGGGGCTGGAGGACGCCGGAGCAGGGAGTCACCCCGGGGGGGACAGCGGAAGGCTGGGGGACAGTCAGAGAGAGCTGTGGGACACCCCAGCATCCCACCGCGTCCCCTCTGTTGTCCCCAGACCTTTACCGAAAGGTGTTCGTGTTCCGGAAGGATCCCAGCGACGCCTACGTGGTGCTGCGAGCTCGGCTGGAGCAGCCCCTGCACAACTTCACCGTGTGCCTGCGCTCCTACACCGACCTCAGCCGGCCCCACAGCCTCTTCTCCTACGCCACCAAAGCCCAGGACAACGAGATCCTGCTCTTCAAGCCCAAACCCGAGGAGTACCGCTTCTACGTGGGGGGAAAATTCGTCACCTTCCGCGTCCCCGAGGGTGGCAGGGACTGGGAGCACGTCTGTGCCAGCTGGGAATCCTCCACCGGCATCGCCGAGTTCTGGCTCAACGGGAAGCCCTGGCCGAGGAAGGGGCTGCAGAGGGGCTACACCGTGGGGGCCACGGCCGCAATCCTGCTGGGGCAGGAGCAGGACAGCTTCGGGGGCGGCTTCGACCTCTACAACTCCTTCTCGGGGGAGCTGACCGATGTCTACCTGTGGGACACGGCGCTGTCCCCGGACAAGATGCGCGCAGCTTTCCTGTCCCTGCGCCTGCCGCCCGCCCTGCTGGCCTGGAAGAGCCTCAGCTACGAGGTGAAGGGAGATGTGGTGGTGAAACCCCGGCTCCGGGAGGCGCTGGGGGCCTGAGGGCTGCGGGGTCTGGGGCGGGGGTGGCCTCGGTGCCCCCCTGTTCCATCCTCACTCCCATCACTCGCACCCATCTCCCATCACCCAGCACCCCTTCACCTCTACAGCCCCCCACTGCTGGGGACAGGGTCCCCCTGAGTGCCACCATCCCCCCTCCCACGCCCCCCGAGCTGCCCCACGGCCGCCCCTGCCCGGGCAGGACACGGATCCAGCGCTGCCCAGCCCCACATGGAGGCAGGAATGGGAAAAGCCCCTCCCTTGGCGACAGGGGAACTGTCCCCAAAGCCTGTCCCCGCGGTCACGCACCATCCCCGCGGTCACGCACCATCCCCGGGCTCATTGCCCAACAGCCCTGCGGCTTGGGGACGAAGGTCACTGTCACCACGAGAGTCACCGTCACCCTTGGGGGTCCTCTGAGCAGCCTCTGAGCAGCTCCGGGTGGCTCCGAGGTCCCCCCTTCCCACGGTGGTGACAGTGGCCGGGTTCAGCGGTGCCATGGGGCGGTTCTGGCTCTGCCTCCTCATCCTCGCTGCGCTCTTGGGCACCGCAGGTAGCGGCGAGGGGACACCGGGAGCCACCCGAGGGACGTGGGGCAAGGGGGGCGCAGAGGGGGGCGCGGGGACATGCGGGGGGTTTGTGGGGACAGTGGGGCACCCTGAGTGCTCCAAATGGGTGCGGGTGGGGGGACCCCACAGCGACCGTGCAGTGAAAGGGGCACCCCGAGCTCTGCAAGGGGGAGCACAAAGGGGTGCAGGGGGACCCACAGCAGCTGGGCCATAAAAGGGGCACCCAGAGCTCATCGCGGGGTGGCCGTGCAGGGAACAGGGGTCTCGGCAAGGCTGGGAGGAGGGGACACGGTGGCAGCACAGCGAGAGCCCAAGGGGGCACCCCAAGGACCGAAATGGGGGGACAGCAGGGGCAGCAGGGACAGGGGGTCCCACAGACAGGGAGACCCCCGGCCCCGGCTGAGTTCTGGGTGCTGCAGAAACAAAGAGGGCCCAGATCTGGACACAGCCGGCAGCACCCACCGTGAACCACCAGCTGATGCTGATCTGTGAAGTCACCGGAGATCCCGGGTAAGGCGCTCCTCCCTCCCTCCCTCCCTGCCATGCCAGGTCTGCTCCCCCCGAGTGACCCCGACCCGCTGCAGCCCCCAGGAGTTCCTGTGGGAGAAGGAAGAAAGCCCAGTTCCCCTGCAGAAAGGCCCCCAGAGCGTCCTGTTCCTCCCCTCCTTCAACGACACCCACCTGGGCACCTACACCTGCACAGCCAGCAGCCCCCAGGGCACGGCCGTGGCCACCTACACCCTGTGGATAAATGGTAGGGATGGCACCGAGGGGACAGCTGGGGGCAGGGGCTCCCCACGGCTTGTCCTCAGCACCCCACGTCACCCCGGGCCACAGCCAGTGCTGGTGGCACCTGCCCCGGGGGTTGATGCTGGAGGTCACCTCCGGCAGTGGCAGGAGCAGCCACCTCTGTGTCACCTCTCCCAGACCTGCAGCAAAAGGTGTTCGTGTTCCCCCAAGAGTCCCAAACCGCCCACGTGAAGGTGACAGCAAAGCTGGAGCAGCCCCTGAACAACTTCACCGTGTGCCTGAGGTCCTTCACCGACCTCACACGGCCCTACAGCCTCTTCTCCTACGCCACCGAAAAACAGAGCAACGAGATCCTCCTCTTCAAGCCCAAACCCGGCCAGTACGAGCTCGCCGTGGGGAACAAGCTCTTGTTCTTCACGGTGCCCGTAAGCCTCGGGGAGAGCGAGCACGTTTGTGTCAGCTGGGAATCCTCCACCGGCATCGTGGGATTCTGGTTCAACGGGAAGCCCTGGCCGAGGAAGGGGCTGCAGAAGGGCTACACGGTGGGAGTGCCAGCGTCCATCCTGCTGGGGCAGGACCAGGACAGCTTCGGGGGGGGCTTTGAAGCCAAGCAGTCCTTTGTGGGGGAGATTTCATCCGTGTACATGTGGGACACGGGGATCTCCAGCTCGGAGGTGCTGTGGGCCATGCACAACAAACCCACCCAAACCCCCATCTTCGGCTGGAGCGACTTCCCCTACAAGATCGTGGGTGATGTGTACCTGAAGCCCTGAGGCTGTGGGGTGTGCCCCCGATCCCTGCTGTGTAACCCCCTCCCCCAACATCACATAAATGGAGAAATGGGTTTTTAGGGTGCTGGTGATCTTTGGGGCAGGGGAGTGGGCTCACTGTGGGCCTCAGGTGATGGATCCAGGCTCAGAAGCTCCCCAGGGTGAGGGGGGACAGGGGGAAGGGCTCCCAGCTCTGCCCTGGGGACATGGGGCTGAGCTGGGGACAGGGCAGTCCTGGGGTGGTATGTGCACCCTTGGTAGCCCCCAGGCACGGTAGGACTGGCTTGGAGCAGAAGCCAGGGGGCCAGGACTGTTGGGGGGCAGCCCTGGGAGAGCCTGCTGTCCCCAAGCTTGGGGAGGTTCATTCCCATGTCCTGGAGCCCCTGGGGGTCAGCCCCAGAACCCCGGGGGCTTCAGCCCTGTCCTGCAATCCATATCCCCGAGGGGTCAGTCCCACAACCCCGGGGTCCCACAGCCCCCCGTCCCGGGGGATCAGCCCCACAGCCCCGGGGTCCCGCAGCCCCCTGTCCCGGGGGGTTCAGCCCCACAGCCCTGGGGTCCTGCAGCCCCCATTCCCGGGGGATCAGCCCCACAGCCCTGGGGTCCTGCAGCCCCCATTCCCGGGGGGTTCAGCCCCCTGTCCCAGAGGTTCAGCCCCACAGCCCCGGGGTCCCACAGCCCCCTGTCCCGGGGGGTTCAGCCCCACAGCCCCGGGGTCCCACAGCCCCCTGTCCCGGGGGATCAGCCCCACAGCCCCAGGGTCCTGCAGCCCCCTGTCCCGGGGGGTTCAGCCCCACAGCCCCGGGGTACTGCAGCCCCCTGTCTCGGGGAATCAGCCCCCATTCCCGGGGGGTTCAGCCCCCTGTCCCGGGGGATCAGCCCCACAGCCCCGGGGTCCTGCAGCCCCCTGTCCCGGGGAATCAGCCCCCATTCCCGGGGGGTTCAGCCCCCTGTCCCTGGGGTTCAGCCCCACAGCCCTGGGGATTCAGCTCGCTCTCTCGGGGGGTTCAGCCCCTGTTCCGGGGGGCTCAGCGCCTGTCCCGGGGGTTCAGCCCGTGTTCCACTGCTCCTGTCCCGGGGGTTTCAGCCCAGAAGGTTCAGTCCCTGTCCCAGAGGTTCAGCCCCGCAGCCCCGAGGGGCTCAGCCCCCTGTCCTGGGGGTTCATCTCGCTCTCTCGGGGGGTTCAGCCCCTGTCCGGGGGCTAAGCCCCGCTGCCCCGGGGTCCCGCAGCCCCCTGTCCTGGGGGATTCAGCCCCGGCGGGCTCAGCCCCCTGTCCCGGGGGGTCCAGCCCCCAGTCCTGAAGCCCCCTCTCCCGGGGGGTTCAGCTCGCTGTCCCGGGGGTTCAGCCCGTGTCCCACAGTCCCGTGTCCCGGGGTTTCAGCCCCAGGAGGCTCAGCTCGCTGTCCCGGGGATTCAGCCCCACAACCCCGGGGGGCTCAGCCCCTGTCCCGGAGGTTCAGCCCCGCAGCCGCGGGCAGCCCGTCCCCCCTGAGCCCCCTTGTCCCCGCCTTGTCCTCCCCTTGTCCCCCCCTTGTCCCCCCTTTGTCCTCCCCTTGTCCCTCCCTTGTCCCCCCTTGTCCCCCCCTTGTCCTCCCCTTGTCCCCCCCTTGTCCCCCCTTGTCCCCCCCTTGTCCCCCCCTTGTCCCCCCCTTGTCCCCCCTTGTCCCCCCCTTGTCCCCCCCTTGTCCCCCCCTTGTCCCCCCCTTGTCCCCCCTTGTCCCCCCCTTGTCCCCCCTTGTCCCCCCCTTGTCCTCCCCTTGTCCTTCCCTTGTCCCCCCCTTGTCCCCCCTTGTCCCCCCCTTGTCCCCCCCTTGTCTCCCCCTTGTCCCCCCCCTTGTCCTCCCCTTGTCCCCCCCTTGTCCCTCCCTTGTCCCCCCCCTTGTCCCCCCCTTGTCCCCCTTTGTCCCCCCTGTCCCCCCCCCTTGTCCCCCCCCTTGTCCCCCCCCTTATCCTCCCCTTGTCCCCCCTGTCCCCCCCTTGTCCCCCGACACCCGCCCGGTCCCCCGTGTCCCCATTCTCCCCGTGTCACCCCCGGTCCCGCCTCCGTCGCTCGCTGCGGCCTCTCCGGGCCCTCTCCGGCCCCGCTCCACCCCGGCCCCGGCCCCGCTCCGCCCCGGCCCCGCTCCGCCCCGGCCCCGCTCCGCCCCGGCCCGGCCCCGCTCCGCCCCGGCCCCGCTCCGCCCCGGCCCGGCCCCCTCTCGCTCCGCCCTGTGGAGCCTCCCCGGTACGGCGGGGCCGGGGGGACAGCGGGGCCGGGGGGACACCGGGGCCCCGCGGGGAGCGGCGGGGCCGGGGCGGAGGGAGCGGAGCGGGGCCGGGGCCCAGCGGGGCTCGGGGCCGGGGCTGCGGCCTGTGGGGACCGGAGGGACCCGAGCTGGGCGGCCACACGGGCCCGGGGGTGAACGGGGGCTGAACGGGGGTCCCGGGGGTGAACGGGGGGTGAACGGGGGAGAGCGGGGGTCCTGGGGGTGAACGGGGGGTGAACGGGGGTCCCGGAGGATGAGCGGGGGTCCCGGGGTGAACGGGGGTCCCGGGGGTGAACGGGGGGTCCCGGGGGGTGAACGGGGGTCCCGGGGGATGAGCGGGGGTCCCGGAGGTGAAGGGGGGTCCCGGGGATGAGCGGGGGTCCCGGGGGATGATGAGGTGGGGGGATTTGGATTGGGGGACCCGGTTAAACTCTCCTGGGGAGGTGAATCTGGGGTGGCTTGGGGTCCTGACATGAGGGGGGGTCTCAGTTGATGGGTCTGAATTTGGGGTCTGGGGGCTTTATTTGGGAGTCCCAGGAATCCTGGCAGGGGGCTCAGGGGAGTTTGGGCTACCCTGGCCACGTTCTTCAGGGTGAGGTTTTGGGGGTCATGGGGGGTCTGAGCTGGGGAGTCTCAGGGTCTTGACCTGGGGGTCCTGGGGATCTGGCCAGGTTCTCCAGGGGGTTGGTTTTGGGGGGCCAGGCGTCCTGATGGGCAGAGTGTGAGCTGGGGGTCTGGGGGCTTTATTTGGGGGTCCCAAGGGTCCTGGCCGGGGGGTTTTGTGGGCTCCTGGAGGAGAGCCGGGTTCTCCAGAGGGATGGTGTTGGAGGGTCTGGGGATCTGAGCTGGGGGTCCCAGGGGCCAGGATGGGGGTTTGGCCATGTTCTCCAGGGGCTGGTGTTGGGGAACCTGAATTGGGGGTCTCTGGGGACTTGATTTGGGGGCCTGGCTATGTTCTCCTGGGGGTGATATATTGGGGGTCCTGGAGGTCCTGACCTGGGGGCTCTAACTTGGGGGTCCTGGCCAGGAGACCCCAGGGAATTTGAACTGTGAGTCCTGGGGGTCCTGACCCCTGTTCTCTGGGGGTGGTACTGGGAGGCATGGGGGCCTGACCTGGGGGTCCTGGGGATCTGAAATGGGGGCTCCAAGGGGGCTGGCCAGGGCATCCCAAGGGGTCTTTCCTGCGGGTCCTGGCGATCCCGAGATGGGGGATCCAGGGCACCGTGACTTGCGGCTCCTGTGGGTCCTGACCCGGGGGATCCGAGGGGATCCATGGCTCTGGCCCAGGGGGGGTCCCCAGATCAGCAGTGTCCCCTGTCCCCACAGGCCATGGGGGCATCCGAGCCCCCCAACTTCTCGTGGGTGGTGGAGGGCCGGCTGGCAGGGCTGGCGATGCCGCGGGAACCGGGGCACTACCGCTACCTGCGGGATCACGGCGTGCGGCACCTCGTGTCCCTGACCGAGCACGCCCCACCACACCACGGCTGCTGCCCCCAAATCCAGCTCCACCGGCTCCGTGTGCCCGACTTCACTCCCCCGAGCCCCCAGCAGATCCAGAGCTTCCTGCAGATCGTGGAGGAGGCCAATGGCCGCGGGGAGGTAAGGCCAGGGATACCTGGGGGGGGAATTGGGGGATACCTGGGGGACAGCTGGGGAGACTGGGGTGGTGACACTGGGGAGGAATTGGGGGATACCTGGGGGACAACTGGGGGAGACTGGGGTGGTGACACTGGGGGGAATCCAGGGGGATACCTGGGGGACAACGGGGGGAGACTGGGGTGGTGACACTGGGGGGGAATTGGGGGATACCTGGGGGACAGCTGGGGGAGACTGGGGTGGTGACACTGGGGGGAATCCAGGGGGATACCTGGGGGACAACGGGGGGAGACTGGGGTGGTGACACTGGGGGGGAATTGGGGGATACCTGGGGGACAGCTGGGGGAGACTGGGGTGGTGACACTGGGGGGAATCCAGGGGGATGCCTGGGGGAAGAGACACCAGGGAAGGAAACACGTCTGGTGAACACCTTGAGGATACCTGGGGGGAGATGACAGAGGGGAGACACCTTGAGGGTGGGGGACACCTTGAGGGTGGGGGACACCTTGGTGGGGGGAGACCTCAGCAGGGTGACACCTTGAGGGGACAATACCTCAGCGGGGGGAGTTCCTTGGGGAGGGACACCTTGAGGAGGGACGTTTGGAGGGATGGCACCTTGGTGGTGGGGGACACTTTGGAGGGGGGAGATGACATCTTGGGGGAATGGCACCTTAATGAGGGACATACCTTGGGGGGAGGACACAACTCCCTGGAGGGGACACCTGTGGCAGGCTTGTGACACCTGGTGGGTGTGACATCTCAGGGGCTGCACCCTGGGGGTTGACACTTGGAGAGGGGACAGCAGGGAGAGGTTCCATGAAGGCAGTGCCAAAGCTGGCATCGCCTGTCACCCAGGGAGGGCCACGGGGAGCATGGGGGGGTCTGGCAGTGCCACCCACCCTCCGTGTCCCTGTCCCCAGGCTGTGGCAGTTCACTGCATGCTGGGCCACGGCCGGACAGGCACCCTGCTGGCCTGTTACCTGTGCAAGGAGCAGCACCTGGCCGGTGGTGACGCCATCCGCGAGATCCGGCGCCTGCGGCCCGGCTCCATCGAGACTGCGGAGCAGGAGCGGGCTGTAATCCACTTCTGCCAGTGCCTGAGGTAGGTGCCACCCTCCCCAGGGTCCCCTGTCACCGTGGGGGTCCCCTCCCCTAACTCACCCCCCCTCCACAGCACTGGGGAGGAGACCTGAGCACATGGATGGGATCCATGGAATTGGGCATCCTGAAGAATCGGGCGTTCCCAGCCTTGTCTGTCCCCTCCTGCATTAAAGGACTGGCCTGTGGCTCCTCTCCAGGTCTGATTTTGGGGTACACACTGAGGGGATGCCCAGCCATGGCTCTGCTGGGCACCCCCAGACCCGGCTTGGTTGGCAGCTGCATCCTGGGATTTGGGGTCCTGGTTATGGGGTCCCTTGGGGTGATGGCTTTGGGGTCCTGGGTTTGGGGTTCCTCAGGGTTCTGGATCCTGGCTTTGAGCTCCCTCAGGGCCCTGACTTTGGGGTCATTCAGGGTCCCAGTTCTGGGGTTGTTTGGGATCCTGGGGTACCTTGAGTTCCCAGCTCCTGGCTCTGGATCCTGGCTTTGGGGTCCCAGCTCTGCATCCTGTCTCAGGGGTCCCTCAGGGTCGTGGTTCCAGGATCACACATCTGGGGTCTCTCAGGGTTGTAGTTCTGGGATCCCTTGGTGTCCCAGTTCTGGGGTGTCTCAGGGTCCTGGCTCTGGGGTCCCTCAGGGACTGAGAGCAGCCTCATTTCAGCCCCACAGAGCACCCCAGAGCTGTCACCCAGATGCCAGCGCCCTGATGCCACGTGGAGGGTGACAACTGTGTCAGTGCCCGGGGGCCGACCCGGGACGTTGATGCTTAAAGTGTAGCTTAGCCGGAATTGAGGCATCTCCATCCAAAAATCCAATCCTGGAAATCTCTTCTCAGCTGCTCCTAACCTTGGTGGCATTTAAATCCTGGTTGGAAGCAGTGTCACCGTCCCCATTTCCGGGCGGGTGACGCATGGCTGGGAGCGCCCCCGGGCACAACTGGGGCCAGCGTCTCAACCAGCAGCTCCAGGGTCCCCAAAAGTTCCTTTGGGACGCCACAGTGTCACCATCCCCCCTGGGGGATAAGGCACCGGGGTGGTGACACCGGGGTGGTGACACTGGGGTGGTGACACTGGGCACGGTGGTGACAATCCAGCTGTGCCCTGCCCAGAGGTGACCAGAATTGGGAAGGGGACTCACCACGGGGTGTGGGGTCACTGCAAAACTCCGGGGCAGCACATGGTGCACGCTGTGCCCCGTGGTGGCATTTTGGGGACACCCGTGTCCCCCAGGTGGTGACACAGCGGGGCCGTGGGTGGGGAGCGTGCCTGGGGTGCAGCCAGGTTGGGGTGCCCAGCCCTGCGTGGGGGCTGGCACGGGGACAATGGGGACGTGGTGGGGACACTGTGGGGACACTGTGGGGACACTGTGGCCACGGTGGGGACACTGTGGCCGTGGTGGCAGTGCCGGACAGCGGCGTCCAGCCTAAGCTCACGGGAGCACATGGGCCAGAGCGGCTGAAAGCTGCTTATGGCAGAATTATTGCCCTTAACTCCGCTGACTCCGCGCTGTCCTCAGAGTCCCCCGGGCTCAGGGGGCCAGGCTGGGCCGGGGGGGGCTCTGTGGACCCCCCACCCCCTTCAATGGGGGCTGGGCTGGGGGTGCATCGCCCCAGCACCGCTGCCAGGGCTCCCATGTGGCTGCACCGGTGTCACTCGTGTGGGGTTTGCTCAGCCCTTGATCCCAGTTCTGTGCTGGGAACAGCACCAGGATGTCCCCCCGTCCCCTGTGTCCCCTCCTGTCCCCCCAGCCTGGCCAGCGGCCCAGCTCCGGCTCAGCTCACGGGATGGGGACACGGCACCGGTGGCTGTCCCTGTGTGGGGACACATTTAGGATGGGATTAGAGAGCGGGAGCTGGGATGGGGAAGGGCGAGCGCCAAGTGCTGGCACAGAGGGCCTGGGACACACAGAGGGGACAGAGGGGACAGAGGGGACATGGGGCTGGGCTTTCTTGTCACAGCTCCCAGTGCCACCCACCCGTCCCTGTGTCCCATGGGGGAATCAAACACCCAAACTATAGCAACGCCCATCCACGTGTCCTGTCCATGTCCCACCCGTGTGTCCCATCCATGTCCCACCCGTGTGTCCCATCCATGTCCCACTCATGTGTCCTGTCCATGTCCCACCCGTGTGTCCCATCCATGTCCCACTCGTGTGTCCCATCCATGTCCCACCCATGTGTCCCGTCCATGTCCCACTCATGTGTCCTGTCCATGTCCCACCCATGTGTCCCATCCATGTCCCACCCATGTGTCCCGTCCATGTCCCACCTGTGTGTCCCATCCATATCCCACCCGTGTGTCCCATCCATGTCCCACCCGTGTGTCCCATCCATGTCCCACTCATGTGTCCCACCCGTGTGTGATCCCTGCGTCCTATTCATGACCCCTCATCCCTTCCAGTCCCACCCCTGTGTCCCCGCCTCAGCTTCCCTCAGTCCCACCATTGTGTCCCTATATCCCACCCATGTGTCCCCTTCGTGTGTCCCACCTGTGTTTTTCATTCACGTGTCCTCTCCGGTCCCCACCCCGTGTCCCCCCCATGTCCCGCCCCATGTCCCGTGTCTATCCCACCCATGTGTCCCACTCGTGTCCTCCCTCTAGGTGTCCCTCCCGTAGCCCCCCATGCCTCCCCCGGTTCCACCCGTGATCCCCCCTGTGTCTCCCCATGTCCCCCTCGCTTTCCCCCCTGTATCCCTTCGTGTCACCCTTCGTGTCACCCTTCGTGTCACCCCGCATTCCCCCCATCCCCGGGTACTACATTTCCCAGCATCCCTCGCTCCCCTCTGCCTCGCTCCGCCATTGGCCGCTTCAGGACGCGCCCAGCGGCGGCTTCTGATTGGCTGTCGCCGCGGCAACGGCCGGCGGGGGGCGTGGCCGGGGCGGCCCCTCCCGCCATCGCGGGTTTGTTTGCGGCCGCCCGGCGGCGGCGGCCGGAGCCGAGCGGACCCGGACGGACCCGAACCGAGCCGGAAAGAGCCGAGCGCAGCCGGGAAGAGCCGAGCGCAGCCGGGAAGAGCCGAGAGCGGCCGGCCGGGCATGAGGAACGGCGGGACGCGGAGCCCCCCGCGCCCCCCGCCCGGGGCCGGTGCCCCCGGGGCTGCCCGGCAGAGCCCGCCGGTCCGTGGGCCCCGGTGACGCCGCGGGAGCCGCCGCAGGGGGGGCCTGGGCTATGCGGTGGTGGCTGCGCGCCGCCGTCCTCAGCCTGCTCGCCGGAGCCGGGGGGTGAGGGGCCGCCCCGGGGAGCGGGGGCGGGGGGGGCGGCGGGGCCGGTCTGGTCGGTGCCGGGCCGCGGGGCTCGAGGGTGGGGAAATGGTCCCGGTGTATCCCGGCGGGGCCGGTCCGCCTAGTGCCGGGTACCGGGAAGGCGGGGGCGGGGTGTTCCGAGGGCAGGGGAAGGGTCCCGGTGTGTCCCGTCCCTATCCCGGTTCCTCCCGGCGTGTCCCGTCTCACCGGTGCCGGTGCCGGTCCCGCAGGCAGCGGCCGGAGCGAGCCCCGGGCCGTGGTGGGGCGCGTCGGGGGCAGCGCGGTGCTGGGCTGCGGGCTCCTGGCGGCACACGAGGCGCGCCCGCCGCTCTACGTGATCGAGTGGGTCCGCTTCGGCTTCGTCCTCCCCATCTTCATCAAGTTCGGGCTCTACTCGCCCCGCGTGGACCCCGAGTACGCGGGTGAGTCGCGGGGATGGGGCGGGCGGGGGGTCCCGGGGTCCCCCGTGGGGTGTCCTGTGTCTCCAGTCGCTGCGGTTGGGTCCTACCGGGTGCTGCTGCTGTTGAACCACCTTAACCCCACTGCCGGGGAATTGGGGGGCTCTTTCAGGGGTCTCGGGAAGGGACGGTGAGGGACCAGGGAGGTCCCTGCAGCAGGTGAGTCCCGATCCCCATCCCCAGGGCTGGCAGGAGGGATGGGGATCCCCAGCTGGCAGATCCCTGCCCAGCCCGGCAGCAGGAGGGATCCCCACGGGGTAAAAGGTGGGAGAAGCCCCCCCAGCCCACCCCCGTGGGCTCTGGCTGCCGGGGCATCTCCCGCAGGATGGAACGGCCGAGCTCCCGGCTCTGCCCGGGCCGTGTCACCCCGGGCCGGTGCCACCGGGGTGCCCCGTGCCAGGGCTGCGGGCGCTGCCCCGGCCCGTGCGGGTCGCCTGAAGGTTGAGGCTGGGGAGGGGATTTCGGGGGAGCTGCTAATTGGAGCAAAGCTGGGCCGGGGACGGGCTGGGCGTGGGAGGGGGATATTCGCTGCTTTAGCGGGTATTTAAAGTGAGCGGTGGCAGAGCCAGAGGAATCCCAGCGAGAGGATCCCTGCGAGCAGGGAGGGGAAGGCCACAGGAGTGTCCCCTGGGGATAGGGAGGGCCAGCAGCCCGTGGGTGATTTGAGCTGAGCTCAACCCCGACGTTCTGTGCCAGCCACGCACCGAAATCCGTGCTCCGACCATTCCCTGGGGGGCCGGATCATGCCCGGATCACGACCCAAACCCTGCTGCCAAAATTGTCCCCTGCCTAAAAATCACCTCGGCTGGGACATCCACTCTCCCGCTGCCCCTTCCTTGGCCGAACGAGAGGGCGCGGATTTTGGGAGACACCCGGGAACGCTTTCAGCAGCTCCGAGTTAACTCAGGGGGAGCAGCGGTGACAAGGAACCCCCCGGGCAGGACCTGGCACCTGCTCTCCCGGGAGGCCCGGGCTGGGCTCCGGTTACCTGAGCTCCGAGGGGCCCCGGGGCTGCCGCGGCTCCGGTTACCCAGGAAGGGGCTGGCAGTGTCCTCCTGCCCCCGCCGCCAGCTCGGCCCCGGGGGCTGCGGCAGCAGATTGGGATCAGGGCTGGGGGAAGGGGCTGGTGGCTGGAATGAGGGCGAGGTGGGTGGGCAGGGGGGGCTGGCGGCTGTCGCCATGGCAGCGGGCGCGGCTTGTTTTCCATCGGCCGGGAAGGGATGGGGCGGTGGGTGCAGGGCGACGCCAGCCCCCTCTGTCCGGCGCTTCCCTGGTGGATCAGATCAGGTGTCACCCAGCGGGGACGCTGCTGTCACCAGTGCCCCTCCTGGGGAGATCTGGGCTGTCCCAGGGTGGGCTGCGGCTGCCTCTGTGACAGCGCTGGGGGGGACGGGGTCGGCTCTCCCCTGGGTGCCAGCACCACCCACGGTGTCATGGGCCGCTGTCCCCTGCCCTAGAACGGGGTCGGTGGTCTCTGGCCTGGCTCAGGTCCCCCCTCCCCGGCTCTGTCCGCGTGGCGGGGGCTGCAGCCCCTTTTGTGTCCCGCTGAATGTCGGTTGCCAGGCGCGGGGGGATGCTGGGCCACAGGGTTTTGTTTTTGCAGGGTGGTGGAGGAGGAGGAGGAGGAGGGGGCTGGGGCCGGCACAGGGGGATTAAGGGGAGGCTGAGGGGCGTCCCCAGGCCACTCTGATCCCTTCCAAAGGGACCTTTGTTCGGGAGCCGGCTGCTCCCGCCGCGCCTGGGGCTGGGGGCTGGCAGCTGCTGGCGGGGCCGGACTTCCCAGAGCTTCCCAGAGCTTCCCCAGAGCTCTCCAGAGCTTCCCAGAGCTTCCCAGAGCTTCCCCAGAGCTCTCCAGAGCTTCCCAGAGCTTCCCAGAGCTTCCCCAGAGCTTCCCAGATCTTCCCAGGGCTTCCCCAGAGCTTCCCCAGAGCTCTCCAGAGCTTCCCAGAGCTTCCCAGAGCTTCCCAGAGCTTCCCAGAGCTTCCCCAGAGCTTCCCAGGGCTTCCCAGGGCTTCCCAGGGCTTCCCAGAGCTTCCCAGAGCTTCCCAGGGCTTCCCAGAGCTCCCCAGAGCTCTCCAGAGCTTCCCAGAGTTTGCCAGAGCTTCCCAGAGCTTCCCCAGAGCTCTCCAGAGCTTCCCAGAGCTTCCCAGAGCTCTCCAGAGCTCTCCAGAGCTCTCCAGAGCTTCCCAGAGCTTCCCCAGAGCTTCCCAGAGCTTCCCAGGGCTTCCCAGAGCTCTCCAGAGCTTCCCAGAGCTCTCCAGAGCTTCCCAGCGCTTCCCAGAGCTTTCCCAGGGCTTCCCAGCGCTTCCCAGAGCTTCCCCAGAGCTTCCCAGGGCTTCCCAGAGCTTCCCAGAGCTTCCCAGGGCTCTCCAGAGCTTCCCAGAGCTTCCCAGAGCTCCCCAGAGCTGTCCCACTTCCCAGGACCCGGCGTGGGAGCCAGGGCTGGGGTGCGGGCTGGAGGATCCCTCATCTCAGAGTTGTAGGGTGAAGGCAGAGGGGTGGGAGACAGCTCTGGGCGCTGTGGGAAGGTTTGCACGTGGGGTTCGCAGGGCTCAGGGTGGATCTCGGTGCCCAAACCCGCCTGCCCGGCTCCTGCCGCTCCTCCTCCTCCTCCTCCTCCTCCTTGCCGGGCTTGTCTGGCGGGACACGGAATCCGGCGGGACACGGAATCGCAATCCCGCTGCCGGCGGCGCCCGTGCGGTGCCAGCCAGGGCTCGGGTGCCTCGGGCAGTGCGTGGGGACAGTCTGTGACACCGGGCAGAGCGTGGGGACAGTCTGTGACACCGGGCAGAGCGTGGGGACAGTCTGTGACACCGGGCAGTGCGTGGGGACAGTCTGTGACACCGGGCAGAGAGTGGGGACAGTCTGTGACACCGGGCAGAGCGTGGGGACAGTCTGTGACACCGGGCAGTGCGTGGGGACAGTCTGTGACACCGGCCACAGCCGGCAGCGGGGTTCCCCAAAACTCCTGCCTTGGGGTCCCCTCGGGAAGCTGCTGGTCCGGGGATGCTGATAGAGCATCGTGGGCTGCTGTGGGGCTCCCGGTGCCGGGACTGTGTCCCTGCCGTGGTGTCCCGGCTCACCTGGCATGGCCCGGGGGTGGCCGGGGTGGGAGGGCCGGGCCAGGGGGTGCCGGGGGGATGGATGCCCAGGGAAGGGGGTGCTCCGGGCAGGGGGTGCCTGGCGAAGGGGATGCTTAGCACGGTGGATGTCTGGGGGCAGGGGGTGCCCCGGGCAGAGGGTGCCCGGGATGGCGGTCCCCGGGATGGGGGTGCCCCGGACAGGGGGTACCCGGGACAGGGGGTGCCTCGGGCAGGAGGTGTCCCGGGACAGGGGGTGCCCTGGGACAGGGGGTGCCCGAGACAGGGGGTGCCCGAGACACGGGGTGCCCGGGACAGGGGGTGCCCTGGGACAGGGGATGCCCTGGGACAGGGGTTGCCCGGGCATTGGGTGCCCTGGACAGGGGGTGCCGGGGACAGGGGGTACCCGAGACAGGGGGTGCCCTGGGCAGGGGGTGCCCGGGACAGGACAGGGGGTGCCCGGGACAGGACAGGGGGTGCCCTGGACAGGGGGTACCCGAGACAGGGGGTGCCCGAGACAGGGGGTGCCGGCGCGTTCGTCGGGGGCCGCTGGCCGCGCACCCCGGCCTGGGCTGAGCCAATTGCCCGCTGCTCCCTGAGCCGATTATGGCTCTGATAATAGCCCGGGGGATTAACGGGCTGCGCCCGCTCTCGCTTCGGCCCTTATCCCTCTCCTCATCAAAGAGGCCGTGGGGCTGGAGCGGGGTGCGGACCCCACGGCCTGGGGGAGCCCCGGGCGCCGTGTCCCCCCCGGGGAGCTGCAGAGCTCGTTCCTGTGAGGCGGGCGGGGGTTCACCGTGACCCCCCCGTGCCGCGGGGAGCGGGGCCGGTGAGGGGGTGCCGGGGCTTAGCGGGGCTCCTAAGGGTGAGAGCGCCGGGGGGGCTGCCAGAGGGAGGGAGCCGTGGGGGAAGAGTCTTTGGGAAGAGTGAAAAGGGGTCGGGGGAAGGGGTGTGCAGGGAGGGGAGCTGGGACCGGTCCTGCCCGGCCGCTCGGAGCGATGCTCGAAGCGCCCGGACCCGCCGTGCTGCGGGACCCTGCCGAGGCCACACTGCGCGGGGGCGGGTGACAGAGCCACTGCCACCTCCTGTCCGTGTCACCCATGTGTGTAGTGCCGATTGTCGCTGTGACCAACCTATGGCACCGCCCTTCCCAGGCCCCCGTGGTGCCAGCGTGGGCGGACGCCCTGGGGAGGGGGTGGTCCCCGGGAGGGGGTGACCCGGGGAGAGGGGTGACCAGAGGAGGGGATGGCCCGGGGAGAGGGTGACCCGGGGATGGGGTGACCCGGGGATGGGGTGACCCGGGGATGGGGTGACCCGGGGATGGGGTGACCCGGGGTGGGGGTGGCCCCGCGATGGGGTGACCCGGGGACGTGGCTGTCCCTGAGCCGCTGCCGGACTCGCAGGTCGTGTGCGGCTGGAGGAAGGTGCCTCACTGCGCCTGGACCTGCTGCGTGCCGAGGACCAGGGCTGGTACGAGTGCCGGGTGCTCTTCCTCGACCGGCACAGCACCGACGCCGACTTCCAGAACGGCACCTGGATCCACCTCACCGTCAACGGTACCGGCCCTTCCCACCCTCACCTGCTCTGCCCACACGTCCCAGGGCTGTGGGAACAATGGGATTCCACACTGAGTCGAGCCAGGTTTGGGGGTGAAGGTTTGGATCTGGATTTACCTTCCAGCACCCCCCACCTTCCTGGAGACCCCCCCTGCGTTCGTAGAGGTGCGGGACCAGGCTGCACTGAGCCTCACCTGCAGGGCTGTCGGCAACCCCCAGCCTGTTGTCACCTGGAAGAAGAGTGACCTGCCTGTCCAGAGCGGGGACACGGTGCAGGTGAGGGTGACAAACCACTCTGTGGGGTGCAGCTGGGGTCTCGTAGAGCAAGTGCCCATCCCTGCTGTGGTGGCACCTGCCTGCTGCCACCACCCCGTTGACGGGACACGTTGCTGTCCCTTGGTGGCTGTTGCAGGTGAGGAACGGGACGCTGAGCATCGCCGCCGTGGAACGCGCCAGCGCCGGCACCTACACGTGCCACGCGTCCAGCAAGGAGGGCACTGTCACCCACACCACCCGTGTGCTCGTGCAGGGTAAGGACAGGTGATCCCCCAGCCCTGCCCCATGGGCTGGGGACACAGAGGGAGCCGTGGCATGGTCGGTTTTGGGAGCAGCTGGGGCTGTCCCCTGTCCCCAGCCCTCATTGCCCCTCTGCCTGGCACCCCCAGGGCCGCCCATTATTGTGGTGCCACCCCAGAACGTCACTGTCAACATCTCCCAAGATGCCTTTCTGGCGTGCCAGGCTGAGGCATACCCAGGGAACCTCACCTACACCTGGTTCCAGGGCAGCAGCAACGTCTTCCACCTCAGGTAAGGCAGGAACGGGGATGGCACCGGGGCTGCTCTGCCCCCCAAACCTGGCCCCAAGTGCCAGGGACAGCCTGGGTGTGTGGTGGGGACAAATCCATCACCCCAGGGCAGCAGGGATGGTCCCAGCTGTGCCACTCACCGCTGTCCTGTCCCTTCCCAGCCACCTCCAGGCTCGAGTCCGTGTCCTGGTGGACGGGAGCCTCCTGCTGCAGCGAACGACCCCGGATGACGCTGGCAAATACACCTGCACCCCCAGCAACGGGCTCTGGAAGCCTCCTTCTGCCTCAGCCTTCGTCACAGTGCTCTGTAAGACCCCCACTCCTGCACCCCAGGCCGTAGGGGTCCCTGCTGTGGGGGCTGTGGTGGGAACAGGGGTGCCCCATGGGGACCCCAGCCCCGTGTGTCCCCACAGACCCAGCACAGGTGACCACCATGCTCCCGGAGACCCACCTGCCCAAGGGCATGAGGGGCGTGATCCGCTGCCCCTCCAGGGCCAACCCCCCCCTGCTCTCCGTCACCTGGACGAGGGACGGGCGCCCGCTGGAGCTGGACAAGGTACGGCCGCTCCCACCCTCACCACCCTTCCCAACGTCCCAAATCCCTCTTCCTCCTCACCCAATTCCCCTCTCCCAGCTCCCTGGCTGGTCCGTGCGGCCCGACGGCTCCATCGTCATCGCCACGGGGAACGACGACGCGCTGGGGCTGTACCGCTGCACACCCTACAACAGCTACGGCACCGCCGGCGAGTCCCGGCCCACGCGCGTCCTGCTGAAGGTGAGGAGCCCCTCGGGGTCCCCTCCTGGCTCTGCACCCCCTGACAAACCCCCCAAACTGTCCCTCTGCCTTGCAGGACCCTCCCGCCTTCACGGTGCGGCCCAAGGAGGAATATTTCCAGGAGGTGGGCCGGGAGCTGGTGATCCCCTGCACGGCTCACGGGGATCCCCCACCCAGCATCACCTGGGTGAAGGTAGGGGCTGCTGCTGTGGGGGGCCAGCTGAGCCCCCCCAGTGATGGAGATCACTTTTGGCCTCTAGGGCATCATTTTTGGGGTGGTGTCCTTGTCCCTACATCACTCCTGAGGCTGTGTCCCTGTCCCCACCAATGCTGCACCCCATCCCAAAGTGGGGTCTCATCACATGGTTCCTGAAGGGCCTCAGGTCACTTTGCTTTGCTCTAAAAACGTGGCAAAGCCCAGCCCCAGGGTGGTGGGTCCCCCTTTTCAAGTCCTCTCATCCCCAGGGTGGTGGTGTCACAGTCCTGGCCCTGCACGGGGGTGGCTTGGTGGTGGCCCCCTGTCAGCGTGTCCGTGCCCCACAGGTGGGCAGCGTGGGGAAGAGCAGTGCCCAGGTGGACAGGAACAGCAGCCTCATCCTCCACCCCCTCAGCAAGGAGCAGCACGGAGTCTGGGAATGCACGGCCACCAACCAGGTGGCCAGTGTCACCGCTGCCACCTCTGTCCACGTACTGGGTGAGCTGCCCGTCACTGGTGGGCTGGGATGGTCCCGGGGTGGGCAATGCAAACCCCACCCTGTGCTGGAAGGGGTGGTCAAGCCCCTCAATGTGACACTGCTGCCCATCAGGTACCAGTCCCCACGCCGTCACCAACGTCTCCGTGCTCCCACTGCTGCTGGCAGCCAACATCTCCTGGGAGCCAGGCTTCGATGGAGGCTACTTCCAGAGGTTCAGCGTCTGGTACACCCCGCTGTGAGTGCCCACCCTCGCTGTGTCCCCCCAAAGGACCCTCAGCTCCGTGCTGACGGGTCCCTGCTGTCCCCAGGGCGAGGTACCCGCCGCGGGCTCACCACGACTGGGTGTCGCTGTCGGTGCCGGCGGGGGCTCAGCACCTTCTGGTGGAGAACCTGCAGCCAGACACCAGTTACCAGTTCAGCGTCCTGGCCCAGAACAAACTGGGCAGTGGCCCCTTCAGCCAGATCGTCACCTCCGTGCCCAGGGGTAAGGGGAGCTCCCCAAAACACCCCCGGTACCCCCAAGCACTCTGGAGGTTCCTGTTCCCACCTCGTGCCGGTCTCCGCTGTCTCCTCAGGCTTCCCAGTGACCACAGTGCCTCCGGAGCCGCCGGCCATGACCGTGCACGTCTTCCTGTCCCCACCCCGGGCTCTGACGGCCAACGAGACCATGAGGGGGGTTCTGCTGCGCTGGGACCCCCCTGCCCGCACCTCGGTGGCCCTGAGCGGGTACGCGCTGGAGCTGCGGCAGGACAAGGGCGGCTGGGAGGTGCTGGAGCGCTCCATCCCCGGCACTGACACCCAGGTGCTGGTGCCAGGGCTCATCAAGGTGAGCTCTGATCGGGTGTTGGGGTGGGTTAGGGTTTGGTGGCCACTGTGGCTGCGTGGTTCACGGCCCTGTGTCCCCCAGGACGCCTTCTATGAGTTCCGACTGGTGGCCTTTGCTGGCAGCTACATCAGCGACCCCAGCAACACAGTGAACGTCTCCACGGCAGGTAAGGCTGGGGACAGAACCCAGGGGTGCAAAGCATCCAAATTCCCAAAGGAGAAGCCTCTTCATGCTGCTCCCACCCCCGTGTCCCTGCTGCTAAACTGGGGTCAGAGCAGGACCCCCAAGGCTAAAGCTGGGGCAACAGATCTGCCTTGGCTTCAGCCTCACAGACCAGAGCATCCCCTCTCCATGGTCCCACCAAGGGCAGAGCAGCCCTGGTGGGGCAAGAGCTGAGGTTCTGCTGTGTCCCTGTGCTGCTGGTGACACGTGGTGACACGTGGTGACACGAGGGGGGCTGTGCCTGCCTGACGGGGTGCCCTGTGTGCGGCAGGGATGGAGGTGTACCCGTCCCGCACGCAGCTGCCGGAGCTGCTGCCACAGCCGGTGCTGGCGGGGGTCATCGGGGGGATCTGCTTCCTCAGCGTGGCCGTCATCTTCAGCACCATGGCCGCCTGCATCATGAACCGGCGCCGCGCCGCGCGCGTCCGCAAGCGCCGCCAAGGTACGGGCACGGGGACGGGACACGGGGACAGGACACGGGGACAGGACATGGGGACAGGACATGGGGACAGGACATGGGGACAGGACATGGGCCAACCTGGGTGGGGACCGAGTGGGTGCCGCCGTCTCCTCCTCATCACGTTTTGAGTTGCTCGCCGTGTGATCCCCCTGTGTTCTCATGGCCTTCCAGATCCACCACTCGTCTTCTCCCCCAGCAAGAAGCTTCCACCTCCACAGTAAGTCGCGCCACGCCATTGCCACGCTCTCTCTCCCTGTCCTGCCGTGTCATCGCCGTGTTCCCTCCATCCCACTCCCTTCCTGTGCGTCTCCCACCATGCCACGTTCCCTCCCTGTGCTGCCATGCCGTGCTCCCCCACATCCCATTCCCTCCCTGTCCCACTCCTGCCGTGTCACTCCTCTGGCTTCCACTCCCCCACATCCCCTCATCCCACTCTGGGCCGTGCCACACTCCCCTCCCTCTCCCACTCTCGCCATGCCATGCTCCCCTCCATCCCTGTCCCTGTCCTACTCCTGGCCATGCCATGTTCCCATCCCTGTCCCTCTCCCCCCATCCCACCGCACTCCTCATCATCCCTCTGCCACCGGCTGGGGGCACAGGGACAGCCTGGGGACAGCCACCCCCTGCTGCCACCAGCCAAGGGTGTTAGGAGCAGGGTGCTGGGGCCGGGGCTCTCCCCGCCTGCTCCCTCCGGGCACTTTTGGCTGGAGAAAGGATCGGGAAGCGCAGGAGCAGGGCTGTGAGGGCCCGGGAGCACGGGGGGTGCTGCAGCTGCCGCCTCTCCCTTGCAGCAATGCTCGTGGCCCTGGTAGCCCCGACAGCACGGTGAAGCTGAAGCTGCAGCCGTCACCGTGCCGGAGCCTGCACCGGACGCTGCTGTGGGGTGAGAAAGCCGGCACCAGCCTGGGGCTGAGCATCGCCGGCTCCCGCTACCCCGCCTACGAGAGCCGGGAGCACGTCCCGCTGGAGCGCATCTGCCGCGGCCCCGACGGGCGCTTCGTGGTGGAGACCGACCCGCGGCCGGAGCCGGACCCTCCGCGGGCCCCCCTGGAGCCCTACCACCAGCTGCCCGCCGAGGAGGATGAGGATGAGGAAGAGGAGGAAGAGCCCGTGTGGCACAGGGGGGTCTCGCTGCGCCCCCAGCCCGCGGGGCAGCCCCGCCGGGGCGCCCGGGCCTCCAGCCACCGCCACGGCCGCTACTTCGGCTACGGCAGCAGCAGCCCCGTGGACGAGGCCGTGGCGTTGAGCATCACCGATGTCAGCCCCGTGGCCTCCGCCGCCGCCACCCTGCCTTACAGCGCCGCCCAGGAGCCCCCCGGGCCCCGCCACGGCCCCCCCTGGGACTCGCCGCCCCGCCAGGGCTCCCCCCCGCCGGTTACCGCCCCCCCGGTGTCCCCTGGCCCCCCGGCCATCAGCGGCATCCTCCAGTACCTCAGCCTGCCCTTCTTCAAGGAGATGTGTGTGGACGGCGACTGGCCCCCCCCGGAGGAGCCGGCGGAGCCCCCCGGTGCCGGCGCCCGGCCGGAGCCCCCCGCCAGCCCCCCGAGCACGGGGCGGACGCTGTGCCCGGACTGCATTGACACAAGTGCCAACGCCACCTCCCCCGCCGCCACCGCCGCGTTCCTTGAGCCCCCCCGGCTGCCCGTGGGCCCCGCCAAGGCCTCGCTGCCCGGCTCCCCCTCCCGGCCCCGCTCCCCCAGCCCCGGGGCTCCCCCGCAGCCGGTGCCCCATCTCCGGACTGAGCTCCCGGGGCGGCCGCCGGACGCTGCGCCCCCGGAGAAGCTCCCGCGGGGCAGCCTGACCAGCCAGAGCAGCGGCCGGGGCAGCGGCTCCTTCCTGCGGCCCCCCTCGCTGGCACCGTCCTTGGGGGGCACCTTCCTGGGCACCCCCTTCGGGGACGGGGGCAGCTGGCACAGTGGGGGCTCGGCAGCAGAGGAGGGACGGGGCAGGACGGATGCTGGCGCCGGGAAGAGGTGAGCCATGGGCAGGGCGCTGGGATGAGCTCCTGGAGCGTGCTGGAACAGCTCCGGGCCTGTCCCACCCAGCTGGGATGGGGTGTCCTGGCACGGAGCCACCTCCCAGCTGCCTGCCAGCCCTGCAGAGCCCTGGGGACACCCCCGCACTGTCCCGAGAGACCACTCCAGTTGTCCCCCAGCATCCCTGCCAGCTCCCCACTGTCCCCACATCCCTCGGGGTGGTGCCCCTGATGCTCATCCCTGGGATCTGACGCCTTGGGATCGGCCCCTGACACCCATCCAAGGGGATTTGTGGCTTGGGGGGGTCTCTCCTGGCATTCATCCTTGTGGTCTCATGGCCATCCCTGGGATCTGACACCTCAGGGTCTGTCCTGACCTCCATCCCGGGGCTCTCGTATCCATCCCCAGGATCCCATACCCATCCCCAGGGTCTCACACCCATCCCCAGGGTCTCACACCCATCCCCAGGGTCGCACACCCATCCCCGGGGTCTCACTTTTTGGGATCTCCCCTGAAGCCCATCCCCGGGGTCTCACGCCCTCGGGCCCTGCCCCTCGCCCCCTCCCCGCAGGAGAAACACCTCGGTGGACGAGAACTACGAGTGGGACGCGGAGTTTGCGCTGGAGTCGGAGCTCCTGGAGGCGCTGCAGCTTTACCGGGGCGCGGTCCCGGCCCGGCCCGGCTCCTCCATCGCCCTGCGGGACCTGCAGCGGCACAGTGAGTGCGGCCCCCCCGCGCCCCCCACCCCCGTGCCCAGGGCCCCGTGGCCGGCCCGGCGGGTGCCGCGGCGGGGCCGGACGCTGCCTCTCTCCCCGCAGAGCCCGGCTCGGCCCCGGTGAGCTCGGTGTCGGCGGAGGCGCTGGGGACAGGGGGTCCCCCGGAGCGCGGCCAGACCCCCCGCCCCGAGGGGCCGGGGGCGCGGCGCCGCAGGGAGGGGGCCCAGCAGCGGCGGCAGCGGGTGGGTGCCCGCGGGTGCTGCTCCGAGCGCTTGGAGCTGGCCACGCTGCTCTAGGAACCCCCGGGACCCCCTGGGATCCCGCGGGTCAGGGGTGAAAGGATGGGCGGGGGGGAATAAAGAGGCGTGAGAGCAGCTCTGGCTCCTGTTGGGGTCGCCCAGCATCCCCAAGGTATCCAGGGCTCTGCCACTTCCCCCCTCCTTCTAAACCTTCCTTGTGCTCCCTGCAGGGCCCCTGACCCCCCTTTGTCCCCCCCCGTCCATCCCCACCCAGCCCCATCACCCCACCTCCCTGGAGACCCCTGTGTCTCCCCCTCCGTCTTCTCGGTGTCCCCCTCCCACCTCATTCTGTTCTCCCCCCATTCTCTCCTGTCCCCTTCATCCCATTCCCCTCTCGCATCTTCCCAGCCTCCCCCCATCAATTCCGCCCCCCATCTTCCTGGTACCCCCCATCTTCTCCTGTCCCCCCACGAACTGCTCTGCACCCCCGTTTTCCTCCCAGTCCCGTTTTCCTCATCTCTCCCCTCATCCTCCTAGTGACCCTTCCTTGGGGTGCTCTGGTAGCCCCCCCATCTTCTCAGTGTCCCCCCTCCCCATCTTCCTGGTACCCCCGCCCATCTTATCCCCAACGGTGTTCCGGGGTGGCCGCCATTCCCTGTCCCCTCTCCAGTGTCCCTGTGCCCTCTCCAGTGTCCCTGTCCCCTCTCCAATGTCCCCAATTTCCGCAGCCACCCCCATTTCCCTCCCTCGGTTCTCCTCATCCTCGTTCCCCCCCCCCCGAGGGGCGGGGCTTGGCGGCGGCCCCGCGCGCGCGGGAGTGGGCGTGGCCCCGCGCGCTCTTGCCCTTATATGGTCACGGCTCGGGAGCGCGTCACGGGGGGGGCGGGGGCAGACGATGACGTCACCGGGGGTCGCGCGTGGGCTCCGGCGCGGGTCACTTCGGGTCACGGACAGCGGGGTCCCGCCGTGGGTCACCCCCTCCCCCCCGTGCCCCCCATCCTGTCCCCTTTGTCCCCCCGTGCCCCCATGAGTTCCTCCTGTGCCCCCCTTGCCACGCCCACTTCATGGCCCCTCCGTGTTCCCATGATGTCACCCTGTCACATCCACCCCTTGGCGTCCCCCATCATGTCCCATGTGCCACTCCCTGCTCCTCCTCCTTGTCACCAAAGCCACAGGAAACAGCACCCGAAATCCCCAGGGGACACCCACAACCCTTGGGGGGTTCAAGTGGCCGTACGCACCCCACCCTGTGGCACCCATGGGTGCGGGAGGGGCCCGGGGAGGGCAAGGGGACACTTCTGGGCTGGCCCACAGCATGGCAGTGCCATCACAGCCAAGCTCTGGTGGCATCACAGCCGAGCTCCGGGTGGGCTGGGGACGGTGGCTGCTCGGTTGGGTGCTGAGGGGTGGGTGGGGTGACGGGGACACTGCAGCAGTGGCCCTGCCACTGCTTCCGGAGGCGGCCGGTGGCCTTGAGCCGAGGTTTTGTTTGTTGTTTTGATGGCGCTTGCCATGGAGACGGGACTTGTGCAAACGCCATCGTCTCTCCCGGCGCCACCAGGGACACTGTGGGTGCTGGGGAGGCCACATTCTCCCTCCGCTGACCCTGAGCTGTCCCCCTGCCATCAGAGCCAGGCCCTGGTTGTCCCCACCATCATCATCATCACAACAGGGCCATGGCACCCACCACTGTCCCCTGGGCATTGTCCCCATCACAGCCTCGTTCCTGACTGCTGCCATGCCAGGTTCTGTCACCACAGCCACTGCCCCCACCAGGATCCTCAGCCTGTCCCCACTGTCACTCAGTCCCTGCCACTGCAGCCACCAAAGCCACTCTGTCCTCACCTCAGCCACCACAGCCACTGCACACAGCCCTGTGTCTGCCTGTCACCACAGCCACTGTGTCCCTACAACAGCCACCCATCCTCACCTCAGCCACTACAGTCACCCTGTGTGACACCAAACAGCCACTACAGCCACCCAGTGTGACACCAAACCTCAGCCACTACAGTCACCCTGTGTGACACCAAACAACCACTACAGTCACCCTGTGTGACACCAAACAGCCACTACAGTCACCCTGTGTGACACCAAACAGCCGCTAGTCACCCTGTGTGACACCAAACAGCCACTACAGCCACCCAGTGTGACACCAAACCTCAGCCACTACAGCCATCCTGTGTGACACCAAACAGCCACTACAGTCACCCAGTGTGACACCAAACAGCCACTACAGTCACCCAGTGTGACACCAAACAGCCACTACAGTCATCCTGTGTGACACCAAACCTCAGCCACTACAGTCACCCAGTGTGACACCAAACAGCCACTACAGTCATCCTGTGTGACACCAAACCTCAGCCACTACAGTCACCCTATGTGACACCAAACAGCCGCTAGTCACCCTGTGTGACACCAAACAGCCACGACAGCCACCCAGTGTGACACCAAACAGCCACTACAGTCACCCTGTGTGACACCAAACAGCCACTACAGTCACCCAGTGTGACACCAAACAGCCACTACAGCCATCCTGTGTGACACCAAACCTCAGCCACTACAGCCATCCTGTGTGACACCAAACAGCCACTACAGTCATCCTGTGTGACACCAAACCTCAGCCACTACAGTCATCCTGTGTGACACCCATCACCACAGTTATCCCCCATCCTCACCTCAGCCACCACGGCCACCCTGTCCCCATGCAGCCCCTGTGTCACCCTGCCACCACAGCCACTCTGTCCCCACCACAGCCACTGTCCTTGCCACAGTCCCTGCCACCATGGTCACCCTGTCCCCACCACAGCCACCCTGTCCCCACCAAAGCCACTCTGTCCCTCTCACAACCCCTGTAACCCCTCTGTGGCCATTCTGTCCCCACCATGACCACCCTGTCCCCAGCACGGCCACCACAGCCAGTCTGTCCCCACACAGCCACTGTCCCCCTGCCACCAGGGCCACCCTGTCCCCTCTGGAACCGCTGTCCTCACCACAGCCACTCTCTCCTCACCACGACCACCGCATCTTCATCTCGGCCACCACAGCCACACTGTTCCCACACAACCCCTTTGTCCACTTGTCACTGTGGCCACCCTGTCCTCATCTTGGCCACCACGGCCACCCTGTCCCCACCACGGCCACCCTGTCCCCCTGCCCCCCCGTGTCCTCCTCCCGGGGCGGGGCTGCCCCGGGGCTCGGTGGCGGCTCTGTCCCAGGCCTGGCCGCGGCCCCGGCGGATCCCGCCCCGGGGGCGGGCGGTGCCGGGCGGTCCCGGGCGGTCCCGAGCCGCCCCCGGCCGCGGTGACATCAGCCGTGAAAAGGGCGCGGGCGGCGGCATCCGGCACTGCCGCCCCGGGAGCGCGGGACCGGCGCCGCAGGTAGGGAGGGGCTGGCACCGGGCACCGGGCGCAGGTGGGCACGTGATGGATCGGGACGGCACCGGGAGCGACACGGGCACCGGGACGGAGATGCGGACCGGGACTGCCACAGGGGCGGAGATGGGGAGCGGCTCGGGAACGGCTGTGTCTCCCGGGGTTGTTCCCCCGGGTTGTTCCCCCGGGTTGTTCCCCCCGGGTTGTTCCCCCGGGTTGTTCCCACGGGTTGTTCCCCCGGGTTGTTCCCCGGGGTTGTTCTCCCGGGGTTGTTCCCCCGGGTTGTTCCCCGGGGTTGTTCCCCCGCCCGCCCCGGTAGCGGTTGCGGCCGGACCGCGCCCGCGGGGCCGCCGGGACACGCGGCCGCGCCCGAGAAACGGGACCGGGGCGCGGCTTCCGGCCCCGCCGCGCTGGGAGCCCCGGGGCGCGCCCGCAGCGCTGGCTCCGCTCCCCTCCCCGCCGTGTCCTCCCCGGGGTCCCCTCCCCGCTGGCTCCGGGCGGTTCTGGGGACCCCAGGGTGGTCGAGCCCTGGGTACGGCCCCTCCCTGCTGTCCCCGGCGCGTGTCGGGGGTCCCCAAGGTGGCCTTGTGCTGGTTGAGGTCCCCTCCCTGTTGGCACTGGAGGGTCTCGGGGGGTTCCCAGGGTGGCTCGGTCCCCTCAGGGTTGGGTACAGCCACTTCCCTGCCAGTCCTGGGAGAGAGTTCAGGGGTGCCCAGGCTGTCTCTGGAGACCCCCGGGTCCTACGTGGGACCCTCGCTGTCCCCATGATGGCCGGAGGGTCCCCAGCCCCAGTCGCGCTGGGCGCAGCCCCCTCCCGCGGGGTCCGGAGGTCTCCAGGGCAGCGGGGCTGGGTCCGGGTGTGTCCCCCTCCCGCCTGGTCAAGCCCCGGCTGGGTCGGGAAATGATCCCAGTTCCAGCTCCTCTTTGTTTCCCAACGCTTTGGCCCCCGGCCGGACTCTCCCCACGCCACCCCCCGCAGGGTCCCTGTGCCCCGGGCCTTGCCCCGGAGACCCCCGCGGCTGCCCAAGGCTTTGGCTCTGGGGGCACACCCGGCTGGGCTTGGTTTTCCTCCTGTCCCCAAGAGCAGCACGTCCTGGGGCTGCTCCTGGTGACAGGACCCCCGAGCCTGCAGCCAGTGTGTGACAGGGGCCAGCTGTGCCCCGAGCTGGGCCTGCCACCCCCGGCTGTGGGTGCCCCGGGCCAGCAACTGCCACATGTCCCCAGCTGGGACAGGGACACCGGGACAGGCAGGGCCACCCGCACGTGTTCTGGCTTCTCAGTGCCCCCAAATGCCAGCGGGGCAGGACGGGGTGTGGGGGCACATGTGGTGTGCCCACCACGAAACTGGTGGGCAGAGGGGTCAGAGAGACCCCAGGGGCTCGGGACACCCTGGCTGTACAGGCAGGGCCGCTCTGCTCATGTCCCCCGTGGGCACAGCCTCCCTTATCTCCAGCATGGATGGCACCGCTCCAGTGGCACCTTGGCCAGGCAGCACCTGCCCAGGGGTGGGGTCTGGCTGCCCCGCCGGGGTGGGGACACTGCCGCCATCAGCCCTGGCCCCACGCTCCCGCGCCAGTCCCGGATCTGGCTCCAGGCCCGAGCAAACGGGCGAGATCCGCAAACAAGCTCCGACCGGCCCCCGGCGCCTGCCAAGCCCGTGCGCGGCGCGGGGCCGAGCCGAGGGACGGGGATGCTCGGAGTGGAGTCCAGTCAGGCACAGAGGGCTCACGGTGCTGCCCGCCCTGCCTGGGAACGGCTGCCCCTTGGGTGGGCACACACCCAGAGCCGCTCCTGGCCAGCTGGGCAGGAAGGGGGCAGAGCCTGGGCAGCGCCTGGCACGGGTGATAAGGCTCCGTGCCGGACGTCCAGGCAGGATGGGGCTCTGCCACGCCGGGGTCACGGGGACCGTGCCGGGCGCTCCGGTGCCACCAGAGCCGCTGATGGGGTCCCATCCCTGCAGACCCCCCTGCCGTCAGCATGGCAAACCGGGGCCCGTCCTATGGGCTGAGCCGGGAGGTGCAGCAGAAGATCGACCGGCAGTACGACCCCGAGCTGGAGCAGGTGCTGGTGCGCTGGATCCTGGCGCAGTGCGGCGGCGACGGCGGCAGCGCGGTGGCACAGCCGGCGCCCGGCAGGGACGGCTTCCAGCAGTGGCTGAAGGATGGCACGGTGAGTACCCCCGGGGCCAGCCGGGGCAGGGGGTGACCGTGCCGCACACCTGACCCGTCCCTGCCTGCAGGTGCTGTGCCGGCTCATCAACAGCCTCCACCCACGGGGACAAGCGCCCGTGGCCAAAATCCAGGCGTCGGCCATGGCCTTCAAGCAGATGGAGCAGATCTCACAGTTCCTGCAGGCGGCCGAGCGCTACGGCATCGCGGCCACCGACATCTTCCAGACCGTGGATCTCTGGGAGGGTGAGTGACCCGGAGGCCGAGGTGTGGGATGGGGACAGGGATGGAGACGGAGCTGAGCCTGCTGTGGGTCTTCCAGGGAAGAACATGGCGTGCGTGCAGAGGACCCTGATGAACCTGGGCAGCCTGGCCGTGGCCAAGGGTGACGGGCTCTTCGTGGGAGACCCCAACTGGTTCCCCAAGTAGGTGGGGGTTCTGGAGGTGGGGGAGGAGGAGGCCGGGCTGCGGGGTCCCGTGGGGATGCTGACACCCCCTGTGCCTGCAGGAAGTCGCAGGAGAACCGGCGCGTCTTCTCCGAGGACAAGCTGAAGGAGGGGCAGAGCGTCATCGGGCTGCAGATGGGCACCAACCGGGGCGCCTCGCAGGCTGGCATGACGGGCTACGGGATGCCCCGCCAGATCCTCTGAGGCCCTCCGGACCCCCCCAGGCCCCCAAACTGCCTTAACCCCCGCCGTGGACCAGCCGGGTGCCCCCCGGCCCGGGCAGCCGCCCCCTCGCCAGTTTTGTCAGGACCAAAGTCATTTTTTATTATTATTATTTGGCTGGGTGGGGGCGGCGCCGCTGCGCCCACCCCACCGCCCCGCAGTGCCTTGGGGGCTGCTGGAGGGCCCCCCCAGCGTGTTGGGGAGCGACCCCCGTGCCCCAATAAACGGTTCCTCTTCTTTCCAGGCCTGTGGTTGTGATTTGGGGCTGGGGGCTCCTGATGGGTTACAAAGGGGGGGACCCCGGTCAGGGGGGTGCAGGGACCCCACGGGGGCAGCAGCCACGGGAAGGGGCGGGGCCTCGACAGAGAGGGCGGGGTCAACTCAGAGGTAGAAGGGGCGGGGTAATGAGGGGCGGTGCTATGCTAATGAGGGGGCGGAGCTTAGGCGGGATCAGCTCGGTTATTGAATGGGTGGTATAACGAGGGGGTGGAGCTATGCTGATGAGGGGGCGGGGCTTAGGCGGGGGTCAGCACAAAGTTCGCTGGGCAGGGGAGGGGCTATGCTGATGAGGGGAAGGGGCTTAGGCGGAATCACCACAAAGGTCGAAGGGGTGGGACAATGAGGGGGAGGGGCTTGAATGGGCGTGGCAAAGAGCAGGGGGAGGGGAGGGGGCGTCTCTGGTGACTCTCCCACGACCCCTGAGGGGCGGGGGTCGCTCGTGTTCGTGTGGGGGCACTTGAAGGGGGTCTGTGCTAGGAGGGCACCGCACCGGGTGACGCAGCTCGGCCAAGCCCCGCCTCTTTCAGCCGGAGCCCCGCCCCTCCCGCCTGAGCCCCGCCCCCAATTCCCGGCCCGTTCCGGGACGCTCTGTGAGAAGTTGGGGCGTTGCCGTGGCAACAGTCTGTCCCGACACATCGCGACAGCGGCTTCGGGGACATTGCCGGTCCCGGGAGAACGGGACAGCCCCGGGAGCGCCGGCTCGGGCAGCGCCATGGCAGCCGCGACTGCCGCCACCGGATCCCGGTCCCTCCGTGCCGGGGGCTCCTCCCGGGGGTCCCTCCTCGCCCGCCGCCTCCAGCTTTCCCCGCCGGGATTGCAGTCCGTCCGTCCGTCCCCGTGCCTCCCCCCCGAGCTCCCGGGCTCCCCGGACCCCCCCTGACCCCACAGAATGTCCGGCTGCTCCCGCTGACCCCCGGGCCCTCCGTCCCCTCCGAGCCTCCCCCGCCGCCCCGCGGGGATCCCGGCAGAGGGGTCAGAGCTCCCGCCGGGACCCGGCGGTGTCCGGAGAGCTGCAGGTGCAGGGGGGAATTCGGATCCCTCAAACTTTTCTTTTCTGCAGGTCACGGGCTCCAGCAGCGCTGTCGTGATTTCTCAGGATGTACCAAAACATCCTCAAGAGATTCTCTCCTTCAAGCCCAAGCTCAAGACCATCCAAGTCATCACCAAGGACGTGATCCGGGAACTCGTGTAAGGCTGTGACCGAGCCCTGAGGGCTTTTGGGGGAATGGGTGTCACCGCACCATCCCAAACTCTCCGGGCAGCGGGGATTGGCGGTGTGCCCGGGGCTCCTGCCCCCCACCCCAGCCTGGTGCCACTTGCAGCACACTCGCCCTTCCTGCCTCCCCCCAAGGCGGGAGAGCCGGGTCCCCACGGCTCCCCCAGCGCTTCCTGCCTTGCTCGGGGCTGCCTCGGTGGCCGAGGGGGCGGCTCGGGCAGCTCAGGGAACACAGGGAGCCCTTGGGCTCTGGGTGACACTCAGCTCTCTCCCCGTGCTCCCCAGCGTTCCCCAGGAGAAAGCCGAAGCGTGTCTCATCATCGGGGAGAAGGAATATGAGAGGATCAAGGAGTCAGCTCGAGCCCCGAGCGAGGAGGAGCGCCGGGACAGGCTGAAGAGCCTGAAAGCCAGACAGGACGCTGCTTTCGTAGGCATCTCCCCTCCTGCTTCCCCCTTTGGCCGCTCCGCCTTGCGGGGCTGGTGGCTTCCCCCAGGGGCTCCCGTTTGTGCCCCGTGGTTTGGGGCTCAGGGGAGGCTGCCGGGCTCGGGGCTCCAGGGAGAGCTGGGCAGCATCGCTGGGACTGTGCCCGACGCTCGGGGCCTTGCACGGGCACGGGCTGTGTGGCCAGAGGGGTGCGAAGGGGGACCCAGGGCCGGGCCGGGGCCCCTGGAGCCCGTCCCGTCCCCGCTCGGTGCCGGGAGCGCGGCGGCTCCAGCGGGAGGGAGCCGTGCGAGCCCTCGGGAAGGCGGCCGGGATCGGGCAGCGCTCTCTGGCCTCGCAGGAAGCCCTGCAAAAGGCCAAGAGCGAGGAGCAGAGAAAGGCAGAGCTGCAGGACGAGAGGGAGTGGCGGAGAGACGTGCAAGAGGAGCTGCAGCAGGAGAAGCAGCAGCTGCTGCAGCGGGCGGCCAGGATGAGGCTGGAGCAGGAGGAAGAGATCCGGGCGCTGAACACGGTAGGGCCAGCGCTGCCCGCTGCCGGCCGCCACCGGCCGAGCCTGCCCTGCTCCTTCCTCGTGCTGCCGGGCTCTTCCTCTCCTCGCCTCGGCCCCTGCTCCCCGTGTCCCGGAGCGGCTCCGAGCCACAGAGCCCTCTCGTCCCCGCAGCTGTTCCTGGAAGCCAAGTGCAACATGATCTGGGACAAGCAGCTCCTGGAGAAGCGCACGATCCGCAAGGAACTGGCGGACGAGGAGAAGCGGCTGGACAAGATGATGCTGCTGGAGTGGGAGAAGGGCAGCGAGGTGCAGGAGGAGCTGGAGTGCCAAAGGAAGCGGGAGCTGCTGAGGTGGGCAGGAGGCTCCCTGCTGCCCATGGAGGCAGCCGGGCCGTGCCAAGCCCAGCAGCCCTGCCCGTGCCGGCCTTCCCAGCACGGCGAGCGCCGTGGGGCCAGAGGGAGCCTCGTGCTCTCCTGTCGCCAGAGCCAGGCACGACATCGCCAAACAGATGGAGCAGAACGCGGAGGAGCGAGCGCTGAGGGAGGAGGAGCTGTACCAGGAGGGCCAGAGGCACCTGGAGCGGCTGGAGCAGATGAAGAGGGAGGATCGCGAGGTGGGAGCAGGGAGCAGGGGGCTGCAGGGAGCTTTCCAGGCGGCTGCAAAGGCTCAGGCAGGGCTGGCTCAGCCACACGCGGGCCATGGGGACAGCAGGCAGCAGCAGCAGCAGAGCTCTGCGCCCTTGGGGACTCTGCGGCAGCCCCGGGACGTGGCCCAGAGCCTCCCTGGCCTGAGCGAGGACGAGGAGGAGGGAGCGCTCGGGCCCGTGGCCTCCAAGCGTGCGGGCCATTTCCAGGCCTGGCAGCAGAAACAGGAGCGCCGAAAGCAAATCCATGCCGAGATTAAACAATTCAACGAGGAGAGCCAGAGGCTGCAGGAGGAGCAGCGGAAGCGGGAGAGGCTGGAGGAGGAGCGGGCGCTGGAGCAGCAGCGGCAGAAAGATGTGAGAGCAGCGGGGTCCTGGTGGGCTGGGCAGGGGCTGCAGGAGCTGCTCTGGGGGGGCTGTCCTGTCCTGGGGCTCTGTCCCATCCTGGGGCTCTGTCCTGTCCTGGGGCTCTGTCCCTCACCCCGAGCTCTGTCCCCTCCTGGGGCTCTGTCCTTCACCCTGGATCTGTCCCTCACCCCGGGCTCTGTCCCTCACTCCAGGCTCTGTCCCTCACCCCGGGCTCTGTCCCTCACCCCGGATCTGTCCCTCACCCCGGGCTCTGTCCCTCACCCCGGGCTCTGTCCCTCACCCCGGATCTGTCCCCGTAGGAGCGCGATGCTGCCTTGGAGGCGGAGAAGGAGCGGCTGCGGCTGGAGAAGGAGAAGGAGCTGGCCCGGCTCAGGGTGACGCAGGAGCGGGCCCAGGACTGGCTGGCAGAGCGGGTGAGTGGCCCAGGCACGGGTGACGCTCCCCTGGCACCGTCGCTGTCCCCGGCCCGGCCAAGGGGCAGCGGCCCCCGGGTGCGGGGGCTCGGCAGGAGCGGCCCCCGGGTGCGGGGCACGTCCTGGAGCGGTGGCGGCAGAGGCAGAGCCACGGCCCGGGGCTGCCAGAGGCGGCCCGGGGGGAAGGCAGCGCTGCCCCTGTTTGGGCAGGATGCTCTGAGGGCCAAGAGGAACCAAGAGGCCGCCGAGCGGGAATGGCGGCGGCAGGAGCTGCAGAAGGCGCGGAAGAAGGCCGAGCTGGAGCAGCAGCTGAGGCAGGAGCGGCTGCAGCAGGTGGCCCAGAAGGAAGAGTACGTGGCCATGCAGGTGGAGCAGGACCGCCAGGAGTTCCAGAGGGTGCTCAGGTGAGGCACACGGGCCGAGGCCCGGCTCAGGCGGTGGCCGGGGCGCTCCCGCTCGCAGCCGGTGGCTCCGGGGGCTCCAGCGGCAGCCCAGGCGCGGTGCCCGGGCCCCGGAGGCAGCTCCGGCTCTCCCGCAGGGCCAGCAGGAGCAGCTGGAGCGGGAGAATCTGCAGTGGGAGCAGCGGCAGCTCCGGCAGCGCGCTCACGCCCAATACCTGCGGAGGCAGATCCAGGAGCTCCAGCAGCAGCGGCAGCGGCAGCGGGAGGCTCTGATCGAGGAGGGCCGGCAGCAGCAGCAGGAGGCTCGGCAGCGCAGCCAGCGCCTCGCCCGCTTCGGGCAGCAGAAGCTGCAGGAGCTCAGGTCAGGGGCTGCCGCTGCCGCCGCTTCCCTGCCCTCCCCGAATCCTTCCTCCGCTCCCCGAATCCTTCCTGCACTCCCCGAATCTTTCCTGCGCTCCCGAATCCTTCTGTGCTCCCCGAATCCTTCCTGCACTCCCCGAATCTTTCCTGCGCTCCCCGAATCCTTCCTCCGCTCCCCGAATCCTTCCTGTGCTCCCCAAATCCTTCCTCCGCTCCCCGAATCCTCCCTGCGCTCCCCGAATCCTTCCTCCGCTCCCCGAATCCTTCCTCCGCTCCCCGAATCCTTCCTCCGCTCCCCGAATCCTCCCTGCGCTCCCCGAATCCTTCCTGCTGTCCCAGCCTGGGCCCCCTCCCGGCTCCCTCGGCATCCTCAGCAATCGGGAGCCGCTGCAGGGCCGCGCTTCCCGCATCCATCGGGAGCCTGAGAGCTTCTTTCCTCTGCAGAGCCAGCGGCGTGCCCGAGAAGTTCTGTGCCCAGGTGGAGCGCAAAGCCCAGAAGCGAGCCAAGGCAATCCTCTCCTAGGCCCAGCCCCGCCAGCAACCAGCTCCAGTTCCCACCCATTTGGGGCTCCATTTGCATTGACATTTCCATTTCCATTTCCATTTCCATTTCCATTATTTCCATTATTTCCATTTCCATTTCCATTGTTCTGGGTTCCACGGTGGGGTGTAACCAAACTCTGAGTTCTGCTCCCATCTCCACCATCCTGCTGAGCTGGCAGTGGATGGGTCCAGCTGGAGCTGCCCAGTGCACGGGTGAGCCCTGGGGCCGTCAGAAGGGAAGGGAAGGAGGCAAAACCTGCACAGAAATGTTTGTTTGTCTCCCCAAAGTGCAAACTGCACCCAGCCCAAGCGTCACCTTTGCCACTGGACCGTGGCTCAAAGGTCTCCAGCCTGTGGACACCCAGGCCATCAAGGATTGCCCAAAACATCCCAAGAGTTTGTAGGAATTCTTGATTGTGAAATTCCCAGCCCGGGGGGAGGTACTGATCATTCCTCAATCAGACCAAATGTAATCCGGGCTCTTTGGGGCTTTGGGATGTCACCTCCACTCGAGGGAGCCAGAGGAGGACCAGACCTTCCCCAGGACCATTTATTTCACCATCAACAGGACTTCATCCATGCCCCCTGACCAACAGGATGCCAGGTTGGATTTTGTGGTTTTAATCCAGTTTTCCTGTATCCCTGCATTTATTGTAATCTTTCCATGAAGTTGTAATTCTGACCTGAAATCTCTCTCGAGGTATTTGTGTGGTGTTCATTTCTCCTGCTGGTTTGCTTTCAAACCAGCACATCCATTGGCTGAGTTTTCCAATAAATTACATTTTCTGTGTATTCCATGGGGCTCTTGCTCCTAATGCTCCCAAACCTGGAGGAGTTTTCCTGCTGGTTTTATCTGCAGGACCATGGAGAGGAAATGGGATGGAAAACCCTGGCAGGACAGGGATGGGAGTGAAAAGGAACAACAACCACCAGAGGAAATTCAACAAGGATAAATCTGCTCCGGTGTTCCGTGGGCTCAGTCAGAACAGGAGGGATGATGATGCTTCCCATCCTCTGGAAGGGAAATGGTGCCATGAGCAGGACTAGAGGAGCCCTGGCTCCTTCCAGATGGGCCAAAGGGGCACTGGGATCTCCTGGATGCTGTGGATCCATGGATTGGGGCACAGCAGAGCCACGGGAGCACAACATCCCCTGCTGCCACCGAGAATCCATCCCTGTTCCTGCGGAACTGAGCTGGGACATGGAGTGACCCCGACTGGGAAGGAACAAAACAGCCCCTTGGTGCTGGCCCCGGGAATCCTGGGCACAGATCCTCTCAGGAGAGGGGATTTCAGCGAGCCCAAAGGTTTTGGCAGAGCTGCTGTGGAGACAGAGGGAATTCAACTGCAGTGGCCTGATCCCAACAGCCCTGGGAAAGCGGGAGGAACACCCACAGGGCCTTGGTGGCACCACGGAGTGGGGAACACGGCAGAGGATGGGGAAAAAGAGAACCCAGAGCCTCCTGAGGGCCGCTTTGACCATCAGGGCAGTGAAGCTCCAGGGCCCTGCCAGGTTCCTCTGCTGGAGGAAATGTGCCGGGGAAGTGTCCGGGCTTTGTTCCTTGTTGGGGCTTTTCCCTGGAAATCCCTCCTTTTGTCACCCTTTGGATTCTGAATCTTGCTGCTGTTGGTTTTGCTCTCTCGCTGCTGTTTGAGGAAATTGTTCTTCCCTCAGCCCTTTGGGACCTTTGCCTTTTGTGCCTCCAGCGGCAGGGGCTGGGACAGCGGCCCCTGCTCTGGAGCTGCAGAATCCCATTCCTAAAGCCTGACAGAACTGAACAAACACCATTTCTGCCAGTTTAACCAAAAAGCTGCATTTTGCTACCAGAGAAACCAGTGCTGGGTTCCCTGGCACTGGGAGGAGAGGTGGGGAGCCACGGCTGTACTGGGAGCACTGGGAGGGGGAAAGGGGAGCACTGGGTGCCCTGGGCAGCCCCCCCCTGACTCGGGATCATCACCCCAGGCAGGAGGGACAGCCACGGGAGCTCCTCGTGTCCCCAGTGTCACAGCACGTTCTCGTAGATGTCACCGGTGTCCTGCAGTTGCTCTGCGTGGGTCACCCGGGGGTCCTTGGGGGGGACAGTTTGGGGGGGCCCTGTAAGAGACACCGGTTCTGGGGACCTGATTTGGGCTGGCAGCCCACGGGGGACGTGTCCGTGTCCCCAGGCATCCCCCAGACTCACCCCCTGCCCGCTCGGTGCCCACGGTGGGGGTGTCCAGCAGCTCCGGGGGGGCTCTGCGGGGATAAGGGGGTGAGGGAGGGGGGTCTGGGGAGGGGGGGAAGGAAACTCACGGCTGGAGCCCCCCACTCACCTCTCCTGGGATTTCCGGGCAGCTGCAAGAAAATGGGAGGGGGTGATCATGGGGTCCCCAAATCCCACCTGGGACCTTGAAATGCCCATTAGAGCCCTGAGCCCCCACCAGACACCGATTTCTACCAGAATTCCAGGCCCCTGCACCCAAAACCACCCCCGAGGGTGCCCCAGAAGTCCCGAGCCACCTGGGTACCCCAACTCCCCCAGGACCCCTGAACCCCCCCAGGACCCCTGAACCCCCCCAGGACCCCTGAGCCTCCAAGAACCCCAAGAACAGAATGCAGGGAACCCTCCAAACCCCCCCAGGACCCCTGAAAACTCCTCAAAGCCCCTGCAGGAGTCTGCAACGCCCCCCTAAAGCCCCCAGGAGCTCCCAGTGACACCCAGTATTCCTCAGGGACCTTCTGGGACGCCCCAGGACCCTCCAAAACGCCCCCAAATCTGTGAGGACCCCAAGCAGAAGTCACTGGGGGCTCAGATTGCCCCAGATCAGGGGCTTTGGGTGATCCCAAAAAGCCCCCCCAGTCTGTGAGGTTTCCCTCCACTTCCTGTAGAACCTCGTCCACTTCCATCGTCACCCACCCCGGCGGTGGCACCAGTGACAGCCCCCGATGGCAGCCAGGAGCAGGGAGCACGAGCACGAGGGTCCTGCTGACATTCACAGCCACTGCCGGGCACAGAGGGGGACACATCAGGGGCCACCCTTCACCTCAGGAGTCCCTCACATCCTGGTGACCCCACCTGTGTCCCCCCGCTGTCACTTCTAGGGACAAACGCGCTGTCCCGGAGCCCCAGAGTGTCCCCGAGTGACGTCACCTGTGTCGCCGTGTCCCTCCGCTGTCACCTCCAGGAGCAGCTCGGGGCTGAGTGCCCGGAACACGCGGTGCCCGTCCTGTCCCAGCTGGTTGGTGGCCACGCACTGGTAGGTGCCCGAATGTGCCAGCCCGACGTGGGCGAGCTCCAGCAGGGGACCCCGGGCCACCTCCCGGCCGTGGCGCAGCCAGGTGAAGGTGACAGGGGCTGAGCCCACCTGCACCGAGCAGCGCAGCCTCACGGGCTCACCTGCGCGCACCTGCTGGCCCAGGGCACCGGGGCTGATGGTGGCATTGGCCACGGGCACTGCGGGGACACGCACGGGGCTGAGGCCAGCGGGAGGGGCGGGGGGCGCGGGGGAATGGGGACGGGGGGTGAGGGGGTGATGGGGGATGGCGGGGGTGGGGGTCCGCACCCAGAGAGAGGAGGGCGCAGGGCAGGGGAGGGGAGGGGGGCACAGGAAAAGTTTTTGGGGAGGATGGGGGGACCCGCGAAGGGATGGGGGACACGGGGTGGGACCCGGGAACGGAGCAGGAGATCCGGGCGGGGATGGGGGAACCCGAGAAAAGAATCCGGGAGGGCTGGGGACACCAAGTCAGGGCTGGGGGAACACGGGGTGGAGAAGGGGAAGGGGAAGGGGAAGGGAAGGGGAAGGGGAAGGGGAAGGGGAAGGGGAAGGGGAAGGGAAGGGGAAGGGGAAGGGGAAGGGGAAGGGAAGGGGAAGGGGAAGGGAAGGGGAAGGGGAAGGGGAAGGGGAAGGGGAAGGGGAAGGGGAAGGGGAAGGGGAAGGGGAAGGGAAGGGGAAGGGGAAGGGGAAGGGGGGGACCCGGGAATCACTTCGGGGAGGGCTGTGGGTCCGCAGACAGTGCTGGGGGTCCCCGGGCAGGGCAGGGGGAGCCGTGCAGGCTGTGGGGGCTCCCCGCGCCCATCCCCGCACTCACCGAGCACCGTGACGCGGAGCGGGGCGCTGCTCTTCCGCACGGGCCCCCCCCCTGGCTCTGCACCTCGCAGCTGTAATTCCCCGAGCCGGAGAGCCCCAGGGCGGGCAGCAGCAGCTGCGGGGACCCCTGCGGGCCCCCCAGCTCCCGCCCGTCCCGGTAGAAGCGGTGCACGAGGGGGGTGAGGGGGCCGCAGGGGGCTGCGGCTGCTGAGGCAGCTGAGGTTCAGGGGGGACCCCGCGAGCAGCTCGGCCGGAGCCTCCAGCACCGGCACCGGGAAGAGCTCTGGCAAGGAGAGGGGAGGGGGATTTGTGAGCCCTGGCCAGGGGCTCTGCGGCTGTCGGGCTGGCGGCTGTGGCTGCTCACCGTGCACTGTCACTGACACCGCATCCGACCGCACCCACATCCGTGAGAACCACCAATTCCCCCGGTCCCCGCAGCTGTATTGGCCGCTGTGCTGCAGCCTCAGGGGGGAACAGGGACAGCTCGGACCCCCACAGGGGTTCCCCCAAATCCTTCTCCCCGTGGTAGAACCGCATGTCGATGAGCGGTTTTGTCCGGCCGGCTCCGGCAGCGCAGTGTCACCGTGTCCCCCTCCCACCCAGCGGCCCCGCCGGCACCTGCAGCACTGGCGTGAGTGACTGTGGGACAGGAGGGTCCCGATGGCAACAGGAGAAACCGGGGGTCCCCCATTGCAGCCGGGTGGTCTCGTCGCTCTGGGATGCGCTGGTGCTCCAGGGATACCCCGGGATGTCCCCAGAGCAGGGCTCAGGTCACAGGGGGGTGACCCGTGAAGCTGAGCTCACCCCAGAGCTCTCGGGATTCCCACAGGTGCCGGGGGGAGACACAAAAAACCTCTCACCGTTTACAACCTGCACGGGGGGGCTGCGCCAGCTGCCGATTCTTTCACAACTCGTAGGTGCCACTCTCGGTGACAGTGAAGCTGTCGCGTCTCTCCTGCCACCAGATCCGCCCGTCCTTGTACCAGGTGGTGTCCCCCGGCGGTCCCCGAGCCCCGGCAGGTCAGTGTCACCCGGTCCCACAGCACCGCCGGCCTCCAGGGCGGCTCCACGAGGAGCTGCGGGCTCGGGGCACCTGCGGGTGACAGGGGACAGCAGCGTGGCAGGGCCAGCGCGGGGCTGGGGACAGCGGCGCGGGGACACGGCAATCCCCCGAGGACTCACCAGCGAGGCCGAGGCTCTGGGCTGCAAGGGACAAGGGACACGGCCTGGCTGGCGGTGTCCCTGTGTCCCTGTGTCCCTATGTCCCTGTGTCCCTGTGTCCCCTTGTCCCTGTCCCCGTGTCCCTGTCCCTGTCCCCACAGCTGCCCCAGCCCCAAGGTGGCCAAACCCCTCATTCCTGTCCCTCCTCTCCTGTCCCCTCTCCTGTCCCCACGGCCACCCCACGGCCCCGCTCACCTCTTGCTCTGCCTCTGCTGCCCTTGGCGACCTCAGGGGACCCCGCAGCCCCCCTGGGCCCCCTCCCCACCGCTCTCTGCCCCCACCCGGGCCCATCCCCGCCCCACTCACCCCACACGAGCAGCGCCACCCTCGCGGCCATGCTGCTGTCCCCGGCCACCCGGCCTGCCTGTCACTCGCTGCCACGGCCACCTGTGCCCTGCCTGGCGGCTCCTGGGCCGAAGAGGAAGGAAGCGCGGTCAGCTCTCGTCCCCACGTGGGGCTGGGACAGGCTGGGGGCAGGGTAGGGACACGGTTGGGGACAGGGGTCTCCCAGGACCGGGACAATCAGGGAGAGCGGGCAGTGAAGGATGGGTGGCCAGGGAAAGGGGTAGCTCAGGAATGAGCTCCTGGGAAGGTTGTTCCGAGGGAATGGGGGTTCAGAGAATGGGGATCATGAGGAGGGGGTCCCCGGGGGTCGGGGTGCCTGGGAGTGGCCGGGATGCACGGCCAGGGATGGGGGTGCCAGTGGAACGGGGGAATGAGGATCCCTGGGATGGGCTGGGATGAAGGGAAGGAGGGCCCTGGTCAATGGAGATCCTGAGGACTGAGAGTCCCAGGACAGGGAGACCCAAAGGAATGGGGGGGTCCCATGCTGGGGGTCCCAGGGGGAATGGGGGGGTCCCAGGGATTGGCAGTGTCTGGGGTGGGCACGGAGGTTGCAGCTCCTTCCATGGGTGTCAGATTTTGGGGAGACCCGGGGTGCTCGTGGTTGGGGGAGGCCCCCCCAGGAGGCTTCCAGAAGTTTCCAGGTCTCTGCTGTGGGGGGTGCAGGTGTCCAGCTGTGCCCCCCCAACACTTTCACTTCATTTTTCCTGCAGCAGAAGGAAGAGGCCGTTTGTGCTGGGAGCCAGCTGGGAGCGGTGCCGGTTCTGTTCTGGGGGGCTCATCCAGGGAGTTTTGGGGTCCCTGTTGTGGGGGTGACACGTCCTGGGGGGGGATCGTGTCCCAGGGGTGGCACATCCCGGTTGGATGGAGGTTCTGGGGGGGTGGGGGTGGTGTTTTTCGCTGTCCCAGGGGTGGAACATCCTGTGCACCCTTCTCCCTGGGGGGTCCTGCCCGCCCCCTCTCTCCCCGGTGGGACTCAGTGACCTCTGGGGTGTTGCAAATGTGCAAATGGAGAAGTGAAACAAATCTGAGAAACTCCATCCGCCCTCGGGAACTGCGCCAGCGGGGGCTTCCCTCGGGCTCACAGCCCCCTGTGGGCATCCCCTGCTGGGCCGGGGGCTCCTGCAGGGCTGCAGGGGGGTCTCTGCTCCCCGGGGACCCCCACGGGCTGCCGGGGAATCTCCGCAGCCCCTCGTGCCCCTCCTTCCTCCCTGCAGGGCTCTTCCTCTTGCAGCCTCGGGCTCTCTTTTGCTGCGGGAAGTCCAACTCTGCCATCCCGGACTTTTCCCTTTTCATCCCTCAGGAGCCTCGTTCCTCCCCGGCCCTTTCCTGGATGTCTCCAGAATGCCGGGACCTGTTGGTGGCATTGCCATGGCAGCATTCGGTCCTGACATGTCGCGACAGAGGCTTCGGGCACTCTGTCACCATCACATTGTGCCAGTCCCCGGCCCTCGCAGCGCGGTGGCAGCAGCGACCTGCGCTGGGCTCTGAGCGCCGGATCCCGCTCGCTGCCTCCGTTCCGGCACCTCCCCGGGTCCCCCCCGTGTGTCCGGTACCTCCCCAGCGTCCCCCCGGTGTGTCCCGGTCCCGGTACCTCCCCAGGGTCCCCCCGGTGTGTCCCGGTCCCGGTACCTCCCCAGGGTCCCCCCGGTGTGTCCCGGTACCTCCCCAGAGCGGAGCAGGAGGGACAAGGAACCTCAAGGCTCCTCCAGCCCCGTGGGCAGCTCCTCCCAAACAGCCCTGAGGCCAGGGAAGGATGGGAAATGCCATCTTCTCCAAAACAATGTTTATTGGAAAAATGTCAATGCAAATGGAGCCCCGAATGGGTGGGGAACTGGAGCTGGTTGCTGGCGGGGCTGGGCCTAGGAGAGGATTGCCTTGGCTCGCTTCTGGGCTTTGCGCTCCACCTGGGCACAGAACTTCTCGGGCATGCCGCTGGCTCTGCAGAGGAAAGAAGCTCTCAGGCTCCCGATGGATGCGGGGAGCGCGGCCCTGCAGCGGCTCCCGATTGCTGAGGATGCCGAGGGAGCCGGGAGGGGGCCCAGGCTGGGACAGCAGAAAGGATTCGGGGAGCACAGGAAAGATTCGGGGAGCGCAGGAAGGATTCGGGGAGCGCAGGAAGGATTCGGGGAGCGCAGGAAGGATTCGGGGAGCTCAGGAAGGATTTGGGGAGTGCAGAAAGATTCGGGAGCGCAGGAAGGATTCGGGGAGCGGAGGAAGGATTCGGGGAGCGCAGGAAGGATTCGGGGAGCGCAGGAAAAATTCGGGGAGCACAGGAAAGATTCGGGGAGCGCAGGAAGGATTCGGGGAGCTCAGGAAGGATTCGGGGAGCGCAGGAAGGATTCGGGGAGCGGAGGAAGGATTCGGGGAGCACAGGAAGGATTCGGGGAGCGGAGGAAGGATTCGGGGAGCGCAGGAAGGATTCGGGGAGCGCAGGGAAGTGGCGGCAGCGGCAGCCCCTGACCTCAGCTCCTGCAGCTTCTGCTGCCCGAAGCGGGCGAGGCGCTGGCTGCGCTGCCGAGCCTCCTGCTGCTGCTGCCGGCCCTCCTCGATCAGAGCCTCCCGCTGCCGCTGCCGCTGCTGCTGGAGCTCCTGATCTGCCTCCGCAGGTATTGGGCGTGAGCGCGCTGCCGGAGCTGCCGCTGCTCCCACTGCAGATTCTCCCGCTCCAGCTGCTCCTGCTGGGCCCTGCGGGAGAGCCGGAGCTGCCTCCGGGGCCCGGGCACCGCGCCTGGGCTGCCGCTGGAGCCCCGGAGCCACCGGCTGCAAGCGGGAGCGCCCCGGCCGCCGCCTGAGCCGGGCCTCGGCCCCGTGTGCCTCACCTGAGCACCCTCTGGAACTCCTGGCGGTCCCTGCTCCACCTGCATGGCCACGTACTCTTCCTTCTGGGCCACCTGCTGCAGCCGCTCCTGCCTCAGCTGCTGCTCCAGCTCGGCCTTCTTCCGCGCCTTCTGCAGCTCCTGCCGCCGCCATTCCCGCTCGGCGGCCTCTTGGTTCCTCTTGGCCCTCAGAGCATCCTGCCCAAACAGGGGGCAGCGCTGGCCTTCCCCCCGGGCCGGCTCTGGCAGCCCCGGGCCGTGGCTCTGCCTCTGCCGCCACCACTCCAGGACGTGCCCCGCACCCGGGGGCCGCTCCTGCCGAGCCCCCGCACCCGGGGCCGCTGCCCTTGGCCGGGCCGGGGACAGCGACGGTGCCAGGGGAGCGTCACCCGTGCCTGGGCCACTCACCCGCTCTGCCAGCCAGTCCTGGGCCCGCTCCTGCGTCACCCTGAGCCGGGCCAGCTCCTTCTCCTTCTCCAGCCGCAGCCGCTCCTTCTCCGCCTCCAAGGCAGCATCGCGCTCCTACGGGGACAGATCCGGGGTGAGGGACAGAGCCAGGAGTGAGGGACAGAGCCCGGGGTGAGGGACAGAGCCCGGGGTGAGGGACAGAGCCTGGGGTGAGGGACAGAGCCAGGGGTGAGGGACAGATCCGGGGTGAGGGACAGAGCCTGGGGTGAGGGACAGAGCCAGGGGTGAGGGACAGAGCCCCCGGATAGGACAGGGCCCCAGGATGGACAGAGCCCCAGGACAGGACAGAGCCCCAGGAGGAGAAAGCCCCCCCAGAGCAGCTCCTGCAGCCTCTGCCCAGCCCACCAGGACCCCGCTGCTCTCACATCTTTCTGCCGCTGCTGCTCCAGCGCCCGCTCCTCCTCCAGCCTCTCCCGCTTCCGCTGCTCCTCCTGCAGCCTCTGGCTCTCCTCGTTGAATTGTTTAATCTCGGCATGGATTTGCTTTCGGCGCTCCTGTTTCTGCTGCCAGGCCTGGAAATGGCCCGCACGCTTGGAGCCCGGGCCCGAGCGCTCCCTCCTCCTCGTCCTCGCTCAGGCCAGGGAGGCTCTGGGCCACGTCCCGGGACTGCCGCAGAGTCCCCCAAGGGCGCAGAGCTCTGCTGCTGCTGCTGCCTGCTGTCCCCATGGGCCGCGTGTGGCTGAGCCAGCCCTGCCTGAGCCTTTGCAGCCACCTGGAAAGCTCCCTGCAGCCCCCTGCTCCCTGCTCCACCTCGCGATCCTCCCTCTTCATCTGCTCCAGCCGCTCCAGGTGCCTCTGGCCCTCCTGGTACAGCTCCTCCTCCCTCAGCGCTCGCTCCTCCGCGTTCTGCTCCATCTGTTTGGCGATGTCGTGCCTGGCTCTGGCGACAGGAGAGCACGAGGCTCCCTCTGGCCCCACGGCGCTCGCCGTGCTGGGAAGGCCGGCACGGGCAGGGCTGCTGGGCTTGGCACGGCCCGGGTGCCTCCATGGGCAGCAGGGAGCCTCCTGCCCACCTCAGCAGCTCCCGCTTCCTTTGGCACTCCAGCTCCTCCTGCACCTCGCTGCCCTTCTCCCACTCCAGCAGCATCATCTTGTCCAGCCGCTTCTCCTCGTCCGCCAGTTCCTTGCGGATCGTGCGCTTCTCCAGGAGCTGCTTGTCCCAGATCATGTTGCACTTGGCTTCCAGGAACAGCTGCGGGCACGAGAGGGCTCTGTGGCTCGGAGCCGCTCCGGGACACGGGGAGCAGGGGCCGAGGCGAGGAGAGGAAGAGGCCGGCAGCACGAGGAAGGAGCAGGGCAGGCTCGGCCGGTGGCGGCCGGCAGCGGGCAGCGCTGGCCCTACCGTGTTCAGCGCCCCGGATCTCTTCCTCCTGCTCCAGCCTCATCCTGGCCGCCCGCTGCAGCACCTGCTGCTTCTCCTGCTGCAGCTCCTCTTGCACGTCTCTCCGCCGCTCCCTCTCGTCCTGCAGCTCTGCCTTTCTCTGCTCCTCGCTCTTGGCCTTTTGCAGGGCTTCCTGCGAGGCCAGAGAGCGCTGCCCGATCCCGGCCGCCTTCCCGAGGGCTCGCACGGCTCCCTCCCGCTGGAGCCGCCGCGCTCCCGGCACCGAGCGGGGACGGGACGGGCTCCAGGGGCCCCGGCCCGGCCCTGGGTCCCCCTTCGCACCCCTCTGGCCGCACAGCCCGTGCCCGTGCAAGGCCCCGAGCGCCGGGCACAGTCCCAGCGATGCTGCCCAGCTCTCCCTGGAGCCCCGAGCCCGGCAGCCTCCCCTGAGCCCCAAACCACGGGGGACAAACGGGAGCCCCTGGGGGAAGCCACCAGCCCCGAAACGCGGAGCGGCCAAAGGGGGAAGCAGGAGGGGAGATGCCTACGAAAGCAGCGTCCTGTCTGGCTTTCAGGCTCTTCAGCCCTGTCCCGACGCTCCTCCTCGCTCGGGGCTCGAGCTGACTCCTTGATCCTCTCATATTCCTTCTCCCCGATGATGAGACACGCTTCGGCTTTCTCCTGGGGAACGCTGGGGAGCACGGGGACAGAGCTGAGTGTCACCCAGAGCCCAAGGGCTCCCCGTGTTCCCTGAGCTGCCCGAGCCGCCCCCTCGGCCACCGAGGCAGCCCCGAGCAAGGCAGGAAGCGCTGGGGGAGCCGTGGGGACCCGGCTCTCCCGCCTTGGGGGGAGGCAGGAAGGGCGAGTGTGCTGCAAGTGGCACCAGGCTGGGGTGGGGGGCAGGAGCCCCGGGCACACCGCCAATCCCCGCTGCCCGGAGAGTTTGGGATGGTGCGGTGACACCCATTCCCCCAAAAGCCCTCAGGCTCGGGCACAGCCTTACACGAGTTCCCGGATCACGTCCTTGGTGATGATTCTGGTGGTTTTGGGTTTGTACGGACGGAGGGCCGCAATTCGGGTGTTTTTGCACATCCCGGAGGATCACGATGGGATCACTGCTGGAGCCCGCGACCTGCGGCAAAGGGCGATGTGAGGCACCCGAAATCCCCACACTCAAGCGCTCCCCGGACACCGCCGGGTCCCGGGAGGAGCTCTGGAGCCTCGGGGGCACGGCCGGAGGGGACAGAGGGGCTGGGGCTCAGGGGAGAGCGGGATGGGGACACCTTGGGAAGGAGGGGCTGGGGGCTCGGGGGAGAGCGGGATGGGGAGACCTTGGGAAGGAGGGGCTGCAATCCCGGGGGGGAGAGCGGGATGGGGACACCTTGGGAAGGAGGGGCTGCAATCCCGGGGGGGAGAGCGGGATGGGGACACCTTGGGAAGGAGGGGCTGCAATCCCGGGGGGGAGAGCGGCCGCCGGCGGGGGGAGGAGGGACCCCCGGGAGGAACGTCCGGGCCGGAGGGGCCGCGCTCCGGTGCCGGCAGTCGCGGCTGCCATGGAGCTTCAGGGAGCGTGAGAGGTGTGACCCGTGTCCTGGAGCCTCCTGTCACCGTGTGACGGGGCTGGCCGTGCCGATGGCTCTGAACCCATTGTGACGGCGCGTCCGCAGCCGCTGTCGCGACATGTCGGGAGCGGCTGTTGCCATGGCAACGCCATCAACAGCTCCCGACACTCAGGGGGTGACCTGGAGCAGGTGGGGGATGGGGACGGGGGGGGTTGGTGAGGAACCCCCCAGTGCTGGGAAGGGCAAATCCAAGGGATAGCGGGGGTGGAGTTGAGGCAGCCAAGAGA